>NC_062555.1:64789352-65443994 GCF_016906955.1 Phacochoerus africanus | reverse complement strand
CTCTGGGTGGTAGAGAGGAGCCGGAGGAGGGTGGTGCTCATTTATGCTTGATTTACTCCACTGTCTCGTTCACCAGCTCTCAGCACACCTGTGTGTGCCTGGCACATGGCCCTAGGTACCCAGCAGGGGGACAGAGCCACGCAGGCCCAGCCCTCAGAGAACCTATAGCCGGGACAGGTGAGGAAGAATTCACACTCATACAGAGCAGGTTAAAGGTTTTAATAAGGCAGATGAAGAACAGGACAAAGGATCATCAGAGGCTGGGGACTTCGTGGAGCCTGAGCTCAGAGGGAACCCCTTTGAGACACGGAAGTGAGACGTGAAGGATACATGGGTGACGCCGGGGGAGGCATGGGAAGTGAAGCTTCCGTGCTTGTGTGAAGGCCCTAAACGAACAATGACTTTGCTAAGCTCAAGAGCCTGGACAAGGGAGTTCCCGTGGTGGTTCAGTGGGTTACGAATTCAACTAGTATCCATAAGGATGAGGGTTGGATCCCTGGCCCCGCTCAGTGGGTTAAGGATCTGGCATTGCCATGAGCTGTAGTGTAGGTCACAGGTGCAGCTTGGATCCTGTGTTGCTGTGGCTGTAGCTCGGACTGGCAGCTGCAGCTCAGATTTGATCCCTAGCCAGGCAACTTCCATATGCTGCAGACGGGGTGCTGAAAAGTACACGCGCACACACACACACACACAAAGGCTGGACAAAAGGCTGATGCAATGGAAGGGCAGGAACAAGGGGGGAGGGTGGCAGGAGATGGCAGAGAGGGAAGTGAGCTCTCGTCCAGGCTGGCCTTGTGTCTTCGTGGCAATGAGCCTGGATTGTAAGTGCCTTGGGGTCTAGGGGAGCAAGGGACTGCCCCTGCAGCTCAGAAACATCAGGTTGGTACAGAGTGAAGAATGCCCTAGAAGGCTGGATGGGCAGCTCAGGGGCACCAGTCACGAGGCTTCTGCAGGTGAGACTTGGGATGGAGAGAAGGGCTCTGGAAAGGCTAATCTGGCTCCAGGACGGATTCTGAGAGGAAAGGCTAGAGGCAGGGAGGCCACATTTGGAGGCCATGGCAAGTGCCTTCCAGGCACACAGGAGTGAAGCATGAGAAGGAAGGGTGGTCGGTATGTAGTTTGGAAAAAACCCACCCAAACTCCCAGGGTGAGGAAGCCTCGGTCTAGGGAAGAAGCAACGAGGCACTCCAGGCCTTCGAGGAGACGGGAATGCTTTGAGCTTGCATAGGAATCCAAGGAAGCAGTATGAGCGGGTGAGGGCAGAGGATGGGTCTGGCCTGGGGCTTCTCATCTTTGGGATGACACCCAGTTGTCCATACCCAGAAGGAGGGAGAAATGAGGCCGGAAGCCGTGGGTTCATTATCACCCGTGATTCTCTAACCTCTGAGCAAGCTGTCTCGCCTGGACAAGGGGAGACATAATGGCCCTGAAAGGGTGCATGGGGTGCAGGAAGGGCTGTGAGGGTATCACGGGGAGTTGGGGGGATGTTGAGAAGAGAAAGACCACACAAAGGTGCCCAGAGCCCGAGGCACTCGGCCTGAGCAAGAAACACAAATGCACATGGCGGTGACCAAAAATAACTCTCATCTACATTGAAATGGTTCTTACATGATGTTGTATTAAAATAAGAGCAGCTCAAAATGTTTTCAAGACTTGAATCTAAGACCTGAAACCATAAAAAACTCCTAGAAGAAAACACAGGCAGTAAGCCTCTTGACCTCAGTCTTGGCAATAACTGGGGGGATTTAACACCAAAAGCAAAGGCAATAAAAGCAAAAATAAACCAAGGGGGACCACACAAAACTAAAAAGCTTCTGCCTGGCATATGAAACCATCAACAAAATGAAAAGGCAACCTACTGAATGGGAAAAAGTATGTGCAACCATCTACCTGATAAGGGGCTTGTATCCAAAATACAAAACTCATACCACTCAACAGCCAAAAAAACAAACCCAACTGAAAAATAAGCGTAGGATCTGAACAGACATTGTTCCAAAGAAGACAGAAAGATGGACAACAAGTATGCAACAAGTTCACCAACATGAGTAAACATCAGGGAAAAGTCAGTCAAACCACAACCTCACACTTGTTAGAAAGGCTATTTAAAAAAAAGACAAGGAGTTCCCGCTGTGGCACAGCGGAAACAAATCTGACACAGAACCATGAGGTTGAAGGTTCCATCCCTGGCCTCATTCACTGGGTTAAGGATCCGGCATTGCCGTGAGCTGTGGTGTAGGTCACAGACACGGCTCGGATCTGCCACTGCTGTGGCTGTGGTGTAGGCCAGCAGCTGTGGCTCTGACTGGACCCCTAGCCTGGGAACCTCCATATGCCATGGGTGTGGCCCTCAAAAAGAAAAAGAAAAAAAAGACAAGAAATGATAAGTGTTGGCAAGAATGTGGAGAAAGGGGACCCTTGTAGTTTGTTGGTGGGAATGGATATTAGGAGCAGCCACTATGGAAAGCCGTATGGAGTCTCCTCAAAAAAATTAAAACCAGAATTACCATGTGCTCCAGCAATCTTGTTTCTGGGTATTTATCCAAAGGAAGTGAAAACACTCACTCAAAAAGGTATCTGCACACCTTGCCCCACTGCCACATGCATTGCTGGGATTATTCACAAGAGCCAGGACATGGCAACAACCAAGTGCTCATCAATGGAAGAGTGGATAAAGAAAATGTGAGAGAGATATATGTAGATATATAGCCATAGACACACACATATATGTTATACGGTGGAATAGTATTCAGCCATAAAAAAGAAAGAAATCTTGCCATCTGCAACATGGAAAGAATTTGAGGGCATTATGCTAAGTGAAATAAGTCAGATGGAAAAATACAAGTACTGCATGCTCTCATTCACAGGTGAAATCTAAAAAACAAAAACCAAACTCATAAAGAACAGATTGGTGATTACAGAGGCATGGGGTGGATGGTGGGTGAAATGTTGAAGGTGGTCAAAAGATACAAACTTGGGAGTTCCTGTCATGAGGCAGCGGAAATGAATCAACTAGGTTGCGGGTTCGATCCCTGGCCTTGCTCAGTGGGTTAAGGATCTGGCGTTGCTGTGAGCTGTGGTGTAGGTCACAGACACGTCTCGGATCTGGTATTGCTGTGGCTATAGCTCCAATTAGACCCCTAGCCTAGGAACCTCCATATGCCACAGGTGTGGCCCTGAAAAGCAAAAAAATATATATATATATATATAAATTTCTAGCTATAAGGTAGATAAGTCATGGTGACTACCTAATAATACTGTATTATATATTTGAAAGTTGCTAAGACAGCAAATTTTTTTTTTTTTTTTTTTTTTTTTAGGGTCGTACCCATGGCATACCAAGATTCCCAGGCTAGGGGTCGAATCGGAGCTACAGCTGACAGCCTACACCACAGCCACCACAACGCTGGATCTGAGCTGCGTCTGTGTCCTACACCACAGCTCACGGCAACGCAGGATCCTTAACCCACTGAGCAACGCCAGGGATCAAATCCACATCCTCATGGATACTAGTTGGGTTCGTTACCTGCTAAGCCACGATGGGAACTCTGCTAAGACAGTAAACCTGAAAAGTTTTCTCATTGTGAGAAACAAATAACTATGTGGGAAGATGGATGTTACCTAGACTTACTGTGGTGATTGGTTTGCAATATATACAAATATTGAACCATTATGTTGTATGCCTAAAGTGAACATAACGTTACCTGCCAATTAAATCCAAAAGACCAAGGGCTTTCGAGGCGCTCAGCTCTGCACACGGTTTACCAGAGGGACAGAGACTCAGAAGGCAGTCACTGGGGGGACTGGTTCACAGGCACCCTTCCAGTGTTTTTCCCTCTGCCAGGGCCCAAAGCCCCCCAAGAGGAGTCAGCTCTAGTTGCTGGCCCTTCCACAGCCTTTGTAAGTTCCATGATTCTAGCATTTTCCTTCTGCATCTGCTGATATGCAGTTATGTAGCTTCATAGTCACCTTACCTCTCTTGGGCTTTGATTCTTCGTGTGTGTGTGTGTTTTAAGGCCACATGTGTGGCATATGGAAGTTCTCAGGCTAGGGGTCAAATCAGAGCTGTGCAGCTCACAGAAATGCAGGATCCTTGATCCACTGAGCAAGGCCAGAGATCAGACATCCTCATGTATGCCAGTCGGATTGGTTCCCACGAGCCACAACAGGAATTCCCTGATTCTTTATCTTTTAAGTTTCAGTTCATACACTCCCTCCTCCAGGAAGTCCTCCCTTGATACCCCCCCAAAGGTCGGCTCCCGTTCTATTTGCAGAAACATCCATTTCAGTTCTCACCATCATCCCGCACAAATTCTTGTCTGTAAATTCATGTCCTCCACCTGGAGAACTGAAACCAGAAACTTCTTCGCTTATGTTCTCATACCCTCGGCCTTTACCACAATACATTTTTTGTTGTTGTTGAAAAAAGTAAATAACAGAAGCTAAACATGGAGCTTCCCAAGCTCATACCGCACATGCACGTACATCCATTCATTCATGTTCATCATTCAACGTGGTAACAGCTGACATTTGCATGGCCCTTCCAGGCACAGATCTAAGCTTTTTACATGTATTCCCTCCCTTGTGGCGCTGCTGCCACCACTTCATAGGTGGAGAAATGGACATAGAGGATAAGAAAGATGCTCCAGTTCACACAGCAAGTCAGTGGCGACGCTGGACCCAAACCCAGGCTGTTCAGATCCTGCGTTCCGGCTTATCCACAGTTTCTGTACACTTTTCATTTTGTAGAATAACCATAACCACTGAGGGCATAAAAATAAATTGCTGAGGCCAAAATTCTTAGCATCTCCCTTGATCCTCTGTCTCTCACACCCACGCCTGCGGCACCAGCTCATCCCCTCCCTCCTACCTTCTGAGTGTGTACAGACCCCACCGTGCTCCCCACTCCACCTCCAGAGACGCCCAGGCCAGGGACATCATCTTCCTTCCATCTGGTTTCTGCTCTGCTACCTGCAGTTTAGTCACAATGCAGACCCCAGGGGAATCCTTTGAACACAAGAGTCCTGCTACTTATCCACTGCTTAAAACCTCCTATGGGTCGCCACCCCCTCTGTGTGAAAATGCCAAGGGCTCACCGCCACCTGCATAAAAGGCCAGTAAGAGCTGGCTCCGCTTCTCCTGCCCTCACTCCGCTCACACCACCACCTGGAAGCCCTCCCGCCCCACAGCCCCAGGGCTGTTCTCTTTCCCTTGGCAGCTCTCTCCTCCAACACCACCTTAACCAAAGTTCCCTGCCCCGCCCTTAAAACAGAATAACACCACCTCCCTCTGCCCCTGGCCCTCTGCTTTATCTGTCTTCAGGGCATCCGTCCACCCCCTCCCCATTTCCCTTCCTTCCTTCCTTCGCTGCCCCATGGCATGTGGAGTTCCCAGGCCATATATTAGATCCGAGCCTCAGTTGAGACCCAGGCTGCAAATACAGCAATGGGGGATCCTTAACCCACTGTGCTGGGTTGGGGATTGAACCTGTGTCCCAACACTCCCAAGACTCCACGATCCCTTTACACCACAGCGGGAACTCCCCCATAGAATTTCTAAATTAATTTTCACACCACTTGAGTCATGGGTCTTTGTGAAGAAGTTTTAGGTTTGCAAAAAGCATTTGGATAATGATTGGTAGATTATAAATAAAATATAAAACCGGGGCTTGAAAAGTAATTGCAACTGCGGGAAACGACGAACGTCTGAAACCTCTCTGGTTGGTGGGTGTTCGGTCCTCCCATGACTTTTTTGTTGTTGTTGTTGGGGGGGGCAGATGCGGGGAGCAGGAGGGTGGAAAGCTAGAACAGGAAAGGCAGCCGGATGCCAGAAGAATCTCCACGGAAACTAGAGCTCCCGTATCTTTCACACTGTACCTCTGAACCGTGTCATTACATGCCTGTCTTATAAGGGTCTGATATCAATAAAAAGAAGTTCAAAAACGGCTCCATAAGCAGCTGAAAATCTGCCCTTCGCTTTCCTTTCTCTGCACCCTGAGGAGTTCTAAATCTTCCTTCATCCTGACATCAAGCTGGAGATGCCCGGCTCCCTAGAACTGGCTTTTATTTTGCATTATTTCTGCAACATTCTGCCAAGCTTCGGTGGGTCTTTAAAGGGACTGTGAAAAGGGAGCGGAGACACATCCGAACGGCAAAGACATGTGGCACAGGGAAGGCGCCCATAAATCAAAGCCAGAGAGAAGCCTGCCAGCAACCTGGAAATCAAATTGTGTCAGGGAGAAGGCCCGGGTGGAAAAATAGATTAGAAGGGCACTGAACAAGAGGGGAGAAAGACAAGCAGCCCCTACCAAATTAATGAGAGGCAGAGGGGCCTGGAGAAAGCACCCGAATGAAAAGACTCCTGCACCGCTTAAGGAAGGATGAGCATTTCGGCAAGTGATGTTGGCTCTGGCCTGAATAATGTGATGGCCGTCCATCCCCACTTCCGTCTCACACCAGGGCTAGAGACTCTGAAAGACGTGACAGGAAAGGGATGGAGAGCAGGGCGAGGAGTGTAGATGACCACTGAAAACTCCATTGCAGCCGCATCCCTCAGGGGACCTCCAGCGGCCACTTCCAAATTTGCACCTGCTGGGCTGAGTGTGAGTGCGGCTGGCAAAGCCTCTCTGAACTGGGTTCCTGCCTCACGAGTTACCCTAAGAAAAGTGCCAAGTGCAGGCGCTGGCACAGTGTCTGGGGAGCTTCCTAAAGAGCCACTGTCATGATTATTAAACACAATTTAGAAGCAGGCGGAAGGTGTCTCTGAAACCTCCCATCTTTATCTGTGATGTTCAGGCTCCTTCTATTTCCTGCTCTCAAAACTCTCTACTCCAGGTCTCTCTCCACTCCACCTCCTGTGCTGGGAGAGATGCGTCTCTTCATTTCCTCTTGGTCAAGCCCCCACCCCACCCCACCCCGTTCTGCCAGTGGCAGTCATCTTGGCAGAAGTGTGGCGTGTCTCCGGAGGCGGTCTTTGGCCCATGACGGTTGTCACTCTGATCAGAATTTTTGATCCTGCATGACCCACAGCCTCAGGGAGCACGTTCTGTCTCTTCTGTAGCTCTTGGCATGGCTGACGGGACAGACACAAATCCCAGGGCACAAACTCAAGTGTTCTAGAAATTCGACTTCCTTTTATTTCTCAGCTTATTTCTATTACAAACCCTCATTCTGCCTGGTGGCAGACACTAAGCTGATTTGGAATTCCATCCCCAATCCCTGAGTAATAAGCATCAGTTAGTTTCTAACACCAAGGCTTTGTGCTCGGGCAGGCGTGGTGATCATCGCCCCGGAAGACTTCCCTCTTGTACTGCCTTGCACATCTGAAGGTAAGCACGGCTGTGTGACTTGCTTAGGCAAAGGAAACAAGAGCAAGTGGCGTTTCCAGAAAGACGCTTTAAGTGCCAGTTCATGTTTCTCCCATCCCTTCTTCTTCCTCTGCCACAGAGACTGGCAATTTCCAGACAGAGGCTGCTCCATCAGGTTCCCAGGCAAGGACAGTGCTGACTCAGCACAGGGCTTTCAGGTGATGTGCAGGAGACCAGTGGTGTGAGAGCCAAATGAGGCTTTGTCATTTGAGGCACTTAAATTTTTTTTTTTTTTTTTGCAGTTGTTTTTGTTACCTCAGCATGTTCTAGCCTACCTGAAGGGCACAGGCGACAGCATCCATCCAAGATGCCCTTATGCCCACCTTGTCTTCAACTTGTCCATCAACACTTGCTGAGTCATCTCTGCTCCTGACCTCAGGTCCAGACCTCTCTCAGCATTCCCAATTCCCTCTCAGAGGACAGGGGCCAGTCTGTTGTCCCAGCATCACACTGGTCCATGGGAAATTCTGTGAGGTGTTCAGGTCCATCTGCCCAGATATTCCATGCCACCCAGAGTCTTATGACTGGCCGGAGTTCTACCAAGAAAAGGAACAAGCCTTTCCACTAGTCTGACTTCTCCTCCAGGAGGCATTACCAAACACTTCCCCCAAATCCCACAACACTTACCCTCTTCTGGTTTTTCCTACAAGTCTCTATGTGTCCTATCCTTGCCTTCAGACCTGGGGAAACTCAATCTGGTCTCAGGTTGGAGAACTTGGTTGGATTCCTCAGTGCCCCCCCCCCCCCACAAATCTGTTATGCCTGGGTGGTGTCCTTTCCAACCCAAAGGCTGCACTTTCGAAAATCGAATGCCAAGAATTGCCCCTATGTGTCTCTGAGTTCTGGCCCAACTGTCTGAATAGAACAAGGACAAAGGAAATGGAGTGAGCAGTGGTAGACATCTCAACTGATATTTCAAAGTATTATTCTGTACGTAAGTGTTCTGTCCACTGATGAAGCTGAGAGCTAAAGGGGGTCTAGCTCAAAGGAACCCAGAGTGTGACTATTTTAAGCCACTGTGCATCCTCCATGGCCCCACTTGTGTACATAATTTGTGTAATTGTTATCTTTGCAAAATTTCTCAGCTTGAAAGCTCATGGAGGGTCCTGGGCACAGTGTCACCCCTATAACTCTGGGGCCATTCTTTCCACGTGTCTTGCAAATCTCCAGGCTTTGGGAATTTAAAAACTAGAAGCAGCAGTTTAAGTAGTGAATTACGGTGAGGGTATCAGGAGCAGCAGGATGGGCCCTGTCTGCTGCAGGATGTGCCCTGTCTGGTGCCAGCCACTTAGATCCTGAAAATGGCCTCCCTTCCCTTCCTGGGTGCACTGAAAAAACGCAAGGTGCAGATATACGTCCAACGGGTTCTGGCTAAGAGAAGACACAAAGCATTCTAAAGTCAACGCCTGCGTGGGATACATACAGCTCACGGAGTGACCCGGGACCCCTGCATGGCCTGGGATGGGATGGGTGGCACAGATTAATTTGTAAAACAGTGGAGTCCAGAGCGCACATCGTTCGCTGCCCGATGACAGTGATTTTTCTTCTAATCTAGGCAGACCGCTCTGTTCTTAACGTCGCAGCAAAAAGGAACAAGCGCACCCACTCCTCGCCTCCCTTAAACCCTCTTTGTCTGGCCTTGCCAAGGCAAACAAAGCGCAGAGGGCGCCCTCGGGTTTACAGTCTTCCACCCCGGCCCCGCCCCTCAACTCCTGGGGGTGGGGAGGGGTCAGGGGCGGTGTCGGGATGTCGGAGGCGGCCCCGGAGGCGGGCAATGGAGGGCGCGGAGGCGGGGGGTGAGGGGCGGGGTTATGGGCGGGGTTAGGAGCAGGTTGAGAGGCTGGGGGCGGGGGGGGGTGACATAAGGGGGGCGGGGGGGCGTGGCGGGGGTGACGGAGGCGGGGTCCGGCCTGGGAGAAGAGTCGGATCAAAGCCTGGGCCTGCGATCCCCGACCGGTTTCGCCGGTGACCCCGAGCTGTCGTAGCTCAGCGGCCCGAAATTCTCACCCACGCCTCTCCGAGCGCCAGCCCGCGGCCCTCGGCGTCGAGCTCGGCGGCGTCCGGCCTCCAGGCGCGTCACTGGCCGCCATGGCCGCCTCGGGCTTGCGGGCCTTGGGGGCGAAGGGGCCCGGCTGGCTCCGGCGCGGCCCGTGGGCTCCGCTCGCCGCCGGCTTCTGCAGCAGGGGCCCGGCTGGGGTCGGGCGGCCGGAGCCGGGGCCGCGACTCACCAGCGCGCGGCAGCGGGACGGCATCAGGTCAGTGCTGGGCTGCCGGGCGCCCTGGCCCTCCGGCCCGCGGGCGTGCGGGGCTGTTCCAAGGGCATGGCCGGCGGGACCGGGAAGAGAGGGGAGAGAGGACCCGGAAGAGAGGGGAGAGGAGTCCAGGGAGTTTAGGTCAGCGGTCACCTCCACCCTCCACGGAGCCGCGTTTATCCATCACAGCCGACGGGGCAGGCGGGGAAATCGGACACGGAGGGAACCGCGGATGCAGCGTTGAGAGAGGCCCCTTGCCTGGGCTCAGTGGCCTTTGGGACCCTGCTGGACTCACACGGAGGATTTAAGTGGGGCTGCCTCGAAGGGCGCCAGCACTTCCTCTAAACCCTGGACTTGGGCTCAGCGTGCGCAGCCTGGCAGGTGGTCCTACCGCGGCCGTGCCTCCGAGAAAGCCCTTCCATAGAGGTTCTGCGCCACCCAGACTCGACCTGGCTCCGAGGAGAGGCCAGGCTTAGCCGAGCTGTTCCTTGGCCCTCACCCAGAAGGGCCCGCAGGGGGCAGGTAAATAAACAGGACAGAGGGCACAGGGCACGGAGCTCGGCCCTTTGGCTCAACAAGCCTAAAACCCTTTTAAAAACACACAAACACAAACTTGAAACTGAACGGTGGGATTTTGGGTAAAAGGGCCCCAGGCTCCCGTGGGCCTCACCCTGACATCTGCAGCAGGAGGCCTACGGGGCAGTTTGAGCATTTAGAACGTACAAATCAAGCTAACTGCCAGACGTTTTTTTCTCCCCTGACAAGCAGGAAGGCCTTCATAAGACCGGGAAGGGGAGTTCCCGTCGTGTCGCAGTGGTTAACTAATCCGACTAGGAACCATGAGGTTGCGGGTTCGGTCCCTGCCCTTGCTCAGTGGGTTAACGATCCGTTGTTGCCGTGAGCTGTGGTGTAGGTTGCAGACGCGGCTCGGATCCTGCGTTGCTGTGGCTCTGGTGTAGGCCAGTGGCTACAGTCCCGATTGGACCCCTAGCCTGGGAACCTCCATATGCCGCGGGAGTGGCCCAAGAAATAGCAACAACAACAAAAAAGACCAAAAAAAAAAAAAAAAAACCAAAACAAAACAAAACAAAAGACCGGGAAGGAAGGCTGTGTTTAAATATACAATCCTCAGGCTCCTGGGAGCTCCCCCACAGCAGTGGAGAGCCAGCTGCTGCCCTGCAGCTTTGTTCATTCCTTCCCACTCTCTGCTCGGCCCCCTCACCTCCCCTAATCTCCCTCCCACTGCTCTACCAGGGGCTCGGCACACAGGCTGCAGCTGGTCGGGGCAGCCCTAGTTGAATCCCTCACCCCCTACAGACAGCTGCTCTTGGCTACCCCATGGGCAGAAGGGTGCCCCCTGCAGGGCCAGGGACTTCCAGGGTCTCGGGTGACCGGAGCAGGGTTTGGAAGAGGGTTGTGAAATCCAGGTAGGCTCAATATCTCATCACCCCAGGGGCCTCCTTGCTGGCCTGAGGGACACTCCTGGAAAAGGGCCCAAGCAGGGCTCTGCAAACTGCAGGCCCAGGCAGGGGCCCTTCTTGCCCATTTCCATGGGCACTTCTGCCTCTGCAAATCTGGTCCCATCCAGTCAGAAGCCTGACTCCTGGCCTGGGAGGTGGCCGACAGAAGGCCCTGTGGTTGAGTTCTCCAGCGTTACCCGTGAATCAGAAAAGAGGATGCTGGGACCCCTCCCCTAAATGCTGGGGACTGATTAGTAGAAGGCAGGCCGGAGGCCAGCGTTAAAGAACTAACTAGGTTAGGCTCTAGGTGGGTGTCGCTTTTCAAAGCCACTCGTCTCGGTGACCACACTGTCGTGTAGTGAGGGCCAGCTCTGAACTGGGCACTGTGCCAGGCACCACACACTTGTCCCCCTGACCCTTCCAAGAGCCCGTCAGGAAGAGAAGGTTATCCCCACTTTGCAGTGAGGAAACGAGTTCAGAGAGGTGACAGCCTGTCCAAGGCCACACAGCCAGGAGGCAGGAACGCTGGAGTCAGAGAAAGGGCCGTCCGCCTCCAAAGTTGTCCCCGCTCTTGTCCTGTCACCTCAGGGTACTCACCACCCAGGTTTAAGAGACGGCGGAAAACTGGATGAGATGAAAATCCACAGCAGTTGGTGAAACTGGCTGCGAGAAGCAGAAATGCTCTTTTTGGTCGTCGACTCATTCAGCAGGTAGTTGTTGAGTGAACCTGGCCGTGTCTCTCCCCATGGGCCTTCTGGGGGTTTACAGCGATAGGGTGGCCTTCAGACGGCTCCCTGGGCATCTGCGGCACCATCTCTTGCCTCATGAACGGAAAGCTTACACTTTTTTTTCTCTTTTACGGCCACACCCCAGGCATATGGAGGTTATCAGGCTAGGGGTCACTGCAGCTGCCAACCTATGCCATAGCCAGAGCAGCACTGCAGCTTGTGGCAGCACCGGATCCTTAACCCAGTGAGCAAGGCCAGGCATTGAACCCACATCCTCACAGAGGAAATGGCAAGTCCTTAACCCCCTGAGCCACAATGGGAGCTCCTGGAAAGCTTACACTTTTATCACTTGCCTTGGTGGGGCCTCACTCTTAAAGAGATTCTCTGTCAAGAGGGGTGGTGCTAGGAGTTCCCGTCTTGGCACAGCAGAAACGAATCCAACTAGGAACCGTGAGGTTGCCGGTCCCATCCCTGGCCTCGCTCAGTGAGTTAAGGATCTGGTGCTGCTATGAGCTGTGGTGTAGGTCACAGACAAGGCTCAGATCCTACATTGCTGTGGCTGTGGCATCGGCCAGCAGCTGTAGCTCCTCTTGGACCCCTAGCCCGGGAACCTCCTCGTGAGCATGGCCCTAAAAAAAGGGGGGGTGTTAAAGTTCCAGGCAAAACATCCCACATTTTTAACCAGGATGCCAAGAACTGGGAGAATTCAAACAAGCAAGATTTTTAGGAGGTATTATCCACTACGTTTGAGGACCAGTTGAATGAGGAATTGAGCAATGGATTCTCTCTCTTTTTTTTGTTTGTTTGTTTGTTTTGGCTTTTTTTTTTTTTTTTTTTTTTTTTTTAGAGCTGCACTTGTGGCACATGGAGGTTCCCAGGCTAGGGGTCTAATCAGAGCTACAGCTGCCAGCCTACACCATAGCCAGCCACGCAGGATCTGAGCTGCACCTGCGACCTTCACCACAGCTCATGGCAATGCCAGATCCTTAACCCACTGAGCGAGGCCAGGGACTGAACCCTCAACCTCATGGTTCCTAGCCAGATTTCTTTCCACTGAGTCACAACGGGAACTTCAGATTCTCAATAACCCGTTGAGCAGCAGTAGTCCTGGATGGCTTTCTGAGATGACCAAAGAGGGGAGGAGCCATTGGATCTCTGGGAACGATGCCCACGGGAGTCTAGGGGACATTCAGATGAACCTGTGGATCTAGAGCTCAGAGAGAGGCCTGAAGTAGGGCAAAGACAGGGTGTCATCAGCACAGAGGCAGTAGCTGATGCCAAGGCCATGGTGAAGGTGCCCGGGAGGAGTGTAGAGAAAAGAAGAGGGCAAAAGAGGGAGCTCTGAGGATTGCTGGTGTTGGGGGTGAGCAGGCGGCTAGAAGGAGGAGCAGCCAGAGAAGTACCGACAACCCAGGAGAAGAGGCATGTGCTTCCAGAAGGCGAGCGTGATCACGAGGTCCATTGGATTGGGCTCTGGCAGTCCGGAGATTCTCGGTGGCGACAGTGTCAGTGGGGTGACAGGAGCAGAAACCTGGTTACACTGGGTTGAAGAGGGAACTCGAAATTTCAAGCTCTCTGACTGGCTGTGTGAGGCTCAGGCCAAAGGATTAATGGGACAGTCGAGGGCCTTTGAGGGCTGGCCTCTTTTGCCTGAGGCCCTAGACTGTAATTTAAGCGTATGTCACCAGTGGGCCGGCAGCTTTGTAGGTGTCGCAGCGAGCACGCTCGTTATTTTATTGGGAGGTGGATCAGCAGTCTCTCGCCACCACCCCCAAAACACAGGTTTCCAGGTCCATCAGCCTATCGGCTGCAAGTCACTCTTATACGTAGAGAAGCTGGTCACGAGAAACCAAAGGACCCGCCACCTGAAGATGGCAGCAAAACGGAAGTGGCATTCCGCAGAAAACAGCTACTCTTACTGCACCAAAGTCAATTCAGTCCGCCAAGTGGCTCCCCAGAAAAAAGCGGCACAGAGGCTCTTATGGAAGGTCCAAGGCGACACACAGCAGCGGGACTCTCAGATTCGAAAAAGGGTGAGGAAGGCAGAAGACGTGTGGGCCGACTCGGATGTGAAACAGAAAATACAGAACAGTCATCGGGCGTCTGGCTTGTCGCCCGTTTCTCATAAGAGCAAAAACAAGACACTTCTGTGTGCAGGCGGTGAGATGACAACACGGGTTATTACCGTCAGTGGGTGGGGCGCCTTCAGCAGCCAGCTTCGGGGACATCAGGGCCAGGGAAGCCCTCCTGCTGTAGTTCTGTCTTGTTCCTCGCGTACGGTGCTGTTCTCAGAAGCAGAAATCACTGCAGCATCGCAGTGGGGATGCTGTCGTGTGTGCATATTGGCACCTGCACCCTGCTTACCTCCTCCGTGGGGTGGGGTGGGGTGGGATGGGGGGGATCTGGGGGCTGATTTTCGTTCTTGGCTCCTTCCTGAACCTGATTCTTTGCAAAGAACCCTGGAGAGAAGTTAAGTTGAAGGTAGCGCTGTGGGTCCCATTTCCCTGGCCCCTGCCACTACCAGAAGGTTTTGTTTGTAAAAACCTGGCAGCTGCTCAGTTGGGGCGGCTATGATTTTGGAACTGCTGTCCTGTCCTTCCTGCTGCAGTGATGGTTCTGACCACGAAGCTGGAGAAAGAGCGAACCAAATCAAGGGATGAGGGAGAAAAGGCCACCCGGGTGCAGGTGGTCCCCCCGTTTTGACTTGGCTGTCCCTCCAGCAAGTTGACAATCCCTCTCAATGGCCTCTAAGTGCCCACAGCTCTCTCTTCCGGGGTTTTAAAACTAGCTCCGCAATTGAGAGGAGTGGCAGGGGTCCTCCCTTCTTTTGACTGGCACAGAACCCAGTAATTATGCATTCTTCCAGGAGCATTGTCCTGAACAATCCAAAGAGAAGGAACGCACTGTCACTGGCGATGCTGAAATCTCTCCAAAGCGACCTTCTTCATGAAGCCGAAAGCCGAGATCTGAAGGTCATTGTCATTTCAGGTATTTATCCAATGTCCATCCTCAGTATTTTGCAGAACCCAGAAGAGGTGTCTCCAAATTCTTTGCTTACTGGGGCATTCCCTCACTTAAGGGGAGAACTGTTTGAAGCTCCTTTACAAGAAATTCTTTCTGGAAACCTTGTGCAGAGGCGGGAACTGGTCTTCACAGAATTAACTGGAAGTTCTTTTCTTTTCTTTTTTTTTTTTTTTAAGAACTTTCCAGCATATGGAAATTCCCAGGCTAGGGGCTGGGCCAGTTGGAGCTGCAACTGCTGGCCACAGCCACAGCCACATCGGGATCCAAGCAGTGTCTGTGACCTACACCACAGCTCATGGCACCACAGCTCCTTAACCTACTGAGTGAGGCCAGGGCTCGAACCCGTATCCTCATGGATACTAGTTGGATTCGTTTCCACTATGCCACAACGGGAACTCCTAACCATGGAAATTATGGCAGAGATTACTGTGCAGTAAAAATACGTGTGTTTCCCTTTTTGTTGGATGTGAAACATGGCCACATGCGGTAATGCTAGTTTTTTCCCATCAAAATCGGAGAATGGATTTCCTCCTGGACCTTATACGATGGGTTTAATCACCAGTTCTTTTGATAGACTGCGTCCTTGGCTGGGACCTGTACCTGACTGCTAGAGCATCTGATTGGTTTGTCTTGCAGTTCTTACCAAGCTTTACCCGAGGCTTGCCGCCTTCTTCAACGGTACCAGAAAATGTGCCGTATTTTGCCCTTTCTTTCCTTGCTCTTTTTCTAATGACAATTCTTACTATAGTGTTTGGTGGTGATGACAATGGCATAAATAACAGCAACATCAGTATTTTTTTTCCTTTTTAGGGCCACACCCCCGGCACATTGGAAGCTCCCAGGCCTGGGGTTGAATCAGAGCTACCGCTGCCAGCTTTCAACACAGTCACAGCAACGCCAGATCTGAGCTGTATCTGTGACCTGTGCCACAGCTTGAGGCAGCGGCAGATCCTTAACCCCCTGAGCAAGGCCAGGGATCAAACCCTCATCCTCATGGATACTAGTCGGGTTCTTAACCTGCTGAGCCACAGTGAGAGCTCCCAATGTCAGTATCTTAAAGTATCCACAGACGCATGATGCAGAGGGTGCTCTGTGATGCTTTTTTTAAGATTAAGGATCAGTGTTTCTGGAGATTGGGACCTTATCCGTGGTTGAATATGCATTTTCAACTGTTTTATGTGGTGAAGGGAAAAGAAGCGGAACCAGAAGAGGTCCGCAGCCAGAGGGGTGTGAGCTGAATGCGGAGGTAGCTCGCTTCCAAAAGACAGCTCCCCGTCGAAAGGGAGCACTTCTGCCTTTCGGAGCCACCGCAGCAAAAGAAAATAGGAAACATCAGCTCCCCAGTGGAACTGCGTTTTGTGCTAGTTGTTAACGACAGCAACGGTGACAGCAAGACCACACCCTCACATCCCTCGTTCACAAAGCAAAGGGACTCCCTTCGGGCTCTGACCTTCCTGATTCCAGCCCTGTGGGGGCTGCCGTCTGTGGACTAAAAGACAGAGGCACCGCTGAGGGCCTGGTGGGTCACAGGGGGCCGGTATACTCAGGCCAGGCCGAGTCCAAAGATGAAAGGGTGAGGCCAGAGGTTCAGGTCTGAAAAAAGAGCAGTCACCTCGGCTGCGGGCCTTCTCCCCTGTGGAATGGCGTGTCTGCTAGGGTTTCCACCAGGGACCTTTTAGAGGACAGACACCTCAGCCTGCCTTGTCATCCCAAAACACTGGCCGTCGCTTTTCCAGCGAACGGGAGGCCTTCTGATCAAAATCAGGCCGTCCACTTTCTCTGAGCAGCCACTGGCCTGGCCACTCCCGATGGTGAGCCGGTGGATGAGGAAGGGGCCGTCCCAGCTCTGACTCCTCACGTCTTTGTCTTTTCTTTCCTCGCCTGGAAACCCTTGCAGCCGAGGGGCCTGTGTTTTCCTCTGGGCATGATTTAAAGGAACTGACGGCGGAGCAAGGCCCGGATTATCATGCTGAAGTATTTCGAGCCTGTTCTGAGGTAAGCTGGGGGGGGCGGTCGACATGGCCAGCCCGAGCACCAGAACTCTGCTCAATATCGGATTAGGCTTCTGGTTTACAGCTAAGCTTTTTTGCTGTGAGACGGAACCCTGCAGAACGACTCAAACCTCTGCGGTCGTTGGCGAACCCTGCATCCAAGCAACTGTGTGCTTTAGACTTTGGAAGTGCCGTGGTTTGCATTTGCCCTTGTCGCAGGCCAAAGAAACTAAAGCATATGCTGAGTTGCTGTCTCTACCTGGTGGGGGTGTGTCTTGGTCTCCGGGTCTTAAGAGGTAAAGGGTAGAACTAAGAAGATTAAAAATTTTTAATTTTAAGCTTAAACAACTCTGTCAATGGGAAAGAGAGCATTCACAACATCAGTGGTTTTTAAAATTATTTTCTTTTTTTTTTTAAGGCCATACCTGAGGCATATGGAAATGCCCAGGCTAGAGGCTGAATCAGAGCTGCAACTGCCTGCCTACACCACAGCCACAGCCACAGCCACAGCCATGCCAGATCCGAGCCGCACCTGGGACCTGTGCCATAGCTTGTGCACGCCAGATCCTTAACCCACTGAGCACGGCCAGGGATCAAACCTGCATCCTCACAGACATTATGTCATGTTCTTAACCTGCTGAGCCACAGTGGGAACTCCTAAAATTATCTTCGAACCCTTCTTTCAACTAACTTTTATAACCACTGCCTCCAAGTAGGAAAATCAGCCTCTTCATTTTTCACCTCTTCTCCCCTTCTGTCTCTCTAACCATACTACGGAGAGGAAGGGACCACGGATACAGAAGAGGAAGAAGCTACGTTTGGGACGACTCGTAAATGTATCAGATCAACCTGGATAATCAAAGGTTGAATACAGAATCCAACGTTAAGTCACACATCGTTCATTTAATAAGTATTTGTGGAGCACCTGCTATAAGCATAATACTTGCGAGATATTGAGGGAAATAGAAGGAACAAAGCATCTCCAGCGAGCCTGAAACTGGAAAGGTAGTTGAGAAGGAAGACAGAGCGAGCAGTTCCATAACCTGACCCTAAGTCACTGCCCCTGACTTCTCCGTCATACACCGAGTTCCTCGCTCATCTCTTGGGTCATTAATGATTCGCAAATACCGACAAATACCTTCAACATCCCCCAGACAGAGGCGAGCATCGGAGAGGGGAACAGGAAGTGATCGGGGTACATTCTTGCGTTCCTTGCCCTTCCAGCAGCCCCTAAGGAGAGCAGGTTCTCGTCGTCTCCTTTCGTGGAGGACTGACCTGACTTCACGGAGCAGCGGAAGCAAGCCAGAGCCTAGACTTGGTCCTTTGTTTCCCACGAGTGATGTTTAGGGGACATCCCGCTCTTGTGTTTGCCAGGACTTGGTGCTTTAAAAGTTATTTTTCTACAAGTTTGGTCAAAATATAAAATCATCAAAGAGAACCAGCAGAGCCCCTTCAATCCTCCCTGAAGGCCCGCTTTGATCGCTGTGCGTGCCGTCTTCGTGACCCGAGATCTGAACGGTTAGCAAAGGCCCACAGGGGAGCCGAGCTCCTTCCAAGAACAAATGCCAGGTTTCCTGGAAGCTTCCACCCCATGGATACCTCCAGGTCACATAAAAAGACGCAAACAGCACCTTGCCCTGCCGTAGTAACGTAGGAGGGAACATGCATTGATTTCTTTAATACTTTGTCCGAGAAGACCAGGTTGCCCTGGTAAACAGGAGCGCCGTGACCTCGGGCAGGATGTCGGTGCCAAGGGTGCTCAGCAGGCAGACTGGGGCGGGATGAGCTAGACGGGTCCCCGTCCAGTTCACACACGAGATCAGGCGATGGTGGAAAGGAAGCGAGTTCTGGACTGGCTCCGCATCTGAAAGCTATAGCAGATTCGGACCCTACGCAAGGACGACGTGATGGTTGATTGTTTGCAGGTCAGGAAGGGGGCGCCTTCTGCAGGCTGAGCAGGGCCTCCACTGGAGACCAGCCCCCTCTCTCTTCTTTCGTCCTGTTCAAGCTTGAAGGTGAAACCCTGGTCCAGAAAGAGTCTTCCCTCCTCCTCACACCCACTGACAAGCGGGACAAGGCCGCTGGCTTTGGGAACCAACGTGGGACCCTCCCAGATGTGGTCAGTGAGGCTGGGGCGGTTAAATTTATGTCCCACTTTGGAGCAGCCAGGACCAAAACATGTACTGAGTTCAGGTGAACTGGAGGAATGATCATTCGTGATGATCAAGGGATTGGTGACCCAGCTTGTGTGTTAGCTAGGTTTCCCCTGTCTTTTCCTTCCCTCCTTCCTTCCTTCCTTTTCTTTCTTTCATCTTTTTTAAGGCCACATCTGCAGCATGTGGAGGTTCCAGGCTAGAGGTCAAATCGGAGCTGTCGCTGCTGGCCTACACCACAGCCACAGCAACGCCAGATCCTTAACCCACTGAGCGAGGCCAGGGATCGAACATGCGTCCTCATGGGTGTTAGATTCGTTTCCACTGAGCCATGATAGGAACTCCTCCTCTGTCTTTTCTGAATCGCTCGCCAATGTTATTGAAAATATTTTTTAATTATAAAAGTAATCATACTTATGACAGAAAATTTGGAAAATCTAGAAGGAAGACAAATAAATTACTGATACTATGCCATGATCATACTATCCAGAGAGAACTGTAATTAATATTTTATATATTTCTTTTGAAGCCTTTGCCAGGTATACCCATTTGTTTGAATAATTCTGCATGGGTGCTATTATACAGTATAATTGTATAATATGATTATAGCATTGAATGCTGTGTGCCGGGTAATATTCTGAGAACGTTAGACATGTTACCGCATGTAAACCTCATGTTCTGGAAGGATGCTACTATAATCATACCCATTTTACAGACGTGAAGACTGAGGGATAGGCAGCACATTAGCGGTAGACAGGGTGTCAGCCCCCAGCAGCCTCGCCCCAGACCTGCTGATGCTTCTCCTGGAAAATGTCATTGGAATGAGAATGCGGCATTCCATGGCATGGATACAATTTAGTTCCCACGGCCCATTTACTTATTTTTATATAGTGACATTATTTGTAGTTTTTACTCTTATGAAGTAATGACTTGGCGAACGTCTTCGTGCAGGCAGCTTGTTGCCCTGTTTCAGATTCTCTCTTAAGAACAGTATTCCAGGATGGAAGGTGTGGATAGCGCTAATGTGGGTGATTCACGGGATTGCCTGAGTCTTTCCCACCAGCCCTTCCCGGGTGACAGACAGGGGACAGACTGTGCAACCCAAGCCACAGCCACCTGACTTTTCAGACCTTGGGTTGATGGGGTGACAGATGACACTTAGAGCTGAAACGATCTTTTCTGCCTCCGCAATAAGACCTCAGACGCTCTGGGCATCCTCTGCTTTTGCTCCTGCAGCCCCCCGAGAAGCAGTCCTCACCACCCCCTCCTCACCCACACGCACGCACCCCTAAGCCCACCAGCAGTTTGGGGCGCGGGTACATCCGTGTGAATTTTCCGGGGGAAGGTCATTAGCATGTACTGAAAGTCAAGACTATGATATCCTTAGGTATGTAACTGGTCATTTTGTAATAAAGCTGGCAACATCAAAGGTTCATGAGCACAGAAGGTGAGTTTCTCAGGCCAAATCTTGGAATCCCTGAAGGTCGTTTTTCTTGGAGTCGCCTCGCAGGAGGCGAGGCCCAGATGCAGGTCCCCCTTCCCCGCCCCCCACCTCCCTCCCACCGGAGTCAAGGGCAACCATTTCTACACCAGAGTTACCATAGCAACACAATCTGTTTAGCGTGTCAGGGACAAAAATGGAGAAATCAGCCAAGTTATTTCATCAGCTGCAAAAAAATAAGTTAAAGTTGTAGAGACGTGGGGGAGGGGGTCTCACACAAGCCAGTTCCTGACTCCCCCCTCCGTGCAGGTGGCTCTGTCTTAGGAACTGTGTTTATTTTGATGACAGCGGGGGGTCCCCCCCCCCATTTTAACAGAACTGAGAGAGTAACCGTGGTGGTAACTGGAGACGTGATTACTAAGGAAATTGCCTCCCAGGCCCCTGCCCACCTTCATTTTTCAAGGAGGACCCAACACCAGTTTGCAGACTCTTAATGGGAGAGCTGCACGCAGGCGCCATCGGAACAGAACCGCTTGGTCCCCAGAGGTCAGGGCAGCCCTTGCCTCCTGCAGGGTTACTCGGGGAGCAGCTGAGGAAACATCCTCGCAGATGTGCTGGGTGGACAGACCAGGGGCCTGGCATCAGACGGAGGCGACTCGGACCCTACAGCCACCCTCGACCCGGTGGCCTTAGGGGGTCCCTTCCTCCATGAGCCTTGATGTCCTGGTTCCTTCCTCCGGGACCTCAGGAAGACCCAGTGGTACAGCCTGGCTCACAGGCGCTATTTTAATGCCAGTTAGTTCACTTTGCATCTTGTCATTGAATCTGACACAGGGATGTCTATGCAAAGGGCCCTGAAAATGGTAAAGTCACGTAAAACGATGTGCTTGCTCCTTAGGTCATGATGCTGATCCAGAACCACCCGGTCCCCATCATTGCCATGGTGAACGGCTTGGCCACCGCTGCCGGCTGTCAGCTGGTGGCCAGCTGTGACATTGCCGTGGCAAGTGACAAGTCCTCCTTTGCCACACCAGGCGTGACCATCGGGCTTTTCTGCTCGACCCCTGGGGTGGCCGTGGGGAGAGCGCTGCCGAGAAAGGTAACTGAATCCCCTGCAACCCCTCGATAGTTGTGGTCCTCCAGTACCCATGACGGTCGGTTCCAGAACTTTCTTGTTGAAAGTACCATTTGATTCAGGACGTTCTGCCCACAGCAGAGCTGGCTGGATGCGCTAATGTCTTGTGTTGGGAGGGAATGGCCTGCTCCTCTTTTGCTTCCCGCAGTGGCCTTCCATTTGGAAATCACTGCGTTTCACTCTTGCCCGACCCTCAGTCCAGCTGGGTAGGCTTTGAGATTTTGCTTTGTTTTCATAAAGGCACACAGTTTGTTTGTTTGTTTGTTGCAATCTTATTTGGAATGTAATTGAGACACCGCTTTGTTGCCCGTGAGATACAAGAGCATGGTGACATATGCCAGCATCAAGGGGCCAGGACACTGTGTCACTGGCTTAACTATTTGCCAACAGTCTGTCTCGTTCCAGAACAGACTGCAAGGAGCTGATACCCTGAGTGTGTCAGGTTTCTGGTGGTTGTAGGAATATCCTGCACAGGGGTGTTGAATCGACCCCAGCAGGTGCCGTCGCCAGGGTCGTGTGGTTGTTAACCAGAGTGTGTTCCGTTTTCCTCACCAAGTTCCCTCCTTCATCAGCAAAGAATGTTTCCTGAACATCTCCTAAGTGGAAACCAATTGTTGCCTTGTTCTAGAAAAATACATCCTCCTTCTCAGTTGGAAATCTGTTTTTAAAGTGGGGGGCAAAGTTATACCAAATCGGGAACCTAAAGTGCTTTCTAGAATATTCCATCCATTGTAGCATCAACTAGGAAAATTAGCAATTGCTCAAACACCTAAGGCACAAAAGAAACGAGACCCAAGGGCAATCAAGCCGCCAGACTCAGGGGTTCAGGGAAGCACACCTGCTTTTAATGCCTCCTCATTAGTTTCTACGGAAACGTGTGCTTATGAGGAAATTTTTTTTTTGTCTTTTTTTTTTTTGCTATTTCTTGGGCCGCTCCCGCGGCATATGGAGGTTCCCAGGCTAGGGGTCAAATCGGAGCTGTGGCCACTGGCCTGCGCCAGAGCCACAGCAACGCGGGATCCTAGCCGCGTCTGCAACCTACACCACAGCTCATGGCAACGCCGGATCGTTAACCCACTGAGCAAGGCCAGGGACAGAACCCGCAACCTCATGGTTCCTAGTCGGATTCCTTAACCACTGCGCCACGACGGGAACTCCTTATGAGGAAATTCTGACAACAGACACCTACAAACATGCACACTTATGAGAACCAGCTGAACGTGGGCTCCCCGTTGGAAATGGTGACCCTCAAAACACAGTAGCTTGCTCCACTGTCCTAAGACTTGGGGTGTCTGGATCCTGTCAGGATATACATTTACCTTAGATGTTATCTATTCATTCAGCACATTACTCTTAAGCCTTACTCAGTGCCAGGACGTTAAATGTATCATAAGATCTGGCAATAACTTTGTGAATCAACTCTCTCATAACGGTGCAAACCTCAAGGCCTTTTGCACGTTAAAGGTGGCTGGCTGCTTGGCCTGCCTGCCCTCTGCTCATCTTGAATACTTGATGACATTCTGGAAGGTTCCATGTTAAGGCATTTGAAACCGTTAATCAGCCCTCCTGTCAGGACAAGAATCTATTCTTTCTCAAAACAAATTTTTAAAATCAAGGCTTATAACTGAGTCCTAGGAACTTACACATTGTATCACGTGTCCATTTTAAAATTCATTTTCGAGAAGAAATAGGGGAGAAATGTGACAAAACAGGCCTTAAATTCCCAGGAAGCCCAGTTCTCAGAACCATTCGCCTAAATCTCACCTGCAAGGCTCCCACTAGGTGGAAAACTAAGGATTCACAAAAATCTAAACCCAACCAGGACACAACAGTTAGTGCTTGGTGGCACCTACAGGGACACATGCACATACACGCCCTCCCCCACCGTGTGTGGGTAACGGGCACCTGTCCCTGGGCATCCACCCAGAAGCAAAACCAGCAGGTGCCTTTGTGAGAAAAGATGCTCAGCATCAGTAATTATTAGAGCAATGCAAATCAAAACTGCCAGGAGGTACCACCTCACTCCAGTCAGAATGGCCATCTACAAATAATAAATAATAAATCTACAAATAACAAACACCGAAGAGCGTGTGGAGAGAAGCGAACCCTCCTTCTCTGTTGGTGGGAGTGTAAACTGGTTCAACCACTATGGAGAACAGTATGGAGGTTCCTTAAAAACTAAATATAGAACCACCATATGATCCAGCAGTCCCACTCCTGGACATACATCCAGACAAAACTAATTCAAAAAGGCACATGTACCCAGATGTTCGTAGCAGCACTATTCACAATAGCCAAGACATGGAAGCAACCCAAATGTCCACTGACAGACAAATGGATTAAGAAGGTGTGCATATACCCAGTGGAATCCTGCTCAGCCATAAAGAATGAAATAATGCCATTCACAGCAGCATGGATACAACTAGAGATTATCATGTTAAATCAGAAAGATAAATACCATGTGCTATCACTTACATGTGAAATCTATAATATGACACAAACAAACCTATCTGCAAAACAGAAACAGACTCACATAGAGAACAGACTTGTGGTTGCCAAGCGGGGAGGGGCGAGGGGGAGGGATGGCCTGGGAGTTTGCGGTTAGTAGATGCAAACTATTACATTTAGAACGGATAAGCAATGAGGTCCTACTGTACAGCACAGGGGACTATGTCCAATATCCTTGGATAATCCATAATGGAAAGGAATTTCAAAAAAGAATATAAAAAACAAAAACTCCAAGCAGGTGCCTTTGGAAACAGGCCTGGTCCAGAAGCACCGCCCCTCACACCAGCTAAGGCTGCATGAGTGGGTCACTAGTGCCCTCTGCTGGTCACTATGGGGAACTGCTCAGCTGTGCCCAGAATGCTGCCTTTTGTTTACTGGGACCAGAAATGGTGGCCAGGAAACCTGAGCCCAGGCATGAAAAGTGGAAAGTACCCCCGTCCCCCAGTGTGACTTAAATATGCAACTTCATGGCACCAAATAAACAACCTGCCCGGCACAGCTACTCCCTTCCCAGACCTGGCTTTGCCCAGCCCCTCCAGCAGCAGGTACCCGCAAGACCAGAGGCAGTCGTATTCCCCCTGTTCACCCACAGCAACTGTGCATCTGGGGAATCCGAGCTCCTCATCCTCTGACGAGGTCAGAGTAGAACCTCCAAGCTGCACATCGTGTTAAGTGAAAGCCTTGGAACCCGGGCTGTTTGCAGGTCACCAGGGAGCCTGGGAAACGGGGGTCTCAGCGGCACCCCCCACCCCCAGTGGCGACCGCGTCAAAATCTGCATGTTAACGGGTTAACGTGCCACAGGCAGCCCCATCAGTGGCATGTAGCTCAACAGGCCCCCTCACAGGGGCCTGGGGTCTCGGTGACTGACCGCACGATTCCCAGCTAAGCCAGCCCAGGCCAAAGGCTGACCGCCACCAGCCAGTTCCTGGCCTGCAGGAAACTTGAGGGATCCCAGAGACCCCTCTGCTTTGCATAATTGGGGCCATGATACTTAAAGCCAAGGCTGGAGACCATTACAGATTTACAGGAGAAAAAGCCTGTTAGGAACAGTCACTGCATTTATTGGGCGCCTTCTGAGTGCCCAGCTCTGAGGTGTAAGTTTTACACAGATTTCTGGAACCTTCACAGTTCTGCAGGAGAAAGGGGTCTTTACTCCCGGGTTTTCGGATGCTGAGGAAACAGACTCGGAGGGATTAAACTGCCCCCTGAAGGTCCGGTGGTTAGTAAGTGGCCAGTCTGGGATTAGACTCTCCAGGGGACAGCCGACTCCAGGGGTCAGCCTCGGGGGCCAGGCTGGGCCGCAAGCACGTGTGGCTTTACTGCACATACTCCAGGAAGAGGAAGTGTAAAATCACAGCCTTGTGTTAGGGCCGAGGAGGCGCCACCCTGTAAGGCGTTCTAGGTTAGTTACGGGCAAGGGCGAGAGGAGGCATCGTCTTCTCCCACCTGAAGGTTCAGGGGAAACTCAACAGCAAGTCAAGATCGCGCTGGTTCGCTATGAAATAGGCTTTCTTTTTCTCAGGGAGTGCCTCTGTTATCTGTTCTGCCGGGTTCAAACCCTGTGAATCGGGATAGCGCGAAATAGCCTTAACCCACCAGGCAGATAAGGGTGCTGAGGCCAGAGTCGGGTGTGAACTGGCCGGGATCGCGCAGGAAGCGGAAGGCCGGCCAGAAACCCAGCGCCCAGGACAGGGGGCGACGCTGGGGGTTCCCTTGCCGCTCCCCCAGATTGGACCCCCGTCCTCTGCCCTGTGCTGGGCCTCACTGGGAGTGTTCAGTGACATCTTACTGAACAGCCCTAACCGGTGGCACCAGTTTTTAGCTCCACGTTCAAACAGGTGCTTCAGACATGCCTCGCAGTGACGATGCTGTGTCTGGGCAGCTACAGCATCGTCCCTGAAGTGACCCACGGACAGCTATTGCCACTGCCTCCAACAGGTCACCATGAAGTGTCCAAAGGGGCAGCATGGGGGCTTAAGTCCTCTCCCGAACTGTGCAGAGAAGAAAACAGGGCTAACGTCACCTTGCCCCTGGTCCCTCCACTTGTGTCACATCTGTGCCGCGGTGGCAGGAGGCCTCCGCCCTGCCTCCTGGCCCCTCCTTCTCTGCCACAGTCCAGGCCCTGGATGATGCGGTCTCGTCTCATGAGGGACAAAACCCCCTCAGTCAGTCGCTTCCACCGCGGAGCAACATTGGCGATGCCTCAGTAGTCCCAAGATGGGCAGGGGCACTGCTGGCACCAGTAGACAAGAGATCAGAGAGGCCACAAACATCCTACAGAGCACAGGACAGCCCCGCACACGGGAAACTGGGCTGGTCCAAAAGAGGGAAGAGGGCTTAGGTTACGAGTCCATGATCTGAACGCTAGCGACTCCCAAGGTCACATGCAGTAGCCCGGCATCCAGGACCGCACGACCACCCCCAGCTCAGTGGCTCCAAACAGCAACAGGCATTTGTTCAGCTCGTGAACCTGCAACGTGGACAGGGCTCAGGGAGGAAAGTGCCCATGGTCTCAGCCGGGAAGAGCCGAGCACAGGAGAGTGACTGCTGGGGACAGTCATCTGAGGGCTTGTTCACTCCCACATCTGCCTGTTGAGGCCGCCTCTCAGCAGCGGGTCAGCGGCACACACAGCACAGCCCGAGGTGTGGCCTGGGCCTCCTCACAGCACGGCGCAGGCCTCCAAGGCCACTAGACACATGTCACCTGACCCAGCCTCTGAAGACTGCGGCATCACTTCTGCCGCACTGCTGGCCTCCATCGATCTACTTCCTTTTTTTCTTTTTTTTCAAGGCCACACCCACGGCATATGGAGGTTCCCAGGACAGGGGTCAAATCAGAGCTACACCTGCCGGCCTACACCACAGCCACAGCAACGCCAGATCCGAGCCACATCTGCGACCTACACCACAGCTCACGGCAACACCAGATCCTTGACCCACTGAGTGAAGCCAGGGACTGAACCCACCTCGTCGTGGATACTAGTCAGGTTCTTAACCTGCCGAGCTACGACGGGAGCTCCCATCCATCCATTTCTTAAATCACTCATCAGTAACTATTCCACAGGCTGTCGGGAGTCCAGATACCCATGAGTCGAGTCTCTGCAGAGTGAACTGGGTGGGAGGTGCTCGGGGGGCACTGGGTCCCAGGACAGCCCTGAGAACCCCCGTCTCTCCTGCAGGTGGCCTTAGAGATGCTCTTCACCGGGGAGCCCATGTCTGCGCAGGAGGCCCTGCTCCACGGGCTGCTGAGCCGGGTGGTGCCCGAGGAGCGGCTGGAGGAGGAGACCATGCGGATAGCGAGGAAGGTGGCCTCGCTGAGCCGGCCCGTGCTGTCGCTGGGCAAAGCCGCCTTCTACAGGCAGCTGGCCCAGGACCTCAGGACGGCCTACCACCTGGCCTCCCAGACCATGGTGGACAACCTGGGCCTGCCTGACGCGCAGGAGGGGATCCAGGCCTTCCTCCAAAAGAGGGACCCTGTCTGGTCACACTGAGCAGCCTCATCAGGGGAGCTGGGAGCCCCTGAGCCCAGAGCGTGGTGCTCAGGACCCCTCCCCCTCGCTGCCTTCTGACCCCCAACCGCCGCCACTGCTGCCTTGTGACTGTCACGGTCTGCCTGCCTTACAGCCTTGGTGATGCTGTGGGTGCCCGTGGTCCGTACGGAGGGCCGCGACTGCCTGGGGAGAGGGTGGCTGCAGAGTCCGGGGCTGCCTTAGGGGAAGGGCCCTGGGCACCTCTGCTGAGCCAGCTGCCTGAGGAAGAGGGGGCGAGGTGCTCCCACCCACGACCGTGGCCAAGGGGACACCCCCAGGGGAGGAGGTGGTGGTGATGTGCGGCCAAATGGAAGGGCTCGGGCTGCCTCAGCGACAGGAGGCTCCCAAGGTGGAGGCAGCGCCCGTGCCCAGGACAGGGCAAAGGCCTCAGACCTCCGCTCTGAAAATCACCTGGATTCTATCGAGAAGGAACCCTGCCTGTGGCTTTGGGATAATCTTGCGTGACTTTTAAAGATGACCTACTTAGAGAGACTGTAAGCTGGCGGAGAGAAGGACGTCAGTGAAGCCTTCGATGCCTGTACCGACCGACATCCAGGTGGGAGGGTCCCTCCCGGGCCCGGACCCTGGGCTGAACCTGAGGACAGAGGCTCCGGGGGAGGAGGGAGGAACACGGAGCAACCCCTTCCAGCCACAAAGAGTCACCTGCTCTGGACACACTTGCATCCCTGCTCAGCTTCTGGCAGAGAATCCAAACTAGCAGCAGACACCCGAGATCCCTGACAGCGAGTATCTTGCTTTCTCGCTTCCGGTCCAATTAGGTCCCAGAAATGCCCGCAATCTCGTGTCCACCAGCTCACACCTGGGGCTGATCAGTTTTTAAGGCTTTTTTTTAAAAAACAAACAAACAAACAAACAAAACACCTATGAGGAGAATTTGGCCCAAATGCCATGAGTACCAGAGAGAGAGAGCCATGTCTGCCGGGTGGTTCTCATTCTGATCCCTGGGGCCCGCGGCCCCCGGAAGGGAGGTCACCCAGTGGGTTTCTATTGAGGCTGGCTTTTTCTTTTCCTTTGCCAGAGTTCAGAAAGGTGGAAAAGAGTGGGTTTTTTTGGAAAGGAGGAGCCTGAAACTAGAAAGATCACGGGAGCCGGCGTTCCCTGGACACAGTACCTCCTCAGTGAGCCCCACTGGAACCAGCGCCCCCACCACCACCTCCAGCTTACAGGGGGTGGTTGAGACCCGGGAGAGTGAGGCTCAGGCTCTGTGTGCCCCATGAAGCCGGCTGCCCGACTCCTGCCCCGTGCAGCTCTCCAGAACCCAGGGCTGGACTGGGTGCTCCTGCTGGAGACCCCTGCCAGCTCACGGTCAGATCTGACTGCTGCCCGACCGCCTGCGGAGTTTTTACTATGATAACGCTGATAAACAGCTGGCTGAAGTCCCAAGCCAGTCTGCCCAGGACTGGGGCCATCGTGATCGGCTCAGAAAGAATGCCACCAGCAGGGCCCTCCGGTTTGCCCGCCCTGGGAGCGGCCGTGTGGCCTTTGCCACGGTGAGGAGAGGGTGTGATAAACTCTCTGGGCTTTGGGGAACGTTACCAAAGCCTCCGCATACATTCGGCAAATGAAAACCAAAAGCTGGCTTTCCAGTTCCTCTGCAAGCTGCACAACCACAGCCCCACACAGGAAATCTCAGGCCTCGAGGGCCTCCCAGCCCGCGTGCCTACAGGGACCCGCCATAAATCCTAATAATGACCGATGCGGAAAAGAACCGAGAAGGATAACCTGCCGCCCAGCCAGAAGTGCCACATAACTCATCCCCAGGGCAGGTACAGATTGGGAGTTAATTTGCGTGCCTGCTTCCTCTGCTGGGAGAAAACCCACCCATCACCGCACACCGAGGCTGCCTTCGGAAAGCCTCAGGCGTTCCCCTGTCCCTCTGCACCATCCCTTCTCAGGGAGCTTTGCTGAGCTCAGCCCAGCCGTCCAGGCACCAGCAGTTGGGCCAGAAGGTCAGTGTGGTGGGCACTTGCTTCTGCTCGGCTCAGCTCGGCTCACCTGAGCCCCACAGAATGTAACCAGAAGGAGCAATGACTGATTTTACATCAGTGGGTGTGGAGGCCGTCGGGAGATTTAATGAGCTGAGACCCCTGCCAGGCAACCCCCAGAAGTAGCTCACTGCCCCCCGGGATACACGAGACTCCGAGAAGTCGAGGCACTGGCCGCGTGCAGACCCGCCTGTGGGTTTGGACCTGCCTGACTCTGTCCCGTGCCCCGACCGCTATCCTGGTTTCCTCCCTCTGCACCAAAAAGATTACTAACAGAATGACCGGCCTGCAGAGGCCAGCCACTCAGAAGTGGCAGAGGCAAGGCAATACGGCTTTGCTTACCCCGGGGGTCCGAGAGAGTGTGGATCCGACTTCGCAGAAGTTCAAGTCCCAGCTTTGCCGTGGGACTGCAGGTGACCAGCCTCTTCCAGCACCCAGGTCCCCTCCCGCAGACATGACGCCGTGCGCCCCTTGTCCTCCTGCATCTGGCGTTCCGGACTCCACAAAACCGGGACTGGAAACTCGCACCGAGACCCGAAACAGGCAGCTCTGCTCAGAGAAAACGCTCTTCCAGACGGAGAGGCCGGGCCTTTTGCCCGAGAGGTGGCGAGCAGTGCAGACACCTGGTTACACAGAAGAGCACTCAGAACGGGGGCCACACCTGCACCTTCGCACGGGAAGACCCTATGCGGGCAGAGCTCCGTGGGAACTGACGGCCACCCCAACCCTGCCTGGGCGCCCCCTTTCCTCTCCCCATCCTCTGAAAACCACAGCGCTAGTGTTGCCTGGCGGGGTCCCTCCCCAGGCCTACTGCAGATTCCGATTTCTGGGGCCCAAAACATGCATTTAAAAAAGATTTCTGAGTGATTCTGCTGCCTTAGGGTGGAAATGGCAGGTGTCTCTCCAGCAGTACCTGTGTTTTAAAAGTGGGAATCAGTGTGGCCTTTGAGGTGGGGTTGTGGGCCGTGGTTGTTGGCTTGGAGGGGGTAGGGGCAGGGGAGGCTTGAACACTTCAGGTGCCTCTTAAAACCCACTTGAGCAGCTTTCAGGGCTTCATAGGCCCCAGGTGCTTCCCACCCAGCACACAAAACAGGATACACCCATATCCTGCACTAAATATTCTCCTATGTAGAGAAAGAGGTTGACTATTTGCTTTTAAATTGTTTAAAAATATTTGATTAACTAATGATTATTCTTTCTTGGCAATCATTAAGAGGCAAGAGCTCAATTCAGCCTCATGGATGTTGACCTGTTACCATAAATAAAAGATGAAATTTCAAGGGTTTTTCTTTCATACTTTGGAGCCCCAGATGTATTTTTCAGATCCCAAACAGAGGCCTCCCAAGAAGTTGGCCGCCTGGCTGTCTCTTGGTGGTGGTGGTGGGGCACCTAGTCCCACTCCCTGATGAGGGTGGGTGGCTGTTGATAGGGAGGGGGCGGGGCGGCCAAGTGCAGCTGAGCTGGTGCTGTGGGGTTTATGATCCCAGCGTGGCCGTCTTCTGAGTCCTAGTTGATTTTATAGTGATGTTTCCTTCTGGATCTGCTATTCCTGCCCCCGGATGTTTCAGCGCTGCCCCAATTTGCAAGTATTTGCTTACACATTTAAGAGATCCTTCCCAGCGTTCCCCTCCTGGTGCAGTGGAAACGAATCTGACTAGCATCCATGAGGACACAGATTCTATCCCTGGCCTCGCTCAGTGGGTTAAGGATCCGGCTTTGCCATGAGCTGTGTGTAAGTCGCAGACATGGCTAGGATCCTGCATTGAGGTGCCTGTGGTGTAGGCCAGCAGCTACAGCTCGATTTGACCCTAGCCTGGCAACCTCCATGTGCCATGGGTGCAGCCCTAAAAAAAAGACATCTTTCCCTTTTATGCTGTATGTTTTCAATATTTACCTTACCAAATTCTACACTGAGATGGTGCTTGCCGGCTTTAGAAGTTTCTATGAATTTTAGAGTTCCTGCTGTGTTGCAGCAGGATCAGCAGCATCTCTGAAGCATTGGGACAGCATGTTTAAGCTCCTGCTGGCTGTGACCAAGGTCCCACAACTGTGGCTCGGATCTGATTCCTGGCCCGGGAACTCCGTATGCCTCAGGGCAGACAAAAAAAAAAGTAGGAAAGAAAGAAGAAGAAAAAAAGCAATTTCGAGGAATTTAGAAAAAGGAAAAAGCATGTATGGTTCGAAGTGGAGTGTGATTCAGAGCCCAGCAGTGCCTCCATCCATGCAGTGATTCTCTGTGCCAGGCGCTGGTTTTAGCATTTTATGGATGTTAATCCATGAATCCTCACAAAACCTCTCTGCAGTAGGATTTACGAACCCTGTTCTACAGAAAAGAGACTAAAACCGCGGTATTAAGTGACTTGCTCTTCATCATACCGCCGGTAGGGGGCGCTGCTGGGTTCAAAATCGAGGCCCACTGCGCCAGGCCACCCTGCGGCCCCTCCTCTTAGGGAACGGCGACACTCCCATCACTTTGCAGGTCCCTCTCTTGTGCAGGAAGCACAAGAATTATTTTTAATTCAGTCTGTCATGCTCCCTGCCCCCAGCAAGAGCGCGCGTTCCCGCAGGACCCCATCAATCTTGGTTTAATTCTCGTGCCTGGACCCTGCCCGGCACCCAGCAGACATTCCACGGGATGGGCGGGGCCCAGTTCCCCGGCACCCCTCAAGGCTCATGACACAGACACGAGAGTTCTTTACGTTCTCAGGCCACATTTTCTAAATCGGTTTTGCAAAGTTAAATAGCTGAACAGAAGTGAAATCCGTGTTTTCTCGTGGGTCCAGGGAAGTTGGTGGCAACTCTTTGTAAGGGCGGGTGATTATTCCAGAATCACGCTGGATGAAATCAGACCCAAGGGTTCCGGAAAAGCCCATTTTCTTTCTCTAGAGCACAGCGGAGCCACATTTTGGCCTCCAACTGCTTGCGCTTCTGGGGATAAAACAGGGGTGGAATATGTCAGTCATTGGCAAAAGGTGAAGAAGCTAATAGACTTGCTCTTGATAGGATCTTTTGAAATGGTTTCTATGCCTACTTGCATTTTTTTTTCTTCTTAGGGCCGCACCTGCTGCATATGGAAATTCCCAGGGCTACTGGTGGAATCGGAGCTGCAGCCGCCTGCCTGTGCCACAGCCACAGCAATGAGCGCACCAGATCCAAGCCGCGTCTGCCACCTACACCACAGCTTGTGGTAATGCCAGATCCTTAACCCCCTGATCGAGGCCAGGGATAGAACCTACATCCTCGCCAACCGTGTGTCGGGTTCCTGAGCTGCAGCAGGAACCCCTCTATGCCTATTTAAACCCTAAACCAAAACTGGCTCTTCTGTTACTGTCGTCAGAGTTATTTTTCTGACCCTTTGATAATTAGCCCCTAAGACACACAGTCTGTCCGGTTTTCACCGCGAAGTTTCTTCAAGGCCCCTAGTCCTACACCAGCTGCCCTGCCCCATCCCTAAGGAGGAACAGGCTCCACATTTGCTCACTGTGCCCCTCACCCCACCCAGCCCACACCCTGGAGGGACCCCTGGCGTCCCCTCCTCCTGCTGGGCCCCTAGGGGTGACCCCTCTCTCCTCACAAGTGACCATGTTCTCACGAAAGCAGATTTAACTTCATTTCAGTTGCATGAATTTTTTTTTCTGGGTCTAATTCCAAAAGAAAGAGTTGAAAGGATTTCAAAACCTCAGTGCATATATTTATTGAGTCTATCTAACTGCAATGCACTGTGCTGGGTATTATGGACTCTTTTAAAAAGACATAAGACAATTCCAACCCTCCACAAACTTAGTCTAGGAGACGGGACAAGTCATGACCACGTTCAAGCTCAAACACAAAATAGTTGTCACAGGATTTCCTCCTGTGACACAGTGGGTTAAGAACCCGGCTGCAGTGGCTTGGGTAGCTGGGAGATGCAGGTTCAATCCCCAGCCTGGTGCAGTGGGTTAAAGGATCTGGCATTGCCACAGCTGCTGTGGCTCAGATTGAATCCCTGGCCTGGGAACATCCATATGCCATGGGTGCAGCCATAAAATTGTTTTAAAAAGTCATGGACGGGAGTCAAATGCAGGGCAGCCTCGGTGGCTAGCTGTGTGATGTGGGCTGCGTGTCTAACATCTCTGAGTGTCAGGCTCCTCATGGTTATAAGAGGGGTGATAATAGTAGCCAGCCCCTAAGTGACTGGAGGATTAACAGAGATGAGAGCTGATGACCCCACCCCCATGTCCCCATGACACACCTCTATGTCACCTGCAGCTGTGGTGGACACTTTTCCAGATGACAGCTTCCTCCGTTATGAAATGAGCTGTGTTCCCACTAAATTCATATGTTGAAGCCCTGCCCCAAATGGGACTGTATTTGGAAATAGGGCCTATCAGGAGGTAACAAGGTTACATGGAGTCATAAGTAATTCAGTAGGGTTAGTGTCCTTAGACGCACAGGGAGAGACACCAGGGAGGGGCCTGCACAGAACAAAGGCCACTGGAGGACCCAGAAGGCGGCCGTCCGCAAGCCAAGGAGAGAGGCCATGGGAGAAACCAAACCTGCCCACACCTTGACCCTGCACTTCCTGCCTCCAGAATTGGGAGAAAATACATTTGTTTTAAGCCCTCCAGTGTGTGGTGTCCTGTTATGGCAGCTGGAGCGGCTAAGACACACATCCCCCAAGCATCCTGTCTGTGCCTCTGCAGTGATGCTGGCCCTCTAGGAGCTTTGCATATCTACCCGGAGTTGGGGGCGGCCGGTCTCCAGGGACACCCCTCAGCCCAGCAGTGGGGTGTGTGGTCCCTGCCCCAGGCACGGGTCGTTCTCAGGCACCCCCTGCAGGGCTGAGCCCACCACCACCCACAGCACCGACCTTCTTGTTAAGGCAAAGTCATCTGCTTCTCCCCTTCCTGCCTCCTCTGGTCCCACGGCCTCCCCTGCGCTTTGAGGGATGACCAGCAAACCAACCACCTTCACAGGAGAACTGAGTCAGGAAGCAGAATCATCTCAGCTGCACAGCGGATGCCCCCTAACCCCCCACAGAAAAGTGGGAACGAGATTTAGCAACAAAGACACGTGGCAGTGAGGCCATAGGACCGGCTGCTAAGCTCCATGGGGAGTAAGTATTACAGGAACTAAGTGGAAAAACCGACTCTGGCTCATTCGTGAGCAGATGGAATCCTCTACAGACACCTTAGCTTCTCAAGCCGGAAGGGATCTCGGCACCAGTTACCTTACAAATGGTGACATTGCACAGACAAGGCTTAAATGACTAAAAGATGCAGACCTAGCCAGTAGCGGGACTCCCATCAGGCTGCTCTGACCCAAAGCTGGGGGCCCTCCCTGGTGACATTGCCTGAGACTGGCAGGCTGAGAACACGTTCCAGAATATTTTCAGCTTTTTCAGGTTTCCTTAACAATGTTTTTTTTGTGGGGGGGGGGTAGGTGGGCAGGCAGAGCAAGTATGTGGTCCCCGAATTCCCCTCCTCTGAAAGGGAATTTATGAGCCTCTGCATCTCCTGTCCCCTCCTTGGCTTTCTGATGAATGGTAGAGCAATTTTTCTGTCAACAGCTTCCCATTAGAGGCCTGGTGATGTGCTGGGTGACCATTATTTACCTCGGGATCGAGCCTGGTCACTGGAGAAGAGGTTCCACTTAGAAACCATCCATCTTTGTAGCGGCGAAGAGCTCAGATAACTCCACCTACACCCTGCTGGCTGACGGCCACCCGGGGGCTCACACCCACAATTCAGCTCCTCCCCTGGCCCAGTGCCTCCCCGTTCCCTTAGAGACGTAATTCAGGTTTGATTCTCTGTTTCTTTATAAAACGAATGTATGGAGAACATGCTGGTGAATTTAGCCCTAGGAATTACTCCTTAGAAATGAGAGGTGCTCCTGTGAATGACACGTCCTCTTGGAAAAGCCTGGGACCAGAGGTATTGGAGGAAGGTGTCCAGTTTCCTAAATGGACTGGGTCTTTTTGTTGTTGTTGTTTTTTGCTTTTTAGGGCTGTACCCACAGCATATGGAGGTTCCCAGGCTACGGGGTCGAATCAGAGCTACAGCCACTGGCCTACACCACAGCCACAGCAACACCAGATCCTTAACCCACTGAGCAAGACCAGGGATCGAACCCGCAACCTCATGGATACTAGTCGGATTTGTTTCCGCTGAGCCACAATGGGAACTCCCTTAACGGACTATCTATCTCACCCCTGAAATGCAATGTCTTCACACAGAGGTGCTTCGGGGAAGCATCTGGAGACTCTGAGGCTCCTGTCACCTGTCAGCATCAAAGTCAACCTTCATACACCCTCTTCCGCCCTCCCTACCACCTGGAATGGCTATTTTTTATTATTATTATTATTATGAACAATTTAAAACACAGGGAAAAGTCAAGAGAGTGAGCGATAAGCTCTCATGTACTCATGGCCCAGCTTCAGTCATCAGTGGAGCGTTGACAATCCTGGCCAATCCTGTGTCACCTGGCCCAGCCCCCTGCTCCTGGCCCCAGCCTATTCGGAAGTGGCTCCCAGAGTCGTTTCACCAGAAGACCCCGCTCCCACCTAGGAAATTCCAAGCACGGGGGAGCTCTGTGTCAGGAACCAGAGTCAAGGTGCAAATATCAGGACAGAAGATGCTCCTGGCAGGTGCTCTTAACCGTCAGGAAATGACAAGGACCCCGGGTGCCCCTCGCCAGATCCCAGGGCACAGACCGACACGTACCTTTTCTCTCACGACAGCCCCTTAGATGTCTTTCCCTCTCTGACCCCTGGTCCCTGGTCACTTTCCACAATAACTTCTTCCTCGCAGACCTGGGGCTCGGGCTCTCCTTTCCGGAGTGGGGAGGGGGGGGACCCAGGCTGAGATGCCTGCATGGGGAGGGGCCAAGGGAGTCCAGGGGGCAGGGGGCAGGAGGCACGGAGAGCAGATAGACAGACAGAAGGAGCACGGAGGCTGCGAGGCGGATGCGTCCAAGGACAAGCTGAGACGCCCAGACTCCATGAGAACGCGGCTGACCTGGGGGAAGGCGGCTCCCCAGAGGCCAGCGGGAGAGCCTGGGGACAGTCGGACCAGCTTAGGTTGCATCAGAGAGCATCACTGCGGTCGAGGATGTGGTGGTGTGCTCCAGGATGAGCCCATGCCCCGTGGGACGGGAGTTCGGTCACGTGAATCCACATCCTTAGACAACGCACCCACCCCCCTCCCCGGGGAAGAATCAGAAACAGAACGTCACGAAAAACTGTGAGCCAGGGTGTGATTTACTTCGGCATTTTTCTTAAAAAGCAGCACTGCTTGGAGTCCAACACAAGGGTTGCGATTCAGGTCACTGGCTGGACCATCACTCAGCCCCAGTGCCAGGTGCTGCACGCAAAGGGGGGTCCCACCTGGCATTGACCAGGACATGGGCAGGAGTGGAGACCTGGGGAGACTGCTTGTCCCTGCCATTTGGTTAAGAGAACTGCATAATGGGGAGTTCCCATTATGGCGCAGCAGAAACGAATCCAACTAGGAACCATGAGGTTGCAGGTTCGATCCCTGGCCTCGATCAGTGGGTTAAGGATCCGGCATTGCCATGAGCTGTGGTGTAGTTCACAGACGCAGCTTGGATCTGGCATTGCTGTGCCTTGGTGTAAGCCAGTGGTACAGTTCCAATTAGATCCCCAGCCTGGGAAACTCCATATGCCTCAGGTGCAGCCCTAAAAAGACCAAAAAAAAAAAAAGAGAGAGAGAGAGAGAGAGAGAGAACTGCACCACTGTTAACTTCTTAGTTGTGGTGAACGTGGTGGCACAGATGCTAACACCAGGTGGAGCTGCCTGGAGGAGATCAGGGAACACTCTTCTGTGAATCTAGAATTGTTTCAAAATAAATGGGTTTTTAAGTGATCTGTATCTGTATTAGGGCTCTTTAGAGAACCAGAACCAACTGGATGGGTGGATGGAGGGAGGGAGGAAGGGATGGAGGGATGGATGGAAGGAAAGAGAGAGAGGAGATAGGCAGGCAGATAGATAAAGAGGTGGCAGATGGAGCTCCCCAGATTTATAAGGAATTGCCTCTTCAGTTAGGAGGTCAAGAGGCCCCCTAATCTGCTGCCTACAAGCTGGAGACCCAGGAGAGCCTGTGTAGTTCAAGCGCCTGAGAGCCAGCAAGGAGGCCAGGAGGTCCACGTCCAGCTCGGACGGTCAGGCAGGAGGGCGACCCCCTCTTGCAGCACCTGGTTCTTCTCTCCAGGCCTAGGGAGGCCTGGACGGGTCCCCCACCCGGGAAGGACACTGCATCACCCTGGGGTCACCCATTCTGTTGCTTATCTCTTCTGGAAACACCCTGGCAGAACCCTCAGGAGTGGTGCTGAACCAGCTACCTGGGCATCAGTAAAAGTAACCATCACAGTATCCGTGTCGGGGCGCAGCCCAGCCCTGGAAAGACGCCAAGTGGACCAGGGTGTCTGCCTCGGGGACAGAGGGGTCAGGGGAGGGGCTTGCTCTTGTCCTGAATGGCCTCTTGCACTGGGGCAAGTGTTCACATGAGCACGTGGTACCACGCTCCAAAACGTGAAAACATTACAGCGTTTCCCCGGCTACCCAGAGAGGGGTCCGTCCCCTCCTAACAGGAAACTTTCACGACATCGGGAGCCCTGGCTGTCCTCAAAGTCTGCACAACAGGAGCCCACATGCTGGCACCAGCCTTGACTTTCCTAATGGCAACGACGTGGACAAAGCAAATGTGATGGCCTTTGCATCAGAGATCTGAAAGGAACCCAGGAGAAGATTCTGCTGGCAGAAGCCTGAAAACCCTCAGATGCCAGGGCCGCCCCTCCAGGAACAGAGGCCAGCCTGGCTGCAGTTGCGGCTGCCTCTGGGGGGCCATGCCTCCTGCTTCACTTCTGGAACCTTCACCACTCAGATCCAGGCAGCCATGCAGGAGCCCCCACCTCTGGTGGTTCCTGACCCCAGGGCCAACCACCAGCTTCTCCCAGGGGCATCCACTGCTGCATAACACACTGCCCTCTGGCTGTATAGACACCTGCCACCCACACAACAATGAAGGGCCTCACGCTGGGGAGGCTGAAAGTTCTGCCCAGCCGTCGTGTCTCCACACCTGCTCCCACCTCCGCAGAGACCCCCCAGGGGATGGAAAACGAAGGGCCCCAGGAGAGATGTCAAGGCCCGCCCCAGCTGTCCCCAACCACTGGCAGGGCCCACGAGGACGGGTCCACAGCCCCCACTGCTCAGGCCACCAGATGGGGAGGAATGACGGCCTGGAGCTGTTCATCCAGAAACTCAAATAGACAGTGGAAATCAGGGTGATGGGCAGTAGACGGCTTCTTAAAAATTTTTTTTTTACGTTAGAAATCCCAGTCACGGGCGCACACACGCTGCTCAGGGATGCAGACGGAGGCAAGGGGCTCGTCGTGGGCGGGATGTATTCAGGAAGCTCCTGGCGACCCCTGCGGAGGAAAGGAGGCGGCAGGTCCGGGTGGCTGTCCAGAAAGGAGGGCCACCAGGTCCTTCCTGTTGCCTCATCCTGCCTCCGCCAGGCCTGGATGCAGGCTGAGCGAGGCTGGGAGGGGCGCGAATCTGGTCCAGGTACTCCCCCACCCTCCACCCCAGTTCTTCCCGGAAATGGGTCTGGGCGGTGCAGCCCGGCCCCTCACCGTAACAAAACAGGCCCATGACAACGTGGAGACGCGACTGTGATGCTTAGAGAAAAAAGAAAACGGGACACACGTTTTTATCTGTAGTATGTAACAGCTCAGCAAATAAAAACAGCATTTAAAACCTTTTTATTTTCCTTAAAAAAGGACTGGAAGAAAATAGTCCAAAAATGTAAATATTCATATTTTTCGGGAAGTGAGACTTCAGAAATTTTTCTTCTTCCCTTTACTTTCCTCTACTTTTCCCAAACGTTCTCGAATTTTTAATTAGTCAAAAATTTAAAAAGAGGGTTGGGGGATTTGCTTACGCTATTTCTATCATTAAGCTTGGATACCATTTCATGAATTAATTCTGTGCTTCTAGGGGAAGATGAGGGATATATAATCATTATTAAATAATGTCTAAATGTTTAGGGTACTATATTAGAGGAGGTCCCATCTGGCTCAGTGCGGATCCCATGTTGCTGAGGCTGTGGTGTAGGCCCGCAGCTACAGCTCCAATTTGACCCTAACCTGGGAACCTTCATGGTGTGGCCCTAAAAAGACTAAAGACAAAAAAAATTAACCCTATAAAGCAACATACATCCTGTCCTTTTAGGGAATCACACGTAAAGAAAAAGCCAGGGGCCCCATACGCTTAGTACATTAGAATCTTGTTCCCAGCACTTAAAGCAGCAGTTCCAAACGTCTCCACCAGAGGGCAGTGGTAGCCTACTCTGGCTCTGGATGGAACAAACTGCTGCTAGGTTAGCTGGACGGGAAAAATCACATTTTTTGCCTTTTAGTCCTGAGAATAAAAGAAATGTATTTAGTAGATTCAACACTAGTAAAGTTAGATGTGAGTTCAGCTGAAGCAGTGGAAAGGAAGAAGCTTATAAACAGAATTGTCTCCTTTTTTTCTTTTTTTAAATAATAGCGTCAGCAGACCTCCTATTGCCCCCTGACTTTTTATTCCAGGGCGGTCATCAGAGGAAAGGCTCCTGCCCGGAGTTTCTCAAGCTTGACACTGCAGACATTCTGGGCCAGCTGTTTGTTTCGGGGCTGGCCTATGCATTGCAGGATGTTTAGCAGCCTCCCTGGCTCCTAGAGACACCCTCTCCCTCTCATTGTGACAGCCAAAATTGTCTCCAGACATTGCCAAATGTCCACTGGGAGGGAGGAGGGGGAGAGCCGAGATCACTCCCGTTGAGAACCACTGCTCTGGATGATTATCTGGACCAGTCAATCTGCTAAACATGGTATTGATGCAAATGAGGCCAGAAGGGAGCTTTTAAGCCTGCCTTGGGGCCATCAATTGCAAAGGGTTACTTTGTAGATAGGTTTGTCTAGTGTCATATTTTAGATTCCACTTGTAAGTCATATCATATGGTATTTGTCTTTCTCTTTCCGACTTACTTCACTCTAGTTGCATCCATGGGGCCCCAAATGGCATTATTTTGTTCTTCTTTATGGCTGAGTACTATTCCACTGCACATATGCACCACATCTTCTTAATCCATTCATCTGTCGATGGACATTTAGGTTGTTTCCATGTCTTAGCTATTGTGAGTAATGCTTCAACGAACGCAGGGGTATTGTCCAAATAGATGCCCAGGAGTGGGATTGCTGGATCATACGGTAGTTCTATATTTAGTTTTCTGAAGAACCTCCGGAGTTTTCCATAGTGGTGTACAAAACAGACTCACGGACACAGAGAACAGACTTGTGGTTTCCAACGAGGAGGGAGGTAGAAGTTTGGGGTTGGACGGATGGAGAATGGAGAAGCAATGAGGTCCTACTGTACAGCACAGGGACTATATCCAGTCTCTTGGGCTAGAACATGATGGAAGATACTACGAGAAAAAGAATGTATATATCTGACTGGGTCATCACGCTGTACAGCAGAAATGGACTCAGCACTATAAATCGACGAGACCCCACTAAAAAATAAATTTTAAAAAATTGTAAAAGGCTGCGTTTATTGAGAGCTTCCCCAGGGGTTAGGGTGCTGAAGCTGCTTCTGTTCCAGACCCAGGCCCACCTCCGAGCAGAACTCAGCACCCTCAACTCTCCCCACGCAGACTCAGCCCTCAGAGCGCATCAGAGAAGAAGGGCAGTCTTCCTGAGATGACCTGACGAGGAGAGGACACGCTCCTTGTAAGACTTCCCCTTTGACGTCTTTGTCCTTGAGCCCCAAACTCCTTTGCCAGGCCGGGTGGGGGAAGGGCAGACTCCCCCACCTTTAGCGTCAGCTCGCCCCACACCCCTCCCAGGACGGCGTTACTCCTCCAGCGCACCCCACCCCAGACTCATCCAAGTGCCCCATCAACCACGTTTGCTGCTCCATATCGCTACCCCTTCATTCGCCTCACTTTTATAGGGAAGAATGCCCAGGGACTGCCCCCAGATCTCGAAGCTGCTACGTGATGGAAGCAGGATCTCAGGATAGACGAGGGAGGGGACCTCTGTCAGGGCTTATGATACTTTCACAGGCTGATGAAAATGTTTTCTTGTGCATTTTATTTTTAAAGGTGGTTTTTTCTTTTCTTGTTTTAGCTGCACCCTCAGCATATGGAGGTTTCCAGATTAGGGGTTGAATCAGAGCTGTAGCCGCTGGCCTACACCACAGCCACAGCAACACGGATCAGAACCACGCCTGTGACCTACACCACAGCTCACAGCAACAGTGGATCCTTAACCCACTGACTGAGGCCAGGATCGAACCTGCATCCTCACAGATACTAGTCAGGTTCACAACCTGCTGAGCCACAAGGGGAACTCCAATATTAAACTTTCGGTTTAAATACATTAGTTCCAAGTTAAGAAAAATAAAGAATTTTGTTTGACGCTAAATCCTTGGGGCACCATATCTCATTAGACACATTTCCAGCCCTGGGCCTAGGGCTGGAGATGGGGGTGGGGAGTCACGTCCCTTCATTCATTTTATTGCACCCCGTCTCTGGGCCAACTACAGGTGACAGATGGGATGTCTCCGGCTGCTCAGGCTGCCATAACAAAACACCACGGACCAGGGGCCCCAACAACACAAGTTCATTCTCTTAGAGCTCTGGAGGCTGGAAGTCTAAGGTCAAGGGGCCGCCATGGCCGGGTTGGGGTGAGGGCTCCTCTTCCCGGCTTGCAGACGGCTGCCTTCTCACCGGGTCCTCATGTGGCAGAGGGTCAGTGGTATCTCTTCTTCTTCTAGGGGCCCCAGTCCCATCAGATCCGGGCCCCACCCTCGAGACGCCATTTAACCTCTGCCCCCTTGAAGGCCCCCCTCTCCAAATCCGTCACACGGGGTCGGGGTGGGGTTAGGATTTCAACATATGAACGTGGGGGTGACGATGCCTTTCGCAGCTGGTGAGTGGGTCAAACAATTGATCGCTGGTCTATTTTTAAGTATTTAACCACAAGGCTGCTGTAATCAATCAAGGGGGAAGGGGTGCAGTTGTTTCCAAAAACCTCCCCTCGTCTCAGATCCTTTGCTCCAGTTAATGTGAAACGTGGTGACGTCACACCCTGATGACGCGCTCTTCTTTCATGGCTGGAGTTGGTTCGTAATAGGGTTATTTCTGTTGGCGGCGAGGTGGGATGTTTTTGGTTGGGTTGGGTTTTTTTTCTTTTTTCTTTTTTTTCTTTTCTATTCTGAGAACAAGAAAAGGCAGAATTCCTGCCTAGGGAAGAGGGCAAATTAGTTACTGTGGAAAGAAATTCTATCAGAGCCGACGATTCCTTTTCACTGCTAAGCTCTATTTCTCACAGGTGACTCTGATTCCAAACAGTCCATTTAAGTGGAGCTATGAAGAAGAGAAATGCGATTTTTTGAAAATGTATTTAAGTAAAATACCGTTATGCTGTTGGTCTGATTTATATTCTTCTTCCCAAGTACATGGTCCCTCTTGGTGGAAGGCCCACCCCCCCTTTTTTAGTATTTTTTAATAGGTTATTTATTTTTACTTTTTTTGACCATTTTGGCAGTTTTTACTTCCTTGTTTGTTTTGTTTGGGGTGTTTTTTGGGCCACGCCCACAGTATGCAGAAATTCCCAGACCAGCGATGAAACCTGAGCCACAGCGGTGACCACACCAGACCTTTAACCCACTGCACTACAAGGGAACTCCTGAATGCCCCTCTCTTTGGTGTTTGCTTTAATGATTTCTTGACATTCAGATAATTCTCAGCTGTTTAATCTGAGACAGCCCCTCGCTAACCACCCAATCCAGCGTCCTCTGGTCATGCCATCCACCATCTTTCTCGTCTCAGCACCAACAACTCTGATTTTCTTTTCTTTCTTTCTTTCTTTTTTTTTTTTTTTTTTGACTTTTTAGGGCCACACCCTCGGCATATGAAGGTTCCCTGGTTAGGGGTCAAATCAGAGCTGCAGCTGCCAGCCTGCACCATAGCCATAGCAACACAGGATCCAAGCCACATCTGTGACCTACACCACAGCTCACAGCAATGCCAGATCTCCACTGAGCAAGGCCAGGGATTGAACCTGCAGCCTCATGGTTACTAGTCGGATTCATTTCCACTGAGCCACAGGAACTCACCAACTCTGATTTTCTTGCTTTTCTCCACTCTTTTGCTTTCCCTCCCTCTCTTGTCTGTTTTATTGTACCAGAATATAAGTTGCGCAAGGCAGGGCCCCTGTCTTGTTCATTTCTGTACCTCTCATGTCAAGTGCGTGCCTGGCACAAGATAGGCACTCAGCAATTATCGGTGGAATAAACAGATCAAAGAGTGGATGAACAGATGAGTGAAGGCACTCTCGACAAGGAGAGTGCATTTTACCTTGGTTCAGCATTTCTGCCTTTCTTTACAATCACCTAGATGATTGCAAAAGGAACCAAGGCCAAGGACACAGAATTCTTCCCTGGGAAAGAGGACCAAGATGCAGAGAAGCAAGGACAAAGTACAGGAGCTCAAGAATTCCCCTGTCCACTGTAAATGATAAGACGCTGATGAAAGAAACTGAACAAGACACAAAGGCAAAGACATTTTATGCTCATGAACTAGAAGAATTAGCACTGTTAAAACGCCCATGCCACCCAAAGTCATCTTCAGAGTCAATGCAATACCTATCAAAATCCCAATGGCATTTTTCACAGAGAAAGAACAAACCATCCTAAAATTTGTATGGACCCACAAGAGACCCCAAATAGCCAAAGCCATCTGGAGTCTGGAGAAAGAAGAACAAAGCTGGAAGTATCCCACTTTTTGATTTCAAACTATATTCCAAGCCACGCAACCGAAACAGGATGGTATTGGCGTAAAAACAGACATTTAGATCAACAGAACAGAACAGAGAGCCCAGAAATCAATCCATGCATATATGGTCAGTTTACAACGAAGGAGCTAAGAATACACAATGAGGAAAGGACAGACTCCTAAATAAATGGTGTTGGGGACACTGACAGCTCCGTGCAAAAGGCACTGGATTTTAAGATGTTTAGAGCTGACATTATACAACATCACCATGTAACAAAAATAGTTACTTTTCTTTTTTGGCCCATCTGCAGCATGCAGAAGTTCCCAGGCCAGGGATCAAACCTGTACTACAGCAGCAACACCACCAGATCCTTAACTGCTCTGCCACCAGGGAACTCCCGTAATTACTTTTTTTGTTGTTTAAGAGAACTTTAGTACGCCGTCACCTAATAAAGTTGTGTAGAGAGAAGCACTGCGGGAAATAAAAAGTGTGCATGAGGGTCCTACTTGTTAGAGTTTCCCAGAGTGGGCTTAAAACCTAAGTCCCTGCTGCCTTCGCTTTGGTAGCTCAGATGCCACTGTCAATAATTGTCTAAATTCCCTCCCAGGACCGTGCATGTGAGGAACATTTCATGCCAGACCTGTTGAAGCAGACTCTCCGGGTTTGAAGGAATGCAGGTATTTGCAATTTTAACAAGTTCCTTTGTGGATTCTTACACGTTTTATGGGGCTGGGGGTGGAGGTGGGGCCTGACCAAGTGACCAAGCAGAAAATTTTCCTGTACAGCCCACACCAGTTCCCATTTAATAACCCTCCTCCACTTCTGTGTTTGTTTTGTCTGGACCTACAGTGGCTTTGGAGAAGGGAGTTGAAATCCTCACCCATTAAGCTTATTTGTTTGTTTTTCAAATGATGCTTTGATTGCTCCGTTGGGCTGGGTTTATATTGCCCTTGGCGTCCTCCCAGAGACCATTAGTGCCAATGAGAAACCGTGTCTGCTGCCCTCTTTACCTATCCCTTCTGCTTTCTGAGCTCGATGTCGTGGGGCGTCCCCAGCTTTAGACATCTGCAACTCAGCATCGTGTACAGAGGCGCGAGTTTGGACCCTGGCAGGACTTCAAGAGCAACAGAAGAAAAGCAAGAGGAAAACTTCGGGGAGAGAGGACCTTCCCCAGGGACACTTTGAGGATGCTGGCAGGCTACAGAAGTCGGTTTCAGTAACAGTGGACCACTAGCCGTGGTTCTTCTCAGATGGTGTTGTATTAATGGCTCTTGCTACGGCAGGCATGACTGTTCCCTTCCAGCTTAAGCTCCTTAGGGGGTAGGGATTTGAAATGAGGATGTTGCAAGAAATGGCTGTGCCGTGAAGATGGAGTTTACTCTGATGAGTTCACAGAGCACAGGCGGAAAGGCTCATTAGTTAACTATGGTACTTTCAGTTCTACTCGAATCCAGTGAGTTTTTGGTGTATCAACCAATCCCTGACGCCAGTGCCTACCTTCCCCCCTGCCCCCACCCCCTCCCCCACTTACACCTCACCTTCCACTTGCTCTGCCCCGTGGGTCCCAAACCACCAAAGAAGCTCATTCTTATCTGCCGGACACAGGGCTTCCACACATGGCTCCTGTTAATAAAACCATCCTGTGCCTTTACGTTTACGAGCAAATGTTTGAAAATGATCGTAGATCCTGCTTCCTACAATCCTTCCTAAAGAACTTGAGGCCAAGAAAGAGGAATCACCCGTCCAAGGGTCCAAGAGCTCCATCAACGGCAGGTGTAGGATGGATGGATTGAGGATTCAGTTTGTTGCTGCTGTAATAAGTGACCACAAACACTATGGCTTGAAACAGCTCAAATGTATTACCTCACCACTCTGGAGGTCCGAAGTCCAAAGTGAGTTTCACTGGGCTAAAGCCGGGGTGTCAGCAGGACTGTGTCGCTCCCGGAAGCTCTGGGAAGAACCTGAGTTCCTTCGCTTTGCCAGCCTCTCGAGGCCACCCGCTTTCCTTGTCCCGTGACTCCCACCATCAATCACATCAACCCGGCCTCCCCTTCCTGCATCACGTCTCCAGCCCTGACCCGCCTGCCTCCCTCTCATAAAGACACGAGTGATTATATTGGACCCACCTGTGCATCACACAGCTCACAGGCCTTAACTCAGTCACACGTGCAAAGTCCCGTTTGCCACAGGAGGGAATGTAGTCGCAGGTTTCAGAAATTTGGGCGCTTGGGGAACCACTTTTCTGCCTACCACAAGGGACCAGAGCCCACGTTTGTGGACCCTACAGCCCGAGGAACCCTACAGCTCTTGGGCCCTCCCTACCCTGTCCTTCCTCTTGGGTGCTCAGAGTTCAAGGTCATCTCAGAGGTTCAGAGAGAGCAGGGGGTTGCAGAGCAGCAGGGGACTGCCTCCTAAAACGAGCCCCTTGTATGCCTGCTACTCCGTGAGCTCCTCCCGGTTACCCGCACCCTCAGGTCCGGATGCAACCTGCTGGTTCACTGAACAGGGCTGGGGGTGGGTGCTTCACCCAGGAATAAAGACAGTCCTGCTGACTTTGGGGTACCTCTGGGGAACCTGGGTGTGGTGGGGCAAAGCGCCCCGCTATTTTTGAGGCCCTGGTACGAATGCCCACTGGGCCATGTGGGTCAGAAGCCAGCAAAGAAGGGAAATCGAGGAGTTCCCATCGTGGCGCAGCGGAAACAAATCCGACTGGGAACCATGAGGTTGCGGGTTCGATCCCTGGCCTCGCTCCGTGGGTTGAGGATCCGGCCTTGCGGTGAGCTGCGGTGTAGGCCGGCGGCTGTAGCTCTGATTGAACCCCTAGCCTGAGCACCTCCCTATGCCGCGAGTGCGGCATAGGAAAAAAAAAAAAAAGAGAGAGAGAATCGAACAGAAGAGCAGGGGAGAGAGGTGGGCCTGAGGTAGGTCCTGCGAGGCCAGGACAAAGGAGGCGGTGCCCACGGGAACAGCGAGGGCTGGCCGCCAGCACTGCCCGCCGCCGAGTCCCCTCCACTCACTACACAGAGCCCCCCCCCCCCAACTCCCAACGAAAAGGACTCTGCGGGGAAAACACGCGCCGGCAGTCCTGCCAGCCTCCTGCCACCCTCCTTCCCACCACAGAAGTGACGCCGTGCCAAAGGGGTCACCACTTTCACCACCGCACCAGGGCCAGGAAGAGAGGAGGAGCCAGGAGGTGACAAGGGGGCGTTACCCAGGACCCGGGAGCAAGCCCCGCCCACCTCCCCGGCGCGGGGCCGAGCCGCCGCAGTAACCTGGCGCCGTGACCTGCGGCAGCATTTCTTCTCAAAGCCCACAAACCTGCAAGGCGTCCACCCCCTGCGAATAGATGTGTGTGAAGGTCACGCAAGGCGACGAGGTCTGGCCCGGCCTAAGCCTCCACTGGTTTTCACTGGGCTCTGCTGGGCTCGCTTGGCTTCCTCCTGCGCATGTGCAGGTTCCCAGCCTGTCGGGCCGCGCGGAGAGCCCATCTCGATACTTGGGCTCTCCCGTTACAGGATTTTCTGTAAAATGTATGGCTGGTCCGCCGCGTACCCCCATCAGGAGCACATTTTCGGGCTTGCAGGTTTGTGCGTTTTCCGTTGGTTTCCTGCCAAGTTCTCCGTTACTGTCAACGCTGTGGGTTTGCGCCCTCTGCCCTCAAATTGATTTGCCCCTTAGCAGCAGACGATATTTTTCGCTGATCAGTCCATTGCTGATAAAACTGCGGATGGGTGGACCTGGGAAGAGGGCTAGGAGCGGGGCAGCCCGGACCAAAAGAGCAGACCCCACTCTTCTTGCCTGAAGCTCTATTTTTCATGAGTAAATGCTTTTCCATTTGTTCTTTGACGTTAGCCAGTTTTCAAAGCCCAGAAATGACTGGCTCTGACCATACTGTCCAGTTTTATTCTGTTTGGGGTTTGCTGACCTTTTCATGCTACAATAGTGGGACGTTTGGCCTTGGAAGTGTTTTTACAATTTTTAGACTCGATGGGACACAGATTCGTAAGTTTTCTATGCTTTCCACTGCCCCTCTGGTCCTACATTTGTTTTTCTTCATTACCTGCCTCACCCTTGAAGGCACTGAGCTTAGGAATTACAGCCCACGCGGTGACCCCGAGACAGTGTCCTAAAGTGTAATGGACTGTATACAGAGCACTCAGGCCTGTGTGAGAGCCTCAAAGAGAGAAGAACCCTCAAGAGAAGTCCTTGTCTTCAAGCCCCCAAATCCTGGGCAGAGTGGAAGCATGGATACAAAGAGATGGCTCTCAGTGCAAAGGCTGGAGTCCATGAAAACACGCGCGTGATCTCTGGAGATTGGGAGGACAAGACATGATTTCTTACATCTATGACCCTTTGTGTGGTTGGAAGGTTCCTGTCAATTACTCAGAATTACTTAGGTTCTTGTAATGAAATTGCTTTCATTGGAGGAATAAATTGGAGGATAAATTGGTAATAAAGAGAGGAGTTCCTGCTGTGGCACAGTGGGTTAAGAATCTGACTGCAGCAGCATGGGTCGCTGCAGAGGTGCGGGTTCAATCCCCAGCCCTGTGCAGTGGGTTAAGGATCAGGCATTGCCACAGCTGTCGGGTAGGTCGAAGCTAGAGTTAGGATTCAATCCCTGGCCTGGGAACTTGCATATGCCTCAGGTGCAGCCCTAAAAAAAGAGAGAGAAGAGTTTAGGAGGTGGAATATTAGGGAAGTTGGACATCTGCTTGCTGCTGGTGAAATGTGGGTGATGAACAGAACACTGAGTCAAGAACTCAAGATGTGGGCTCCGGTCGCAGCTGAGATTTGAGAAGTCCGCTTCCACCTCTGTACAGTGCGGGAGGTGGGTGGGGAAGTGGAAGTCACTTTTAGTTCACATGCTTCGTGGTTCTAGGGGAGGAGAGGGCCTTTTTCTCACCGTCTCCAGAAAGATAATTATGTTTGTTTCCGTGTTTCAGAAAGATTGGTCACCAGATTTGCCCAAAGCGATAATCCTCAGAGTTTCTGAAAGTTTTCAAATTTATGTCAGTAAGAATATTTTGAAAAACCTGATGAAAATTACGACCTCTCTCTCTGGGCAAAAGAAAGCACATCCTCCAACACACAAAATGTTGTCTGAATCACAGGGAAATGACTGCCCCAGACGAAGGATTCTGGGGAGAAGAAAACAACAAGAAAAGCAACAGTGGTGAGCTTCAAACTCCCGCATTCAGTTTTGGCTGCTGTAGGATTCTCATTCTTTTCAAAACAGGGAAAGAAAAACCAAAGTGAAGGTCTGAATGAAAAACTAACCTAGAAAATGGAGTTCCGGAGTTCCTGTCGTGGCGCAGTGGAAACAATCCGACTAGGAACCATGAAATTGCTGGTTCAATCCCTGGCCTCACTCAGTGGGTTAAGGATCTGGTGTTGCCTTGAGCTGTGGTGTAGGTCGCAGACACAGCTCGGATCTGGCGTTGCTGTGGCTGTGGTGTAGGCTGGCAGCTGTAGCTCCGATTAGACCCCTAGCCTGGGAACCTCCATATGCCATGGGTGTGGCCCTAAAAAGACAAAAAGAAAGAAAGAAAATGGAATTCCCATCATGGCTCAGTGGTTAACCAACCTGACTAGCATCCATGAGGACTCGGTTTGATCCCTGGGCTCCATCAGTGGATTTAGGATCAGGCATTGCCGTGAGCTGTGGTGTAGTTTGCAGACGCAGCTCAGATCCTGCGTTGCTGTGGCTGTGGTGTAGGCCGGCAGCTACAGCTCCAATTAACTCTTAGCCTGGGAATCTCCATATGCAACTGGTGCAGCCCTAAAAAGACAAAAAAAAAAAAAACAACCCTAGAAAAATCTGCCACAGACGATGAAAATTGTTCATGGCCAAGAAAGGCGGCTGAAAGAACAAGAAAACCTCAGTCTTCACAAAAATCCCAGGCCCAAGGGAGGAATAAAAAATTAAGGGCATTAATACTTATCACAGTCAAAGAAAGCAAAACTGCAGGAAATGCTCAGTGAGGCTTCAATAGCAATTCTAACCCAAGACAGGAAACTGCAAGGGGGGGGGACTTATCAGTTCATTTGAATGCAACACCGCAGGGGGCTATTTTGGCCGGTGCCTCAAAGGAAACTTCAGTCCTTCCATAGGAAGTACTCAGAGAGCATGTGGAAAGTTCGGAATGCTCTCTTGTGCCTCTCCCTTCTCTTTGCCTTCTCTTCCCTGTTGGAAAGGGAAGACAGAACTCAGCGAGACTGAGCAAGCATTTTTATCTGAACTCCTAGCACATGACGTTAGATGTTCATTTTGAGATCATTTTCCAGAGCTGGCCCAAGGGCAGAGGTACCCATGTGTCTGACAGGAGCGAAGAAGCTGCGCCCAGGGGTCCAGCAGGGCTGTGGCGTCCCCCTCACTCCTGCTTCTGCAGCCCTGCCTGCCTCCAGGTCAGAGGTCAGGGCTGGCCAAGCTCCCAGGGCAGAGACGCCCACATTCTGCAAAGTCACAGGCACCACTCCTACTGCTGGGTTTACAGACTCCCAGGTCCCTTAGGGAGGATGGCATGACTTGCAGAAGGACTCTGGGGACAAAAACTAAAATGCAATGACCTATGTGTTCTTCTCTTTCGGGTCAGTGCTTCTGGCTCCTCAGCAGTCAGCTGAAGCAAGCAGCACCAAAGCCCGCCCTCCACCATGTCCTTACTCTCCCTCTGTTCTCCATGCCCCACGGTGATTGTTTCAACACTGAGTCACATCCTAATATTCCTCCCAAATCCTCCAAATAGATCCCGCCTCTCTCTGGATGTAATCAAAGTCCTGGCCCCAGCAAAGGAGGCTGGGCTCCTGGCTGCCTTTCCCGTGCCTTCTCCCTGACGCCCTGCTCTGTGCTGTGTCCAGAGCACTCCATGCTCACTTCTGCCTCAGGACCTTTGCACACACTGCTCCCAGGTCTGAAGAGCTCTTTCTGAATCCCTCAATATCTGCAAGGCTCACTCTCACTCCTTTTGGGTCTCTGTTCATTTGTTACCTCATCAGAGAGGTCTTCTCAGCCCTGCTGCCTAAAACAATAGCACTTTGTCTCTCCCTCCTTTTCTTTATAGCACTCATCATTACCTGGCCTGACTATAGATCCTTTGTTGTGGGGGGGGGGTTAATTGTATCTTTTTGAGTGGGGATTTTTGTCCTCCATTATATCCCTAAGACCTAGAATGTCTGACAAATAATAGACATTCAATAATTTTTTTTTCTGTCTTTTGTCCTTTTAGGGCTGCACCGGTGGCATATGGAGGTTCCCAGGCTAGGGGTCTAATCAGAGCTGTAGCTGCTGGCCCCCACCACAGCCACAGCAACATGGGATCTGTGCCGCATCTGTGACCTACACCACAGCTCACAGCAATGTGGGATTCTCAACCCACTGAGCGAGGCCAGGGATTGAACCTGCGTCCTCATGGATACTAGTCAGATTCTTTAACCACTGAGCCACAACGGGAACTCCAACATTCAATAAATATTTTTTGAATGAATGTTGTTGGTTATTCTGCCTAGATGGGTATATAATGGTATTAACTCTTTTCTGGGGGAAAAAAAAAGGAAATTTATATTTTAGATAATTTATGACTATTCAGACAAAGCAGAGAAATCCGTAAAGATTATTTATATCCATAGTTAACTATTTTTATTTTATTTATTTATTTATCTATTGTCTTTTGGTCTTTTTAGGGCCACACCCACAGCATATGGAGGTTCTCAGGCTAGGGGTCGAATCAGAGCTGTAGCTGCCGGCCTATGCCCCAGCCACAGTAACACCAGATCCCAGCCATGTCTGTGACCTACACCCCAGCTCACGGCGATGCCAGATCCTTAACCCACTGAGGGAGGCCAGGGATCAAACCCGCAACCTCATGTTCCTAGTCAGATACATTTCTGCTGTGCCACAATGGGAACTCCCACTCTCTTCTTTTTTATAGTGAAACATACATACAAAAGTGTGTATAATGCATGTGCACAATTTAAAGAATTAGTGCACACCCATGTATTACCATGATGTGTGCTGACAATATTGTCTGAGGTACTAGGATAGATTTTCTATCAAGTCCAAGTACTAAACTCTCGCATTATGAGTCACTCAGGAGTCTCTTTGATGAAAGTAGCAGAAAAGCTGATTCAAACTGGTTTAAACAATAAGGAAATTTGTCACATAAATCTCTTAAAAAAAATCCGTAGGCGGAAGGCAAAGGTTAATCCAGGGGTTAGAGTGTGTCATCAAAGTATTGTTTGAATTCTTTCCATGCTGCCTTCCTTGGTATCAGCCTCATCCTGAGGCTGACTCAGGAAGGGTGGCAAGATGACTGCCCATAGCTCCAGGCTATATGCTTCCTTTTGTGTGTGTCCAGGATAGAGCATCATGAACTAAAGATGCTGAGAACACTCTGATTGGACCTGTTTGGGTGCATCATCACCTCTGGACCAATCACATGCCTAGGAGAATGCAATCTGCTGACTGGCTTAGCTGAGCTCAACCTTGGATCCCCAGGGAGAATAGAAATCAGGGACTGTTGGACACAGAGAACAGATTTGTGGTGGCCAAGAGGGGACGGGAGGGGAAAGATGGATAGGGAGTTTCAGATTAGTAGATGCATGCTAACGTATATAGAATGGATAAACAACAAGGTCCTACTGCAGAGCCCAGAGAACTGCATTCAATATCCTGGGATTCAATTATTTTGGAAAAGAATATATAATTATATATATCATATAATTATATGTGTTCTATATATATAACTGAATCACTTTGCTGTACAGCAGAAATTAACATGTAAATCAACTATACTTCAAAAAAATTAAGAAATCAGATACTGTTGGAAAATCAGTAGTGCAGGCTGGGATGGCATTCATTCACACATGTACTCTTTCCCCAAAGCGCTCCTGACCCCTGTAGTTCAGAGCCGATTTTATCCAGTGGTAGACAAATTCAAGCAAGCTTCATGCCTGTTCTCCCAGCTCAGATCAAGTGGATGGCCCTGGAAAGAGACAGACTGACCAAAAATAGGCAACAGCACCAAGAAGACGCCAGATTCCTCGAAACACGATCATTTACCACAAAGGCAAAAAGACAAACACAGTGGCTCGCTGATGACATCTCTGTTCGGTGTGGAATGGCACGATAACCCTGAGGAGCAGAACGTTTAAGCCGTATCCAGTGGAGCATGTTTAGGAAGATAAAAGGATGTTTAATGGATTTTGGAGAGATTCTATCAAAACATGAACTATTACAATGATGACACGCAAAGAGATAAGTTGCACATCTCCCAAATGATGTCAACCAAATGAACGGCTGTCGGCTATAATTACCCAAATTATAGTGAGAGGAGAGGCCATGCTTGCCATGATTTGGGGGAATTTCTACCTATTACAGACCTATTATTAAAAAGAAAATTATAACAATTTAATGAGCAAAATGAATGTCTTTTTGTTTTTTTCCAAAAAAGCAATAAGGAGTTCTCTCCAACCTCAAAACTTAAAAGAGGGAACTTACATCTCAGGTCACTCTATTTCCTGCTTCTAGTAAGAAGTCTGTTGGAGCTAGATTCTTCCCCAGCACTCACTGAACACCTGAATGTTTTTTCAGCTTGAATGTCCCTGAAGGCATCTTGAGCAAGGAAGCAATGGCTGCCACGATCCCAGGGTTGCACATGGAATATCAAGACCCTAAGGAATGAAATAACTTAACCTGTGGGAGCATGGAGTCCACTCAAAAGTAGAGCTTCCAATGTTGACTCTTTTTCCATTATGTTGCGCTGTTGATTGTTTTAAGGTACTTAAAAATAAAAACGAGAGGAATCAAGATCTAAGAATGGGTAAGAGACAGGACTCCATCTGGGGACACCATGGGGGGGGTCTTTGCTCAATTCCTCAACTCACTCTTGTGCCGCACTGTCCACGTTTTCCTTCCTCTAGATCCTTCCCTTCTTTAATCACAGAAGCTTTAAGAGTAGCAATAGGTCCCCAAAGTGATGTAACCTAAGCGCCACCTAGGAAAAGCCTTTACTCCAAATGTTTTCTCCACCACTCTCACTGGGTTTTTTTTTTTTGGTTTTTTTTTTTCCTTTTTAAAATGTCAAGATTGAAGTTTCTGCTGTGGCTCAGTAAGTTAAAAATCCAGCATTGCCGCAGCTGTGGTGTAGGTCACAGCTCGGGCTCAGATTTGATCCCTGACCCAGGAACTTCCATATGCTGTGGGGGCAGCCGAAAAAGAAAAACAAAAAAGTCAAGTTTTATTAAAGTATAATTTACACAACATAAAGTACAATTGGATTAGTTTTGACAAAGGCACCTTATCTTGGAACCAGCCCCACAATGCAGATAAAATCATGAAATTGCGCAGATGGAGCTCACTGGGGGAGGGGTCATCTGGCCTTCTTCAGGGACCCCCATACATTGCACAGATGCCTGGGAGACATAACAAGACCCTGGGCAGTGAAGACCTTGACCAGCGAGAGACAGCTTGGGGGCAGCTGGGCACGGGGCAGGTTAAGTGTGGCAGTTGAAGGTGGGAGCAGAGGTTAGATGGGCTGATCACGATTGTTTTAATCCAACCTGACCTACGACGGGCTGTACGTCTCACTCCAGAGTCTCCTCCCTAATCCAGAACAGTCTGCTTTGGCTCTTGTCATTGCAGACCATTCCTTCCCTCTCCAGGTCGAGCCTCCCTCTCCCGGGCGCATTCCTGCTCCCTGGACAGGTGAGCCTCAACACACCTGTATCAGTCTGCTCAAGATGCACTAAGGGTACCACAACGGAGGGCTTCAATGGCCCACATTGACGGTCTTGCAGTCCTGGAGGCTGGAGGCTGAAGTCAAGGAGTGGGCAGGCTAGTTTCTGCTGAGGTCTCTCCTCGGCTTGTAGATGGCTCCTCCCTCCATCCTCTCATGGGCTTCCCTATGCATCTATGCAAATTTCCTCTTCTTATAAGGACGACAGTCCTGTTGGATTAGGGCCCACCCTAATGACCGCATTTCAGTGTTCTGACCCCTTTAAGGGCCCTGTCTCCAAATACTGTCACATTCTGAGGAACTGGGGGTTAAGCTTTCAACATGTGGGAGTTCCCTTTATGGCTCAGCAGTAACAAACCCGACTAATATCCATGAGGACTCAGATTTGATCCCTGGCCTCGCTCAGTGGGTTAAGGATCCAGCATTGCCATGAGCTGTGGTGCGGGTTGCAGACGTGGCTCAGATCCCAGGTTGCTGTAGCTGTAGCGTAGGCTGGCAGCTGCAGCTCCAATCCAATTTGACTCCCTAGCCTGGGAACCTCCATAGATGCGGCCCCCCCCGCCCCCCAAAAAAAAAGTTTTCAGCATGTGAATTTGGTGGGGGTGTGGGGATGCATAACTCAGCCCACACCAATACCTGACTTTAAAGACCCCTAGAGACGCTTGACTCCTTCCCTGAAGCGTTGCCCTTAAATCCACTTCAAATTTATCATGGCAGGTTTCTCTGATCCAGGATTTTCTAGTCTGAAGTTTGGGAAGACATCAGGCAGGACACAGGGCCTTTCAATTAGGAGATCAGCTGGGCAGGCAGTGAATGGGTTTCTTTGTTTTGTCTGAATTAGAAGTGGGTTCTGGATGGGGCTATCTTGAATTACCCACAAGACGACTTCATTGGGATGGGTGATGGCACCCTGGGACCAGAGCAGTAGACCCAGATGGAAACTATAAATTAAAAGCATTTCAGAATGAAAAGAGGAAATCACAGAAATAAAACCAAAAGTCCTCGTTGCTTCTGCTGGCTGAATCCTAGGGATTACGGAATTCCAGCGCAGGCTGCATAAGCCCAGCTCTTTGATGGGGGCGGTCCCTCAGGCTCAAGTTCTCCTTTCATCACCTGGGGTGCATATCTTTCCAAAGAGTCAGGGTTTGCGGCTCCCCCCCTCCCTCCCCCGACCCCAGCCTGTAGGTATCCGCAGAATGGCTTCACTCCGGGCCCCTCTGTGAGAAGCTACTCCAGCCCCTTCCATCCTGGGCTGTGTGACCCCATCTGATTCTGGGAAACAGCCTCACATTCCCTCATGCCCACCCCAGGCCTCACCCCACCGCTGTCGCTGATGGGCTGCAATCAGAGTCCGGAAAACAGGAGGTGAGTCCCATGCATGACCACATCCACGCAGGGGCTCCAGCAAACGGCACTGTCCCCTCCACTGCCCAACGCCGGGAAGATTCAGGACTGGACCGAAACCCTACACCTGCCGGGAGTCAGAGCCCCACAAAACGCCAGCCTCGGGTAGTTCACAGACACAGCCTCGGGGAGCCCAGGAGAGAAACCTCCCCAGGCTATTCCCATTCCCCCTCCCTGGTCAGAAGAGAAGGCAGTCCCTTCTGGAGATCCTTAGAAGTAGCTGAAAGGCTCAGCTATGAGGATGCGTGGGCCCAGTGGAATGTCTCCTGGGGCCCAGGCCGGTCCTCTGCTCCAGAAGGCAGCTGCGTGGTTTAAACAGGCCAGGTCGCCTCCGCAGGGAATCCCAAAGGACCATGAACTGTATCCTCTCCTCAGCACCAGCGCCTCCACTTCTCAGCTATTGCAAGAACACGGACCTCGCATTTGTTCTATTGCATCCCCTGAGCACAGGCGCTGCTCCAACAGGTAGCACCCTGGCCATTCTCCCCATCCCCCCAGGGATCTCGTGGGAGCAACACCCATCGGTGATGCAGGACTTAGCCTGACTCTTGATGACGTCCCGCTGCGTCCTTTCCTGCTATGTCCTTTCCTCCGGCTGCTTCTGTCACACTTGGCGAAAGTGTGATTTCAGCCCTCCTGCCCTATGAGCAGTCATCCTATTGCTTCCCTGCCTTTGACCACAACCTTGTGCCTCCAACTCTCAGCCCTCAGTCTCTTCCTTAACCCCCCTCCAATTCAGTTTCCATCCACTCCAAATAAGCAAAATTTTCAAAACTGTGTATCCTGTGCACTAAGGGGGCAGAATGCAAGGGCCTGGTTTCTAAGAGATCAAAGGTTTTCTGATCCACCGGAAAGTGCTCACGCAGACAGGTGTCGAGGCCATCACGCCACCAGGCAGAGCGTTTCACGTTATAGAAAGAGAAAGAGAGATGCAGGTTCCTTAAAAAACTGAAAATATGGCACTGTGGCACTGTGGGTTAAGAATCTGGCTACAACAGCTCAGGTCACTGCAGAGGTACAGGTTTCGATTCCTGGCCTGGTGTCGTGGGTGAGAGGATCTGGTGTGGCCACAACTGTGGCAGAAGTTGCAGCTGCAGCTCGATAGTCACAGCTGTGGCTTAGATTCAATCCCTGGCCTGGGAACATCCATATGCTACCTTTTCATTCAGGTCCAGCTGAATTAAAAAAAAAACTAAAACAAAAAACTGAAAATATGATCCAGCAATTCCACTCCTAGGCATATATCCAGAAAAGACAAACACTTCCATTTCAAAAGATACATGCACCCCAATGTTCATAGCAGCACTATTCACCATAGCTAAGACATGCAAACAACCTAAATGTCCATCGACAGAGGAGTGGGTCAAGAAGATGTGGTACATAGACACAACGGCATCAGAATGAAATGATGCCATCTGCCGCAACATGGATGGACCTAAAGATTATCATGCTAAGTAAAATAAAACATCAATACCATATTATATCGCTTGTATATGGAATTTAAAACATGATACAAATGAACTTATTGACAAAACAGAAACAGGCTCACAGACATTGAAAACAAACTTATGGGAGTTCCTACTGTGGCTCAGCAGTTTACGAAGAACCCGACCCGTATCCGGGCTTGATCCCTGGTGTTGCTCAGTGGGTTCAGGATCCGGCAATGTTGTGAACTGTGGTGTAGGTTGAAGACGAGGCTCAGATCTGGAGTGGCTGTGGCTGTAGCTCTGATTTGACTCCTGGCCTGGGAACGTCCATACACCGCAGATGTGGCCCTAAAACAACCCCCCAACACAACAACAACAAGAAAAAACTTGTGGTAACCAAAGGGGAAGAGGATGAGGGAGAGATGAATTAGGAGCTTGAGATTGACATATATGCACTACTATGCATAAAGCAGATAAACAACAAAGACCTGGTGTATGGCACAGGGAGCTAGATTCAATATCTTGTAATAACCTATAACGGACAAGAATCTGAAAAAGAATACACATATACACACGAATATGTATCACTGAATCATTTTGCTATACTCCTGAAACTAAGACAATAATGTAAATCAACTACACTGCAATAAAAAAGGGAATTTTTGTTGTTGTTGTTGTCTTTGCCTTTTCTAGGGCCAATCCCACGGCATATGGAAGTTCCCAGGTTAGGGGTCTAAGTGGAGCTGTAGCTGCCAGCCTGCACCACAGCCACAGCAACACCAGATCCGAGCCGTGTCTGCGACCTACACCTACGCCACAGCTCACAGCAACACCGGATCCTGAACTCACTGAGCAAGGCCAGGGATTGAACCCACAACCTCATGGTTCCCAGTCGGATTCGTTAACCACTGGGCCACAGTGGGAACTCTGGAATTGTATATTTAAGGCAAAAACTTCAAAAAAGGAAGAGAGAAAGGAGGCGGTGGACACAGGAAAACTCCCTGAAGGAGGCGATGCTCAAGCTGAGCTCAAGGACCAGCAGGACCTTTCAGGGGCCAGGCAAGAGCAGTCCCGGCAAATGGGGTGCAGCTTCAGGATGTATTCAGGCCACAAAAGAAGCAAGAATCCAGGGAGGAGGGAACTGGGGGCCTAGCAAGAGGAATGCAGCACCGAGGAGGCTGGGCTGAACTTGGCCTGTGTGAGCTGGACTCTGCTGCCAGGAGTTGGTCACGCAGCAGTCACATCTCACAAACGGGGGCTTCACTCCAACTTGTCCACTTATTAGAAACAAAGGAATTGAGTCGTTAGGAGAGTAGATCCCTAAGTTCTTTTACCCCAAGTCTCGTGGTTCTGTCCCACCCGCAAGGAAAAAAAAAAAAAAAAAAAGGAGGTAATTCAATGGCTTCATAATGAGAAGCTGACATCAGCATCTTCACATGAGCAGTGTTGGAAGTGTCCACTCTGATCTCGCACGGAAAGAGCACGGGCTTGTGTCAAGTGCAGAGGTGGGGGACAGGGGGCAGGGAAGTTCAGGGGCTGCTCCAGCAGTTCAAGGAGAAGCCCAAGCCTAGTCCTCCACCCCTCATTAACAGGTTCCTTTCAGTTTGTCTCTCTTTTTGTTCCTTTATGGCTGTGGCTATGGCATATGGAGATTCCCAGGCTAGGGGTCAAATCAGAGCCGCAGCTGCTGGCCTACGCCACAGCCACAGCAATGCCAGAGCCGTGCCACACCTGCAACCCATGCCATCGCTCATGGCAACGCTGGATCCCTGACCCCTGAGCAAGGCCAGGGATCGAACCTGTATCTTCAGGGAGACAAGAGTGAGTCCTTAACGTGCTGAGCCACAATGGGAACTCCCCCAGTTTGTCTCTTAAGAGAACTGGGTCATCACTTTACAATCTTGAGACTGCTGCCAAGGAGGCTTTTCTGCCGGAGGACAGCATTCGCTGCTCCTGGAGGCAAGCCCTGGTGAAACGGAAGGCCCTGGAGATAGCAGACAGTGCTCAGGAGATTGCGATCAGACCCCGGGAGTGTGGTCAGCCCGGAGGCTGCCGCAGAAGTGCCACACAGCCTTGGCACCCTCAGATCCTCCTGTTCCAGTTACTAGATAGTTTTTCACTTAACTTAAAGATGCCCGGCCAATGCCACCCTAAGGGTACCTCTTTGCTGGGCCAGAGGACAAAGGCTATATATATTTAAAAAAATTTTTTTAAATATCCCCCCTCCCCAATCCAAAGTTTCTGGCTTTCTTCATTTGCCTGAAAACTCTTTTGCCAAAAAGCAGAGTATGTTATTTTTTTATAGCTGCCTCATTGTAATAAGACTCTGCTTTTACAGTCAGTCTACCTGTCAGGCAGGGTCCTGAATTTGCAAAAGGCATTTTATTGAAGATGGGAAATCAGGAACGATGTTCTCCTGCAGGTTCTCTTGGAGCCTCAGTTTCTCCTTCTGAAAATGGGGTACATAATGCCCTCTAGTTAATGAATTCATATCTGAAAAATATTTGTAAAAACTGCAGTCGGTCCAGAGCAATAGATGTAGCTTATCTCAAGCCACAGAAGTAGTCTTGTGTGTAACTGAATATTGCTTTTTTGCTTTTGGCTATACCCTTGGCATGCAGAAGTTCCCGTGCCAGGGATCAAACCTGAGCCACAGCAGCAACTCGAGCCACAGCAGTGACAATACCAAATCCTTAACCCACCAGCCCACCAGGGAACTCCATAACCTAAATATTCTTAATGCACAAAAGGAGCTTATGATTTAAAGGCACCTTTTAGTAAATGCATTTACAAAATGAAGAATTATTTGGCCCTCTTAGAAATGTCTCAAACATTTGGCATTTCTTGTCTTTTTTTGGGAGGGGTGCACACCTGTGGCCTATGGAGGAACCCAGGCTAGGGGTCTAATCAGAGCTGTAACCGCTGGCCTACGCCACAGCCATAGCAACACCAGATCTGAGCCATGTCTGTGACCTACCCCACAGCTCACAACAATGCCAGATCCTTAACCGACCGATCGAGGCCAGGGATGGAACCTGTGTCCTCATGGAGGCTAGTCAGATTCGTTTCCACTGAGCCACGATGGGAACTCCTGGAATTTCTTAGCATGATATTCTAACACAGTTTAAGTCAGAATGGTTTGTTATTTGTCATGCCCTCCCCTGATGAAATGAGACCACTCTTTGCTAGTATATCACATTTAGCTCTAGATTAGAGCTCAGCTGCTTAAACTATTCAATGTATGGATCTAAGAAGGTCTATTCCTTTTCAGAGCTCACAGGCTCTTCCCAGGGGAGGAGGGGAAGGGGAAATCCAATGACAATTAAGTAAGTTCATTTTGCTCTTTTTGGTAAATATGAGAAACAGGCTAATAGAAGATAAAACTCAGAACCTATTACAGAATTGTTTGGATTTCAGGGATCCCTACTGCCCTCAAATAATTGCTGCAATGCGGGCATACTTGGATGCCCTAGTGGGAGGAATTCTTCCCCCACCGTAATAGATGTTTCACAGGCATGGACCATCTGCTCTGCTCAGGACGGTCAGAGTGAAGCAGGCTATGTCCCCTCCCTGGCCAGCTCTGCCCCGCATCTGCAAGGTTGTGAATCGACTTTTGTCACCCCTGTCCGTCTGGCTAAGGGCTTCCAAATAAAATCAAGAGAAGCTGCAAAGATCGCCCCAGCGACGAAGTCTGTGCAACGCGGAGCCTGGAGCCTCGCTTCTTTGTAGCTTCTGTGTTTTGGCCTGAAAGGAGGGATTTACTTTGTGCTGCGAGAGTAGATGCTCTAGGTATGTTAGCCTTACTCATGGGATTACTGGTCTGGATATTTTTGATACAGGGAAGCACAGACTCTTTTTGTAAGTATAAAACCAGTACTTTGTATTTGGCATTCAGTAATTCTTCATGGAACACTTCTGGAAAATGTTTTTATGCGTTCCGCTGAAATAGGGATTTTCATGTCGTTTTCAATCTTTAGCTGAAATGCAGCTGCTTCTTCTGTCATCCCTGTGGGCCTCCTGCTTAGTATCTCCTCAGCCAACTCTACTCAGATGAATGTTTAATAAGATGAGATTTCCACATTTCTAATGTTTATGCTCAGAAAACGCTCACAAAGTTCTTGCCTTCCTACAGTTCCCATTGTGATGCGGTGGAAACAAATCCGACTGGTATCCATGAGGATTCAGGTTCGATCCCTGGCCTTGCTCAGTGGGTTAAGGATCCAGCTTTACCGTGAGCTGTGGTGTTGGCCAGCAGCTGTGGCTCTGATTTGACCCCTAGCCTGGGAACTTTCATGTGCTGCAGGTGCAGCCCGAAAAAGACAATAAATAAATAAATAAATAAATAAATAAATAAATAAATAAATATAGTTAAAGTGGTAAATTTTCTATTATGTATGTTTTACCACAATTAAAAAAAAAAAAACTTTTTAAAAAGATTCCGTCCTAAGCATCCATCTCAAACTCAATTGCCCAGCCCATTGGCCCCCAACCAATCTGCTGGTTCTGCCCTTCGGGTAACCTGTGTGTTTCCTCAGGTAGAGCCCCAAGAGTTGAAGGGTCCCCTCCCACACACTTGGGTGGGCATGGAGCATAGGGGCCCCACCTTCCTTCCAGGCTCACTGTGCGTGCTGCCCTTCCAGCTCTGAGGACAGACCTCTCTGAAATCTCCAGCCTGGCAGTGGTCACAAGCCTTTCAAATGTGTCCCCAAACCTCAGTGGGCTGGACATCTTGTACCAGGCTCCTTGGCTCCTGGACCACTCCTACCCTGTCTCAGCTCCTCGTGGCCTGGGCGCAACTACGAGGTCACCCTAGCAAGAGTCCAATTTCCCAGTCTTGTTGAACCCCAATCTTTGCTGTTGTTACTGGTTACAGCTACTACCAGATTGCCAGTGGCATTTTTTTTTAATTTTTTTAAAAGCATAGTTGATTTACAATGTTGTGCCACTTTCTGCTGTACAGCAAAGTGGCCCAGTCAGACATATATTTCTATATACAGACCCATTCTTCTAGTATCTTCCATCACAGTCTATCCCAAGAGACTGGATACAGTTCCCTGTGCTGTATATAGAGCAGGACCTCATTGCTTCTCCATTCTAAATGTGATAGTTTGCATCTTTCAATCCCAAACTCCCAGGCCCTCCCCCTCGGCAACCGCGAGCCTATTCTCTTTGTCCATGAGTCTGTGTCTGTTCTGTAGGCAGGCTGAACCCCAGTCTTTATGTGTGATTGTCTTTGGCCTCGCCCCCTGACTTAGCTGTGGGGATTAAAGTCCTCCCCCTCTGTGGCAGGCAGAATCTGGCCAAGATTCTAGCCGAGTGGAGTGGAACCTGGGAATATGACCTGGTGCCCCACGGCAGGGAGCTGCCTGCCTTGGATAACAACTACCCCTCCGTGGAGCTCAGGCCCCTCAAGCCTCTCCTCAGTTTGGATATGGGGTTGGGTGTGGTTGGTTGTAGGGTCCATTCAGGACTGTCCCTGAGTCCTGAGAAGGTGCTTAGTTCCTGGCGGCTTCCTGACTTGGGAACGGAAGCGCAGTTTTCGGACAAGAGGGAAGACATCCCACGGCATTTGATTTCTCATAGTGAAGGGTGGCATGGGGGTGAGTTCCCTCATGTTTTCCTATGGTGGTTCTCTATAGGGAGAGGTTTTCTTTTCTTTTTTTTTTTTTAAATCCTATTTAACACTCTAGAAGTGGAAATAAAATATTTTTAAGCTTATCAAAGAATTGACAGTTTGATTTTTCTTTTCTTTCTAAAAAAAAAATTTTTTGGGGGGGGTCTTTTTAGGGCCATATCCATGGTATTTGGAAGTTTCCGGGCTAGGGGTCAAATCGGACATGCAGCTGCCGGCCTACACCACAGCCACAGCAACATAGGATCCAAGCCACATCCACGACCTTCACTGCAACTCATGGCAACACCAGATCCTTAACCCACTGATGGAGGCCAGGGATCGAACCCGCACCCTCACGGATACTAGTCCAATTCTCAACCCGCTGAGCCACAATGGGATCTCTCAGTTTGATTTTTCCTATCTTTTCTTCCACCAATATTGCAGCTTGGAGAAACCACTGCAACCCAGTGGCTGAGAGCCTTTTGCCAAGTCCAAGTAGCACTGACAGGAACTGAGTTATTAAGTTTGCAAAGTTTGTAAAGCTAGGGGACAGACCAGACTCCACTGTCCTGCTAAGCGGTCAATCGCCCTGCTTGGTGCTTCCCCGGTGTGACTCTCTGATTGCAACTCCAGGTACAGGGCCCCCTCAAAATCAGGGAATTAACATCCTGGACCTTCCTCTGGACCTTCCTCTTCAAGGTCACATCAAAGAGGAAGTTCTGTCTTTTTTTTTTTTTTATCTTTTTGCCTTTTCTGGGGCTGCTCCCGCGGCATATGGAGGTTCCCAGGCTAGGGGTCTAATCAGAGCTGTAGCCACCGGCCTACATCACAGCCACAGCAACGCAGGATCTGAGCCACGTCTGCGATCTACACCACAGCTCATGGCAATGCCGGATCCTTAACCCACTGAGCAAGGGCAGGGATCGAACCTGCAACCTCATGGTTCCTAGTTGGATTTGTTAACCACTGAGCCACCACGGGAACTCCCAGGAAGTTCTGTCTTGAGTCATAACGGAATTGTATAGAAACACATTGGCCCTCAAACTCAGAAATTTAGTAGAATGAAATCTTTCTTTCTTTTTGTCTTTTTAGGGCTGCACCTGCAGCATATGGAGATTCCCAGGCTAGGGGTCGAAATGGACCTGGAGCTGCCAGTCTACACCACAGCCACAACAATGCCAGATCCAAGCTGTGTCTGTGACCTACACCACAGCTCACAGCAATGCTGGATCCTAAACCCACTGAGAAAGGCCGGGGATCAAACCTGTGTCCTCATGGATGCTAGTCGGGTTCATTACCTCTGATCCACAACGGGAACTCAGAATGAAAACTTTTAACTGAAATGGGTTTCAAAGAATTCAGCTTCGCAGGAAGTAACACAAGCTAGGAATGCTAAGTATCCACCGCACAGGACTCATTTCTGCTTGCAAATCTGCCACCTCTTGTGTCTGTAACACAAATAGAACTGGGCTTCATTGGGTCCCAGCTCTTACCTGAGATCCACTTGATGCCAATTTCAGCCCATATTCAAATCTCCTGAGAATAAGGTTCACCCCCAAAGCACTCCTGAGGAGAGGAGGTGTTAGTCTGTGGGAAGATGGAGGGGGTTAAAAGCCACTTGCACAGGAATCTTCCCAAGGCTCTCCTATCCCCTGGTTCCATGCATTCTTTTCCAAAAGCCCATCAGCTTTGCGTGCTCCATCTATAAACTGAAAGCTGGCCAGAGAGCAGCAGAAGCAAAACCACTTGTCCGCAAGCCAAATTCCGCCAACCCATGAGTCCTCCGGCTTATCTCGGGGGGCGGATGCCGTTCACCTTCCCATCATTTTATTTACAGAAACACTTCTTTGCACCTGGAGGTGAATAGATGGGAGGTGATTCACCGGTTTATCTTCTGCATCTTGTCTGCATCCCCCGAAGCCCTCCTAGACCATAAATTCCTGTGGACAGGGAGCTTCGCCATGATGCTCACTGTTCCATCTCCTAGACTTTACCCCTAGGAAGAAGAGGTGACTGATGATTTCCGGACGAAGCACGAATGGGCCCCCTACCTTCTCTCCTCCTGCTGGGACCTCGGTCACTTGGCAGGTCCTGAAGCTTGAGTGAACGGCACTTGGTTCCCCCGGGAGCTTTTGAAAGCCTTGCTTCCCTCTCAGAATCTTAGTGTGGAATTTAGATAAACCTTACTTACCGTTTTCTTCCAACTTTGTCCCTTCCCCCCGTTTTTCTCCTTCAGAACACACACCTGGGATACAGACGCGGCAGCGTGTCGGCTACATGCTTTCAGGAAGTTTGGAACCACTTTGTTGTCATCCTTTAAAACCTCCAGCTCACAACAACGCCGGGTCCTTAACCCACTGAGCGGGGCCAGGCATCAAGCCAGAATCTTCAGGGCTGTGAGTCAGGCTCGTTACCACTGAGCCACAATGGCTCAGAATTTTAAAACTTCTTAAATTGAAGGAGAGTTGATTTACTATATTGTGTTAGCTTCTGGGGGTACAGCACAGTGATTAGTTTTACAGATAAATAGATATTCTTTTTCAGATTCTTTTCCTTTATAGGTTATTACAAACTCCTGAGTACAGTTCCTTGTGCCATACAGTAGGGCCCTGTTGGTTATCTATTTCATATATAGTCATGTGTGTATGTTAATTCTAGCTTCCCAATTTATGACCCCCCCCCCATAACCATAAGTTTGTTTCTATGCCTGTGAGTCTCTCTCTGTTTCAGAAATAAGTTCTTTTTCTTTTTTTAGATTCCACATATAAGCGATATCATATGAGATTTGTCTTTCTGTCGGGCTTATTTCACTTACTATGTTCATCTTTAGGTCCATCCATGTTGCTGCAAGTGGCATTTTTTCCCAGAATTTTAAAACTTTAATGTAATCTAGTCTACTGGTCATTTCCTTCATGATTTTTCCATTTCTTTTCTCCTCCCATCTTGAGGTTACATTAAGATTTGCCTAAATTTTCTCCTACTTTTCATATTCTTTTATGTAGCTGAAATTTCTTTTAGCACAGAACGAAAAGCAAGAGCTTAACTTGATTGTTTTCAAATTAGTAGCTTCCTGAAGTTCATTTATTGAGAATTCGTCCCCTTTTCACCTCTTTTTTTTTCTTTTTTTTTTTTTTTTTGTCTCTTTGCCACTTCTAGGGCCACACTCTCAGCATATGGAGATTCCCAGGCTAGGGGTCAAATCGGGGCTATAGCCGCCGGTCTACACCAGAGCCACAGCAACGCCAGATCCAAGCCGTGTCTTCGACCCACACCACAGCTCACAGCAACGCTGGATCCTCAACCCACTGAGCAAGGCCAGGGATCAAACCCGCAACCTCATGCATGGTTCCTAGTCAGATTCATTTCCACTGCTCCTGGATGGGAACTTCTCACTTATTTTTAGATGACTCCTGGATCACGTATTAAAATCTACACTATAGCAACACTATCTTTTTCTGGGTTATCTATTCCATTTTATTATCTGTATCATTTAATATCTGCTAATGCTCTATTTTGATACTTTAAATTACATTATACTATGTTTAAATAATAAACAGGGCATGTCCCATATTTTTCTTCATTTTCGTGATTTTCTTAACTCTCCTCGTCTGCTACTTGTTCAGGTAAATACAATTTTTTTGCTTTTTGTTTTGCTTTTTTTTTTTTAAGGGCCCCACCCGTGGCATATGGAAGTTCCCAGTCTAGGGGTCAATAGGAGCTACAGCTGCTGGCCTACACCACAGCTACAGCAACACCGGATCTTTAACCCACTGAGCGAGGCCAGGGACCACACATGCATCCTCATGGCGCCTAATCAGATTCGTTTCTGCTGAGCCACCACGGGAACTCCAAACGTAATTTTGTTTTAGCTCCCAAGGTAGGTGTTAATAGCTGCATTGCCCAGTTGAGGAACTGAGTCTCAAAAAGGGCAAATAACTCAAGGGTATGCATTTTCTAAATGGAAGAGGGATAAAGCAAAATCATGGTTTTTTGACATCTCTTTCAGCTCTAAAATGCTTTAATTTTTTCAGTAAACTAACCATTCTTTCTTTCTTCCTTTCCTGTCTACCTCCCTCTAGTGGCCATTATAGACATAGCCGTTTGTCAAGTCAATTTTACATAGTAATTATTTTTATACACAAAAAAATTTAGCTTAAATTTTTAAAGTTTACTTTAAAAATTCTTAATTTACATAAAGTAAATAAGAATAATTGTCTAATATTTGGGTCGATCTATCACCAGCGTTTTCTTTTCTTTTCTGTTTTTTGCTTTTTAGGGCAATTCCCAGGCTAGGGGTCAAATCAGAGCTGTAGCCACTGGCCTACGCCATAGCCACAGTCATGCAAGATGCCAGCTGCGTCGGCAACCTACACCACAGCTCACAGCAACACCAGATCCAAGCAGAGATTTCGACCTACACCACAGCTCACAGCAACCCCAGATCCTTAACCCACTGAGCAAGGCCAGGGATTGAACCTGCGTCCTCAAGGATGCTAGTCAGATTGGTTAATGGTTGAGCCACAATGGAAACTCCTCACCAGCATTTTCTTAGCAGAAACCAGCCTCAGAAGACATTTAGTACAAAGTTGAGTGAATAGAAAGTAAAATTTTGTCAATCTCATGATTTTTTTTTTTTTTTTTTTTTGGTCCTGTATCCAGCATGTGGAAGGTCCCGGGCCAGGGATGGCCACCTTGCTGCAGTTGCAACCTTCGCCACAGCTGCAGCAACGCTGGATCCTTAACCCACTGTGCCACTTGGGAACTTCCAATTTCAAGGCTTTTAAAGCAGTAACGATAACACGTCCAAAGACCCTCCAGATGTTTCTTTGTTCTTTCTCCCTTGATGTTACCTAAATACTTTTAGGAATAACAATCTTTAAATTCCCCCTCTAAGCTGTTTCTCATTTCTTAGCTCACTTTATGCCCTTTCTCGCTGTCTAGTGCCTTTGGGTAATAATGCTCAGTTGGCACAGAGGTGCCTGCGCAGGGGTGCAGGGGGCACTGGAAGGCAGCCTGAGCTCAGGTACTCACCCTGGGCACCGGCCAGGTCTACACAAGCCCTGAGGAAGGGCCATCTGTTCACGATTCCCACAAAGATCAGGTATGAGCTAGCAGGACTGGCCTCGTCCGCCTGGTGCCTTGGTTGAAACCTGTCCCATTTTCTGCCCTGTTCATTTCCTGCCTCCTTCACTCCCCACCTTTTTTTTTTTTTGCCTTTTATTTCCCCTTTCTTCCTTCTTAATCCCACCATCCTTCAATTACTTCCTCCTCATCTCCTCTTCACCTGAAAGAAAAGATACTGTGTAAAATTTAATTTTTACACAAAAGATAATGTGTACATGAAAAATTTTTAAGTAAGCTTAAAAAAGCAAGCTAAACATAGCCTAAAAGCTTAATCAAGCAAATAGAACACTACTGCAAAGGAAAACAAACAACAAAAAACCAAGTCTGGGAAGCACTTGCCGTAATGTCTTTTTTCTTTATCTGAGTTCCTGAAAGACAGGAGCTGTCCATATTACATCTCCCCTGTGGGTATTTAATATTATTTAATTTTTACTAAGCCAATTCATGATAAATGCATTAGTGTTTAACAATATGGAACAAAATATAAGAGGGGGGGAAAAAAAGAACATGAACAGAAAGCTTACGCCCATTATTCAACAAGGATTAAGGACTGGCAGAATTGAATCTCTCCTGGATTTGGTTCAGAAAGAGGGGGATAATAATACTTGCCTAATTAACTAGCAAGTGGGGTAGATTAAAGTGTTTTGTAAACATTAATTAAAGATTCGGGGAGTTAGATGAGGCCAGTGTGTTATTAGTAAAAAAGTTTTCTTCCCTTTAATCAGGTATCTCTTCCTGGGGAGGGCAAAGAAATGATATAAGGACTAAGGAATTGGGGCTCAGCCCTGAGCACTGCCAGTGACTCAGTCATCCTGTGCAACCAGACACTTCCTTCCTTAGTTTTCTGTGAAATGGGGATAAGGACAACCGGCACTTTGAAATATGGGTTTTATAACGTCTGCCATTGGAGTATATATCAAACCCTATAATTAATTAAACCGCGTAACTCTTGCTTTCTCCCTACCTACAGAGTCCTTCCACCCCCTGGAAACACCAGTAGCTTAACTTCCACCAACTTACAAAAGCCTTCCATAACCAACTATTAACCTCAGCGGATATTTCCACGGTGATAAAGCTATGGCATCAAGCCACCGGGGTCAAAACCTCTGGGACCAGTTTCTTTGCCTCTCTGAACCTGTTTTCCTCCTCTGTAAAATGAGGGTAAGAAATCAAGGGGTTGTTCTAAGGAGTAAATGAAGTGTGTGTGTGTGTGTGTGTTAAATGCCTTGTCTAGGGGTAGTAAGAATTCGACACGTGATAGGTATTATTATTGCCATTACATATAAAAATAACCTCTCGGAACGGACTATGGGGGTGTATAAGAGGGGAAGGCCCGTCTTATTCAGATCTTCAAAGGCAAATCTCTTTTTCTCCTTATGGGGATGGGGATTCGCTCAGACCCTCCCTAATTCTAACCTCGCAGAGACACCGACTTCCCCGGCGAAACAGAGCTGACGCGAGGGGCCTGTCCCTTTAAATGCCCCGGGCGCGCGCCGTGAGAGTTTGAGGGGCAGAGCCCCAGCCGGGAGCGCGCGCACGGAGGGTGGTGCAGAGCGCGCGGCGGGGAGTGCGCATGAGCGAGCGCCAACGGGAGCGCGCGGCGGGGGCGCGCAGGAGCCAGCGCGCCGCGGGGCGGTCCGGGACAGTCGGGCAAGACCCAGGCGAGCGCGCGGCGCGAGGGCTCTGCTCGGGGTCACGGTCCGGGTGGGCGCCTGCGGCCCCCGGGGAGGGGGCGCCTTCCAGGTGAGTGCGGACTTCTTGATCCCCGACAGGGTTGGAGGGTGGGGAGGGCGTCCTGGCAGCTGATCCCCTTGCCCCGCACGCACGTCGCTCAGCGGGGCGGCGTTTGGAGCTGGTCGGGAGAGGTTTGGGCGCGGGTGGGGTCCAGGTGAGGAAGAGGGACCCCCTTTTCTCAGGAGCCTGCTGCCTGCACTTCCCACGCGTCCCTGCCGGTGCCCACCCGACAGGGATCTTTTTTGCGCGCTCTCCCTCTCTTGCGCATCGCCACCGTCCCAGGAAAGTTAGGAAGGACTGTGGCGCCGTCCGAGGGGCCTCCCACCCGGGAAACCTGGTGGCTCTTTCGGGATCCCGGGGGTTCGCTTGCCGCCTGGATCGGGGTTGGTAAGAAGGAGGCACCGCTTTCCGATTTCTAGGCTCTCCTGGCGGGGGGCCCACGGTGGCCCGTGGGCAAGATTTTAGTTTTGCGCGCAGAACCGTCCAGATTGTCCCAACACTCGTGTCGTGTCCCCAGCGCCCTCCGCGGAGTTCCATTTGCCTCCTCAGTCTTTGGAACTCCCGGGGCGCTGTGTCCCTTACGCCTCCGAGAGGACGGCGGGAGCCTCACATTGGCAGGAGATGGCCGGAGCCACCTGCTAAAGTTGGGTCCTGCGAAAAGTGACCAGTAGGTTTTCGTCCCCGCCCCCCTCCCCAACCCCCGACCCCCACCAGGGAGCTGCGTCATGCGGGAACGTAGGATCTGCCAGGGAGCCAGGTCGAGAGGGGTTTTTTTAAAAAGACAATGTGGCCGATGTGATGCAGTTTAACAAAAGGCAATAAAATAAACTCCAGTATTTCTCCCGACTTTGAAAGTTTCCCAGTATTGTTTTACGGAGTCTAAATTTAAGCATCTAGCCTTTAAAAAAACAAAACCCAACCAAACCGCAGGAACTAACCTCAGAAAACTTTTTAACTCTTTGCCAGGACCTAGCTTGTGTAGAGCAAAAACTAAGAATAGAAGAAAATGAATTTTGTGTCTTTCCCCCCCACACACAGAGTAGACCATTCAGGTCTGTTGGTGGAGACTGCAGGAGGAAGGTTCCTCTGGCCCCAGTTTTAATGAAGAACAGCTTTGAGGTAGATGGATAGATAGATAGATAGATAGATAGATATTCTGGGAAAAAATATATATATATACATATTCCGAAAGATATAGAAACACCAACCCAGGTCTAAGGGTAAACATGAGGAAATATTCCCAAGAAGGACCTAATTTATAAAGATGCTTTTCCACTTTTTTTTTAAAAGCACTACATTCTTAGTGCTGTAGCATGCACTGAAAACTTTGCCTCCTAGCACCGTGTCTGAATGTTACAGATTGTGTTTCTAGGTGGAGGAGGTATTTTGGTTCAAGAGGCCAATGTGGAAATACAAACAAATGCCCTATTTACTCGGGATTTGGGTGGGAAGGGTGGAAGTTGTCTAAAATCTCTCTTGCCAGACCTTACACTGTATGTATGGAATCTTGTGTGAGTTTCTTGCTCAGACCAGTAATAGCCATTTTTAAAGGACTGGATGTATGCCCTAGTAGCAGCGCTTAAGAACCCCCCCTTATGGAAAAATTTTGGATGCTGATAATTTCAAAGTAATGCATTTTTTCTCCACTACTAGAAATCAGAAAGCCAAAATCAGATAATTAAGAGAAGGCTGAAAAGAGGAGAGATGCTTTTAAGAAAACGTGCATATGTTTGATGCCCCATGGCTCCCTTTGTGGGGGAGCGGGATTTGCCTGTTTCAGTTAATTCACTCAGCAATATTTACAGGCTTGTTTGACCACCTACAATGTGCTGAGTGCTGAACTCAGCATGGGACATACAAACACGTCTTGATTACAGCCCAAACTGATTAAAAGCAGATCAAATAAGCCTTCCTCAGGAGCTAAAGATACACCTGGCCATGGTTCCTAAGTTCTCAGACACCTAAGGAGCCTGCGGTTGGCACTCTGTTGATTGTCAGGATCATCTCAAATAACGACAGGAGATAGAGGGGAGCCTTGATGCCTGAGGGGAGAGACGGGAAAGGCCTGGGTGGAGCAGAGCTGGGAACGCGGCATCCTCTGGAACAAGAGTTCAAGTGCATCTTATCCACTTGGGCGGGCTGCGGAATCCTAGGAGCATCCCCCAACCTGAGCCGTTTACTTCACTGGTAAAGGGCAGCTTTTCTTTTCCATTCCCACTGCCCTCTCTTGTGGCAGGGCTGGTGGCTTTACAGCTACCTGCCTGTTCTCAGGAGGATGGGCTGGGCAGATCTACCCCTGGGGGCTGCAGCCTTCCTGTCTTGGATGGGTGTGAGTCCAGCCTTTGTTCATATGGACACGGTGGTCCAGCCTCTGTAGGGAGCAGCTGTGAGGCTGCGCATCTCAGCAGCGCCTTGTCCCCCTCCCAGACCCACCGCATGCATCCGAAATCCTGTTTTAAGAAAGTGGTAATAGTGCATGGGTTTATAATCCATGCAGTTGGCATCAGTGGCTAAGGAATGTGTCAGGAAGGAAACTCTGCCTTCTCAAATAGGGATGTGATGGCTCCTTATGAACTGTAACTTCAGGTAGTATTTCCAGAGACCCTGCCACTGTGAAGACTTGGTTCTCTTTCATTTCGCTTAATTGTGGTAAAATACATATAACTTGAATTTATCATTTTAAAAGGTGAAAATCAGTGGCATGGAGTACATTCACATCATATGTGTTTGAGAAGAATGTATCTTCTTTCATTTTTTTTGTTGAGGCTTAGATATCCATTAAATGAACCTTATTAATTGCATTATTCCGTACGAACTTTGTGTCCTCCACTTATTCAATAATTGAGAAAGGTATATTGAAAGATCCCATTATAATGGGGTCTTTGTCAATATCTCCTTGTATTTGAGCTAAAAAAACATTCTGAGATTATTTGTATATACAGCTTTCTATTAATTAATTAACGGCTTGCACCCACAGCATATGGATGTTCCCAGGCCTGGGATCAAGCCTGAGCCACAGCGGAGACCCGAGCTCCTGTAATGACAACACCAGATCCTTGACCTGTTGCACCACAAGGGAACTCCACAACTTCCTACTATAATATCTAACAATACACATTCGTAAATTTATATCGTTAGGCATGCAGTATCTAATAGGAATTGAACTTTTATCATTACATAGTTACTTTTATCCCTAATGAGAACTTTTGCCTTAAAGTCTCTTTTGCCTAATGCAGTATAACCAGAAGTGTTATTATCATTGTTGCTGTTGTTAATATATGCTTGATGTATCTTTTCTCATTTTTAAAATTTTCTTTCAAATATCTTTATGGCAGTATAATTGACATTCAATAAACTGCACATGTATAAATTTTTTTAAGTACATTCATAATGCTTTTCAACCATTACCAGTATCTTGTTGCAGAACTTTTTTATCACCCCAAAAGGAAACTCCCTACCCATTAAGCAGTCCCTCCCTATTTCCCCCTACTCCAGCCACTGGCAACCACTAATCTGTTTTCTGTCTGTATGGATTTGCCTTTCTGGAAATTTCATATCAATGGAATCATGCAATATATGTCTGCCTTCTTTCACTTACAGTGCTCTCAGGATTCATCCATGTTGTAGCATGAATCAGGCTTCATTCCTTTTCATGACTGAGTAATACTCCATTGTTTGGGTATTATCGCAGTTTGCATATCCATTCATTAGCTCATGGACATTTGGGTCATTTCCACCTTTTGGTTATTGTGAGCAGTGAGCTTATGAGGAACCACCAAACTGTTTTCCATGGTAGCTACACAATTTAACGTTCTTTGAAGAAAAGTCTATTCAAGGGCTCGATTCTCTTCTGCATTAGCTTTTATAGCACTAGCATCTTTCATGTGAGTAAGTGCAGTTATTTTTATAGGGCTTGGTTGGTGTAGTGTATTCTTTCTCAAATCTTTATCCTAGTTTTTGGCTTTTGTCTCTTTTTGAGCTTTCTCTTCCAGCTTCTGCTCCTCCCAGAAGACTAGTTATCTGACTAGTACTTTGAAATATTTAATATTCTACCTATTTTAGTTATTGATCTGAAGTCCTGAGCTGTAGTCATTGGAGATACAAACCCATCCATCCTCATATACTTCTCTTTTGTGTGCTTGCAGATTTCCTTTTATTTTTTTCATCAACTGATTAACAGAGCCTGGCATAGGGGAAAAGAGCAGTACTTAACTCTCTCCACCAAGGTTTCAACACCAAATAGCTGTATCACCGTCTGGTTCTCTACTACCTTTGTGGACCTCGGATTCCTGATGTCTATAAAATTGGGGGCGGGACTAAATGACTTCTCAGGCCCTTTCAGACTTTGAAACTGGAGATTATAAATTAATGATTCACCACAGTTCTTCTTACCAACGTAATTCTGTGAGTGTATGTATAATAGTTTATTTTGTACCATTTACTTGAGGGAAGTGTCTTGTGTGGAAAAAAAAAAAAAAGATGCCTCTGCTCTTTTATACTACACTAAACAGGTGAATTTGGTCAGTGGCTGTTTTCCAAAGTGGCACATTTGGCATTTTCTGTGAAGATTCAGAGTCTAAAGAGCTTTTGTGAACATTTAAGTTTGTTAAACCATGCTGGGTGCAGCCGGGAATAGAGAGGTCGGTAAGTGTGGTTTCTTCCTTGGAGAAACTTGTGATGCAGTAACAGAGATACAGATGTCAGATAGGAGTCAACCTGAGCGGCTCACAAATGTTTCAGGAGCAAGAGGACAAAGATACCCTTTCTTAGAAGAAGATGCAACATGGGAGCCAGGCCAACAAGGGCAGGACAGTGGCAAATCAAAATGGTAGAACCATGGCTTCACTTATCATGCCAAAGAATTTAGCCTTGAGTTTGGGGGCATTACCCACTGACAGGTCATGCGTGGCCCATGTTCTGGGTATGCTGTGCAGGAGATATTTGTACATTGAGGCAACAACCTGAGTTGAGTGGGGTGCTTAGCGTTGAGGAAAGGAGGATGGAAAGATGAAGGTGGAGATGCTTTGGGACAGACAAGGGTATGGCACTGAACATGTCCAGTGTTGAAAAGAAGTGCTGGGGCAGAGAAAGTTTGTAAACGCATTCACTCTTCTAGAGTGGAAAGCTAAGGCCTAAACCCAACTCTTTCTGACCTCAGTTTCTCATGTGCTAACTTGTCCTCTGCACACACCAGAGAACCCATGAGTTTGTTGACTGAGTTCTTGCTCATATAGGCAGCTGCACTTCATGAGTCAGAGTGTCTGTCCATTGCATGCCAGATGAATCTGTTACTATTTCCTTCCCCTGTTGATTCCTAATGTGATTTCAGAGGTATCTTCTGAAGAAACACAGTTTGGTATCAACGGGTAATAAAGCCATACTGCAACCAAAACTTTAAGGAACACTTCACTTTTTTTACGATGTTAATTATCAATTTGATTCCAAAACCTTTACAAAATTACTGGTATTCCACTATTTTTTTACCAACGCAAATGACGACCTTATATGATTCAATCTACCTATTGTGGGCCAGACGTGAGACCCTTCCCCTCTCAACCACCGGAAGAATGTCATCAGAGAACTTGAAAATTCACATAAAAATATAATGTGGGTTTTTGTGTGTGTGTGTGAGCGCATTTTTTGTATTTATACTTTTTATATTTGCTGGCTAATTCTCATCTTAGTCTTGTTTTTGTTTTCCAAAGTGGGTGAGGTTGACGAGCCAACAGCTTCAATAGCCAAGACGCCTTTGTCAAATTCTTCGTAAATTTGAGTCATTATCAAATTCCACCGTTGAGCTCCTTAATAGTGCTGAGTTTTCTCCCAGAGAGGTTGATAGGCAGTCCTTGAAATTCTGACATCAGTATCATCTTAATTGTTGGTTGGAGTCATCCAGCTTTTTCAACAAATATTTAGTTGTCCCCATTTTTTTTCAGGCTTTTTTTTTTTTTTAATTGTAGTTGATTAACAATACTGTGTTAGTTTCAGGTGTATGGCAGATTGATTTAGTTTTTATTTATGCACATTTTTTTCCAGATTCTTTTCCTTTGTAGGTTACTACAAAATATTGAGTATAGTTCCCTGTGCTGTACAGTTGCTCCCTGCTGATTATATTTTATGTTGGTTGTTCTCATTTCTTGGAAAAGTTCTGAAAACCCCTTACCTCTTCCTCTCTGTTAAAACTGGGATCAGTGTTTATGCCCAAAGGCCTGGATTTGCAGGGAGAGGTCTGAGAGCTTTGTTACTGGGCTCAGGAGGGGTCCAGGAAAAGCCTGGGGAGGAGGGGGCCTCTGTAGAGGCATCTCCAGGGCCCCAGCAAAGAGAATGGAAGATGGGGTTAAAAGTTCGAGGCGGTGGACTGACCCAGCAGGAGGTCCTGCTGGAGCTTTGCTCCTTAAATCTGTTCAACCTGAGATAAGAAATGTAAACCAGATCTCGACTTCCGGTCTAACCAGGTGTTGTAAATACCAGCACTGAATGAACACACTCTAAGTCAGCTTTATTTTTGCTGTGAAGAGGAATGAAAAATTCAGCTAAGAATTTTGAGCCTCTCAGAAGGAGAGAAAAAACAGGATTATAAAACAATCAGTTATAATTCTTACATTCAAGTAAGATGTTCTACATTTTAGCTCCCGGAGCAGTGCATGGTGGCTGCTCTGGTCATATGTGCTGAAGAAATGATGAGAAAGCACACAAGCTTGTGTGACAAGAGAACAACTTAAACTGGGATTTTTTTTTTTCCTTTGATTTTTTTTTTAAGCATTGCTAAACAATCCAGAAATGCCGTAGACAGATTGTCATTTTTTTTTTTTTAATGCGCTACAAGTAAAAATTTGATGTGTCTGCCTTTGGAGACGTTTCACCAGGTGGAACTCGATTTTCCTTTCGTTGATGTGCTCCTCTTCACATCTTGCTGGGTTGTTACTTTTTGTTCCTAGGTTGTTTTCAGGTGAAGTTTTAGGCTGGGAAAATCTGATTTCTGCATCTTCTGTTCAGAGGCAGGAAACTGGAGATGGGAGAAGACTTCCCTTGGGGCCTGTTGACCAGCCTACCTGGGTGTGAAGGTCTTTGCTTGTGTGTAGACGAATCAGTTACTTTCCTGTGGCGTCTGGCCTTAAGTAAATTAATTACTGCCTCCTATTAATAGTTGAAACTATGCACAATTGAGATGGTCTGAAACCAACCTTGTTTTTCTACCTTGCTCAGTAAGAGGTCCCACCCCCAGGAAAAAATCGAAATGAAAGCATGGTAATTCTTCTGGAGAAGTCAAATTACTAGGCTTTTAAGTGTTTAATTGTATTCAATACCCTTGAGTGCCAGTGAAGAGTTTAAGGTCCTAAGTGCTTACAGAAAACATTTCTGAAAGTAAGGGAAAAACCCAATTCTGAGAAAAAGAACAAGCAGAGGAAAAGGATGCTAAACTGTTGCCCAAGTCAACCACAGAAAACTTCAGGACAATCTTAGTCTCCACGCCCCAGGCCTCCCAGCAACAACCCGCCTGTACCTGAAAAAGGCTTTCCTTTGATGGTCTGTGCTGGGATCCAGGCCTAGTCTGCTAGTTTGCTTAATGCATCTTTTTGGAAGCATTCTTTTCTTTCCAAGGTTTTTGTTTTCTTGATTGAGAAGGAGCCCAAACTAAAGAGTAGTTACTACGTGTTTGTTTTCCTTCAGCTGTTTATTCGTGTGGACGCCTGATTTGGAAGTCAGTGTTGCTCCTGGTCACACCTGCAGGTGTACGTGTGTGTGCATAGATCCTGACACGTACCACGTTAATGCTAGGAAGCGTTACTGGCTTAGCATGTCCCACGGTATTGGTGCCCTTTTTAACAGATCATTATTCCTGTTTTGTTTTTTTTGGTTTTTTTTGGTTTTTGTTTTGTTTTGTTTTGCTTTTTAGGGCCACACCTGCGGCATATGGAGGTTCCAGGCTAGGGGTCAAATCGGAGCTACAGCTGCCGGCCTACACCACAGCCACAGCCACGCAGGATCCTTAACCCACTGAGCGAGGCCAGGGATGGAACCGGCAACCTCATGGTTTCCAGTCGGATTCGTTTCTGCTGTGCCACGACAGGAAGTCCCAAATCGCTATTCCTGTTTAAACTTATTCCCCTCCTGCTCCACATTTGCCCTTGATTGGAATCTATAGGTTGACTGGGAATAATTTCTCCTCAATTTCAAGGCTTTGGTCTCTGAATATGACAGAGGGATAAAGGATGGTTGTTGCAACAAGGTTTACATGTATGAAATGACTCCTACATGTTTAAGCTTTTCTTGTAGATCAAAGGTCTGTTTTAAGGATAATCTAAGGTTTTAGAGTTTTAAAATATAAGTTTGGTGTTCATAGCCACAGTATTTACAGTAGCCAAGTGGAAGCAAGCCAAGCGCTCATCAGTGAATGATTGGATTAAGAGGATGTGGTATATGTCAATGGAATACTACTTAGCCATTAAAAGAATGAAATGCTGCCAATTCGCAGCAATGTGGGTGGACCTAGTGAATATTATGCTTAGTGAAATGAGTCAGAGAGAGACAAACACCATACCACTTATGTGCAGAATCTAAAAAATAATACAAATGCATGTACATACAAAACAGAAACAGACTTACAGACAGAGAAAACAAATTTATGGTTACCAAAGGGGAGAAGGGAGGGAGGAAGGGGTAAATTAGGAGTAGGGGATAAACATATACACGCTACTACATGTAAAATGTTCAAGCAACTAGGATATACTGTAAAGCACAGGAAATTATAGTCACTGTCTTGTAATAACCTATAATGGAATATAATCTGCAAAACTACTGAATCACTATGCTGTACACCTGAGGCTAATAACACAGTATTGTAAATCAACTATACTCACATAATATATATATATATTTTTTTGTTGTTGTTGTTGTTAAGTAATGAATACTAAGTCAATATTTGGAGGCAAATATTTTCCAAAATCCTGTGGCCATAGCTTAAAAGAGAGAGAGCTTTGCCCACAAGGAGCCTGTAGTCTGAGGAAAAGGAATTACGTGCCTAATGAAATCTGCCGTGGTGAGTGGTATCAGAGTGACAAAGGTGGCATCACGTGGTTGACGAGTGGTGGAAAGTCAGTGGCTGGCACTGAGGGAGGCAGGCAGGCGAGGGGAGAGTCGCGAGCGCATCCTGAAGGAAGCTTGGAAGTCTGCCACGGTTTCCGAGCCAGGCTTTGAAGGCGAGGAGGAGAAGGGTGGGGAGGCCGTGCAGCGGTGTCTCGAATCCAAGCAGAACGTTAGGGAGACCAAGCTGGATGGGAGGGTTTGTGTTGTGGAAAATCAGGTGGAAGAGAGAAGGTTGGGCTGGGTTCACGAGACACCTTAAAGCCCTGTGTGCTTACAGGTAGGCTCCGTGGCAGGTTGGTTAGGAAAACAAAAATCGTGCCAACGTGGACGGGCCTGCCGTCCCAGAAGGGCAGAAAACTTGGGAGAGAATAAACTACAGGAGCCAGAGCTACTTTTCCCTGCCTTCCGGGTCAGCGCTGTACGTCTGTGTCTACAGGTGCATCTTTGGTTCCTCGAGGGCTGGGAGGGACAGAGACTGTCCTTTAGGTGTGAAATGGGAGCCGGGACTGGACGTTGTGCTATCAGATGTGTGTGATCACTAGAGCTCATTTTTATGGAGTTTGTCTAGACATTATTCGTAGGAAAAGAAATGACATGATTAAGATCAGCCTAAGAATTGTACTAAGGCCCTAATAAGTTGGATGGTAGAAAAGAAAGAATATCGGGACTCCGTTTCCTTTTAACTTGGGGGTTGGGTTAATAAAAATTAAAATATGTGATATATAAAAATACAAAAAATAAAAGCGTCTTGACATCAATCACAGCTTCATCTTCGAGGTGACTTATCATAATACAGATGTGATACAGTCATTTGAGAAAAAAATTTTTAAAAAGGACTGAAGTTTGGAAGGAATATTTTATTTGTTATTTTTTAAATTAAAGTACGGTTGATTTACAAAAAAAAAAAACCTCACTTTTTTTCATGCCCTTCACTCCCATAAAGATAGAAATTAGCACAGAACCAGAGAGAAACCTGTAAAAGTAGGACCCACCTTTGTCTTTGAGGAAATGGGACTAAAGTACCCGTCACATCAGTATGTGATCAGACAAATGACAGTTGGCAAGAGCTGCAGGCATTAAGGCCAACAATGTCTGTTTTGTGTTTTCTGATCATTTCATCTAAGAGTATACCTTCCATTAAATACAGCTCCTCCTGGAGCTCCCATTATGGCTCAGCGGAAAGAAACCTGACTAGCATCCGTGAGGATGCAAGTTCGATCCCTGGCCTCGCTCAGTGGGTTAAGGATCCAGCATTGCCGTGAGCTGTGGTGTAGGTCACAGATATGGCTCGGATCGCAAGTTGCTGTGACTGTGGTGTAGGCCACCAGCTGTAGTTCCGATTCAACCCCTAGCCTGGGAACCTCCGTATGCCATGGGTGTGGCCCTAAAAAAAGAGAAAAGGCAAAAAAAACCAGCTCTCCTCTTTACTTTCACCCACTGCTTAACTGTAGGAAAAACCCATGCGTTGTAAGGAGCTGTGATGACTCAGAAACGATTCCCACCATGAAGCTCCTTCATTTTTAATGTCCTTGAAGGTCAAGGGGGAAAAAAAAGATGAAGTAATGACATCTGCAGCAACGTGGAACTAGAGATTCTCATACCAAGTGAGGTGAGAAAGAGAAGGCAAATACCATATGGTATCCCTTATAAGTGGGACCTAGAATATGGCACAAATGAACCCATCTGGAGAGCAGACTTGTGGCTGCCAGTGGTGGAGGGAAGGATGGATTGGGAGTCTGGGGACCAGCAGATGCAAACTATTATATATAAAGGGTCTACTGTAGAGCACAGGGAACTATACTCACTATCCTGAGATAACCCATAATAGAGAAGAATATGAAGAAGAATGTACATATATATGTGTGTGTGTATAACTGAATCACTTTATTGTACAGCAGAAATTAGCACATTGTAAATCAACTATACTTCGATTAAAAAAATTTTTAATAATCTTTTTGAAAGCACCTCGGCTGTTAAATCGTCATATTGGGATTTCTCAGGATATAGCCTTAAAGGTGATTTCTGTCCTAAGATTGTTTTTGTAGGTTTGAGAACAAAATTCCTGTGAATGCAAGTCAGAGAGAATGAGATGATGGAAGGGTGGGATGTGGGTTTGTACAAGGATCCAGCCCTGGGGGATGGCCCACATGGGGCGGGGGAAGTTTTTTAGAAGCTCATTTCTCGCCCTTGCCCAGCTGAGCTGTGCTTCTCCTGACTGCTGGTGGTTCATGGTGGTGTCTGGATGGGGCTCTGGGTCTCCTGTCCTAAGCCTGGATCACAGTCTCTGCGGTTCAGAACCCTAAGACGCAATCTGGATCTTTTCTTTTATGAGGCGTTTGCCTCAGCAGTGAGTGGGAAGTTTTTTGTTTTTGTTTGTTTGTTTGTTTGGCCACATCCATGGTATGCGCAGTTCCCCAGCCAGGGACTGAACCTGTGCCACAACAGTGACCCATGCAGAACAACACTGGATCCCTAACCTGCTGTACCACAAGGGAACTCAGAGCAGTTCTTTTTTTTTTTTTTTTTTTTTTGCTTTTTAGGCCACACCCTCAGCATATGGGGGTTCCCAGACTAGGGGTCTAATCAGCGCTACAGCTGCTGGCCTGTGCCACAGCCACAGCAACACAGAATCCCAGCCATGTCTGCGACCTACACCACAGCTCACGGCAATGCCAGATTCTTAACCCACTGAGCAAGGCCAGGGATCGAACCTGCAACCTCATGGTTCCTAGTTGGATTTGTTTCTGATGCGCGCCAATGAGAACTCCTGAGCAGCTCTTTTTAAAGTGTAACCAGACATGCTAATGAGCAAAATTAGCTCCACATCACTTGGTTAAGGAGGATCAATTTCCAACTCACATTGAGAATTGCAGAGACAATAAGCACCCTTGTGATTTTGTTCAGCTCGTCTGCGGGGCATCTAAGCCTTAGAAGACGTGATTTCCTTCCCCCACCAAGTGGGGCAAGGCCTAGTAGTTGAATGTAAGGGAATTTACAGTTTAGATTCTTCAGTAAATTGGATCAGGTCAACCTTTCCCTGGCTAATTTCAAGCTAAATTGTGATCCAGGAAAAGTTTAAACTTAGGGTTTCTCCTTCCTGGTAAAGCCACCTTTAGTGTTTTCCTCCTAAATTGCCCCAGGATTTGGAGATTGTGTGTGTCTCCCCTGATTCCTTCATCACATCTCATCTGTCCTGTGTCAACTCCTCAGATACCAGACCTTTCAGCGTTTCCCGAATGATACAATGATCTGGTAAATTATTTCTTCACACCTCCAGGAAATCTTTCTTTTTGTTTTGTTTTCTTTTGTTTTTCCAGCACTTAAAGAGTTAGGTGTGTGCAGCAGTCCCACTCCAGGGGCATCTATCCAGAGAAAACCCTGGTACAAAAAGATACCTACACCCCAGTCTTCATTGCAGCACTATTCACAATAGCCAAGACATGGAAACATCTAAATGCCCAGTGACAGAGGATTAGATAAAGATGCGGTACATCTATACAATGGAATATTACTCATCCATAAAAAAGAATGCATACACTCCAGTCTTTTTGTGTGTGTGTGTCTTTTTAGGGCCGAACCTGCAGCATATGGAGGTTCCCAGGCTAGGGGTCCAATCGGATCTGTAGCCACTGGCCTACACCACAGCCACAGCAACTCGGGATCTGAGACACATCTGCGGCCTGCACCACAATTCACAGCAATGCCAGATCCTTAACCCGCTGAGCGAGGCCAGGGATCTAACCCACATCCTCATGGATGCTAGTTGGGTTTGTTAACCACTGAGTCACAATGGGAATTCTATATCCCGATCTTGATTTCATCACTATTCACAATAGCCAAGACATGGAAGCACCTAAATGCCCATCAACAGAGGATTGGATAAAGATGTGGTACATCTATATGATGGAATATTACTCATCCATAAAAAAGAATGACATAATGCATTTGCAGTGACATGGATGGACCTAGAGATTGTCATACTAAGTGAAGTCAGTCAAAGACAAATATTATATGATATCACTCATATGTGGGATCTAATAAAAATAACACAGAGGAACTTAGTTATAAAATAGAAACAAACTCACAGATTTCGAAATCCAACTTAGGGTTACCCAAGGGGAAACAGTGGCGGAGAGGGATGACCTGGGAGGATGGGATTAACACATACACCCTACTATATATAAATATAAAAGAGATAACTAACAAGGACCTAGTGTATAGCCCAGGGTGTCTACTCAATGTCCTGTAACAACCTATATGGGAAAAAAGACTGGATTATATGTAAATGTATAACTGATTGACTTTGCTGTGCACCTGAAGCTAATACCGTATTGTAAATCAACTGTACCTCAATACATTTTTTTTTTAAAAAAAAGAGGTGTGTGAAGAAAACAGTGGTATGAAGTAGACCATTGTCTCTATAGGATGGACAGCAGAGCGTGGCCCCCATTCACCCACCTGTCACCACCATTGGGATGTGTCTGCAGTTATGGATGTAAGATACAGTGTTGGGTGTACTTTCGGTGTATATCCATGGATGGTGCTAAGGATCTAGTTGCAAGTTTTTCACTCCGTGCATTTCAAGATCTGTCCATGCCTTGTCCAGTCAGTTGCTTCTGACTGATGAACGGTGTCCTCTGTCACAGAGCTAAACACAGGGATGGCTGATGAACAGCTTCCCCTATCACAGAGCTGAACCCAGGGATGCATCCAGAAGATCTAAAGAGACAGTTCTCCAAAGAAGACATACAGATGGCCAAAAAACACATGAAAAGATGTTCAGCATCACTCATTATTAGAGAGATGCAAATCAAAACCACTATGAAGTACCACCTTACACCAGCCAGAATGGCCATCATCCAAAAGTGTACAAACAATAAATGCTGGAGAGGGTATGGAGAAAAGGGAACCCTCTTACACTGTTGGTGGGAATGTAAACTGGTGCAACCACTGTGGAAAACAGCATGGAGATTCCTCAGAAAACTAAAAATAGAATTACCATTTGATCCAGCATCTATCCAGAGAAAACCACGACTCGAAAAGACACTTGGACTCCAATGCTCATTGCAGTATGATATACAATAGCCAAGACATGGAAACAACCTAAATGTCCATCGACAGAGGAGTGGATCAAGAAGATGTGGTACATATACACAATGGAATATTACTCAGCCATTAAAAGGAAAGAAGGGCATTTGCAGCAACATGGATGGACCTAGAAATTATCATGCTAGGTGAAGTCAGTCAGCCAATGAGATACCAACATTATATGCTATCACTTCATGTGGAACCTTAAAAAAGGACAGACGGAACTTCTTTGCAGAACAGATGCTGACTCACAGACTTTGAAAAACGTATGGTTTCCAAAGGAGACAGGTTGGGGGGTCAGGGGATACACTGAGGGTTTGGGATGGAAATACTATAAAATTTGGTTGTGATGATTGTTGTACAACTATAAATGTAATAAAATTTATTGAGTAATTTAAAAAAAAAGGATACATCCATCTGCCATCAGAGTTGACACCATGTGGAAGAATTAAATGTGGAACTTAATAAAAATGCATTATCCCACAGACATACTCAGTAGGTCTGGGTCTGATCCGTTGCTGGATTAAAGACAAGTGCCTCAATCAAGTTCCTGTGGGGAAGAGATATCTGGTACCTATGTCTCTTTCTCTGGTACCCCGAATCTGCTCTGTGTGAACTAGCAGAACAGTCAACATCAGAAAAACGTCTAAGACTAGAAAGGAGGATGGATTTCAGCCTGAAGCAAGTATTGATTGATAGGATGAACTTTGATGCCGTGATCCGTGGGGAGTGGGTTAAAGGTGATTGCTAGCTTTTAGGAGAGTAGTGACCTCGCAGTAGTGTTTCAAGATTCATCCAGCAGGAGAATACGGCAGAAATATGATCCAGAGTGGAAAAAGCGAGTCAGATGGGGTAAAATGGTCCTAAACTCAGGAGTGAGCCCGACGAACATTGTGAAGGAAGAATCAGCAGGGCTGGGCAGCTGGATGGTTGTGAGTGGCAGGAGGAGAGAGGTGTCAGTGATGTCCCCAAAGCTGCTTGTGCCTCAGGATGGGTCTGTGACAAGATGACTCAGCTCTGGCGAATAATGAATGGAAAGACCTAGTTCCTTGTGCTGCTCTGTGGACCTGACTGTGGCCTTGGAACATTGATGGAGAGTGGGTGATAGAGGAAGGAGGGCTGGATGCATTCCCTCAAGGTCATTCTAGGTCTTCCTAGAATGGACAGGAAGGATGACGAGGAGGAGCTGCCATGCTCTCTGGCTCCAGGGCATTCACGTCGGGGGCTGACTTGCCTCACCAGCCACAGCCCCACCAGCTCCCCTGGCATCGTCGGCTACGGTCCCGTGCTCAGCAGGTGGAGATTGACCAAGACTATAGATTCCTTGTGAGCATCTCCTGAAAACCTCGACCTTACCAGAAGAGGGTGTTACTAGTGAATACTGAGAAAGGAACACAGGAAACCTATGAGAATAAACAGAATGCACACACGCGGCGGCTCATGTTTCTGTCCTGCGCTGTTAGCTTTTGGCGACCCCTTCATGAGCTCGCTCCTCGCCCTGGGGAGAAGTCCGTTTCCCCATCTGTGGGGCTGTCTTAGTCTGCGTCTAACCTCCGTTTTTGCAAAGTGCAGTGTTTGCAAACACAAAACTCGAGCCCTTGATTGGACAAGGAGGCTGAATGGGAGAGGGGCACGACCTGACTCACAGCTGCGGCCACTCTGTCAAATGTGTCTGCTCCTGTCTCTTTACCCCAGGGTGTCCCCGTTCCAGGGCAGACCTTGTCCTCCTGCCCAGAAATCCACACCCCACGGGGGTCCTCCCATGGAATTCTGTAGCTAGGGTTCCTGGGGAGCTGGGACCAGGGAAAGATGGACGGCTCAGCCTGTGCAGGATGTCGAACCAAGGTTTCCACGTTCTCCCCGACAGCCTCTACCTTCTGGAGAATTCTGACTCTTCATTCAGGCAGATAATTTATAGACGTCTAGACGACAGTTCTACGGCGTCAGAATAGCCTTTTAAACAAATGTTTATTGGTACTGATGTTGGACGGATTGACAAGGTTGGGCTCGTTCCAGGTGGACAGCAACGTGCAGAATGACTTCTGCAATGACGGCAGCACCAGAGAGAGCCTGGGTCTTGGGTGGTGCGGGGCCCACGTGCTGTCTTCCCCCTGCAGACCCTGCCCCACCGACCACGCAGCTCCCTGGGTCCCTCCCTGAGCGGGACCGGTGCTGCCCTCCCTGTTGTGTGGGGAAGACCGGCTGCCCCCTCCCCTCCTTTCCTCGGAGCAGTGGCCAACTTAGCTCAGGGATGAGGCGGCAGCGCTGAGTCAGTGGGTGGGAATCCTTAGGGCAGAAGAGATCCCAGAACCGCCTGTCTTCTCTGCACCTCCTGTCCCCCCTTCCCACGGGCCCCGGCCACGTATGGGGCCCCAGGGTATAGCTGTGATACCTCCGGCTGCCTTCATCCGGCTTTGTCACCAGCCACTGTCATGAGCACACGTAGTGTGCCCACTATGTGTGTGCATGTGCGTGAGTGTGTACTAGACTCATCTTAGGCACTTAATTTTTTTTATTTTAATTTTTTTGTTTTTGGGGGCTGCACCTGCGGCATATGGAGGTTCCCAGGCTAGGAGTCGAATCAGAGCTGGAACTGCCGGCCTACACCACAGCCACACCAATGCCATATCCGAACCTCATCTTCAACCTATGCCACGGCTCACGGCAACTCTGGATCCTTAACCCACTGAGCAAGGCCAGAGATTGAACCTGCATCCTCATGGATACTAATCGGGTTCGTAACCTGCTGAGCCACAACAGGAACTCCCCACTTAATTTATGAGAGTGATACTTTGCAGAGTTTCGCCACAGATATCTGAATGTCTGAGTTGCATTTTATTGGCTATGTGGACGGTTTATATCAAGTCCGTGTATTGTTTGGGCTTTCTTATTATTAAACAAGTCATAAAACCTTTAGCATTTCCTTAAGTCTTTTTTTTAATACCATTTAGAATAATGGCAACTTACAAAAGGGATATACGCTCAGAATCTCTGTTCTCTAGCCTGGCTTCTAAATTGCCATTTGACTTGTGCCAGCCTACCTGCGAAATAAAGAGAAATGGGGGGAGGAATAGTTTCTTTTTTATTATATTTATTTATTATTATTTTTGACCACTGCCTTTAACAGCTGGACATGGGATCTCAGGTCCCAGACCAGAGATTGAACCCCAACTACAGCAGTGAAAGCACTAATCCTAATCACTAGACTGCCAGGGAGCTCCCTGGAATAGTTTCTTTTTTAACCTGTTCTAATGTCTTCAGGGTTGCCCTGAGATCTCTCGGTAATTTGGGGTCTTAAATGACAAGTTCCCCCAAAGGTGTCCAGTACTGATTGAGCTTCTGCGGGAATAGTTATGTTTCTATTAAAAATTAATACACACAAGTGTGCACACACACACCACACACACTCACACGCCCCAGATCGTACAGTGGTGGTTAAAGCTCACGTATTCTTCCAGGTGCTTGTAAGCCAACCTGGCAGTGTTTTCCGTCCCGGGAGGGGGGGTGAGCATCCGTGACTCTCCTGGCCATGATACCAAGTCCTGTGTAATGGACGGGAGGCTTATTCCCTGATTCCCAACTAGTCTGGTCTTTCAGAAGGTTCTGTTGAACTCCATTGTCTATTGTTCAGGGGCCGAGCTGAATTTCCTGCTGAAACAGTCAGAGGACTGTATGAGACTAAGGAGCTCGGCTGAGGGGACAGTTTCAGTGTCTTTGTTCCTGGAAGTGAGGACATGAACTTCCTGATGGGATTAATGGATGGGACCTCAGTGTTTCATGCAGACATTGCAGTAGGATCGTGGCCTCTGGGGAGTCTAGCATCTCTGGGGTGCCAGCTAGCCTTCCGTTCGTCATTTATTAGCTGTTGTCACTTCAAACTATGAGCTGAAATGAGGCTGGAAAAGGTACCAGAATGTTGTGGTGTGAAGCAGAAAAGACAAATTTACGTGCAGCCCAGGGAAAGCCTGGGTGCGCGTGTGACGGGGCCTGACCGTACAGCCCCGGAGAACAAAGGACGGGACCAGAACGTGATTTCATCAAATTTTCAGCACCAAAGCCATTTTCAGTCCACCAGCTTCCCTTAAAAACACTTCCTACGTCTTCTTGATGGAGAAGGAGATAAAGGAGAAAATGAGCATCAGCAAACAAGCTGACGTAGGGTCCTAATTATCTAGGTCTTAGTGGGCGAGGCTGTGGACCAGCCGACACCTGCCACTGGTGCCCTTGCGCCGTGAGATCAGGCCTTTGCTGTCTGGGCTCACTAACCCTTGTCCTCTTCTGTTTCTTCCTCCAGAGGTGACCCCCTAGGGGGCATGGGACCCCGGCCCCTCCCCCGCCTCCTGTGATCGAGCAGCGGCCCGGGTTGCCGTGGGGATGCCTGTCCATCACCAGAAGTCAGACTCTTGGGAGATGGACCCTGACTTGTCGCCGAGCTGCAAGCTTGGGGACCTGAGCCGGGGAAGCAGTTCGGACAGCCGGACCAGCAGCGCTCGCTCCAGAAGTCTCACTCTGGTGAGTAACCGTTTCTGTAGTGCTCCGTGTGCCCGAATACGGGCTGACTCCATCCCCCCCTTCGGGACTCTCAGACGGCATCCTTTCGGGGGTGACTAGCGTGACGTTTTGGAACACTTGCTTTGTGAGGCGGCTTTTCGGTGTTTATCGTCTGCCGACGTGCACAGTTGAGAGCGTTAGCAAAGGCGGTGATAGCCTGGAGAGCACCGTGCCTGAAGGTGGCTGCCCGCCCCGGCCAGGGGACCACTGCCTCTCAGGGCCGGTGACTGGGAGAAGGAACACACCTCCCAGGGTAAAATCAAATCCGCTTTCAAACAGATGTTTAACTCTTTTGCAAATATAAATGCTTCTGCATCCTTTTCTCTTGGAATCCAGAGCTTTACATAAGCGTCGACAAGCTTCAGCACGTTCACAAAAAGTCCTTACAGTTCAGAGATGACTTTTGGCCCTTCCTGCCCCTCAGGATAGTCATCTTTTAAGATCGAGACCTTCATATTCATAGAGGGAAGGACAGGACAGAGGCAGCGTCGGAGCTCAGTAGTAACAGTCTGCTGTTCATCTCAGTCCATCTTCTGATGGGAGCACAAATTTCCTTCCGCGACCCCGAGCCCTAAAATTAACCCTGGCTCTGCTGAACATCAGAAAGAAATGTGTGGAAGGTGATTGGTTGTAATGATAGAATTTTATAGACTCCGACTTGCATATTTTCTTTTTCTCAACTCCCAAGGTAAATGTGTAATAAGTATTGTTGGATTGATTCACTGAAGGAAAAATATATTGCAAATTACTCTCTGAATATTTGAGAACTTATAAATTCTTAAGAATGGGGAGTTTGGATGAATTTTTTTAATTTAAAAAATACATTTAGGAGTTCCCGTCGTGGCGCAGCAGAAACAAATCCAACTAGGAGCCATGAGGTTGCAGGTTCGATCCCTGGCCTTGCTCAGTGGGTTAACGATCAGGCGTTGCCGTGAGCTGTGGTGTAGGTCGCAGATGTGGTTCAGATCTGGCATTGCTGTGGCTGTGGTGTAGGCCGGCAGCTACAGCTCCGATTTGACCCCTTAGCCTGGTACACTCCATATGCTGCAAGTGCAGAAATTTAAAGACTATATTAAAAGACATATTGAAAGATACGTAGAGAAGACATGGAGGTGAATACTCCGGTCATTCGTGGAGTCTGCCCTCCAAAGCTGGTCAGGAGGCAGCCCCCTCTGATGCAGAGGGCATTCCTAAAACGTGGCATGGCTTCCTTAAGAACCAGAGTTATACTGCTGAATAGCATTGAGAACTTTGTCTAGATACTCATGTTGCAACAGAACAAAGGGTGGGGGGAAAAATGTAATTGTAATGTATACATGTAAGGATAACCTGACCCCCTTGCTGTACAGTGAGAAAATAAAAAAATTAAAAAAAAAAAAAAGAACCAGAGTCAAAGAACTGCGCCGTGGAGGTGGGGGGTGGGTAATAAAATTGAGAATGGTCATCAGATGGCCTTGAGCTTGGAGGAAAGGGGTGTGGAGCATTGTGAGTCAGTGTTTGAATTCTTTCCTTGCCTTTCACATTCATTTTCTTGTTGAACTTGAGGCAAAGCTCTGAACATCCTTTGAATATGGCCTCTTTTGATAGAAAGTTGAAATAACACCTGCTCTCTGTCTCCTCCTGGGGGAGACCAGAATCCCAGATAAGTCAAGTGCTTTGAATCTGGGGCAGGAAAGTTGCTACTTTTCTTTTCTCTTTTGTTTTTTTTTGGGGGGGAGGGTGAAGTAGAAAAGAATAGCTTAATTGCTAATGCCCCCAAAATTGTGTGTTCCTCAGGCAAGTTGCTACTTTTCTGTCTGCGTTGCAGTCATTTAGGGTCCATTCTTCATATTAACCCGCGGATGCCTCCTCTGCTCTCACCCTCTGTGGCGCCTCAAAGCCATGTCTTCCAGGGCAGATAGGACTTGACCCATCTCTACAGACTTGTCCTTGGCGGGCTGGCATTAACGGCTCTTCCGTGCTGCCTTCCGTCTCTTCTGTGTCCGTGATTTATCCGTCTTCTCAAATGCTGACACGTTGTTCTCAGAGTGAGGACCCAGAGGTGGCGCTTAGCTGCCACCACAACAGAATAGGTTGTGGATTTGCTTTCGGGGGCAGCAGATCCTGAGACGGAGGTTACAGTGCCAGAGGCTCATGAAGGGTGTTCCTGGGCTCAACGTTTGGAAGGAAGAAGCAGCAGGATCTGGGCAGAGAGAGAAGCCGGGCTGTGATGCACACCTAACAGAGGCCTTAGCGGTTCCTCGGGCACCAAGGGTGGAGCCTAGATACCCATCCAGCCATCAGCCCATGGATGCAGGACACCCCTACGGGGAGGCACGACCTTGACACGACAGGTCCTTCATCCCCAGGGTGATCTAGAGGGCAGGAAGGTGTGGGTGGGAGAAAAGGAACAGAAGCCTCACCATGGGACCAAAGCTACCAGAGCAGCTGCAAGACGTCTGAACTGGAAGAAGCAAGGTTGTGAAATGGATTCGGGAAGTTGACAAGAGATGCCCTATAAATACAGCTCTTCACAGAGGGTCTGTCTAAGCAGGTGGGCTAGTAATTCCATCATGCGGCACATTTGCAGAATATGCGTCACGCTGACGGTCAGAAGGTCATTCCCAGAGGGGCATCTCCAGAGACCAAAGCTCTTCTTCGAAAGAGGTCTATTAAGTTTCAGCTCCAGACTCACATAGTCTGGACATAGTTTTTGGTAAGATATCAGAAGTGTCATTAGGTTCAAAGACAGGAAAGATTACATCTCACATTTGTAAATGGGAGGAGATCAAGGTGGGCCAGGTGAGAACAGCCTCATGCCTCTGAGCTGCCCGGATGGTGTTGGGCCAAGAAGGGTCTCCAGGGGAGGTGAGTAAGGATCAGAAGGACATCCCCCAAGATACATATAATTTCTTTTAAGTCCTCACCAATCTTTGGATTTTTGAAGTTGCTTTCTCCTTTACCAACCAATCAGTATCCCGAAAATTAGCTCAGAATAGTAATAAACACAAGGATATGAGAGACATGTCTGGGTTCAAATTCAAATGCACCTCCCTCAGTGACCTGGGAAAAGTTACTTAATCGCCGTCTTCCTTAGTTATACAAGGGGGGTGAGTGGGATAATGGTTCTCCCTCAAGGGTTACTGTAAAGAGGAACGCCCAGCATCTAATCAGCGCTTACTCATTGCTGGCACCAGCTTCCCTTTTTCAGCGCCCCGTCGGCCTCAGGCTGAGCATAATGCCACTTCATCCTGCCCCCATCCTCTCATTTAGGTCCATGCCTTTTCTTTACTTATTTTGCCCTTTTGTCTTTTTAGGGCTGCACCTGCAGCATATGGAGGTTCCCAGGCTAGGGGTCTAATCGGAGCTGTAGCTGCCAGCCTACACCACAGCCACAGCAACGCGGGATGGAGGCCACATCAGCAACCTTCACCACAGCTCACGGCAACGCTGGATCCTTAACCCACTGAGCAAGGCCAAGGATCGAACCCAAGTCTTCATGGATGTTAGTCGGGTTTGTGAACCGCTGAGCTACGACGGGAATTCCAGGTCCATGCCGTTTAGATTCAGCTCTTAGCAGCAGCCTTCTGAATTGCTTTCTTTGACCAGTAAAGATGAGAAGAAGGTACCTCTTCCTCCCCGCAGTGTTCTGCCCATCTTACTGTGGGGCATCACTTTGAATTTAAATGAAAGACTCTCTGCCCTCTCTAGTTCTTTCCTATCCAGTAAAAATCTTACGGTAGCACTATGATGGGTTCGATTTCATCTGTATGTTCATGGCTGTCTGTAATACAGCATAGTAACGCAAAGGGCATTAGAAATTCTACGTTCATGAAGTGTATCATTCAGCTCTACTCCTGTGAGGGGGTTGGTTCGTCCCACTCACTTGTCCATCTCACACGTCTGATGGAGGACGTGTCCTAGTCCTGTTCCAGTACCTTCTACCTAGACCTGTGGACTCTTTTCAAGTGTTCTCCTTTATGGAAAAATCATTGAGCCAACTTTAGTTGTCGTCTGTTTTCATTTCACAGTCGTGTACCGTGCTTAGACCTGACACATGGAAAACGTGGCATTTGGTTTTAAGTGGCAACTAACGTTTTCTAAACAACTGCAAGATGCTTGACCTTTTTTTTTTTTTCTTCTGTTTGTTGTTGTTGTTTTGTTTTCTTTGTTATGGCTGCACCCAGGGCATTTGAAAATTCCCCAGGCCAGGGGCTGAATCTAAGCTGCACTTGCAACCTACACTGCAGCTGTGGCAACACCAGATCCTTTAAGCCACTGCACTGGGCTGGGGATCACACCCACATCTCCACGGTGACCCAAGCCGCTGCAGTTGGGTTTTTAACTCACTGCGCCACGGTGGGAACTCCTCACTTGACTGTTACAAAACACCGTGTTAACAGCTGGGCCCTTGGAGTGAGTGACCTGTCTATACACCATTACAGAATCTGTAAACTTTTTACAAGTCCGATGCCCTCAGACTCTCCTTTCTGGAAGTCTCAACTTGAAGAGTGTCTATAGGTTTTTATTCTAAACCCTCAGTGTTTTTTGTTTGTTTGTTTTCGTTCCCAGGCTAGGGGTCCGGTTGGAGCCACAGCCACCAGCCTACACCACAGCCACAGCAATGTGGGATCCGAGCCACGTCTGCGACCTACACCACAGCTCATGGCAACGCTGGATCCTTAACCCACTGATCGAGGTCAGGGATCCAACCCGCATCCTTGTGGTTCCTAGTCAGGTTTGTTAACCACTGAGGGAACCACGAAGGGAACGCCTAAACCCTCAGTCTTTTTATGACTTGTCTCTTTAGAATCAGAATCAACCAAAGTAATTTCTCCACTCCCTGTTTTTCAGTCCCTGACCTCATAAACAATTCGTCAGTAACAGTGTTTTTAGGTCCCCAGATTGTATGGGGTTAATTGCACCCCTTGGGGGGCTCTCTAAATAAAAGACAGTGCACTGTGTATTTCTTTTAAGCAAAGGCTATTTTTAAAAGAAGATAAAACATTAATGCCTGATGTTAAAAGAGAGAATTGTAAAGTTTCTAAACACCAGTTGAAGTGCTGCCCGGGATAACAGATCTTTGCTCTTTAGGAACTTCTGAGCCAGTACAAGTTAAAAATTAAAATAGCTGCTGAAGTAGGATTGCTGTGGCTATCCACGTGGCCGCCTTCATGCCCCGGCTCTTGCAGAGGGCGGGCGGGGTGTGTGAGCGCCTTATCACTCAGGAGGCTGCCTCGGTTTGCGTATGTACATCATCTATCTTGCAAGGAATTCCTCCTCTGAACATTTTCTAGCGAAAGTGATAGTAGCTAGGACTAAAACAAATTGGCCAAATCCTTGTATACTTGACTAAGTATTGACTAAGTATACAAAATTTGAAATGTAAGAAGGACAGCTTCCGTGCAGTACAAAGTTGGCAGTGCAGTTCTAGAACTCTCGAGAGGTGGTGGGGATTCAAAATCCATGGTTCAGGAAGGATTCAGAGACAGTCATAAATGATAGCTCTTCAGGGCGACAAAGGAAGCTTTGGGCCTAGGGTGACATATTCTTAACCCCTTAAACCCCTTAATAGTATTAACCCCTTAATAGTATTGATACTAGGGGCACACCGCCGGTGCCAGGGCTGCCTCGTGCCAGGATTCTAGGTTTTTATTCCGAGTGTGGTCTTGCATCTGCTCTGCCCGCGGGCACCCTGGATCTTCCTGCAGCCAAGTCCTATGGAACGTCATGATTGCATACACTTTTTTAAGGGCATTCTGGAAACATCTCCAGTCCCCAGGCCTGCTTCCTAGTCCCTCTGACTTCTAACTCAGGCAAAAACAGTGATCCAGATCCACTGATGAGTTTTTGGAGGTTTGCTCTTCAGTGAGCCGTCTTGAAACCCTCCCGTCTCCCTCCGCGGACAATGTTGCGGCCCCAAAGCCATGCGGTGAGTGAGTCTATGACCGGAGAGCGGCGCCCGATCTCGCTTCCTTCTGCGGTCGTTTGCCCCCGCCCCGTCGGTCATGGAATAGGAAGATCATAGGAGGGTAAAGCGCAGGGGTGGGTTGGGGTGGGGGTGCGAAGCCATCCATGTGGCGGGCGCAGCGCGACCTCTAAGTGGTACAGTGTGAATCTGAAGGTTTCAAGGAAAGGATGCAAGGCAGAGGCGTGGAAAGGAGAAGCTGAACCATCAGTAGAAACCCCATCGTCCTTTCAGCTCTGGCTCCTTCCCCAGATGGAACCCAGCACTTCCCGGTCAGAGCAGCTCTTTTAAGGCAAAGCTGAATAGCCTTGATGAAAGTTCATTTCAGTAAATGCCCGCTACACACACAATCGCAGCAACGACGGAATAAAAAGCCGTGTAAATCTTTTCGCGGCCTCACAGCCCAGGGACATGACAGCCACGTGGAGCCCCAGGATGGGGGGACCCCAGTTTACGAGGGGTCTCACACATGATGCCACGTACTTAAGGCATTTCCACCCCAGTGGGAATCACTTTATCGAAGGGCCAGTTCCGAGAAGCTGAGGGCCGCTAGGGAGCCCAGGCATAACCCTTCAAAGCCCCGAGTCTCTCCATCTGTAATCAAAACTCTGTGCCTACCTCATTCCGCACTGGCTTCCTTGTGTCTCCTTCCGGCCAGAAGTATGGGTTTAAGTAAACCACAGTGGAAAATTACAACAGGGACTAGTTAGAAATGACCATAATTAAACCCTTATTCCAAAACCGTGGGAAACCCCACTGGCACTTATGGTCCCTCGTCCGGGGTCACCAAAGGAAGCGTGGCATTCAGTGGTGTTCAGAGCCAGGTGGGAAGTGCAGGAGCAGCCAGCCCTGTTTTCTTCTTACTGCTGCGTTGTGTTTCAACTCCGGGGAGGGGGAGGGGGAGGGGTCTCTCATCAACTTGGTTGGTTGGTTGGTTGGTTGATTAGTTTGGCCTCCCTGTGGCATATGGAAGTTCCCAGGCTAGGGGTGGAATCGGAACTGCAGCTGCCAGCCTACACCACAGCCACAGCCGCTCCAGATCTGAGATGCATCTGTGACCTACACTGCAGCTTGTAGCAACACCAGATCCTTAACCTCCTGAGTGAGGCCAGGGATTGAACACGCACCCTCAGGTTCTTAACCACAGCGGGAACTCCTCAACTGGGGTTTTAAAGTAATGAAATCTTGGAGTTCCCATCGTGGCTCAGTGGTTAACGAACCTGACTAGGAACTGTGAGGTTGCGGGTTCAATCCCTGGCCTCGTTCAATGGGTTCAGGATCTGACGTTGCCATGAGCTATGGTGTAGGTCTCAGATGCGGCTCAGATCTGGTGTTGCTGTGCCTGTGGCTGTGGTATAGGCTTGGTGGCTACAGCTCTGATTAGACTCCTAGCCTGGGAACCTCCATATGCCACGGGTGTGGCCCTAGAAAATGCAAAAAAGACACCCCCCCCCCAAAAAAAAGTTTGTCCTCCAGCACAGGAGCGTGTTCCTCTCGGAGTGCCACGCTGTGGCTGTCATCTTTGTGCGGGAAAGGTTCGGCCAAACCGAGACAGGGGCTGTCCTTGTGGGAGACTGGTACAAGGTGCCATACAATTACAGCAGCAGACCCGGCCTTTTGAATTTCCTGAATACATTAGCAATTATTTCTTCACAGCCGTAATGTACAGATTAGGGTAGAAGCATATGAACTTCCACATTCTGGAAGCAAAACCGTGTTTCCCTGGGAGGCTTGCAGACATCACCTGAAGTCAGCATGCTGGGTGGGGTGGCCCAGGTGGGGAACGATTTTCTGGACAGTTCTTTCCACATCTCGAGATCCATAGCCTGAAAGAGGAGCCTTTGACTCCACAGCCCAAATTGGCGCATTAAAAACTCCACTGAGGAGTTCCCATCATGGTTCAGTGGTTAACGAATCTGACTAGCAACCACGAGGTTTCGGGTTCGATCCCTGGCCTCGCTCAGTGGAGCTGGGGCGGTGGTGTAGGCCGGCGGCTACAGCCCCGATTGGACCCCTAGCCTGGGAACCTCTATATGCCGCAGGTGCGGCCCTAGAAAGGCAAAAACAAAAACAAAAACAAAAACAAAAAACCCTCAACTGAAAGAAAGGGATTTTTTTTTTTTTTAATTTCTGCTGTCGCCTGTTCCCTTCTAAATAATAGGGACAAACTTAAGTTCTCCCGTTCACCTCTTCCCAAGAAAGCTGCTGTGTTTTTTATCTCCGTTTCCTACCTGCCTGGTTCTTTGGGAACTGAGCTGGAAGATCTCCTGTCCAATACCACCAGAGGTCAAGCAGGGGCCACCACGGCCAGAGGGCCGGCTTTCTTCCTGCCTCACATGGGCCACCAGGCCACTGCCTTGCTTTCTTTTCTTAAATATAACAGCTCTGCTGGGATATAATTCACAAACCATGCGGTTCACCCATTATTACAGCATGCCGTTCAGTGGTTTCTAGGAGATGGACAGAGGCAGACAGCCATCATCATAAGCAAACTTAGAACATCTTCGTCACCCCAAAAGAAACCCCGTGCCCGTGGGCAGTCACCCCCCCAACTTCCTTCCAGTTGCCCCGGGCCCTGGGCAACCACTCATCTGCTTCCTGGCTCCATAGCGGCCCATGCTCGCCGCCCTGCCTTCCCCGCTCTGCCCCTTCCCCACGTCTTCCTCTTTAAGCTCCGGCCTGAGGGGCAGTGTCAGCATCTCTTGGGGACAGAGGCGTGGACAGGACTTCTCTCGGACAAGGCCTATGCGCCCCTTTTCTGGCCCTGAACCCCACAGTCCCCGGCCCCTGGCACGGGGCTTTCTCTGTGTCTGCCATCTTTCGTCTCTGGCACATGCCAAGTCCAGGGTCATTTGGAGGGCACTTCTTATTGGGGGAATTAGGCAACTGAGTCCCCAGCATTTGGGGCCCACCCCCTTAGGTCAAGGCTCAAGGGCAGGCTGATAGCAAACAAGTCACCCAGCCCATCCTCCAGCTTCTAACCCGAAAGACAGAAACCCCGGACAGGTGAGGATGCAAGAATCCAAGTCTCCGGGGACCAGGGGCTTTGATCGCTGCCCGACCTGGTGACATCTGATTTGTGTCTCACGTTTTACCAGAGCGCTGAGGGAGCAGTGCCTGCATGAGGAGCCTCAGGCAAAGATGTGTGAGAGGCAGGTGTCGAAGCTTGGATCTTAGATCAGCACGTGACTGGAAAGGGAGATAAGTCAAACAAAATAGAAAGCCGGTGTAGACTGGTTCCGGGCTTGGCCGCACTGCGAAATCCTTGTACAACCCTCAGAAAGTCACTGCAGTGCCTCTGAACCCGTTTTCCTGCCCTCAGATGTGGGAGCTGGACTCACTGACCTCTGGTCGCATCTCTTAGCCTGTGGGTCCTGTGGTTTGTTGCACAACATAAATGGCTGACTAGACGCTTCCCTCTCAAAGCTTCTCCAAACAAAATTTTGTGCTGGGGATCTGTGCTCTGAGATTGGATTAGGCATGCAAGGTTGCTTTTTTTTTTTTCGCGGGGGGGAGCCCACACCTGAGCATATGGAGGTTCCCAGGCTAGGGGTCTAATCGGAGCAACAGCCACTGGCCTACACCACAGCCACAGCAATACCATATCCGAGCCAAGTCTGCAACCTACACCACAGCTCACAGCAACACCGGATCCTGAACCCACTGGCGAGGCCAGGGATTGAACCCACAACCTCATGGTTCCTAGTCGGATTTGTTTCCACTACGCCACAATGGGAACTCCCTACCCCATTCTTATTGCGCCTCACTTAATATGGGAAACTGGCCTGTGTCTTAAGCTGATGGTCTGTTACAGGCCAGTTGCCTTTTTAATTCTATTGGCTTTCCAACCAGAGAGAAATTATTATATCCAGCCAAAATGGATTATCAGAAATCTTGGGAATAACTCTATTGAGACACTGAATTGGGGAGGTCAGAGTAGGAGGAAGGGGGTAAATGGCATTTGTTTATTTCCCAAGACTTTTAATTTAACAAATAGTTGTGGTGAAGACATTTTTGGGCTCTGGTCATTATCATCATGTCGCCCTAACAACATCCGTGGTGGTTGCAGTTAGTAACTGCAGGGGTCTTGGTCATGCCGAGAGCCCTAATCCTTTCAGACTTGCAGGGGTTTTGATTGTTGTTGTGGCGTCTCCGAGCTGACCTACTGTGCATGGAGAGAAGAATGTGACATGGCTTAAGGTGAATCTGGGGAAGCAGGGCTGGGTGCTGTGAGCTGAAGGGTGGGGAGGATAATCTAGCGAGTCTCAGGCAGACAGAGAAGCAGCAGGAATGCTGTCCCCGACGTGTCGTGGCCCTCCAAATGACCCTGCTGACCCGCCGTACGTCTGGAAGAATCCCGAAATAAGTGGCACCACCGGACCTCTAATGAAAGCGTCATGTTCTGGTGGCTGGAGGGTCAAGACAGACCTGCAAGGGAGGAGGCAGCTGTCACTGTGGTCACTGTAACTGCTTCCTGGACACGAGACCCCGTGTAAGCTTCGTGCGTGGTTTCCTTTGAAGTCATTTGTCTACTTTGTTTCCGTATTCAGTTGTCCATACTGTTTCCTGTTTTCCATACTATAGCCCGCATGATCTCTCCAAAATAGGCACTGAATTACCCCTGGTCTCTCTTTGGTGATCTCCCACCTACTTCTTTCAGGGTCTTGATGACCATTTCCTCTTCAGAGTTTTTCCACATCATGCCCCTTCCCCAGGAGTGTGAGGTGATAGCCCTACTGTTTCCCCACCACCCCAGAGTCACCTCGTCACAGCCATTTCCACCCCCTAAAGTAACTGCCTCTTTTCTTATCTGAAGCCCTCATTAGATGAGCTCTCCCAGACAGCAAGAATGTAATGTATACCCTGTATTTACATTGCCTGATGCTTGCTCGCTGCTCAAATATTTGAATGCATAAGTCAGGGAATGTTGTGGAAGTTGGCTGGAGGTGTGGCGACATTGAAATTGGACCAGGAAGGACAGGTAAGATGGGACTGTGTGGCTGTGAGCCCTGCTGACAGAGAAACAGGTACGGGAAATAGCAAGTGATTTGATTTGATTACAGGGCAAGAGTGAGCAAACACCAGCCTGTGGACTACATCTGGCCCCTTGCCTGTTTTTGTAAATAAAGTTTTATTGTAACAAAGCTAAGCTTCATTTACATATCACCTGTAACGTTCATATATGCTGACAGACTTGAACAGTTGCCCCCATAAAGACTGCAAAGCCCCAAATGCTTCCTCTCTGGCCCTTTAGAGAAAAGGTTTTCCAGTTTTCTGTTCTCTAGTCACAGAGTATAAAAGGGAGGGGAGAGAAGGAGACACTGGACAAGCGGGTAGGGCCAGATCCTGGATTCTCAGAACAAAGGGTAAATCCCTTGGTCATGTATTCTGTAGGCACAGAGGATGGCTAAAATTACGACGCAATTTCTTTTATTAAAACCTAGTCCTCTCTTCTTTGGTTCAGTGCTTAATAAAAAGTATTACACAAGGAATGCTTTGTGCTCATTTTCCCTTCTAGTATCTTGCTGCTCTTCTGATGTCCCCTCACACTGATGCTCTTAAAGAGGGAAAATTGAAGTTCTTACGGGCCACACAACCGCTAGAGATGTAAACTGATAAAATTACAGAGACCTCGTTGATACCAAACTGTTACAATTTTAACTGGAGGGAGTTCCCATCGTGGCACAGCAGAAATGAATCTGACTAGGAACCATGAGGTTGCGGGTTCGATCCCTGGCCTCGCTCAATGGGTTCAGGATCCGGTGTTGCTGTGAGCTGTGTTGTAGTTTACAGACATGGCTCCGATCTGGTGTTGCTTTGGCTCTGGCGTAGGCCGGTGGCTGTTGCTCCGATTAGACCCCTAGCCTGGGAACCTCCATATGCTGTGGGGGAGGCCCTAAAAAAGACGAAAGGCAAAAAAAAAAAAAATTCAGTGGAGAAAAACTGCTCTTAAAATCAGCCTGTTCCTCCCCCAGCACCATCCAATCTCAGAAGAAGTAGAGCAAAAAGATATGCCATGAACTAAAATCTTAGGGCTCATTGTTTCCTAAATTCAAACTCAAAAGCAAAAAAGGAAATACGTACAAAACTTGATTACAGTGAAAGGAAAATTATAATCTGTCTTGTGAATATATATGCAAAAGTTCTAAATAAAATATGAGCAAGTCAGATTCAGTGATGTATAAAAAGCATGGCACAAAGTAACCTTTCCACAGAAAAGAAACTCATGGACTTGGAGAACAGACTTGTGGTTGCCAAGGGGGAGGGGGAGGGAGGGGGATGGACCGGGAGTCTGGGATTAATAGATGCAAACTGTTGCATTTGGAGTGGATAAGTAATGAGGACCTGCTGTTTAGCACAGGGAACTATATTCAATTACTTGTGATGGAACATGATGGAGGATAATGTGAAAAAAAAAGAATATTTATATATATAAATATATATTTATATATATAAATAAATATATTTATTTATATATATGACTGGGTCATTTTGCTGCACAGGAGAAATTGACAGAACACTGTAAATCAACTATAATGGAAAAAATAAAAATCATTTTAAAAAGCATACTAATATCACAACCAAGTTGGATTTATTCCATGAATGCAAGGTTGGTTTAATAGTTGAAAAATCAATCATTATATGTCAGTACATTAACAGAATAAAGGAGAAAATTGTGCCAGCCAGAATTCTCCCCATACATTGCCAAATGCCCCATGGAGGGTAAAATCACCTCCAGCTGAGAACCACTGCAGTAAATGAATAAAAAAGCCTTTGACAAAGTTCAAAACTCATTCATTATTTTAAAGACAAACATACTTGGCAAACTAGGAATAAAAGAGAGCTTTCTTAATCTGATGAATATCATTTTTTAAAAAAAGCAAACACTGTACTCAATGGTGAAATAGTAAAAGTTTTATCCATGACATTGGGAACAAGACGAAAGATGAGGCTACTTTTGTTCAACTAACTGGAGAACTTGGTGGTATGATAAGGAAGAATGAAAAAAATGAACAAAAGGCATGAGGAATGCGAAGGAGGTATTAAAAATCTCTCATTTACAAATACAACTGTATATGTAGAAGACTGAAAAGAACCTACAGATGAACTGTTAGTATTGTGCTGCAGATTTGTCAGACATACATATCTCAAGGTCCATATACTTTGTATTTCTATAGAGCAGCAACAATTAGAAAATTTTAAGTGATATCATTTATAATTGCATCATAAAACATCAAATATCAGTCTCCCTGACTTCAGACTATACTACAAAGCTACAGTCATCAAAATAGTATGGTACTGGCACAAAAACAGAAATATAGATCAGTGAAATAATATAGAAAGCCCAGAGATAAACTCACACACCTTTGGTCAACTAATCTACAACAAAGGAGGCAAGAACATGCAGTGGAAAAAAAGAAAGTCTTTTCAATAAGAGATGCTGGGAAAAGTGGACAGCTACATGTAGAAGAATGAAATTAGAACATTCTCTAACACTAAACACAAAAATAAAATCAAAAGGGATTAAATACCTAAACATAAGGCCAGATACTATAAACCTCCTAGAGCAAAACATAGGCAGAACACTGACATAAATTGCAGCAACATCTTTTTGGATCCACCCCCTAGTATAATGGAAATAAAAATAAACCAATGGGACCTATTTAAAATAAAAAGACAACCTATGGAATGGGAGAAAATAGTTTCAAACAATGCAACTGACAAGGGCCTAATCTCTAAAACGTACAAACAACTTATACAACTCAACAGCAAAGAAACAAACAACCCAATTGAAAAGTGAGCAGAACTTCAACATAATTTTGGAAGTCCTAGCCACAGCAATTAGACAAACAAAAGAAATAAAAGGCATCCATATAGGAAGAGAAGAGAGAAAACTGTCACTGTATGCAGATGACATGATACTATACATAGAAAACCCTAAGGACTCAACCCCAAAACTCCTTGAACTGATTAATAAATTCAGCAAAGTAGCAGGATATAAGATTAACATTCAGAAGTCAGTTGCATTTCTGTACACCAGCAATGAAATATTAGAAAAGGAATACAAAAATACGATACCTTTTAAAATTGCACCTCACAAAATCAAATACCTCAGAATACACCTGACCAAGGAGGTAAAGGACCTATATGCCGAGAACTATAAAACTTTAACCAAACAAATCAAAGAAGATGTAAAGAAATGGAAGATATTCTATGTTCCTGGATTGGGAAAATCAATATTGTAAAAATGGCCATACTACCCAAAGCAATCTACAGATTCAATGCAATCCCTATCAAATTACCCAGGACATTTTTCACAGAACTAGAACAAACAATCCAAACATTTCTATGGAACCACAAAAGACCCAGAATCGCCAAAGCAATCCTGAGAAACAAAAACCAAGCAGGAGGCATAACTCTCCCAGACTTCAAGAAATACTACAAAGCCACAGTCATCAAAACAGTGTGGTACTGGGATCAAAACAGACAGACAGACCAATGGAACAGAATAGAGAACCCAGAAATAAACCCTGACGCCTATGGTCAATTAAGCTTTCACAAGGGAGGCAAGAACATAAAATGGGAAAAAGAAAGTCTATTCAGCAAGCATTGCTGGGAAACCTGGACAGCTGCATGCAAAGCAATGAAATTAGAACACACCCTCACACCATGCACAAAAATAAACTCAAAATGGCTAAAAGACTTAAATATAAGACAGGACACCATCAAACTCCTAGAAGAAAACATAGGCAAAACACTCTCTGACATCAACATCATGAATATTTTCTCAGGTCAGTCTCCCAAAGCAATAGAAATTAGAGCAAAAATAAACCCATGGGACCTCATCAAACTGAAAAGCTTTTGCACAGCAAAGGAAACCCAAAAGAAAACAAAAAGACAACTTACAGAATGGGAGAAAACAGTTTCAAATGATGCAACCGACAAGGGCTTAATCTCTAGAATATATAAACAACTTATACAACCCAACAGCAAAAAAACCAATCAATCAATGGAAAAATGGGCAAAAGACCTGAATAGACATTTCTCCAAAGAAGATATACAGATGGCCAACAAACACATGAAAAAATGCTCAACATCGCTGATTATAAGAGGAATGCAAATCAAAACAACCATGAGATACCACCTCACACCAGTCAGAATGGCCATCATTAATAAATCCACAAATAGCAAGTGCTGGAGGGGCTGTGGAGAAAAGGGAACCCTCCTGCACTGTTGCATAGTGGTACAGCCACTATGGAGAACAGTTTGGAGATACCTTAGAAATCTATACATAGAACTTCTATATGACCCCGCAATCCCACTCTTGGGCATCTATCCGGACAAAACTCTACTTAAAAGAGACACGTGCACCCACATGTTCATTGCAGCACTATTCACGATAGCCAGGACATGGAAACAACCCAAATGTCCATCGACAGATGATTGGATTCAGAAGATGTGGTATATATACACAATGGAATACTACTCAGCCATAAAAAGAATGACATAATGCCATTTGCAGCAACATGGATGGAACTAGAGAATCTCATACTGAATGAAATGAGCCAGAGAGACAAAGACAAATACCATATGATATCACTTATAACTGGAATCTAATATCCAGCACAAATGAACATCTCCTCAGAAAAGAAAATCATGGACTTGGAGAAGAGACTTGTGGCTACCTGATGGGAGGGGGAGGGAGTGGGAGGGATCAGGAGCTTGGGCTTATCAGACACAACTTAGAATAGATTTACAAGGAGATCCTGCTGAATAGCATTGAGAACTATGTCTAGATACTCATGTTGCAACAGCAGAAAGGGTGGGGAAAAATGTAATTGTAATGTATACATGTAAGGATAACCTGACCCTCTTGCTGTACAGTGGGAAAATAAAAAAAATTATATATAAAAAAAAAAGTGAGCAGAAGACCTAAATAGACATTTCTCTAAAGAAGACATATGGATGGCCAACAGGCACATGAAAATATGCTCAACATCACTTATTATTAGAGAAGTGCCTATCAAAACTACAATGAGGTACTACCTCACCCCAGTCAGGATGGCCATAATTAATGTCTACAAATAGCAAATGCTGGAGAGGGTGTGGAGAAAAGGGAACCCTCCTACACTGTTGGTGGGAATGTCAATTGATACATCCACTATAGAAAACAGTATGGAGGTACCTCAGAAAACTAAATAGAGAACTACCATGTGATTCAGTAATCCCACCCCTGAGCATATATCTGGACAAAATTTTCATTGAAATATATGATGCACTCCTATGTTCATTGCAGCACTATTCACAATAGCCAAGACATAGAAACAACCTGAATGCCCATCAAGAGATGAATGGATTAAGAAGATGTGTACATACATGGAATGGAATACTACTCAGCCATAAAAAAGAACAAAATAATGCCATTTGCAGCAACATGGGTGGAACTAGAGATTCTCAGACTAAGTGAAACAATTCAGAAAGAGAAAGACAAATACCATATGATATCACTTGTATCTGGAATCTAATATATGACACAAAATGAACCTATCTACAGAAAAGAAACAAACCCATAGACATGGAAAACAGACTTGCAGTTGCCAAGGGAGTGGGGTGGACTGGGAGTTTGGGGTTAGTAGATGCAAACTATTACACTTAGAATGCATAGGCAATGAGGTCCTGCTGTATAGATACAGAAGATAACATGAGGAAAAGAACATATGTAAATGTATAACTGGGTCACTTTGCTGTACAGCAGAAATTAAGAGAACATTGTAAATCAACTCTAATTTTTAAAAATTTTTAAATAAAATAAAATTAAAGACTAGTCATCAGAGACCCCCATTAAAACAGAGAGAAGAGGCAAGCCATAGGATAGGAAAAATTATTTGCAATAAATATACCCACAAAGGGTTTGTATCTAGTATGCATAAACGAATACCCACAAATTATTTCTTAAAGACAGCTTGATAGAAAAATAGGCAAACGACTTGAACAGGCACTTCCTAAGAGGATCTCCAAATGGCCAGTTAAGTATTACGGGGGAAAAAAAAAATCTCAACACCACTTCTCTTCTGGGGCGTGGATTGAATATCAGAACAAGACACTAGCACACACCTACCGTGCAGGGCTGTGCACCTACCCCTGGGCTGGTCCGGCCACTTGGGAGAACTGTGTGGCCCTGTCTATCAAAGCAGACACCTATCTGTGACCCAGAGACTCTGACACTAAAGCTCTGGACACTGCAGGCTCTCTGAGAGGCCTGGGTTGGTGGACATTTGGATACTTCTCAGATCACGGTATGAAATGCATTATTCTGCACCATACGGCTAACTCTTAGTGACCTTTGCTTCCCCTACAATTTTTCCTATTGTTTTATCAAAGTTTATGCCCATTGTAGAGAGTCAAAATGGTTTTTGTTTTTTTGGTTTTTGTTTTTTTGGTTTTTGTTTTTGTTTTTGTTTTTGTTTTTGGCACACCTGCAGCATGCCAAAGTTCCCAGGCCAGGGATTGAACCCAAGCCAGAGCAGAGACAATGCTGAATCCTTAATCCATTGAGCCACTAGGGAATGCCTCAAATCGTTTTACAAGGTTTACGAAAAGCATTCGTTTTACTTGTACCCATCAAGTGCTCACTCTCCGACTCACCAGAAGCGGTGACTTGTAACTCATTCCTGTTTCTGTCTTTATCCTCATCCCCCACCCCCACTATTGACAGGTTCCTCTGTATCGTCTCCGTAGTTTTGGTATGTGTGACATAGAAAGTATGCATGTGTTTAAGTCAAATTGACACAACTCTTATTTCTCTTATCTGCATTTTTCTGCTTAACACTGTATTCTTTTGAAAACACCACTTAAAATGGCTGTAGGAGGGTCCATGTGAGGGTGCCATGCCTGTTTCTTGTTTTCCTGCTGTATATACTGATATACTATACCTGTGTGTCTGTGTCTCACAGATACATGCTTTCTCTCATAACTTTAGTTTTTTCTGGGGTGAATAACGGCTTTGGTTTCAGCTGCCGGCATTGTTCATGTTCTGAGTGGCCTCTGGCTTGCGCAGAACGAGGCTGCTTGTCCGATGCACAGTGCACATCCTGGGCATGTCACTGTTATCCTGGGGTTCCCTCAGCTTTCCCTCGTTCTCTCCTGTTTCCTGGCTCCCAAGTTTTCTTCTTGGTTCCTCCCTTGTCTGGGGAACAGCCCCACCCTGACTCCCCTGCGGTAGCTTCCTGAGAAAGGCAGGCGTGGGAGGTCCGCTGCTCAGACCCTTATTCTCCTCTAGCATTGGCTTGATTCCAGGTATGGAATTCTAGTCACGAATTCGTCTGGAATTTTGGAGGAATCACAGCATGATCTCCCGGCTTTCAGTGCTGCTGCTAAGAAGGCTGCTGCTGTTCTGACTCCTGATGTTTTGTTTTGTGACCTGTTTTCCAGCCTGGGAAACTTTCAGGATCTCTCCTGGTCTCCAGTGGCTGAAATTTCACAGGGATGGGCCTTGGCGTAGGTCTGTTTGAGTCTTCTTCATCCGGTTATTCTCATGGCTCCTTTGAACTGGAAACTTGCGTTCTTCTGTTTAAGGACATGTCTCTCAACTATTTTACTTGTTTACTCTGATCATTTATTCCCCTCTGTTTTTCCTAATTTCTCTTTCTGGAACTCTTATTAGTCACATGTTAGCCTTCGCACACTTAATCTCTAATTCTCTGCTTAAATTTTTTTTGGCTTTTTGTTGTACTTTTGTAATTTCTCTACTTTATCTCTGGGATTCTATTTCATTTTTCTTTTTTCTCTCTCTCTCATAGTTTTAGTTTCTGAGAGTTCTTTTCTGTCTTCTGTTTGTTTTAAATAGCATTGTATTCCTGCTTATGGAATCAGTCTCTCCTCTGATCCCCTGCAGAGATACTCATGATCCTCTTTTTGGCATTTTCACTCTTGTTTGCGTAGTTTGTTTCCTGCAAGTTGTTTCCCTTCTTGTCTTGCTTTGTGTGTCCTTCTTGTTTAAGGTTTTTCTCAGCTACTTGGTGATCAGTAGCTATATGAACACCTTAAAAGTAGGATGTTGAGAAACTGATTAGAACTTCTGTGCTGGGGTTGTGGACTGTGATTTTTTTTTTCCAATCTTTTTTTTTTTTTGTCTTTTTGCCATTTCTTGGGCCGCTCCCGAGGCATAGGGAGGTTCCCAGGCTAGGGGGCGAATCAGAGCTGTAGCTGCCAGCCTACGCCAGAGCCACAGCAACGCGGGATCCGAGCCGCGTCTGCAACCTACACCACAGCTCATGGCAACACCGGATCATTAACCCACTGAGCAAGGGCAGGGATCGAACCTGCAACCTCATGGTTCCTAGTCGGATTCGTTAACCACTGCGCCACGACGGGAACTCCTTTTTTCCAATCTTGCCGGGCTGTTTCACTGGGGAGCCCATGGTGTCCGCTTCTTGGCTCTTGGTCCATTCAGGCTCCCAGAGAAGACCCTTCTGCTGCCCAGAGGGTCAATTCGATTCCCTGAGTCCCTACTTTCAGTACAGTTCTTCACCGCGAACTCAGCTTGATGCAAACCCTCTCCTCTTCATATGCCTTCTACTTTCTTTAAGAATAAGCATCTGGAGTTCCCGTCGTGGTGCAGTGGTTAACGAATCCGACTAGGAACCATGAGGTTGTGGGTTCGGTCCCTGCCCTTGCTCAGTGGGTTAACGATCCGGCATTGCTGTGAGCTGTGGTGTAGGTTGCAGACGCGGCTCGGATCCCGCGTTGCTGTGGCTCTGGCATAGGCTGGCGGCTACAGCTCCGATTAGACCCCTAGCCTGGGAACCTCCATATGCCACGAGAGCGGCCCAAGAAATGGCAAAAAGACAAAAAAAAAAAAAAGAATAAGCATCTAAGAGTTCCCGCTGTGGCACAGTGGGCCAAGGATCTGGCATTGCTGCAGTTGTGGTATAGGTCATAGCTGCAGCTCGGATTTGATCCCTGGCCTGGGAACGTCCATATGACCTGGGTGTGGCCAAAACAGAGAAAAGAGAATGAGAGTAAACATCCAGTTTTCTGCCTGGGTGATCTGATCGTTTCTGAAAGAGACTCTCATCCAGTTCTGCTCTTTTCAATGTCATCTTAGCCAGACTTCCAGGGCCTTCCCTCCAGCCTGTGCTGAGCTTCGTGTGGGCTCTCCTGGCCACGGCAGGTTGATTCCTAGACCCTCAGCTGCTGACCAGAATTCACCCCTTTGGGTCTTCTGAGTCAGTTACCACCTGTCCTGCTGTCTGCCTTTCCTAATGTTGTGGCTGTCATCTCTTTTCCTCTTATTTTCCTCCTTGAGATTTGTGCCTTTTTAAAATTATAAAGCCCAAGTTTGTTTTAGTGAGGGTTCTGGAGGGAGAGCAGATAAATATGTGAGTTCTCTCCACTGTCTCTCAGCCAAGAGCCCCCTAGTGCTGTTATGGGGAAACCAGGTGTATCTGTGGAAAAAGACCTTTTGCAAGGAGGTTGCTTTCTTATCACTGACCTACTAGAACCAAGTGTCTCTGAGCTGTAATGGGCTACACCTTCTGGGCAGCCTTCCCTCCTCTGCAGGTAGAATGGAGAGGGACACACCAGCAGGGGTGCACTGGGGGGTTACCTGGCTGTTACCCTCTCCCCAGGTGGGAAACTGGAGGGCAGTGAGTTCTCTCTCAGGCTCTGTATAGATCCCTGCGTTGTCGTGGGGTTTTTCTCTTCAGTGTAACCACTGTTGCTTTTATCTCTTCGTGCCTCTTCCCCAAACCTTTGGTACAGGATGATGAGAGCCTGAAGTACCTCACACATGAAGAAAAGGACGTCCTTCTGTTTTTTGAAGAGACAATTGATTCCCTGGAGGACGACTTTGGGGAGCAGGTGCCGTGTGCCGGTGATGCCCAATGCCTCTCTCTGCCATCTGTGGACGAGAGCGCATCCGGTCCCTCTGGGCCAGAGGATGCTGTGGACTTGGTTAAGCCGGGCCCTGCAGCCGGGGAGCCTGAGAGCCTGCAGGATGTAACAGAGGCAGCAGGTGAGGACCGGAGCACAAGTCCCCGACCTCTGGCTTGGCCAAAGGCTCTCCTTTTGTGTTGTGTTCTCTGCGTTTCCAGTATGGAAGCTTGTGGGGCTGATCAGATTTTTATAGCGAGAAACATCCTCTTGGTAGTTAGATTGTCCAGCCGAGGTGCTGCTTTCATTAGGATGAAAACACACGAAGGGACGTTCCAAAAGGGCTAGAATAACAAATAGGACTAATTCTGCAAACAAACAGATTGTACACATATAGAGAAGAAAGAAAGAAAACTGGGAATGGCTTCAGGGAAGAATTCCATTCTACCAAAAAAGACCATACAAGGAACTTGTGCTTGAGCCCTTGAGGTTTAATTTCAATTCTTGGGCAAGATGATACTCCTGTTTCAAAGCTGGGAGTATTTGAACTGGAAAAGACTCCTTGGTTCAGGGGAAAAAAAAAAAATCAGAACGAAAATTCAGCTCGGCATCTACTCTGTAAATTTTGCTTGACTCAGGGTGGCATCAGAGGAGTGGTGTGCTTTTTGTCCCTTGAGTCCTGTGATAGAATCAGAGGGAGATGGACAAGGAGAAAACTTTCTTCCAATTTTTTTTCCTAGTTGGAAAAGATCCTGGAAATGTGAACAAGGGGATATGGATTGGAAAAGATGAGGGGAAAATAGCCTTGCTCTGCTGACAACAAAATACTGCCGTTTGTCATGAGCATCTAGAAATCTATCCCTCCGTTTCCTGCCCCCCCTCCCAGCAAGACTGTGTATTACACAGAATTTCATCTGCTGTGGTTCCAGATATGGGGCTGAGTTTGTAGCCCTCTCTTCAACGAAGAGACTTAATATAAATCTTCCATTTTTATCATACTTCTCTGAGGTATAGTTCCTAAAATTAACTCCAGCCAGCTGATCCTTTAGAAAATCAGAGCATATAATTGTGCTGAGGAAAACACTTGTTGAAAGTAAGCCACTTGCCCATAAATTCTCCAACCTGATGTTTCCATAACAATTTTAAGAGCCCACTCTCTGTGGCAGGCATCGTGTGAGATTCTGAGGATACAGAGATAAATACGTGACTCCCAGTTTTGCAGCAGACACACGTGTATAAATATAAGTGCAGAAAAGTGCCAGTGATCTGGGATCAACGTATGTTAGGATCCTGTAAAGGTTCAGAGGCTGACCTATTAAATTCTACCAGATGCTGCCAGGAAACATTTCTGTTTGTAGAGGAAAGTGACCCATCTAACTATCCTTCATCTAGAAAGACTAGAGGGAGGGGTTGGTGGGTACCACAAACTTCCCAGCCTCTATTTCTCCTCTGTAAAATCCCCCATAAGGGAAGTTGTTGTTCCTGCCTGTTACAAGTCTCAGGATCATGGCTCCTTAGAAACGTGCTTTTACACAATATGCTTCCCAGGTACTGACTGCTAGGGGCTTGCAAATCTTTCACCACCGCTAATTCATTCCTTCTCGCCCATGGTTATGAGAATCACATGCTAAGTTCTCTTTTGCTGGTCCAGGGAACAGGAAGGAGGGAGCTTAGCTTCCAGGAGGTACAACTGCATTTGGCATCACATCCCTTTGAGACCTCTGTAAATTCAGTGAAAAGGAAAGGTGATGCATTTACTTCTCCATACGGTGGTAGCTTATAAAGATGCTCACTACTTTCCAGGGTCTGGCGCTGTTGGAGAGGAAGACATCCCTGTCCTTGGATGCAGGAAACAGGATGCTGAGAAGTCTCCCCCGCCAGACCCCCCAGGTCCTGAGGCCCTGCTCCAGCTGCCTTCCCCGCCTGTCCCCGCAGCAGCCCCGGTCCACCCCAGGAGAGAACCGCCCCCTGCTCCTCCAGCGGAGCACCCAAAACTGCCCCGCTCAGTCCCCACTCCGCTCGTCATCGCCCAAAAGATGTCGGAGAAGTTGGCAGGAAATGAAGCACTTTCGCCCACATCCCCCTCCAAAGAGGTCAGGCCCGGAGAATGGAGGGTGCTGACTTCCGGGGCCCCTCGACACAGAGACCACTCGCCGTGGCGCAGACACGCGGCGCCGCCCAAGATCCACCGCTTCCCGAGCAACATCAGCCTGAGCAACAGCACGGGGAAGGACTTCAATAAGACCATCTCCAAGGCCGCGGTCAACGTGCAGGAGCGCAAGGCCCAGGTTCTGGCCAACATCAACGGGGTCTCCTTCCTCTCCGCGGGGGAGACGGAAGACCGGGCCCTGAGGGGCGACCTCGCCGAGCAGAGGAGAAGCGTCTCCCTGGAGCAGAGCCAGCCGGGCCCAGCCCAGGAAGCCGTCCCCGTGCGGGCAGGGGCGCATGGCGCCCAGCAGTCCAGGGCCGTGCAGACGGAACAGCCTCTGCCGCTGGCCAACGGCTTCCAGAACATCCACGATGTCCTCAAGAGCCAGGCTGGTCCCTTCATCTCTACGGGGAAGACGGTCACCTTCCGTCCAGACCCGGGGACGCTCCCCAGCAAACTTGCGTCCCGGCCTCCAGACTGCAGCCAGGATGTTAGGAAGCGGTCCGGCTCGCTCCCCAGGGCCATGGGATTCAGGCCCCAGGGCATCACTGTCCAGTTCTCGGGCCGGGGCTCCACGGAGGAGGCCCGTCGGGAGGCCCTGCGGAAACTCGGCCTGCTGAAGGAGAACTTGTGATGGAGAGCGAGCGGGCGCTGGGGGAGGCAGGGTGGTCAGGTCCTTTTGCCAGAAAATGGATGTGCGCATGCGTACGGCGCAGCGGCAAAGTCAGGACTGCGGTGCCTGGTTGAGGACCAGAGATGCGGGCCCAGCCCTCAGTAGACGGGATACCCTGCTCCGGTCCGCAAATGAGCTGGGGCATCCTTCCGTTCAAGAGGGTCCCGCACCACATCCTGTCTGCCCTTTTCCAAGAGCTCGGAAAATAACCTTGAAAACCTACAGATTTCTATGGTTTGTAAATGCCACATGTTTTGGGGCCTAGGAAGAGGGGGGTTGAGGCTGATTTTTTGTTGAGTCTCTAACCTTTTATCCCAAGTGGCATGAACACGAAAGCCAGTTTACCAGTTTAGATCTCATACTTGTTTCTCTAAAAAAGGGGTCCTCCAAGAAAATAAAGAAGAAATTCTTTATTTTCTCGCCCTGGGGAGCGAGCCGGACCGCTTCCTAATAAAGAAATTTTCTTTATTCCAAGAAAATAAAGAAGAAATGCGTGTTCAACTTTCACAGTATCTTAAAATATTTTTTTGGCTTTTTGTTTGTTTTTCAAGGGTGAAAGTATGTTAGCCTGAGCTATGCCTTTGTTTCTTGATATACTTTGGTTTGCCCAGTTTTGTTTTGTTTTTTAATTGGAAATTGAAGCCTTTAGAGTATGACTTACTGTAATTTTGTGTTATGGGAGCAGAATAGGAAGATTGAGTTTGGACAAGGTGGTAGTTTTAAGAAAGCCAGTCTCAGACCACAGAGTTTGTGTGACTGGGAGATATGTGTATGAGTGTGTACTGTGTATATATACATGTGCATAATATGTGTTTATAGATACATATGTTATTATATACAGATAGAGGGGTGTGTGTGTATATATAAACTTCTTACCCTATTACAGAACTACAGGATGCAAGCACTTCCTATTGTTTTGATAGACAAGCCATCTCAGTGTTGAGATGATGACACAGAAATGGTCACTTCCTAATGAGGAAGTCTTTTAAGGACACATCTCCATAACATTTCGGTGATCCAAAGTGCTTTTACCTCAACAATGCATTCTGTTCCCAATTAAAGGAATAGTCCAAATAAGCTTCCCACTCAGCAGGAGTTCCTTTTTTAGTGAAGTAGACTTTTAAAGATGTCCTTTATCACCTAATTTTAATTTATCACCTCATTTTAGTTTTGCATGTTCTAAGGTGGCTGGTAAACAGAAGGAAACAAAAAGATTCTTAACATTCCCCTTGTTCTGTGGGCAAGATCTCAGGATTAATTTAAAAGGGAAAAAAACTGAACTGGGTTCCACAGCCTGAAAAGAACTGGTTTTCTCCCAGACGATGTCTTACATGCTGAGTCGTAACCACAAGGATTATTATCAAAACTATTTCAGGGTGGAGTCTTAAACCTCTAAAAATAGACCGGGAAGTACCACACTTGAAAGCTAGCCCTTTTGTTGTACATCTCAGCCACTGTCACAGATTCTGTTTCTTTCCTGTTGAGCATTATTTAAACTCAGACTTCTAAATGTGCTGTGAAGGATGTTTTTCATAGTGTTCAGTTTGCCTTGTAACTTACATAAAATGATTGTAATGTTTTCCTTAGAATGACAGTATTTAGTGTCTCGCCCAGCCCGTGTCCTCCTGAAATAGTCTCACAGATTCCTGATGGTCTTAATTTAAATAAGTGTTTTGAATTTACAGGTCTTGAAAAATAGTTTCTATTTTACTCCTGTTTATGTTGGATGTGTTTAAAGGATTCTTAGGGGCTCCTTATTTCGTTTTAATAAAGCAAGATGCCATATTACATGGTGTTGAAAAATAGAAGATCTTGATAATGGAACAGACTTGTGGTTGTCAAGGGGAGGGGGTTGGGGGGGGCTGGAGTGGGAGGCTGGGGTTAGCAGATGTCAGCTCTTATACATGGACAGGCTAAACAATAAGGTCCTGCTGTATGTATAGCACAGAGAACTCTAGTCAATGTCTTATGATAAACCATGATGGAAAAGAATATTTTTTAAGAAATGTATATACATATAACTGAACCACTTTGCTGTAAAGCAGAAGTTAACACAACATTGTAAATCAGCTATACTTCAACTAAAAAAGATAGAGGGTCTTGCTATGGCTAACATTTTAAATATCCCCTATATTTGAGGATTCTTTCTTCTTATCATATCCTCTGAATTCATTGTAATTAAGGTGAACTTGACTATATCTTAGTATATTTGTTCTTATAATGGCATTTTGGAAAAATAAATTTAGAGATCTATCTTAAGTAAAAACAGCTTTGTTTTTGCCTTTTATGCTTAATCTCAGTTATTTTCTTTTAAATGACTATATCCTTTCCTTCTGTTTCTTCATAATTTCTTTAACCTATTTACACGTAATTATTCCGACTATTACACTGGCCATTTCTTGTGCTCAAAACCCTAGTAATTAAAGTCATATGTTTTGTACAAGATTCAAATTATAGCTGCTAATGACCCAATCTGTGTATGCATCACCTTAACCAAAACAACTAGTTTTCTGAGGGGCATTTGTTTCCTTGCCAGAACTATATGATAGGATTTTTTAATTTTATATATATATTTTGTTTGTTTGTTTTTTTAGGGCTGCACTTGCAGCATATGGAAGTTCCCAGGCTAGGGGTCAAATTAGAGCTGCAGCTGCTGGCCTACACCACAGCCATAGCAATACAGAACCTGAGCCCCATCTTCAACCTACACCACAGTTCACGGCAACGCTGGATCCTTAACCAACTGAGCAAGACCAGGGATAGAACCTACACCCTCATGGATACTAGTGCGGTTCATAACCCACTGAGCCATGAAGGGAACTCCCAGTATATACCTAAAGGGTCATCATTGAGGGATTTTTTTTTGAGGGGTTGCAGCTTGCTTGATGTGAGATCTTAGTTCCTAGACCAGGGATCAAACCCAGGCCACATCAGTGAAAGCATGAGTCCTAATAACTAGACCACCAGGGAACTTTCCATTTAAGGGAATTTTTTTTTTTTTTTTTGTCTTTTTGCTATTTCTTGGGCCGCCCCTGTGGCATATGGAGGTTCCCAGGCTAGGGGTCGAATCAGAGCCATTGCCACAGGCCTACGCCAGAGCCACAGCAATGCGGGATCCGAGCCTCGTCTGCAACCTACACCACAGCTCACGGCAACGCCAGATCGTTAACCCACTGAGCAAGGGCAGGGACCGAACCCGCAACCTCATGGTTCCTAGTCGGATTTGTTAACCACTGCACCACGACGGGAACTCCCATTTAAGGGAATTTTGAATATCTTTTTTTTTTTTTTTTTCTTGATCACGCCTGTGGCATGTGGAATTTCCCAGGCCAGGGATCAAACCTGAGCCACAGCGACAATCAGAGTCACTGCAGTGACTACATCAGGTTCTTAACCCAATATGCCACAAAGGAACTCCATCAAGGGAATTTTAAAAACCATGTTTCAAAGCAAACTTGTTCCAAAAGGAAAGATGGATCTTAAGTGCTGAGCTTTTTTCCAAGCGATGCTTGTAAATCAGTCCCCATTGTTATGAAACTCTTTATCATGATACCTAAAATCAGAGGGAATAAATTCCCCCCAACTTTTAGGCATATATGTGCAAATGGCCAAACCAGAGTCTCACCTGCAAAGGTGAGAGGGACCAGTGGCTAGTCCAGCCCTCCTCCTCCTGCTCTGATCGTGTGCCTTCTTAGCTTCACAGAATTGGTGGGAATGTTGATCTTTGCTTTTCTCTCCCCAGGGACAATCTCCTCCTAAGTCTTGTGGGGGAGAACCGGCAGCGGTGGGGGTGTCTCTTCTATGCGTGAGTCTGCTCTGACACAGATGGCTCCGCCTGAGCCGCGTGCTTGCTCTCTTCCCACTTCTACCTCGAAAGCTGCCTCCCCGATGGGCAGTTCCCAACACAGCCCTGCACCACCTGCAACAAGCTTTCATGAAGAGCTTTGCGGAGTTGATAAGTCAAACCTTATAGAACCCTGAGGGTGGACCTTTTTGTTAAAAAAAAAAAAAAATCTGGAGTTCCCGTCATGGCACAGTGGTTAACGAATCCGACTAGGAACCATGAGGTTGCAGGTTCGATCCCTGCCCTTGCTCAGTGGGTTAACGATCTGGCGTTGCTGTGAGCTGTGGTGTAGGTCGCAGACGCGGCTTGGATCCCGAGTTGCTGTGGCTCTGGAGTAGGCTGGCAGCTACAGCTCCGATTAGACCCCTAGCCTGGGAAACTCCATATGCTGCGGGAGTGGCCCAAGAAATGGCAAAAAGACAAAAAAAAAAAAAAACAAAACTGACTTATATTCTTGAAATAATGCCATTTGCAGCAACGTGGATGGACCTAGAGATTATCATATGAAGTGAAGTAATTCAGACAGAAAAATAAATACCACGATATTATCTCATATGTGGAATCTAGAATAAGACACAAATGAATCTATCTACAGAAACAGGCTCACAGACATAGAGGACACACTTGTGGTTGCTAAGGGTTGGGGGTTGGGGGGAGGCATGGACTGGGAGTTTGGGATTAGCAGGTGCAAACTATTGTATATAGACTGGGAAAAGCAACAAGGTCCTCCTGGAGAGCACGGGGAACTGTATTCAGTATCCTGTAATAAACATAATGGAAAAGAACAAAAAAGAACTATATTCTTTTTTGTCTTTTTTTTGTTTGTTTTGTTTTTTGCCTTTTCTAGGGCCGCTCCCTCGGCATATGGAGGTTCCCAGACTAGGGGTCTAATGGGAGATGTAGCCGCTGGCCTCTGCCAGAGGCACAGCAACTCAGGATCCAAGCCGAGTGTGCGACCTACACCACAGCTCACAGCAACGCCGGATCCTTAACTCGCTGAGCGAGGCCAGGCAACCTCATGGTTCCTAGTCGGACTCGTTAACCACTGCGCCATGATGGGAACTCCAAAAAAGAACTATATTTTCTTTACTGAATTCCCATAGCCTTGGCTGTGAAGAATTTGACCTTCCAGAGGATTTGACAGTGATGTTTTTTATGCAGTTGATTTAAGAAATCAGTTTATGTCAAGAGGAACAAAGACAGAAAGAAGAGAGCTACGGAAAAGTTTACTCTTATCAAGCAACTTTTTTCTGAGATATTTGTCAGCCAGTCACCAGGTTCTGGGAAGGAGCAGAGCTAGTGTTTTCTTCCCCACCTGTGATCCAGGGCGGGGGCAGGAGGAAGGGGAGGCACAAGGTTTGTGTTTTCATTGAAACGACAAGTCACCAAACAGGTTTTGTTTCTTCGCTTCACAACAAGGTTCTTTTCCCCTGCTTCAAGGTATGAACAAGTTCCCATATCTTTTCCTAATCTACCCGCTGGACAAGCCCCACTTTCAGGTATCTGAGAAAGGAGAAGGCAGGGCCGTCAGCTGCCGTGCCCTGGGAAAGTCGGAGCCCTGATCGGGCCCTGCCTGGGAGCACCACCCGCCGCCTCCCGCGCTGCGCTGAGCCCAGGCCTCCTCTGCCCCTCCTGGCCCTCCCCTGCCAGAAGCAACCCTTCTCCAGGAGAAAAAGCGGTGTTGGGGAAGAGGTCCATGCGTCTGCAGGAGAAAAGCCTGGACAACAGGACCAGGACCGAAGCGCATTTCCCATCCCGTTCTTTTCAGTATAAAAACCATCAGCCTTTGTCTGGGATGGTTGCCATCCTTCTCAAGTGGCTCTGGACTCAAAAAAGTATAATAAATCTCTTTCTGACACATTCCAAATTCATAAGAGTTCAGAAATGCCAATCACTGCTGTCACCAGCAGACTCCCTCCCTCCTGGTTACTGGCCTTCTAGTGGGAACACCGATGACCCCCAGAGCCAGGTGAGGCTGCCCCACCACGTACAAACTTGGCTTTATTTTTTTTTCTTTTTAGGGCCGCACCCGCAGCATTCGGAGATTCCCAGGCTAGGGGTTGAATCAGAGCTGCAGCTGGCAGCCTACGCCACAGCCACAGCAACATGGGATCTGAGCCGCGTCTTCAACCACAGCTCACAGCAACACCGGATCCTTAACCCACTGACTGAGGCCAGGAATCGAAGCAGCAACCTCATGGTTCCTAGTTGGATTCATTTCTGCTGTGCCACAACGGGAACTCCCAAACCTGGCTCTTAATGATGTACTTCAGCCTTGCTTTTATCATCTAAACGGCATGAACTGTCTATGCAATGACGAGCTAAAAGGTGGGGGGGGACGTGGTGGTTTCCAGAAATGACCCGAAAAAACCTAAACCACAAATAATCCCATATCCTCTGATCTAAGTGGGGAGAACCATAGATGGCCCTCAGGAGCTGAAGGTGCCCAGAGAACTGTGTGCTCCTGGGGTGCCCTCTGCAAAGTTGTGCTTTGCCTCCTGATTCCTTGGCAACCCCTAGATCTGTCTGTCCTGGCCCCTCGAGCCCTCCTGCCTTGGGGGGCACCACAGGGTCTAGAGTCTAGAGGCATCTGTGTGCCCCGCCACCTGCGCCTCCCAGTTGAGTTCAAGGTTTCCTGATTGTCACTGCTTCTTTGGGATCCCTGAGGCCAGCTATTTCTCCGGCTGAGTGGGACTTCTGAGGTTCAGGGAGCATCTTGAGACCCTATCCTTGTTTTGAGGAGGCCCCAGGTTTACCTTCTGGGTGTGGAGGCCCCTAGCTTGGTGGCTTAGGTTCAGGACTCTGTAATTGCCCCACCCCACATCCCCCAGCCCACCTGCCCCCCGGTAAAGGCGGCAGCTGTGATGGTCTGACTGGGCCAGAGGTAAGAATTCACATTTGGAAGCCGAGGTTAATGGAATTTAGTCACTGATAAACAGGTCACACGTCATAAACTTCAGCCTCTGAGTATCCGTGTGAGAAGCAGAGCTGCCAAGGGTAGGAGTAAGCTAAGACATGAAACAGCTCCATGGGGTGGGGCTGAGTCAACAGGGACTCTGCGTGTTGGGCATAGAAGGCCCCAGGGAGCCGGGTGCCCTGTGCACCTGTGCCCGCAGGCTTGGAGGTGGCTGGCCAGCTTCGCCCCTGGCCTTCTCCGACGCTGCTGTGTGATTACACTCCCTCTGAGTTTGGGAGCCTGCCTGAGAGGCCTGGCCTTGCTACCAAAGGTGCACCTGGGCCTCTGTGGGCTTTGGAGACGTTACCTAATTCCTCATGGAGCCACATGGCTGAAGGGCGCTGCGAAGGGCCTCTAACTAGTTCTGTTGGACAACCGGCTCCGGCTCCGGGACTGCACGAGAGGAGAGAATGTATCTTCTTCCCGAACCTTTTGTTCAGTGTCTCAGCATTTTGAGTTTGGGGGGAACAGCCTCTGCCTTGTGAAGACAGCTTCAAAGAGCAGGAGGTACAGGTGGGGCCTGTCCACGCAGGGCGAACTGTAGAGGCGGAAGGGCCTCATCTTTAGGGGCTTGGTTTGCAAACTCAGGGCTCGGGGCACACGTGATTGCGCTCCCCTGCGTCCACAGTCCCTGTGTTTGCGAAAGTCTGGAAAGCGCTATGTTTTGCCAGTTCCAGCTTAGAGGCCAAAAGAATGGAATCAAAGCGTTTCTCTGTGAAAGGGTTCTCCGAAACTTGTCTTCTTCACCTGCGAGGCTGAGGAAGTGACTTCAGTGGCCCTGAATGTGACTGGCACTGTGGGTGAGGCTAAACCCCATCACTTAGTCCTGGTGACCCCGGGGCCTCTTACAGAGGAGAAGATGCAGCCCCTTCCTCCTCACCAGGCCTTGTGGGAGCACCTGGGGCATGCCCCACTTGGGTGGGATGCAGACTCCCTGCTTCCCGCTCCTTCAGGGAAGCCACCCGCTATGATGTCCGGTGCCTCCCACCTTCCCTTCTCCCAGATGCCTCTGCTTCTCTCCTGCAGAGCTGCGCCCGTCAGGCCCTGTGCTGCCCTCGCCAGTCCCGCCTATCATCCCGCTTCAGTTTCCGTGGATGGAGATGGGGCTCGTCTTTAGGGATGAGAGGAGAGGGTAAAAGCGGAAAGGGCATAACAGGGGCAGCCCAGGACCTGAAAGAGGAAAGGCAGGCAGGTGGCAGCCCGGGCCTCTCTGCCAGCGGGCTGGGGTGCCTGGAATCCCGGCATGTGACCTCTGCCTTAGGGGATCCGGTTCGAAGGAGGTCCTTTGGCCCCATCCCTTGCCCTCCTCCCTCGGGACTGGGTTCTGGAGCCCAGAATTGCCAGGGGTAGGGGCGGGGACAAGGGTGGGGGCACGAGCCTCCCACGCACACAGCTGGGTGAGTTCCCCAGGGAGACTCCCAGATCTGCTCCCTGCATGCTTTGAAGTCGAGGCTGTCATTGGAAAGGCAACTTGGCTTCAGTGGAAGGTCGGGGACCTGGCTCCAGGAGCTGGCAGCTCTGGGCAGGGCGAGGCCGGCAGCTGCCCACACCCGGCCTCCACGTTGTCCTCACCAGGGGCCACCTGCACAGAGTGGGGTAGCCTGGGTCTGCAGGGTCAGCCTGTCTCCCCACCGCAAATCCCCAAGCCACATTTCTGTGGGGACACAGCTGCAGCACCAGGTGGTGGTCCCTCTCCTGTAGTGTCATAAATTATTATACTTCTGCCAATATTGTAAGTGGCATTGTTTAAGTTTTTGTCTACACTTTACTGGGAAGCCCCTCTCAGAAAACTGAGTGTCTCCTTGCCTTGGGAGGGTTAACATTTAGCCTAGAAATGTCAATGTTGTTTGTTTGTTTATTTTGTAAATTTCTTCTAGGAATAAATAATTTCAGTGACAGTTTGAGCCAATTTTCAAATCGCTTAATTTTTTTTTTCTTTTTTTGGCTGCACCCTTGGCACGTGGAAGTTCCTGGGCCAGGGATCGAACCTGCACCAGGGCAGTGACCTGGACCACTGCAGTTACAACACTGGATCCTTAACCCACTGCACCACAAGGGAACTCCCATCAATTTGATCTTTTAAACCAACATGTGTTCTCATCTCAGCCATCCGCCTCACACAGACTTGATTCCAAACGACTATTTGCTGTTTCCAGATATCAGATCCACTTTGAAAGATGTATTTTGCTCTGAGTGTACCATTCAGACCACACACGGACTCCAGCCACACTTGATAAGGGGCAGAGACGGCCAAGAGGACAGAGCGTGTCAAACTGCAAACAGGAGAGACTCGAGAGCCTCTGCGCATGACTCTGGAGGCTGAGGGCTGTCACAGCATCACACGACAGGAAATTTCAGCTCAACCCCAGGAAGGTGTAGCCTTGAGAGCTAAGGGAAAACTCTGGTGGATAGGAGCGTGAGCACCCACTTCGGTGGAGGTGCGCAGACACAGGACAAAGGCTCTGCAGAGGATGGGCCCATAGAGAGCAGGCTTTGTTACCATCCTGACCTGAGCCAGCCCTACAATTGCTGTGGGACTTAACATCTCTGAGCCTCACTTTATTCTTCCAAGAAAACGGGAGTGAACTAAAATCACCTCATAGAGTGGTTATAAGGCCTGAACGAGACCACATATGTTAAGTACTGCTTACGTCAAGTGTATGCCTGTATGCCTGGTACGCACCACTATCCTCACCAGCACCATCAGCACCACCATCCCCATCATCATCCCCACCATTATTCCCGTCATCATCCCCACCACCACCATCCCCATCACCACCACCATCATCCCCATCATCATCCCCATCATCACCATCATCATCCCCACCATTATCCCCGTCATCATCCCCATCCCCACCATCCCCATCATCATCCCCACCATTATCCCCGTCATCATCCCCATCCCCACCATCCCCATCATCATCCCCACCATTATCCCCATCATCATCCCCATCACCACCACCATCATCCCCATCATCATCCCCATCATCACCATCCCCACCATCCCCATCATCATCCCCACCATTATCCCCATCATCATCCCCATCATCACCATCCCCACCATCCCCATCATCATCCCCACCATTATCCCCGTCATCATCCCCATCACCACCATCCCCATCACCACCACCATCATCCCCATCATCATCCCCATCATCACCATCCCCACCATCCCCATCATCATCCCCACCATTATCCCCATCATCATCCCCATCACCACCACCACCATCACCCCATCATCATCCCCATCATCACCATCCCCACCACCCCATCATCATCCCCACCATTATCCCCGTCATCATCCCCATCACCACCACCATCATCCCCATCTCATCATCCCCTCATCACCATCCCCACCATCCCCCCATCATCATCCCCACCATTATCCCCGTCATCATCCCCCATCACCACCATCCACCACACCCCATCGTCATCACCACCATTATCCCCGTCATCATCCCCATCATCACCATCCCCACCATCCCCATCATCATCCCCACCCATTATCCCCTCATCATTCCCATCACCACCATCCCCATCACCACCACCATCATCCCCATCCATCATCCCCCATCATCATCCCCACCATTATCCCCGTCCTCATCCCCCATCACCACCATCATCATCCCCATCTCATCCCCATCATCACCATCCCCACCATCCCCATCATCATCCCCACCATTATCCCCGTCATCATCCCCATCACCACCATCAGCACCACCATCCCCATCGTCATCACCACCATTATCCCCGTCATCATCCCCATCATCACCATCCCCACCATCCCCATCATCATCCCCATCACCACCATCCCCATCACCACCACCATCATCCCCATCATCATCCCCATCATCACCATCCCCATCCCCCTCTCATCCCCCCATTATCCCCGTCATCATCCCCATCACCACCATCAGCACCACCATCCCCATCGTCATCACCACCATTATCCCTGTCATCATCCCCATCATCACCATCTCCACCATCCCCATCATCATCCCCACCATTATCCCCTCATCATCCCATCACCACCATCCCCATCACCACCCACCATCATCCCCATCATCATCCCCATCATCACCATCCCCCACCATCCCCATCGTCATCCCCACCATTATCCCCGTCATCATCCCCATCGTCATCACCACCATTATCCCCATTACCATCCCCATCACCACCACCATCATCCCATCATCATTCCCATCACCACCATCATCCCCATCATCACCATCCCCATCATCCCCATCATCATTCCCATCACCACCATCATCCCCATCATCACCATCCCCATCATCCCCATCATCATCCCCATCACCACCATCATCCCCATCATCACCATCCCCATCATCCCCATCATCATCCCCATCAGCATGATCGGCACCATCCCCATCATCATCCCACCATTATCCCGTCATCATCCCATCTCCCATCATCCCCATCATCACCATCATCCCCATCGTCATCACCACCATTATCCCCGTCATCATCCCTATCACCACCACCATCATCCCCATCATCATTCCCATCACCACCACCATCATCCCCATCATCACTCCCATCACCACCATCATCCCCACCATCCCCATCCCCCATCATCCCCATCATCATCCCCATCAGCACGATCGGCACCATCCCCATCATCATCCCACCATTATCCCCGTCATCATCCCCATCCCCATCATCCCCATCATCACCATCATCCCCATCGTCATCCCCACCATTATCCCCGTCATCATCCCCATCACCACCACCATCATCCCCATCATCATCCCCATCACCACCATCATCCCCACCATCCCCATCCCCATCATCCCCATCATCATCCCCATCAGCACGATCGGCACCATCCCCATCGTCATCCCACCATTATCCCCGTCATCATCCCCATCCCCATCATCCCCATCATCACCATCATCCCCATCGTCATCACCACCATTATCCCCGTCATCATCCCCATCACCACCACCATCATCCCCATCATCATTCCCATCACCACCATCATCCCCACCATCCCCATCCCCATCATCCCCATCATCATCCCCATCAGCACGATCGGCACCATCCCCATCGTCATCCCACCATTATCCCCGTCATCATCCCCATCACCATTATCACCATTATCACCATCATCCCCATCACTTTCAAAAACACCACCACAAAGGCTGAACCAGAATTCCTATAGAGCCTTCCAGAATGGCTCTGATCAAGCCCAGCAGTGTGACGGGTGAGCAGGTGCCAGCCTCACAGCTTGGTTCAGACTCCATTGCTCACCATGGTCCTAGACATGCAGTCCAGAGGTTACTTCGGCAAAGAAGCGAGCCTTAGATTTAAATTCCACTGCCTACGGAGAAACAGGGTTTTGCCACTTTCTAAAAATAGGTCTCCGGAGTTTATTTTCCTTCTCCAGGGCTGGGCAGGCCTGGCTTCCTGCTTAGATACACATGGGAGGACTCCCCATCCAAGTTCCCACTTTTCCACGTCTTCTTCCCTCCCCCCGCAGAGCTGGGCTCCCCCGCCGTCTCCCAGGGTCTCCTCCCAGATGAGGAAGTGCCCGCCCGGCCCAGCCCAGTGCTCAAAAGGCTACAGGGAACACTGGGGGATTGTGCAACCAGAGCCCCTTGGCCACCACAAGGCTGCGGAGGAGGAAGTGCTTATTCTTAGTTGCTGGGCTGGTGGGGCTGGGCCCTCAGACTTTCCATGTTGCCCAGCACACTCCCAGCCAGTCCCCAGGGATCACAGCAGCCTCACCAGCCAGAGCTTCCAGAGCAGCTGCCACAAAGCAGGTGGGAAGCTCCAGGCCTGCCTAAAGCTGCCTTGGGTCAGGACCCCCTCCCCCCGGCATGGCCCCTCCCCCGGCCTCCTCCACATTCTGGCTGGATGCCCAGAGCGCCTTCTCCAAGCAGTGATTCTCAGCTCGTGATGCCCAGGCCAGCCTCCTTCCAGAGGGGATGGTGGACCCTCCCTCCCCGTAAAATGTCCTCCTGGAACTTTCCTCTGGAAGTCAACCCCACGGCCCCCAAGAGGACCCATCGCTGCTTTCTCAGCACGCCTAAGGCAGTGGGGACTTTCAGAGGCCACCTGGTCCCTCTGAGCAGGGGCATCATTCCATAGAAAGATCTGGGTGTAAGAGCTGACTCCATCTCTCACCAGCTGTAGGCACTGCAGGTACTCAGGTGGGAGATTTTGAAAGACTAAATGAGAGAATGGGAGTGCAAAACTTCTGAAAACTGTTAGAGCAGTAGAGTCTAGGGCAGAATCAACGTCGCCAGGAAATGTGTTAGAAAGGCCAATTTCTGTACAGCAGGAACTGGCACAACATTGTAAATCTACTCTCCTTTAAAAAATGTTAAAAATAGGAGTTCCCGTCGTGGTGCAGTGGTTAACGAATCCGACTAGGAACCATGAGGTTGCGGGTTCGGTCCCTGCCCTTGCTCAGTGGGTTAACGATCCGGCGTTGCCGTGAGCTGTGGTGTAGGTTGCAGACGTGGCTCGGATCCCGCATTGCTGTGGCTCTGGTGTAGGCCGGCGGCTACAGCTCCGATTCAACCCCTAGCCTGGGAAACTCCATATGCCACGGGAGCGGCCCAAGAAATAGCAACAACAACAAAAGACAAAAGACAAAAAAAAAAGTTAAAAATAATAAAAAAAGAAACGTAAATTAGCAGAGTCACCCCAGATCTACTGAATGAGATCTACTGAAAGGGGACCCAGTCCGGTTTGAACAAGCCCTTGTGTGATGGATGCAACAAAAAACAGGCCCTGTCTTCTGAGCAGCACAGATGGGGAAGTGAGCAAAGATGCAGAAGAGATGCCACACTGTGATACCCTGGAGGCTAGGGACTGCCCCAGTGCCTAGTGTGACATCTGGCACAAAGCAGGTGTTTGGGGAATAGCTCTGACATTGAATAGGTGTGTAAACATAAAAGGACAAGAGTCGCTCTCAAGTCTGCCAGTGAACACACGCTACTTCTAAATTTCAGAAAGCAGATAATCCAGTTTGAGGGAGAGACAGAGACAAGGAGGGAAGGACAGGAGATTTGGGCCACGGTTTTGGTCTTGCCCGTGGTGGCCGCGGAGGAGATGAGCGGGAATGCTCACCTTGACAAGGGGCCAGGCCACACCATGTGGCTTCTGGGCCTCCCTGGAGTGGATCCAGGGGTCACCTGTTGGCCGTGGCCACCATCCACTGATTCCGCCTACTTGTGCTGTCCCAGAGGTTGAGGAGACGGCTGTGACCAGGCACACGTGGTCCCATCTTCCCAGGCTGGCAGTCCAGGGAGACAAGGAAGCAAGGTAATTGCAAGAAGGCAGCACTGCAAAGAGGAAACACAGGAGCCAGGGACAGAGCAAGGGGCGGCCATCACAGAAGGCGGCCATGCTGAGACTTGAAGGGTTCACGGGGGCTCGTGGGACTATGAGGTGTGTGAACAGTGTTCCAGGCAGAGGGCACGGCCTGTGCAAAGACCCAGAGGCAAGTCGGAACTAAAGCAGTTTGGAGGGGAGGCACCGAGATGGGCTGTCCGTCTCCAGTCACTGTTATGAAACCTCAGGTGAGGAGGGGCTGCAGAGTGAGGGGTGCAGTCCCTGCCCACGTGGCTCTCCATCTAGCAGTCATTCAACAAACACGTGGGCAACTTTCCAGACACAGGGACACAGCAGAACGGAAACAAGTCACAGGAGCAGTGGCTCAGCAGGTTATGAACCTAGCATTGTCACTGCTGTGGCTCTAGCTGTGGTGGTGGCACAGGTACGATCCCTAGCCTGATAACTGTCACATGCATCATATGCGGCCAAAAAAAAGGAAGAAATAAAGCACAACACAGACCCAACTCTTGAGGAGCCCGCATCCTAGTGGTGAAAACAGAAAACTTGCAAAACCAAAGACGGTGCCTGGGAGAGAGGGAAGCGCAAGGCACGGCTGAAGGCCTGCCAGGGAGAGCGGGTGGGGCCAAGGCAGAGGGAGGTGCTTCATCACCACGTGGGAATGTGCCACTCAGCCCTCATGTCACCCTGCCACTCAGGGCTCTGGCTTTAACTGGATGCTTCCAGAATCCTGGTGGACAATCAAAGAGAGAAAAACCACCAAGCTCTCACAAGAGGAACAAGACGAAAGGAGTACTAGGCTATGCTAATACTCTCCTCCAGGGCACATAATCCACACTCCATCACACGCACGAGGCTCTGCTCTACGAAACTAACATAACAGTGCTCATATGCGCCTGTGCTGTACACACCGCACCACACACAGGATGCCACGCGGTGCCACACTAGTACTAATACTGACCATGGCCTGGGACACTGTACATACTTTATACCACACACAGGATGCCACGCGGTGCCACACTAGTACTAACACGGTGCTAGATACTGACCATGGCCTGGGACACTGTACATACTTTATACCACACACAAGATGCCATGCTGGCTATCCTAGTACTAAACATTCTACTCTATTCTACATAGTAAATTACACATACTCTACTATCTAAACAGCCTAGTGCCTGACATACAATCCATCTTATGGAAGGTAACGCTTCTCCAGCTGAGAATAGAGAGCCCTATCGGAACACCGGATGCTTAACCCACTGAGCAAGGCCAGGAACTGAACCCACGGCCTCATGGATACTAGTCGGGTTCTTAACCCTCTGAACCACAATGGGAACGCCGAGAGAATGGTTTTTAAAGCTGGTTCTCGCTCCATCCCAGTACCAGACCTGTCCTCATAATTCAGAGGGAAGCGTCTGTCACAGGCAGGGAGGGACATTCCGTGTGAAACGTCACCCAGACTAATGACAGCTAATGGAAGCTGAATCCCAGCCACCAGCCACACCTGCCAAGCCTCGCCTGAGAGGGTGTGTTTGGTGGGTGTGCCCACCACACTGGCTGCCTCTGGAGGCCTCACCAAGAGTGGGTCCCAACCAGTCAGCCTCTGAACAAAATGCACCCCAGATCCACATTTGGGTTTGGGAGGGAAGAAATGTCTTGGGGGAGGGGGCAGGAGGTATAGTGAGAATAAAGATGGCACTTGGCCACCACTGACAAGCTCTCCAGCCTGGCCTGAGTCACCTCCCACATCTCATTTCCTCAATGCATTAGTCAGGATGCATGAGGCTCTGCTTGGTAACAAATAAACCCCATGGTCCTAGCAGCTTAACAAAATAAAAGGTTCTCTATGCAAACTCTCCTGTGGGGCAAGCACCCCTCCTCCTGGTCACGTGGCTGCAAGGCCAGGAAGCCTTGATCTCCAGGGGCCCTGGCAGGGGAGGAAGAGGCGTCTGGAGGGTCCTGTCTGAGAGTGGCTGCTGTCTCTCCCACACCTCACAGCCTGGACTCATCCCGGGCGTGCCCACGGCTGGAGGCCGAAAGGCAGCCCCTGCCCAGGACGCGAATGAGGCCCTGAGAGCGCCTCCACCGCTCAACCGTTAAAGCCACCGACTCATTTGTCACTTTGGGAGGGGCCCAAAGGCAGGTGCTACAAGTCTTCCCAGAACTCAGTAGGCGTTCAGGAGGTGAAGACTGACGGGGGACACCAAAGTGGCACCTCGCCAGCCTGGGCAAGGGGCGGGCAGCCAGCTGCGGGCAAGCGTTCCCCGTGTCTGCCGGCGCACGCGTACCTGTGGTTGTTCTAGATTTAAGTGACATGAGGGATGTGTGGCTCACGATTTACACAGAATCCTGAAGACACACAACACAGGCCCACCTCAGAGCTACCCCAGGCTCAGTTCCAGACTCAGGAAATAAAAGGGCATATCACAATAAAATGAGTCACATGATTTTTTTGGTTTCCCAGTGCATATATAAGTTTACACTACACCATAGTCTATTAGCTGTGCAATAGCTTTATGTCTAAAAAAAAAGTGCACATCTTAAGAAATACAGTATTGCTAAAAATTCCTAACCATCATCATCCAAGACTTCAGCGAGCTGCGATCTTTTTTTTTCTCCACCCGTGGCATATGGAGGTTCCCAGGCTAGAGTTCAAATCGGAGCTGCAGCTTCCGGCCTATACCACAGCCACAGCAACGCCAGATCCTTAACCCACTGAGCAAGTCCATGGATCGAACCTGCGTCCTCATGGATACTAGTTGGATTCGTTTCTGCCAAGCCACGATGGGAACTCCAGCAAGCTGTCATCTTTCTGCAATAGTGACATCAAAGATCACTGATCATAACAAATATAATAATAACTTTAAAAGCTTGAAACGTTGTGAGAATTACCAAAATGCGACACAGAGACACGGAGGGAGCAGATGCTATTGGAAAAATGGTGCTGATAGATTTGCTCAATACAGGGTTGCCCCAAACCTTCAACTTTTTTTAAAAAATGCAATATCTGCAAAGCACAACAAAAGGAGCTCGATCTGTATGCTACGCTGTACATTCGGCACAGCCACCTGATTCTCACAGAATGCACAAAGTCTCACTGACTTTGGCCAAGCCCTGGCAGTCGACCCTGACCAACAAGTGGAGTTGCCTCCCCATCAGCTCACTCTTACCCCAACAAACCTATTGTCCTCAAATCTGATATGTGAGCCGGTAAACGATTTCTCACTTTCATATCAATTAGGTGTATTAAACAAACCTTTTTTTTTTTTTTTTTTTTGCTATTTCTTTGGGCCGCTCCCACGGCATATGGAGGTTCCCAGGCTAGGGGTCGAATCGGAGTTGTAGCTGCCAGCCTACACCAGAGCCACAGCAACACAGGATCCGAGCCACGTCTGCAACCTACACCACAGCTCACGGCAACGCCGGATCCTTAACCCACTGAGCAAGGGCAGGGACCGAACCCGCAACCTCATGGTTCCTAGTCAGATTCGTTAACCACTGCGCCACGATGGGAACTCCTAAACAAACCTTCTTTGACCTGAATAACTTCTTGGCTGAGTCAGATAACCATTTTCAGACACTGGGAAATAATCCCTCTGTTTTTTTGTGTTATTCGAAAACATAATGGCTGCCCTCACTCACTTAAAGGTACCAAGGGCCAACTCCCGATTACACCACCCACCAATCAGAAGAATGTCCCAGAGCTGATCACATGTCCCATAACCCCCCCGCCCCCCGCCGCCCCGTCTTTTTTTTTTTTTTTTGGCCTCGCCAAGAGCGTGTGGGAGTTTCCCAGCCAGAGATCGAACCCGCACCACAGCAGCAATGCAGCAGTGACAACGCCAGATCCTTAACCTGCTGTGACATAAGAGCATTCCCCTCACCCTTTCAAAACTTTTCCCTGAAAGGCTTGGTGAAGTTCGGGCCTTTTGAGCACTAGCAGCTGGACCCCTTGCTTGGTACCTGCAATAAATGCTGCACTTTCCTTCACCACAACCTGGCGTCAGTAGATTGGCTTTGCTGTGCGCCGGGTAAGGGGACCCAGGTTTGGTTCAGTGACACCCAGAACCTCAGCTTGGAGCAGGGGTCAGAAAGGAAAGGCCGACTGATGGGCAGAGAAGCCAGGCTGGAGGAGGGAGCAGCGGGGAAGGATTCAGTGGTGGGGAAGGCGGGTGGCAGCTTCTGGGCTGCTGGGCTGCAAAGGGAAGGCTCTGGGCCGCTGCCTGGAGAGGGTGAGTGCACAGGGGCAGCTGAGCTGAGGCCTCCCCCAGGAGAACTGTGCCAGCGAGCCAGCTATGCACACTCAGTCTCACCACGATGCCAGGGAAGAAGAAAGCAACACAGGTGAAATCAGGCATCTGAGCCCCCAAGGAAGAGCACAGGGCCGAGGCTGCAGGCACCCACTCCCCCACAGCCAGCTGCACCCACCACGCTCTGGGTGAGCAGCCCAGGACAGACAGTCCTGGAATAAAAAAGCTCCGAAATGTGACCGCTTTCAAAGCTTTTCTAAAGAAGTCAAAGAAGTGAGGAAACAATCTTTGACCTTGAAGCAAGCGGGGAGAATCAAAGGCTCTTCAGGCTGTGGGACACGCGACTTGTGACTTTCATGGTAGCTTTTTTTTTTTCTTTTTTTATTCTGGCTACCCTGCGGCCCACGGAGTTCTCATGCCAGGGATCAGATCTGTGCCCCAGCTGTGAACCACACCCACACTGCAATGCCAGATCCTTTAACCCATTGCACTGGGCTAGGGATCAAACCTGCATCCTAGCGTTGCAGAGATGCCACCGATCCTATTGAACTGCAGTGTGAACTCTTTTTTTTTTTAATTACATGGCAGGTTTTTATGAAGAGAGTTTAAACAGATGGATAGTACAGCTGAGGGCCATTTGGAGACTGTGTCTCCCCCAAGTAGATAGATGATAGAGTTGATAGCAGGTAGATAGATAGATAGATAGATAGATAGATAGATAGATAGATAGATGGATAGATGGATAGATGGATAGATAGATAGATGGATAGATGGATAGATAGATAGATGGATGATGGATGGATGGATGGATGGATAGATAGATGGATAGATGGATAGATAGATAGATAGAGAGAGAGAGAGAGAGAGGCAGGCAGGCAGGCAGGCAGACAGACAGACAGACAGCAAGACAGAATTCATACATATGGGTGGGCACAGCACAGCGAGGGAACCTCCGGTCCCTCAGCTGGTAAGTGTCAGAGCTGAGATTCGAGCTCATGCAGCCTTGCTCCTCACCACACTGACCGCTCTCCTGCACCAGGTCCTGAGCTGGTCCTTCCTCACCCCCTGGGACTCAGGTGCACACACGGTCTTGGACCCAGCACGGGCCAGGTGGTGGGCCTGCAGCTCAATCTGGGGGCCCTTCTTTAAGGCAAAGCCTACAAAGCAGTGATGACAAATTGCACAGGTTTTGGAAGCAGCCGTGCCAGTGTCAGGCCCTGGTTTTCAGCTCCGCTGGTCTCATGCAAACAGGCCCCTGCCCCGGGGACCTCTGAGGCTGTCAATCTATCCATGTAAGGGCTTCTGGGAAGCCTTCGTCTGTCCACTGGCAGCTTGGGAAAGAGAAATATCCCAGGAGGGGAAACCATATGGGGGTCTGAGGGAAGCCCCCAAATCGCCCAGCACCCCTCAGCCCACTGCGGCGATGGGTGCTGGAATGTGGGAACCCTGGGCGGGGCCTGTGTGCCAGCTGCTCACAGCCACACAGGCCGGAAGCTGCTGGCACCCAGCCTGCTTTCAAAAAGGCATGAATAACGAGGGGGAAGATATGGGAAATTTCCTGCCCAGACCTGAAGCTGGTGGGATCATTGAAATGTAACCACCCCCAGGCACGCACGTGGCTGCAGCACAGGAGGAGGGGACCAGCTTCTCTTGTGCGGCTCCTCTTGTAAGAGCCACAGATGAACCAAGCCAGAGAGCCTCGGTCCCCAGGGAACAGTCCGAGTGAGGGTCACACAGGTCGTCCTGGGTTTCTAAGTCTCAGGAACTGTCATCCCGGCTAGAATGTTCTGTGCTACCAGAGGCTCTCGCAGGCTCTCATTTCCCTCACCATGTCATCTAGGAGCCACGAGGTGAGGCTGAGCAAGACTGTACATCCGTGCGGGTCGGGGATGAGGAGGGCTGCTGTGTGTGTGTGGGGGGGTGGGGAATGGCCCAGCACAGGGTCTCAGAGCCCAGGGGAGGGTGGGGGGAGGGTGGCATCTTCAGGAGGGAGGGGAAGTGTGACGAGAGCTTAGTCACCCAACACAAGTGACCAAGGAAGTTGCTATGTTAAGGACAGTGTCTGAGAAGGGGCTGAGAACCCTAAAACGAAGCTCTCGGTGTCAGCATGGAATCAGGGGTGCAAGATGAAAGTGTGTGTGTGCCCTGAAAGTGTTTGGTCTATGTCAACCAAGTGGAAATAAACACAGATGTAACCGTGTGCAGATGCACGTGTGTTTACACACGTTCCGGAGCTCAGTCCCCGGAGAGCGAAGCATCTGGGAGTCCATGGGGTGCCCATGAGTGGGCTCCTGAAACCCACTGTGAAAGAAGGCGTGACTCATGACACTTGTGGAAGATGGGAGGTGGGCTGTTTGCTGTGACAGTCGGGGGTGATCACACTCAACTCCAGCTCCAAAGACTCGCCGGGGTGTATGTCCCAGGAGTGGGGGTGGGAGGGTCAGAGGTGGCAGCGGGGGAGCATCGAGGCCATTCCAGCCACATGGCTGCCTCACCTCAACAGACCTCTCTCTCTTTTTTTTTTCTTTTGCTTTTTAGGGCTACACCTGCGGCACATGGAGGTTCCCAGGTTGGGGGTCAAATCAGAGCTACAGCTGCCCGCTTACACCACAGCCACAGCAACACCAGATCCGAGCCACATCTGCGACCTACACCATGGCTCACGGCAATGCCAGATCCTCAATGCACTGAGTGAGGCCAGGGATCGAACCCGCAACCTCATGATTCCTAGGCGGATTCGTTTCTGCAGCACCACAACGGGAACTCCAAGAACATGTTCTTGTGTGAGCAGATCAGGAAGTGCCCAAAGAACAATAGGGACGTGTCAAAAAGATGCAGAGGCAGGACTGAACGGGCTCCTGAGGACCAGATCTGTGCTGATTTGAGCATCAGGAAAAATAATGATAATAATGAGTCATAACCTAGGAAACCACAAGTCCACACATATGTTAATTGATTAATTACATTAATTAGTTATATTTACTTGTATATTTAGAATTAATTATTAACCATAATTATTTGGTGAGTAACTGGTTAGTTACATAGTTTCAAAGGACCTCCCGTGAAACACGGAATAATTAGAAACAAAGACTCACCTCAGGTGGAGATGCTTGGCGGACAGACTTTAATCAAAGGATAGGTTCCATCAGTGATGGAACAAACAGAAAACTGTGCAGCAATGAGAACATGGCACCACTTCCATTCCTACCAAGATTCAGATCCTGAAGCTAAGCATGAGGCAACACCAAAAACCTCAAATTGAGGGACATTCTATAAACAACTGAGTCTGTGCTGCTGAAAAGCACCCAGGTAATGTACGCCAATAAAAGACTGAGAAATGCTTCCCAGGCAGGGGGACTGAAGAGATGTGACAGTTAAATGGGACGCATGATCCTGTACCGGGCCCTTTCTTTCTTTCTTTCTTTTTTGGCCGCACCTGTGGCACTTGGAATTCCCGGGCCAGAGATCGATCCAAGCCAGAGCTGGAACATACGCCACAACTACAGCAGTGCTGGATCTTAACCCACTGCACTAGGCCAGGGATCAAACCGGTGCCTCCACAGAGACAAGTCAGATCATGAACCCCCTGCGCCACAGTGAGAATGCCCCCTTTTGCTACAACGGACATTACTGGGGAAGCTGGGGACACCAGGGCTGGGTTGGAACAGGACAGACTGACTGCATTTGATGGTCGTGTTGGAATAGAACATACTTGTGTGTAGAAAATACACACCAAAGTATCCAGGGGTATGGCCATCACGTTGGCACTATATTCTCTAGTGGTTCTGGGAAAACATTTATACCGTACTTGCCACTTTCTGCAAAAGTCTGAGGACGTTTCTAAAGAATCAGTCTTCCGCAGATTGCAGGTCTCAGAGATGGCAGGGAACTCAAGAGATCAGACAGTCTGTCCCTCCCCTGGGGTCCTGGAAGGGTTTTCTTGCCCCCATTTCACTGAAGAGATGGTTGAGACAGAGCAGGTTGTGTGGCGGGCCTTTGGCGGCTTGTAAATGGAGCTGGAGGAGGGAAGAGGTGGCCAGAGACCAATCACAGAACAGCGCTGGCCCCTCCCCCTTTCCATGGAGCCCCCTGGCTCCCTGCCCTGCCCCATGCAGTCCTTTCCTGACCAAGAAAAAGCCACATTGAAAGCAGAAAAGAAGAGTTCCTGCTGTGATGAAACGGGATTGGCGGCACCTTGGGAGTCCCGGGACACAGGTTCGAGGCCCAGGCTAGCAGAGTGGATTAAGGATAGAGCATTGCCACAGCTGTGGCTTAGATCTGATCCCTGGACAGGGAACTCCGTATGCCGCAGTGAGGCAAAAAAAAAAAAAAAAAAAAAAAAGGCAAGAAAGCAGAAATGAAAAAGTAATAGGAATTGGGTATGGACGTTTCGGATGGATGGTCAGGGTTGAGGACCTTCTGCCCGTCTTCAAGGTCCTCTTAAAAAAGCTTTCACCTGGGGAGAGTTCCCTCAGTGGCTCAGTGGTTAACAAACCCAGCTGGTATCCCTGAGCACACAGGTTCAATCCCTGGCCTTGCTCAGCAGGTTAAGGATGCAGCGTTGCCTTGAGCTGCCGTGTAGTTCAAGGGCGAGGCTCAGACTCCACGTCGCTGTGGCTGTGGGGTGTGCTGGCGGCTGCAGCTCCGATTCAACCCCTAGCCTGGCAACTTCCATTCGCCACGGGTGCGGCCCTGAAAAGACAAAAAAAAAAGCTTCCACTGCCGCCCATTCAGGCCCCTGATGCCCATGGGGGAGGGGGTCAGGAGAGGAGGAATCCCTCGGGAAAAGCCTTCTCTGGGAGTCAGGTAGACACTGCCAAAGAAACGGGATTGGCAGGAAGAGAGAACAAGTCAGAGATGTTTGTTTCAGGGCAGGCGTCTCAGGAGGAAGCAAACATGGAGAGAGAGGAGGAGACACGGGTGCCATGGGAGGAAGGCTGCCCACCCCGCCCTGGCCCTTGACCGTGAGCGGCTGCCCTGTCTGCGCCTGGAGGGGTCAGGCCCCACTCCCTCTCACTGCACACGGCCCGGACGGAGCTGGACAATGGAATGCGGGGCTTGTCCTCTAAAAGGAGAAATAACCACAGCTGCCAAGGTCCCGTGGCTGGGATGCGACAGCCCAGGCGGGCTGGCTCCAGAAACACGGACGTGACACCAGGCCGGAGAATCTTACATCTTGTTCCCCTGAAGTCACACCACTTGCTGCATCAAATCAAAGAGAGCGGTCATCTCTAGAAAGGATGATCTGCCTTAAGGTGGAAGAGAGGGCATTTTCCCAGGCTCGTGGGGACAAAGCCCTGTGGACAGCAGCCACGGGCATTTCCGTTTTCTCATCTGGAGAAACTGGGCCAGGGCCACTCCACCACCTGGTCATCAGAGTCAGAACCAGAACACGACTTTTCCTCCCCCACTTGGCTGTTTTTACCAAGAGAACCTCGGTGTGAATGACACAGAGCCAGGGCTGGCCCATTGTGCTAGAACAGTGACCGGTCAGCCTACCTGAAACAGGTAATAGGCTAGCAGGCGAGGAGGTTGCCTGGAACAGTCTTGTCTTCTGTGTCCCTACAAACTCACCCCATCAGTTTATTCCCATGAGGTCTGGCACATGTAGACCCTACAGCATGGTGTTTCATCCACATGAGGAATTATAAACTCTACATCCCAAGGGTACTTGGGGAGTCCATCTTTGAGCTGCATTCATGGGATATCAACCTGCCTGATGACCAAAGAGATTCACATAATATTGTTTTAAACAAGATGGAAATCTGCACCTCGCTCATGTAAAAGTTCAAATGCACAGGCAGAAATAGCATGGCGGCTGCACCACCATCTGGGATCCAGGCCCCTGTAAACCATCCGCTCTGCCATCCTCAACATGTCCTTCCATCTCGTGGCCCAGAATGGCTACTCCAGTACCTGCCATCATGTTTACATTCCAGCCATGAGAAGGGTGGCGTGATGAAAGGCAAGGACACACCACCTCCTCTGAAGGACAGGACACAGAATATGCACACACCTCGCTTTCGTACACATTCCATTAGCCAGAACTTTGTCACATAGTCACAGCCAGCTAAGAGCAAGGCTACGAACCTAGCAACGTAAGCACTACATGCTGTGTGATGAGGACGGTACCATGTAGCAAACGCACACTGGGGCACTGACTAGCAATTCTGCCACAGGAGTAATGCATTTGAGCTGCTCAGAACTAAGAGGAAAGTCTTTTTCTCCAGCGCTAGACTTTCAGGTATAAACCAGACCCAGTTTTCTCTGCTCAGAAGTGCACGCTGGGCCTGGGCCACTAGGCTGCTGTCCGCCCCTCAGCCTCTCTCGGGAATCTGTCCCAACATCGCACACTCTCCCTGTTGTCTCTTCTGCATTCTTTCTGCTTTGGGCTTGACCCTGAGCCCCTGCTCTGTCATCCAGTGGGCTGGGGAAGTCACTAGGGCACCTCCTTTTGGACAGTGAGGGTGACGATAGAGGGGTGGCCCCATGCGAAGCAAGCCTCTCTTGGCCAAGGGTGGATCCTGAGCCCACCTGCCCCACTGGCATGTGGGGAAAGGTGAAAATCATGCTCACCCATGTGTGGGTCTAGTGTGGGCAGCAGATGCCCGAAAACAGCAGGCATACCTGCCCTCGGGCCGGGCTGAGGGGCCGGTTGCACTCGTGCCTGGCAGCCGCTTTCCTGACTTTCCTTCTTGGCTGAGCCTTCTGCCCCATGGTGAAGGAAGCACCACATGGTCTGATACGAGGGCCCTTCGGCAGAAGGTCAGAGACATGGAATCTCGCAGTCTTATGTTTAAAAGCTCAGAGACCTGGAGGGCAGTGCAGCCTGGTGGTGAAATACAAGGACTCTAAAAACTCCTAGACTCCAGTCTGGGCTCCAGCATTTATTAGCTTGGGACAGGATGAGCTACCTGGTGACTCTACATCTGGGTTTCCCATCTATAAAACGGAGATCACTGTCCCTGGGGCGGGGGGGTGAGTCACAAGTGAGCTGGCCCTTGTCATCAGCCACCCCTGCTCCTTAACCTCTTGGAGCCTCAGCTTCCTCATGCGTGTGAGCCAGGAAAACTTCTACACCCAGCATGGGACACTGAGGGTAAATGTCTGGCAATTCTAGAAGGTTGTCTGTGTGTGCACGTTCTTCTTCCTTCTCTGCTTTCCTGGGTCTGGCTTCTCTACAAATAGAAGGGAGACAAATGATTATCCCCACCTGAGCCCCGGAGAATTCACACAGCTCTCAATCCAGAGATGGGGTCCGAGAGTGCCTAGCTTGTCTGCTTGGCTTTCCTGCCCTTGATGCTATGTTCTGGTCAACCATGACCCACATGAGTGACACGCCACAGCCTGAGGACACAGGACAGAGGAAGGCATGCGGGGTGCCCAGTACACACTAGAACCAAAGGCTTTGGGGGCCAGTGACCCAGGAAGCCCTTCAGCCCATCCTTCAGTCAAAAGGATGTCATTGTTATCAGCCGCAGCCCACGGGGGCTGAGGGCTCCGGACCAGATTTCAAGACGGAAGAGGAGGGCTTCAGAAGGGTGGCACCAGTGCCCCTGAGGGCGGGCTCTAGGAGGCTGTCCTTGACAAAACCCGTCTGTCCCCTTAGTCACCCATCTCACCTGCAATGCCCCTCATCTCACTCCGCCAACATCCACTGAGTAATCATGATGTTAGGCAATTTGAGAGCAATTTCGCCGCAACAAAAGTCATCAGAGAACAAATACAAGCTTTGGAAAATAGAGGCAGATTCTGTCCCAAGTCAGTTGCTGTGGCTTTGACTTAGAGACGGGCTGGACTCCAGGGATCCCTCCCCTTTTAGAGGGCATGTGGGACAGATGGCGGTGACTGCAGGGCCAAGAGCCTTCAAGAGCTTCCTGACCGTCCTGGTCCAGCCCTTCTGTGTGACCGCCTGGAGGTGGCCCTCTCTCCCGGTTTCCAAGCTTTCTTCTTTCCTTCCACAATCTGAAGTCCACCTTTCTGTTCCTTGTAGTTTTACTCTGTCCTTGCAGTTCTTTCTACCAAGGTGTCATGAACAGATTTTTTTGTTTGTTTGTTTTGTTTTTTGCTTTTTAGGGCCGCGCCCATGGCATACGGAGGTTCCCAGGCTAGGGATCGAATAGGAACTATAGCGGCCGGCCTACACCACAGCCACAGCAACTCCAGATCCGAGCCGCGTCTGCGACCTACACCACAGCTCAAGGCAATGCCAGATCCTTAACCCACTGAGCAAGGCCAGGGATCAAACCCACAACCTCATGGTTCCTAGTCAGATTCATTTCCACTGCACCATAACAGGAACTCCTATCACAACCTTTTAAATCAACTATATTTAAATAAAACTTTAAAAATGAAAAAAATATTATTTAAATGTTCAGAAATGCATGTAAGCCCTGTATACCAGGTCACTACCAGCCTGTCGACAAAATTATAAACGACCGGAGAGGCTGTCTTGTCATCACTGGAGGTTCACGCGGCCCATGGCTGGAGTGACCAGGTGGGAACGCTGTCCCTCTAAGCCTTGAGCAAGTAAATTTAACTCCTGGTATGGAGAGTAGACTGTTTTGTCTTTAAAGTCCAGGAAACTTTTTTCTACTCTATAACACAGCTAGGTTTATTTTCATGGATGATTGTTTTCTCATCACTGAATCCAATGGACATTCTGGGGAGGTAGCCGGGTTGTCAGTGGGCTTTGTCCGTCCCCCACAGCATGTTGCCAGGTATCCACAGGGATTCCCAACCCCAGTCTCAGAAGCCCAGTACTGAGCCATAGAAAGCTTGTTAAAAAGCCAGAGAGAAGAGGGGAAGGCAGAGCATTGAAGGGCTGTCAGTCATTTACACTTTAGTCTAAATGTACTCCCCTCTCCTGAGGAGAAGTTTTAAGGTCAGAAGAGAGGAGCAAGAGGCCCAGGACAGGTAAAGGGCAGCAGAAGGTACAAAGAGGAGGGAGGGAAGCTTGGATTAGCAAAGTCAGCCTTTATCCCTGTGCCTGGCCCCGTACCAGCCCTGATCCTCTGACATCAGCAAGCAGATATTCATAGCATTTGTTACACACCTGCTGGTCCCAGAACATTCCATTCTGAGGCCCCGTGTCAGGGAGACCAAGCCCTGGCTGGGACCTGAACCGGCAAGTGATGGAGTCACTGGCACAAAACCAGTGAGTTCAGGCCACACTAATGATCCACCTGGGAGACCCTTTCCCTCTCCAGGCACCTCTGGCTCCACCTTCAGTCTCAGCTCCTGAGCTGCATGGGCCCCACCCCTGGAGAGCAGGAAGGCCTGATAGGGAGCTTCCAGGCCCACCCAGGAGGTGATTTCTGGGCCAGGCAGGAATGACATCATGCTCCCGGCCCTGAGAATTTCCCCACAGGGCCAGGGATGGGCTGCCAGAAGATCTCCCTCCTGCACCGTCTTCACTTCCAGCTGCTGTACCAGCTGCCAGCTGCACACTCAGCTCTCAGGGGTCTGGGAAGGGGCCCGAGCTGGCCCGTCCGAGGTTAGAGCAGCCTGTCCCATGCGGCACCGGAGCCCTTTTAGCAGAGGAAATTTGGGCCCGTTGGAGGGGACGGGGTCTCCCTGAGGCCTCTTGGCTTGTGTCCACAAAGGGTGGGGGCACAGGGTCCACTTAGTCGAGCCGAGTTCACCCTTTAGGGCCCAAGAAGCTCCCTCGGAGGTAAGACCATGCCTTATGGTTTGAGTCTGGACACCCCCCACCACATCCAAGTGGAGATCTGCCGTCTTCACCGCTTACTGAGCAGCAGGCATCTCGGACTTGGCCGTGATTCTGCCTCGGGTGGACGTCACTGGTGACGGAAAACCAGCAGGAGCTCCCAGGCTTTGAGTATTTCTGGGCCAGGGATGATGCTAAGAGCTTGGCCTGGGTCACCTTGATTCCTGCTCATGACAAACCCGTGAAGCAGTTCCTTCATTATCTCCGCTGAAGAATGGGGAAGCGGATGGTTAGAGAGGCCAAGTCCAGGGGCAAAGAGCCTGCAAGTGACAGTGCCACTGGCACAAAACCCACCTTCCAACGCCCACTGCCCTGATACCCAGTGCCTGTGGGTGGGATGAGGTGCCCCAGGAACAGGGCTGGCCAGGCTGAATGCCCATGTCCAAGGTCAAACAGGCAGGTCAAGGGCACCACCCAAACGTCCTGTCCCCAGCTTGGCAGAGGTTGATCCAGGCTTACACAAGCTCATTAGAAGGGCTTCCAGCCTCCATCCCAGCAGCCCCAAGATCTAAGTCGCACACAGGGGGTACCTGAGGGCGAGGCGAGGTCACACCCTGCTCATAGGGGACTCTGACCCTGGGTTAAAGGAACGCTGTAGGATGGGAAGAGCTTCTGCCACATCAGCAGGAAGCAGGGCCTTCCTCTGTCCGCTAAGGCCTCTCTGTTCTTAAATGCACTCATTTCTTTAGTAAACCGGGCGCCAGGGAATGAGGGCTTCGTGCCCACTGACCACACTTCCCAAATCAACAGTCTCCACCCAGGGCCGCCTCCGGGGACAGGGGGCCAAGTGTTTGAAGCCGGGGCTGAACCAAAACCTGGATCCTGCCGCTTTCTGCCCTGCCCCACTCCCCTCCTCCCACCCACCAAGGTGGAACTGGCCAAAGTAAACGGGAGCAAACCCCTGCCAGCCCCCAGGGCCATGGATGGGGTGGGGTGGAGTGTGGGGCCCCACAGAGCAAGGCTTTCTCCCAACCCAACAGGCAGGTTCCAAGAGATGTACGTTCTTTCAACTTTTCTGGAATCCCTTTCTAAAGAGGGGATGTGATTTAGGCTGGATGTGGTTTATGTCAGCTGTGGTACACAGGCTTGGGAGGGAGTGGGGATCTCGGCCAGAGAGCAGCCCTGCCACCCCTGCTCCACCCCACCCACCACAGATGCCCTTCCTGACAATTCTCGAGGGGCCGTGCCTTTGTCACACGGAGCCAGAAATGCAGGGCACAGGCCATGATAAGGCTGGACTGAGGGCGGGCCTCCCTTGAGACCTCGTTCTCCCACCGCAACTCAGGAGTGAGAGCGCTCAGAACCGCAAACACTCTTTATTATCTGACAACAGGGCACACCTCAGAATTTCCTATTCTCCTAAAAAGGGCATTCTGGGGTTAGAAAGGAATTGCCCAAATTCATTTTTCAATGAAAACATCATTTTTTCCAAAAAAAAAAAAAAATAAGAGCTTTTGGAGAGTTCCCATTGTGACTCAGTGGTAACGAATCTGACTAGCATCCATGAGGATGAGGGTTCAATCCCTGGCCTTGATCAGTTGGTTAAGGATCGGCGTTGCCATGAGCTGTGGTGTAGGTCACAGACGTGGCTCAGATCTCGCATTGCTATGGCTGTGGTGTAGGCCAGGGCTACAGGTCAGATTCAACTCCCCAGCCTGGGAACCTCCATATGCTGCAGGTGTGGCCCTAAAAATGTAAAAAAAAGGGCGGAGGGTGGGGGGAGAAAAGAAAAGAAAAAAGCTTTAACTTTTGGGCCTGGATCAGTACAGAACTGTGTGATCAGGGGTGTGCTGTAGAGAGATGAAGAGAGACACAAGGGCCAGGGAGGGAGAGAGAGGGAAGGACATTAGAGAAGATGCGTGCAGCGGAGGGGCCTCTTAGCTGGGCTCTGGCCGCTTCTCCCCTCCCCCCGTCCCAGCAGCAGACCCTGAACCTCGGGCAGGCCTCACACAGCTCCTCGGCCACTCTGGCCTGACCTTGCTCACCCAAAGCTGGCCCTGTCTGCAAACACAAACAAGGCCACTTATCTGCGTTGCCTAACCAAGGTAAACAGCCCTGCAAGGGCCCAGGTCCTGCCCTTACCCCCAAGGTTGGGCCGCTGGGCCAAAGGTATGTGCATGGGGAGATTTTTTTGGTGGCTATTTCCTCCTGGCCAGACTTCTGGATTCGAGTGGTTTCGGCTGAGTAGTTCCCTGACTGTCATCACAGAGTCCTGAGTAAGGAGGAGCTTCAAGCTGTTAGCAAGTCCAGTCCCTTGCCCCTCCCCCAGCTGTCTGAGGAAGAAGCCCCATAACTGCCTCTGGCCAACTTGGCAGTGATCCCCCACTTTTTAACCAGGAAACCTTTCCACAGTCTAAGCTAAATCCTTCCTGTTTCGGGGTGGGCCTATGCCCTTCGGCTCTTGTCTGTCCCGTAAACCGAGGCTGGTACCTGAGGACACACCTCCAGCAGCCTCACCACACACGCAGCCTCAGCGGCTGGAAAACACTGGCCTTTATCCCAAGCATTTGGGAGCTGACAGGCCTGACTTCTGATGCTGGCTGTGCTGCTAGTCAGCTGTGCGACCCTGAGCAAACCACTTAACCTCTCTTAGCCTCAATGTCCACGCTTGTAAAATGAGGGGGCTGGACTAGAGGGTTTCTGAGGCTCTCTTATGAATAAGTCATGTCACCCTGAATTCACCTTAATGTGACTGTACTGGAAGATGAGGCCTTCAGTGGCAATACTGTTGTGGCTCAGCGGGTCATGAACCTGACTAGTATCTGTGAGGATGCAGGTTTGACCCCTGGCCTCCCTCAGTGGGTTAAGGATATGGTGTTGCCATGAGCTGCAGTGTAGGTCACAGATGTGGCTCAGATCCCACATTGCTATGGCTATGGTGTAGGCCAGCAGCTGTAGCTCCGATTGAACCCCTAGCCTGGGAAACTCCACGTGCCACAGGTGAAGCCCTAAAAAGAAAAAAGAAAAAAAAAAAAAAAGCCTACAAGGAGATAAAGGTTAAATGGGGTTGTTAGGGCGGGGCCCTAATTCAATAGGGCTGCAGCCCTTATAAGAATGGAAGAGACACCAAGGTACCCTTTCTCACTCCCACAAATGCACAGAGGAAAGGCCACGTGAGAAACAGCTGGAGGGCAGCCGACTGCAAGTCAAGGAGAGAGGCCTCGCCAGCACCTTGATCTTGGACTTCTAGCCTCCAGAACTGTGAGAGTCAAGTGTCTGTGGGACTGGGTTACGGCAGCCCAGGCAGACAGGCCCTTCTCCCTCTGCCATCCTGGAGTCAGGTGGGAAACTCAGCACCCACAGTCCCCCCTCGGGTTTTTACAGGGGCTCTGTCCCTGATGTCACCTCTGGCAGCGAGTTGCTGCTTCCACAGAGTTCTTTCAGGTCTAGATCTTTGCCGTCTTTCACCAGCCCCCATGCACCACCCCAGTCTCTTCACACCCCCCCGCCCCGTGACAAGGTGAAGGGATGGAGTACAGGGTGGGGAGGTGAGACAGGGAGAGTGTGAGTGTGTGTGTGTGTGTGTGTGTGCACGCGCATGTGGAGTATGGGGTGAGTAGGGGGAGATTGTGTGTGTGTGTGTGTAGGGGGAGACAGTGAGTGTGTGTGTGTGTGCATGCGTGTGTGCATGCATGGAGTATGGGATGGGTAGGGGGAGACTGTGTGTGTGTGTGTGTGTGTGTGTGTGTGTGTGTGTGTGTGTAGAGTATGGGTGAGTAGGGGGAGATTGTATGTGTGTGTGTGTGGAGTACAGGTGAGTAGGGGGAGACAGTGAGGGTGTGTGAGCGTGTGTGTGTGTGTGTGTGTGTGTGTGTGTGTAGCACAGGGTGGGTGGGGGAGATAGTGAGAGTGTCTCTGTGCATGTGTGTGTGGAGCACGGGGTGGGTGGGGGGGGTGATAGCGAGAGTGTCTGTGTGTGTGTGTGCTTGGAGTATGGGATGGGTAGGGGGAGATTGTGTGTGTAGAGTATGGGTGAGTAGGGGGAGATTTTGTGTGTGTGTGTGTGTGTAGTACGGGTGAGTAGGGGGAGATAGAGTGTGTGCGTGTGTGTGTGGAGCACAGGGTGGGTAGGGGGAGACAGAGTGTGTGTGTGTGTGAATGCTGACTCTGGCAGTGTCCTCTTCCTGGGGTCTTTCCTGTTCCCCATCTCCACCTCCAGGTCACCTCCCTGAGGAGCACTTCTGCCATGACTGTTCGGGGACCTCCTACACAACCTCACTGGTGATATCTTTCAGCCCAAAGAGGTGACTGAGGCCTTTGGCTGACCAATACCATCCTCCAGTTATGGCTGTAAGCAACACTCTCTTGGTCCACAGCTGGCAACAGTGCTCTAAAGCCAGGCCTCTGGCTCCCGCAGCCCTGAGACCTCTGTGAAACCAAGCAGGGGGGGCCCTCCTGGGTACAAAAACCCTTCCATGTCCCCCGTTTCTTATTTGAGAAAAAGACTTTAGTCTCCTCAGTCTTCCCTGAGCTCCAAAGAGCAGACTCAAGCAGTTACTAATTAGGGAAGTGAAAGAATGCAGAAACAAAGGAAAAGCAAATAAGCAGGCAAAGAAATGAAAAGAGTTCAGCTATAAAACAGAATCCTCATTCCTCCTCAAGGGATCCACACTGCAGTCTGATGCACATCTTCAAGCTGTTCTGCAGAAACTATGACACTCCTCCTCCCCACCAACACACACATACACACACACACGTAGACCCCAGACTGGCTGGAACCAGGAGGTTGATGGTTAAAATTCCTGAAATATCATGCTATTACCTCACCACCAACCAATGAGAAGAAAGTCCATGAGCTTTCAATGCTCACCTCAAATGTTGCCTTTAAAGCCCTTCCCATGAAAGCCATCAGGGAGCTCAGGTCTTCTGAGCATGATCGGCCCATTCTCCATGCTTGGGGCCTTGTAATAAAGGCTGTACATTCCTTTGCCACAACCAGTGTCAGTAAACTGGCTTTGCTGTGGGTGAGTAGACCTCAGTTCAATTAGGACCATCTGGAGGACCCCATGCATCCCCGGAGCCTGAGCAGACGTCACAGCATTTTCCTGACTCCTGCAGGCCCCATTTATCATCCTCTCCTCATCTGAAGGTTCTCCTCCAGCCTGGCTACATGGGGCTCTGTGCCTGGCACAGTGCCACCTCTAACACCTTCTCCTCTGCCTCCTGCTGGAGGTTTTAGCCATCACATCCACATCACCAGAGTGGTCCCCACCAGGCCGGCCCTTCCATCTCCCTCCCCTGCTTAGTGGGCTACATCTCTGGGCTCTGGAGCACAGCCAACTTAGCTTCATCCAGACCCCAGTAGCTGGGTGACCTCAGGCAAGCTACCAACCCTGGGAAAAGCTCTGAGCTTGATGCCTGGACACACAAACATGGACTCCAGCTACCTTTATGGGCTCCAAGAATAGGCACTGTGCCTTGGCTGATCACACCCTACCTGTACGGATACAATCCTCAGAGTGGGGAGACACAGCTTGCCCTTGGGTACCTGCTTCAGCTGGTTCTCCAATATTCTGGTCAATTCTGAGAGCCACAAGTACACTGATGTAAGCAGAGCTAGTCCCTGTGGTTGGTGAGCAGGGACCCAACTGCATCTCTGGAGCCCCTGCTGGCTAAACACCATACCCCTTTAGGATCCTGGCTGTTACCCACACACATGGCACCACTGCACACCTCTGGCTTCTGCTTGGGGGGGGGGGGTGGTTTCCTCTAAAATGGAGTCTTCTTTATCTGAGTAATTCCCTTTGCTCTTTGAGAGCTCTCAAGGGTTCCTCCCTTCAGGAAGCCCCTAGCTCACCCCCTTATTCTGTGCTCCTGTAGAACCTGCACATATAACACAAGTGCATCAACCCTGCCAGGCTCTGGGATCCCTGGTGGGGGGACATTGGGTCTTCATTCTTCCCCAGGGCCTAGACCATAATCTGTACCTGACAAACATTAGCGGGTGGCAATTAGCAGATATGTTGGGTAGATGCAGAAATGGGCGGGTGGATACATGGATGGATGACAAATCACTGTCCCTCTAGTTGCCCCTGCTATGTCTCTCCATTGAGTAATTTCCAGACTAATCTTCCTAATGTCCAGCTTGGCTCACTTCATGACCCAAATACCTTCGGAGTTTGTGTAATGCCTGCCAAATACAGTTCGAACTCCTCAGCTTGGAATCTGGCCCCCACCTACCTTTCCAGTTCTGCTCTCCTTCCCTCCCACTGCTCTCTAGCCAAATCATATCAGATGTTCTCCACACCCTTGCTACTAAGGTGACCCTCTGACCTACAGCATCGGCTTTACCTTGAGAGCTTATCAGAACTCTCAAGTCTTATACCAGACTCATGGAATTGAAATCCACATTTTAACAAGACTTTAGGTGAGTCATGCCCACATAAAAGTTTGAGTCATTGCTCTATAGTGTCCCCAAAACTCCTGAAAGTCATGTGTCAAAATCCTGTATGCCATTTAGAATTGCCTATGCCCTGCTGCTGGTTATAGCCCCCATCCCATATGCCCTAGCCACACCCCCTACACGCACACACACACACGCCATTGCCTTTCTCAGAATGACTGTAGCACTTTGTTCATGTCTCTCTTCCCAGGGCTCACATTGTCGCTGAGGTATAAACATCTGAGACTCATCCCTCTGCTGTAAATTACAAGAATCTGGTGAATAAGGACCTTGTTAGTCTATTTCATCCTATATCATGTCTCAAAAGATGCCTTGCATCTAGCAAGTGCCAGATGGATGCATTAAATAAATGAACAGATTAATGGAGGAGGAACAAATGAAGATCAGGTTCCTAATATGGGAAGAAGGTCCATCGTATCTGCATCAGTGGCAGCTGCCCAAGGCATCCTAGACCAGAGTTTCGCGTCCTCGGCCCTGCCTTTCTTCCCTGGAACATTTGGGGACATCTCCATTGGCCTGCCCCCCTGGAGTGATGGGGAGTGAGCTGCAGCCTGTGGTGGCACAGTACCGTGGAGGCCACTTGGCTGTCTCATCCATGGGTGTGGTGAGGAGCTTGACCTTGTCAGGGAAGCACAGCTAAGCCTGCACCAGCATCAGCAGTGCAGAACCTGTCCTCTTTAGCTGTCAGTTCCCACACTCCAACATCAGGACAAACTCACAGACTTCCTGCCTTCAGTGAGCTCTACTTCCTCCCAACCCATCTTCTCAGGAGGCTTTTCAAGATGCTCTTCCCCAGTGCCCCCCCACCCCGACTTCCTCAGGACCTAGGTACTTGGTCAGTATATGGTGCTCTCTGTATTATACTGCATGGTTTTTTGTTTTTTGCTTTTTAAGGCCACACCTGCAGGATATGGAACTTCCCAGGGTAGGGGTCGAATTGGAGCTATAGCTGCCGCCCTATACTACAGCCACAGAAACGTGGGATCCAAGCTGTGTCTGCAACCTACACCACAGCTCATGGCAATGCTGGATCCTTAACCCACTGAACAAGGCCAGGGATCGAACCTGGATGCTAGCCAGGTTCATTACCACTGAGCCACAATGGGAACTCCCTATACTGCTTGGTTAAAAACAGAATGCTTTTTCCTAAGATCAGGAGCAAAGCAAGAATGTCCGCTCCCACACTTCTTCTGATTACTGTATCAGAGATTCTAGCCAGTGCAATCAGTTAAGAAAAAGAAAAGACATCCAGACTGGGAAGCAAGAAGTCAAAGTCATCTGTACTTGCAGAGGACGTGATCCTGTACAATGAAAATCCTAAGGAATCACTAAACAACTACTACAACTAATTGGACCAAGCAACATCACAGGATACAAGACCAGTGTAAAAAAAAAATCGACTGCATTTCTAGATGTTAGCAATGAATGATCTGAAAATGAGATTACAAAAACAATTCCATTCATGATAGCTCAAAAACAATATTGCAATTAATACTGAAATCCCAAAAAGATATTTTGTAGACATAGATAAAGTTTATTCTAAAAGTTATATGCAGAAGCAAAGGGACTAGATTAGCTAGCAGTCTTGACAAAGAAGGATAAAGTGGGAGGAATCACTCTACCTGATATCAAGGTTTACCATAGAGCTATAATAATCACGACAGTGTGGTTTTAGTGGAGTGACAGACCAAAAGCTCAGTGGAACAGAACAGAGAACCCAGAAATAGAAGCACAGAGTAGGAGTCCCCATCGTGGCTCAGCAGAAATGAGGATGCAGGTTCGATCCCTGGTCTTGTTCAGTGGCTTAAGGACCCGGTGTTGCCGTGAGCTGTGGTACAGTTGAGGGCACAAATGAGGCTCGGATCTGGCATTGCTGTGGCTGTGGCACAGGTCAGCAGCTATAGCTCCTATTTGACCCCTAGCATGGGAAGCTCCAAATGCCATGGGTGCAGCCCTAAAAATACAAAACAAAAAAACAAAGCAACCCTCATGGTAGGCTCTGTGGGGTTTTTTCGTTTGTTTTGTTTGGCAAAAGTGCAAGAGCTGTCCAAAGGAGAGATGACAGCCTCTTCAACAAACAGCGCTGGAGCAATTGATCACCCACAGGCTTAAAAAAATGATCTAAACCTCATAGCTTACATCAAAATTAACTCAAAATGGATCATGGACCTAAATGTAAAACGTACAACTATTAAACTTTAAGGACAGCGGAGAACCTTTGAGATCTAGAACTTGTCAAAAAGTAGAGTTCTCAGACATGATCCCCCAAAAATAATTTGTGGAAAACAAAGATAGGTTGGATTTCATCACAAGTGGGAACTTCCAGCGAACAAAAGACCCTGATCAAAGGCATGCTACAGATTGGGGGAAAAAGTATTTGAAAACCATATATCTGACTTATATCTAAATCTTTGAGGGAATTTAAAGAATTCTCATAATTGAAAACTACAAATGCAATAAATACACAAATGCAGGCCCTGCTTCTAATCATATTAGATAGGCAGAAGATATGAACCAACAATTCATCAAAGAGGAGACACAAATGGCAAATAAATACATGAAAAGATGTTTAACATCAATAGCCAGTAGGGGAACAGAAATCATAATGACAAAGAGATACCAGAAAACACTGATTGTAGCAGCTAAAATTTAAAAAAAAAAAGTGATTAAGACCAAGTGCTGGCAACAATGTGGAGAAACTGGTCTTTCCTACATTGTTGGTGGGAATGTACAATACTGCAGTAACTCCGGCAAAGAGTTTGGCAGTTGTTTAAGAAACTAAACACACACTTACCAATATAATCCAGCAATTGTACTCTTAGGCATTTGTCCCAAATAAACGAAAACCTACATTCATACAAAAACCTGTACACATACTAAACTGTACACTTAAAAATGGTTACAATGGTAAATTTTATGTATATTTTATCACCAAGTTAAAAAAAAAAAAAAAAAACACCTTGTCCAGAAATATTCATAGAAGTTTTATTCAGAATAGCCTCAAACTGGAAACCACCCAACGTCCTTTGGCGGTAAGCAGGTTAAACTCTGGGACTTGCCCACAATGGAGTACCCCTCACACACACACCAGCTTGGGTGGACCTCAAGGGCATCGCAGGCCCATACTGTACAGTTCTACTTATATCACATTCTCAAAATGACAAAACTATACAGGTGAAACCAGGAAACCAGGCTAGTTGCCTCCAGGTGTGATGATTAATTTCACCCATCAACTTGACAGGGCTAAGTGATGCCCAGAGCGTTGCGGAGACGTTACTGGGGGTGTCTGTGAGGGTGTCCAGAAGAGATGAGCATCTGTGCCAGTGGACTGAGTAAAGAAGATCCTCCTCCCACACGTGGGTGAGCATCAGCCAGTCCACTGAGGGTGGGAACAGATGAAGGTAGAAGAAGGGGTTCTCCTCTCTCTGCTGAGCTGGGCACCCACCTTCTGCTGCCCTCAGACATGGGTGGTTCTCATCTTCAGGGTCAGAGAGGACGGACACCATTAGCCCCCAGTTCTCAGGCCCTTGAACTTGGACTTAACACCATCACCATTTCCAGTTCTCAGGCCTTCAGAGTTGGGATTTATTGCAGAACTGATGTTCCTGCTTCTCTAGTTTACAGACAGCAGATTGGGAGACTTTTTGGCCTCCACAGTTCCATGAGCCTATTCCTATAATAAGCAGCATCCCCACAAATGTCTCCACGTGTCCTTTTGGTTTTGTTTCTCTGAAGAATTCTAATGCACCAGGGGACAAGGAGGAGCACACAGAAGTGCCTTTGTGGTGAAGGAGCATTTCTGTACCTTGATTGTGGTGGTTACTACACATGGAATCACATTCTGTAGAAATACACACACGCATACACACATACACACACATGTGTAAAAACTTGTGGAAACTGAATGAGGTCTACAGTTTATTTTTTATTATTTACTTACTTATTTTGCTTTTTAGGGCCATACCCATAGCATATGGGTTCCCAGACTAGGGGCTGAATCAGAGCTGCAGCTGTCAGCCTAGGCCACAGCCACACCAACACCAGATCCTTAACCCACTGAGTGAGGCCAGGGATCAAACCCACATCCTCATGGAGAGTCAGATTCGTTACTGCTGAACCACAACAGGAACTCCTATTTATTTTTATTTTTATGGCTGAACCTGTGGCATATAGAAGTTCCCAGGTTAGGGGTTCGGTCAGAGCTTCAGCTGCCGGCCTACACCTACAGCCACAGCAATGCCAGATCTGAGCCACATCTTTCACCAACACTACAGCTTGCAACAATACCAGATCCTTAACCTACTGAGTGAGGCCAGGGATCGAACCTGCATTCTCACAGACACTATGTCAGGTTCTTAACCCTCTGAGCCACAGTGGGAACTCTGAGGTATACAGTTTAGTTACCAGTATTGAACCAAGGTCAGTTTCCTGCTTCTGATATTGTACTATTTAATAAATGTCACCACTGGGGGAAGCTGGACGAAGGATTTGTAGGACTCTACTATTTTGCAACCTCTGGTGAGTCTGCAATTATTCCTACATAAAACATTTTTTAAAAGTAAAAAGCAATTAGGGATTTTATACTTATTTAGATTTCCTGTCTCCGTTACACATGGGGTGGCCCAGCTCTCATGCACTGGACCCCCATGCTTGTGTGCAGATTGGAGCAGCAGGAACTGAGAGCCCCAGGAGCTAGGATGAAGCACTAGTGCACCATGGATGGGGCGGGACACCAAGGTCACCCAGAGCTGGCTCTAGGGACCTAAGTACAGAGATCTTCCCTCCCACCCTCCACCACTCCCAAGGGATAACATTCTCCTGAAGGGACTCCGTGCCAATGGCACCTCCCAGGAGAGGAAGAGGTCGGCCAACGGCTCAAGGTGGGTACAGGTGCTTGTGCTGAGGCTTCAGGAAGCCAGCGGGGGTTTGCAGAGTGAGGCCGGGCCTCCAGGAGGGACAGGGCAGCTGTGGCCCTGGGAGGCCCCGGCCTGATCCAGGTGCACAGCCACCAGCCTGGGGCTGCTTGCTCTGCCTCCTGAGTCTCTCATAAACAATGCAAAGCAAACAAAGTCAAATTAAAAAGGAAAATCCAGGTTGGGCAGAACAGAGAGGGAGATCAGCTTACAGTCGGCCCCTTTCTCCCCAGCCTGAGCAGGGCCCCAAGGAGCACCCCCGACTCCTCTCGCCCTAAAGGCTCTGCAGCTGAACAGCATCCTGGAGAAGAGGCCTCCTTCCCCTTGCCCAGAGCAACGTAATCTCCTCAGCTCTCTGGTGAGACCTTTGGCTGCCCATCTGCAGGCTAGGAAGTCTCCAGAAACCAGGTCCGTGTGGCAGGGGCCATTTTCCCTGGCAGCCCGTGAAAACATGCGATGTGGAGCCAGGCCATGCAAACGCTCCATGAAGGAGAGCCCCTGGGGACCAGCCGCACCCACTATCTCCCCACTCTCCATCACCCCAGGTGCGCAGCCAGGGCCCCAGTGCTTTCATCCCACCCCACCCCAACATCCACCCACCATCCAGCCCTTTTTGGGGAGGCTGTCCCTTCTGTCCACCGTCACCCCCATCATCTCTCATCCAGGATCTTGCCAGACCCCCCTCTCAAGTCTCCCCAGTTCTACTTTCACCCCTCCAATCTGACCTCCTCTCAGCAGCCAGAGGATCCTTGAAAACCAGATGAAATCAATCGCATTGCACCCAGAAGACCCCAGTTCCCCTCTGGCTCACAAGTGCTCTCCAACACAGGCCCTGCCTCTGCAGCCTCCTCTCCTGTTTCTGCCTTTGCTCCTCAAGACAGAAACCGGTGAGAGGTTTCTCTCTGGCCTCTCATCCGGAATGTGCTCCCACATCTGCCAGGGGAGCATCCGTCATTCAGGGGATCCATCGAGGGGCTGCCAGCCATGGTCTCAGGAAAGCAGAGCCTGGGAAGGAGTTTAGAGCATGTGCTGTCCGTTGGGGAGCTCTTGGGATCATCTGCTGTGGAGGGGCAGGCAGGACGGGGAGAGGGCCACGTCGGCTGTGACACCGGCTTAACAACAGTTGGAATCATCCTGACTTGGGCCCATGACGAGCCAGGCCTTCAGACTCCTGCTTCCATCAGCCCTTGTATGGGGGCCTCGCTGGGCCCCGTCCCCAGAGCATTTGCACCGGTGCCCTTCCCAGAGGAGCTGACAGCTGAGGGCCTCCTGCCAACAGCACTCCCGGAAAAAGGGTCTTCAGCATCACGTGCCCACTTCAGCTTCTCTCATTCCGGCTTTTTTTTTTTTTTTTTTTTTTTGCTTTTTAGGGCTGCACCTGCGGCATATGTAGGTTCCCAGGCTAGGGGTTGAATCGGAGCTGTAGCGACCAGCCTACACCACAGCCACAGCAATGCCAGATCTGAGCCGCATCTGTGACCTACACCACAGCTCATGGCAACACTGGATCCTTAACCCACTGAGCAAGGCCAGGGATCAAACCCGTAACCTCATGATTCCTAGACAGACTCGTTTCCACTGAGACACAACGGGAACTCCAACACCGGATCCTTAACCCACTGAGCGAGGCCAGGGATCGAACCTGCGTCCTCACAGACACAATGTCAGGTTTGTTACTGCTGAGCCACAAGAGGAACACCTCAAATATTTTCCTTAATTTTTCATTCGGTGTGTCTCTCCCCAAGAACGGAAGCTCCACAGAAGCAAGGCTCGCCTGTGTGCCACCAGGACCTCAGCCCAGCGTGAGGTAGGTGCTGAGTCAATGCTTACATTCGAGATCACCCTGGAAAAGCCATCGTTTGATGCTCATGCACAAGTGACTTCCATGAAGCTTAGGCTTAGAAACTTACCCAAGTGGCCGGGGCAGAGTGCAGCTCCCCGCCAGCGCCCCACCGCCTCACCGGGATCTCGGGAGGGGCGGCGCCGTGGCTGGTCCTGGGCTGACGTGGTGCACATTCCGTGTGTGGCTCTGAACAAGATTATAAATTACACCCCCCAGGCTCAGTGTTTAATCAATGGCAACACGACACAGAAGTCTGTGTGAACCAGCCCAACTGGCCCTCGTGCTCCACGCACAACGGGTGGTCAACGTGATTAAGGGGGCAGACAACTCTGCTTTCTCTTTTCAACACTGCTGGCTGCTCTGCTGTGCCCATTTCCCTCCTTTGCCAATGTCTTCTCAAGGGAGCCTGGCGGAGATCCCACCAGTCTCAAGAGGACTTTGGAGTCCTCTGGCCCCATTCTGTTGGCTGAAAGAAGGCATCATGCAGGGGGTTTCAAGAATGCCTGTCTCTTCCTAAGAGAATCCTGGGATTTTGTCGGTCTGCCTTCTAACCAGGGTATCAGGCTGGTTTGAGCCAGGAGCCCGTGCTTGTCGGGGACGCTGCAGGACTCCGAAACTGCCATGCTACTTTGGAGACATACTGAGGACCCCATGTAGTTTGCCTAAATAGTCAAGTGGCCCACCAACCTCCTGCTACTGGAGAAGGAAGAGAGATACAGGGGGGAAAAATTGAGAAAATAAAAGATTTCTGCCTGAATTAAGTGGCCAGTGATCTCCGGGGAGATAGGGGCTTTATTTCTCACTTTCACAAAGAAATAAGATGTGGTCCAGGCCTGACTCACCTGAAGGGTAGCATTCCCACTGCCGCTCAGGTGCATTTTTCTGTGGATAACAGAGTTTGTTGGAAGTTATGTGTGATTTTAGCCACCCAGGTCTAAACCTGGTACTCACTCTCTGTACACTCGAAGGGTTTATGCTTCCAGGGCAAGCCGGCTTGCTCAACTCCGTATCCAGCACTGTGTCTGGCACACAGAAGCTGCGGTGGTAATCTTACTGCTTCTAGTCAACCTTTCTTGAGCACTTACCACACAACAGCCACTACATTTGGACCCTCATGTGCATTATCTCCTTAATTCCTCATACAACCCTGGTGAGTACTGCCCATTTTACAGATGAGAAAACTGAGGTTTCGAGTCAATGACCACCCAAAGTCATACAAGTAGGAGTGTTGGAGCTGGTGCTCAATATACACCTGAGTGAGTGAGGGGGTCAATCTGGCATCTGCACTGCCTCTGGGCTCCATTGGGAACACGTTCCCAGGCCCGAGGGTTCCCTAGTGTGGTGTGTGCACAGGTGCACACAGCCCCCAGGGGAACGCATGAGCCCACCTGCTCACCTCTGGCCTCACAGAGCAAACAGCACAAGGAATTAGACTGACACTCTGCCCATCAGTCCAGACAAATGTCCTGCCAGTACTGATCCCAAAGTCACCAGGCCACCACCCAGAGTCAGGGTGAATGGGGAAGGGGCAGACTAGCAGGGCCTGTGACCACTTGCTAATTTCCTGGGCTCACCTGGTCAAGCAGACAGGAGAGAGCCCGTGGCGGGTCTGAGGTTTATGGTGTTTGGGTCAAGGGCAGAAGTCCTGCTCTGAACCTGGCAGAACAAGCAGTTCAGAGTGGCCACACGTGCTTCCTGGGGTTGAGAGATTTCCTCAGAATTCCCGTAGTTGGGGGGCGGGAGGCTCCTGTTGAGCACTTCACAGGGTCCCCCATGCCTGGCCCGGTGCGCCTATATTGGGGCTCTGATGATCCATTTTGTAAAACAGCCACTAAGCACCACCGTCCGACTAACCTCATCCCCCAAGGGGCAGGCAGGCAGGTAGAGCCCCCCTCAGATGAAGCTCAAGGAAAACATCTAAATCAAATCAGGGAGTGAAGAGACAGCAAAGTTTCCTAGAGGAGGCGAAGCTTAACTACATCTTGAAAGGCCAGCAGAGGCCGGGCAGTCGGAGGACGCGTCTGGCAGAGGAAAGGGCATACGCAAAGGTGACAGCACAAACCCTCCCATGAGCCACATGCCACACTAAGCACTTTACAGACAGAATCACTTCACATTCTGACTCAGGAAAGTAACGCAAGCCACAGACACTAACGTGAGAGCAAGAGCACTGGGGAAATGCTAAGGAATGGCCTCTGGGAGTATTTTATAAAGGACGAGACGACTGGAAGATGCCCACCTACCCATTTAATAGGTTTCCGAAACGCAAGCCAAATAAGACACAACCACACCAAATCTAAATGACAACACTTTATTGCAGCATCGGCAAAGGTCAGATTCCTGAAGCTGGTGAAGATCGGGCAGCATTTCCATGTGAAATGTTACAACTTTACAAGTTTTGTTTCTTATTTAGTTCTACATGCAGAAACTGAAACATGGTAAAAGAAAAAAATGCAAAATAGCTCGAAAAGAAGATGTACTCAAGTTGTAGCATACAGAAGTGCTCTTCAACTAAATTTACTATGCCTACTGGAAAGCAAACGAAAGACAACTATCCTAAGAAATTAACAGACTGCCAGAAACAGACTAAGAACTCTCATTTCTATTTTTTTGGGGGGGGGGGAACAAAACAAAACAAAATAAAAACAAAAGCAAAATAAAAGCTCTACTGTTTCCAGACTTTGTTTAGAGACAGAGGCTGTAAACCCATGAAGGTCAACAAAATCTCCAGGCCCCCTTCTCGCTGTCCTTCGTCCATCTTCTGTGACATCTGCCTGGCACGCTGTTTGTTTTCAATGATACTTACAATGGGCTCGACTCTCCCTGTTCTTAGCTGGTGTCAGACTCCCCTCAGCCCCTGGGTTGGTGCTTGTATACTAATCGTCTTCCCATTTCCTCTGACCCTAACAGGCAATGCTTTGTTACTGACTCTGCTGGATAAAACTGATTGGTCGCCCTCATCCCGTGTTCCTCTTGCAACGAATTCCTAAACGAAACCCTTCCTGGTGGATTACCTGGTATTTGAATATCTTTCATCATTTTGTTGTCCTGCATGTCAGTTTTTACTAGAAGATTTTACTGCTTGCTCTATACTTTACTACTGTAGTCCTGGAGCCCCCAAATGTTTCTTCTTCCAACATGGGATGTTCAATTCAGAGACACTGTAACTCAATCAAATTTAAACTCAAGTTCATTTCCCCCATACCATTACCATTACAACTGTTTCTTCTCCGGCTCAATCATCTCACTGACGCTCTTCTTGGTGTAACAGCTCAGGAGTCAAGTCAACCATCTCATATCTTGACTGCCATTCTCAAAAGAAGATTTAACCCTCACGTGATTTCCATTACAAAAGGCCTTTTATGCCTTATCTGGAAGCGTTGGCTTGTTCCCGGTGTTGGCAGAGGCTGCTGTTTCCGCCTCATGGCCCCAGCCTGTCCAGGTTTAGATTCTCAACTCTCTAGACCGACATGCTGAGATGTGTCCACTGCTCTCATTCAATTGCTGGAGGACTCCACTATCCACAACATCAGATACAGGACCTAATGAAATGACACGTGCTGCTGGATCAACGTCTCCTAGAGGCACAAACAGGGCAATGTTAAAGAACCAGTACCGAGGACACATCTCAGGCAAGAACAGGTCCCCCAAACACCACCAGCCACTGTTTACTGACGTCTGTGGACAAGCCAGGGCTTTGGTAAGAGTGCACAAACTCCTACAGAGTGACACAAGACTGGACGGGAGACACCAAAAAGAGCAACTCTGACGGTGACCAGATGGGTGGTCCCAGAGCTCCCCTCAACTACTTTCTAAGATGCTGAAAATTCATGCTTTGTGTTGACGGCTGAATTGTGTACCCTCAGATTTGTATGCTGAAATCTAACCCTAATACCTCAGCATGTCACCCTCTTTGGAGACAGCGTCACTGCAGACGGAATTAGGACAAGGCCAGACGGGAGTAGGATGAGGCCCCTGATCCAGTGTGACTGTGTCCTTGTCAGAGGGGGACATCTGGACACAGATACACAGCCTGGGAAAACACCACCTGAAGATGAAGGCAGCGATCAGATAGTTCTGTGGAAGCCAGAGGATGCCAAAGACTGCTGGCAACCCATCAGAGGCCAGGAGGGAACCTGGAGCAGATGCGCCCTCTCAGAAGGAACCAACCCTGACCTTAGATTTCGGCCTCCAGAACTGTGAGACAAACAGTTCTGCAGTCTTTAAGTCATAGTCTATCATGCTTTCTTTTGACAACTCTAGCAAACGAATATAGTTTGTCTCTCACAAGGCAAGCTGCACTGGTTTTATTTCAAAGAATGAAATGCAAACATGGAGAAGTATTTTTTTGGCTGGATACACCTGTAAGTCTGTAAGTCGCGCAGTTGTGCAGAACTGAACTACATGGAAAAAGGTAAGACAGTTCAGAATTCTCTGAGAGGAAGAAAAAACCTCTCTCCAGATGTCAAGACAAATCAATGTTCTGTAAGAGACTACTTGAGGGAAAGGCGGTGACTGAAAGAAGCAGCGTCCAGTCTGCTAAGTACGGCACGTTTCTCCCAGGCCCTGGCCGCTCAGAGTGTGGCCCACACTCCAGCAGCTCTGACATCACCCAGGAGCGTGTCAGAAATAAACCAGAACCAGCCTTTAGTAAGAGTCAAGATGGCTAAAATATGTGTTTTAAAGTTTGAGGAGTACTGGCATAATCCACATGAATTTATAGCATATATACTATGTTAGTCCTGACACTTGTCAGAGAGACTGAGTCTCAGTTTTTTCAACAGTGGAAAGCAGTCCCCCGCACTACAGAATGCCTGGGTCACTGTGCTGCCGAGAGTGACGCTGGCACTTTAACTCCTAACAAGCAAACGCTTATACTTTTCAGGGCATTACTGCCCAGAGGGGCTGAAATTTTAACTGACAGCCTTATTTCGATTCGGATTAGAAAATATGAAAATCATTATAAATTAATGTCTGGGAGCCCTATCAAAACCCACAGCTAAGAAAAACTTAAAACTGCTTCGATAGCCAGTTTCCAAGTAAATTTCCCTTTATCTGCCATTTAATGTCAACAATATTAACAACTTTTAATACAAGTACTAGCTAAGTTAAGAGTCAAATTGAAAACAGTTTCTCAGACCTCACTCACAGATTTCCTCCTGCCTCCTCTGTACAGGAACGCACCAGGCAGACGGCTGCGGAGCCGCAGCTCTAGACACACATCTTCCTACCGAGTCTGGCCCAGCATTAAAAATAGAAGAGAATAAAAAGGAGCCAAACCACCGAAAGACTCCACCCCAGGGTTATGTTCTTCCACAGGCTGCACTCCTCACATAGGTTTTAAAAAACAGCAAGAGTCCCTGGCACTCAAATGGCCCAAAAACTCACGCTTTACACGTCTGCTTGTTCCTCTGCAACATTCATCTGTACCTGCATTTTAAGAGCACTGGCTTTGAAAATACCATCAAACCAAAAGACTTTACAGAGTCATTTTAAAGCATGCTGGACAAGCTAGGGGTATTTGTTTTTTATTTCCCCAAGTCATGATTTTTGGAAAAGATTTTAAACAGGTAGAGCGCATAGCTCAAGAGTGGGGAGTCACACAAAATCAGGAAAACCAAAGGGAAGGCGAGAGTTCAGGAGCATAAGATAGGAACAACGTTTATTAAGGGATGAAACATAGGTTTTTAGAAGTCCCTCTGTCCATTCAGCAAATATTTACCGTGCATCTGCTAGGCACCAGGCACCAAGAGCTGTGAGAGAGAAAACGGCCAACAAGACAAGGCTTCATGCCTGCCCTGGGCTTCACTCTCCTGGGGGTGGAGACAGGCCAGCCTGTGACAGAGCACAAGGTCTGGGGAAACACAGTGACCCGGGGCTGGAAGGTCACACTGGAGTTATCAGGGTGAGACCCAACAGAGGAGCAGGAGTTATCCAGGGGAAGAGCCTGAGAGGGTTCAGTTCAAAGAGAGGGAGGTGAAAAAGAGTCTAACTAGAAGAACCAAAAGGCCAGCTGGGTCACGAGTAGGGGAAAGAAGAGCAAGAGATCCAGCCATGAGGGGAGTGCGCTCCCACCACGCAGGGCACATGAACTAAGCTGAGGAGCTGGGACTCGATCCTACACGCCATGAGGAGCCGCCACGGGGTTTAAGCAGAAAGCTCACTCCCAGTCCAACAGTGGACCTGCATTCAGAAAACACTGGTAGAGCAGAGAGGATGAACTGGAGGGGCTGAATTGAGAGACCAAGAAGCCGCTCGGACAGGGCGGGCAGTAACCCAGACGAGAGGGATGGGCGCCCGATCCAGGACCTCGGGGGGTGGGGGGGAGGTGGAGTGAACAGGGCAAGTGCGAGAGAGCCGCTTTCTGGCAGCATCAGGGCATTTGCTGATGGAGGGAAAGGGAAGAGTCAACCCGCAGCCTCCTTTTCTAGTGTGGACACTGGGTGGGCAGTTTCCATTCTCTGAGCCGCAGAGCAGAGGAGCAGAGAGGCTGGTGTTCCCCTGAGCTCCCGAGGCGGGTGTGCAGGGGAAAGCTAGGGGCACACTCAGAAAGGAAAATGGAGGCTTGGGCTGGAGACACAGACGACGACTGCGCTGTGGGGGGGAGGGGCACCTCTTCGGAGAGCACATGGGTCAGGGAGGACCCAGGACCAGCCTGAGGGACACGAACGTCTCCAGGCAGAGGCAAGAAAAGGACCAGAAGAGACGGCAGAGCCACAAAGGTGAAGGGAAGAGACTGGTCCAGAAGAAAGGAGGGTCCTCGTGCAAGGTGCTCCGGGACCACTGAGGGCAACACGAGGCAGCAGTGTCGGGGGGAGGCAGACACGGCACGAAGCGGCAGAGGGCAAACGTGGCCCATTCCCACTGGAGGGAGAGAAGGAAAACAGAGAGGTAACAGAGCTTTGAAAAGTGGTGGAGTAATTGGTAGCAAGCTAAGAAAAGTTCATACACACAACTGCAGCCGTGTGCCTGTCAGCGGACACATCTGTTTCCCTGTTTCTACTGCCTATGGTCTAAGGAAGGCTTGGTACTCAGACTCTCAATCAACAATTTTTTAAACAAATGCATGACTAGGGCAGAATCAGCTCTTTCAAGTACCTAGACAGGTTTCCCCGCTGGACCATAAGCTTGACAGTAAAGACTCTGTCCTCTAAGTCTGAATTTTTCCATGGTGCAGGACTGAACCCATGGAAGGTGCTAGACAATGTAAGCTGAGGGGAGCAAAGCCTGCTTTGTGCAAAAAGTAATTAAGGATCAAATGTCATATTTACAAATTCTGTAAAGTCACCCAAGCATTAAAAAAATCAGGAAAAGATGCTATATAGTTGCAATATCTGAACAGAGAAGGGACTAGGGACGAATGGACACAGTGCTGTCCAGAGAGGGTTAGACTGCAATATGGCAGGTGAAGCTGATGGAAAAAGTCAGGATAAAAATATTCCAACCATGAGACAAGAAGAGCAAACAGACATTACCAACAGCACAACGGTACAAATTTAAAGCCACTCTAAGAAAAGGTAAAAGGAGGAAACTAAAATTTCCAAAAAGGCCTCTTTCTTAACCTGGCTGGCTTCTATATCTTAAGTGCAAATAAAAGATATTGTTAATGGACTTTAATGAAGGTAGAGTAATTTAAAATAACCTAATATCTTATGTTTAAATAAAAAGGTTTGTACATCATTTCTTAGATTTCTAAAAAAATCACACTCAAAAGAGACATTAAAAAACAGATCCCTAAACTGTCAGTGGCAAATCAATTTCCTAAACTGCAATTCGATTAGAGCTGTCTTAGCACATAGTTAAAAAAAAAAAAAAAAAAAACCTTATCGGGAAGCACACAAACATATTTACTGAGTGAGAGACACAAAGGCTCTACCCTCTGCATTTCCCCCAAAGCTACTACTCTCAACAGGGACCACTTCTGCTGCCCTGGCACCTGTCTTCTACACCTGCTTGCCTGTCTCCAACAACAAGAGGACATCTGAGGCGGTGAGCAGCTTCAGTCTCAACACTAATGCCCCCAGGGAGGCCCATAAGAGCAGCAAAGCCTATGTCACTTTTGATAATAACCCAAACACGAGACAGAAAACAGAGTTGATGGGTACGAGTCTTTAGACCAGATCCCAGTAAAACTTTGAACAATTTTATTCCTTAAAAAAAGATGAGTGAGGTCTTATTAGAGGATACCTTCTATATGAAATTCCTTACATTTTTAATTATCTCACATTAAGCAACTCAGGTTTAAGAAGAATAGCCATGGATCCCAGCAAACATTTTATAATTTCAAAGCAAACAAAACAAACTCAACCTGTAGGCTTCAAAGTCTAGCAAACAGGTTTTAAGTTTTCGTAAACATCAGGCTTATTTAACAGTGGCTTGAGAGATTCTAACGAAAAGTCTATGACTTCTCTCACACCAATCTATGACTGGTCTTCTCTATAAATGCAAAAGAGAAAATTTTAAAGCTGTAGTAGTCCAATCGGAGAAAGCAAAAGCTGAGAGTGGTGTGGCTGAAATCAAGATTTAAAAACCAAAAAAACCCCCCAAAACTCCACAAAATTTTAACAATTCTATAAATAGGCTTTCTTTCCTCAAATATCTACAACTCAAAGATTTTTCTCTTCTGCTAATAATTAGGCCTTTATCCTTAAAATAATCCGAACTATCTAACTTGTTCACGTGGACACCATGAAAAACGAAGAGCTGAGGCAGAGATAAGAGAGACCATCCTACCTCCCACCAGTCTTAAAGATTAGATCCGCGTTAGGCGCTCCCTTTGGATGTTGGTAACGAGGCCGCCGCTCCCGATTGGTGTTTGCTGGAGCCGGGCGCTGTGCAAGAGACTGCAGCATCTCTGGATTAGGAGCAAAACAGAAAAGGCGTTTAGTGTTGGTACGTGTACTCCCGCCCCCGACAAGAAGCACACAAAACCCTAGGGAGATGAGGTTTAGTAGTTCTGTCTAGTAGGTGACCGAAGAAAAGTAAGTATTACACAGACTAAAATGCTTAAGAAGTACCCGAAGAGTAAGATATGCTCTTGAATGTCATTTAATGTCCAATGTTGCCCCTCCAGTTACCGTGGCCACTACCTAAGAGTCCATCGAGGGAGGCAGTGAAACAGTGTAAGAAGCAGTCCAGCACAACAGCTATGAGCATGCTATTTGGAGTAAGACAATGTTGGCTCAAATCCCAGCTCTGCCACTGATTAGCTATGGGAGGTTCGGTTCAGTTTCCCCAAATGCAAAAAGGGAGTAATAATAAGCACTTATCTCATGGAATTGCTGAGGATTAGATGCTGTGACTAAGTACAGAAACATCCAGCCATAGGAAGCACTTACAGTGAGAAGCAGCTACTGTTATTTATTATTAAGAACAGTGGTTTATCAACTGGAAGGGAAGATTCCAGAAGTGGGATTTAAAGATTAAAAAAACAAATATTTATTTACACAACAAGCTCTTGCACAAACAGTAGTCTGACTATATAGCACTGTAAAAATAATCACACTACGGCTCTAAAATCTGGATTCCGGAGGAATAACAAAAGGCTGGCTTAAAAGGTGTCCAGGGACTCTACACTTCAAGTTCCGGTTAATCCAAGTGGGCTGGGTATGTCTACATAAAACTGGAATCTTAACTTGATGCCCTCAAAACTGAAGCAACAGGGGGTCTATGCCATCAGGATTCTCAAGCACACAAAATGAGATTATTCTTGTTGAATAACAATTTGCTCACAATTGACTGGCAACATGAGGCAATTCAAACTCGATACTACCTCACCTGCAAACATAGCTCTAACAGTATAGAATCTAATGGAACCATGGAGGAAATAAAATACAACAAAAATTAATTAGTGTTATTTTACAAATAAGTGAGAGAAAAATGAAGACAGAATGGAATATAAAAAACAATTTCTCAAGCTAAATATACACAAACATGACATGAAAAGGCAGAGAATAACAAAAACCAAACAGCATCACAATTTTCCACTTCTGTCCTGGAAACGATTTGATACCTTGATAATCTTCTTGTTCTTGCCGTTCATTGATATCTAGTGTGAGTTTTTTCATTCTCATCCTCTCTTCTTGTTCTGCCTGTTGTTGGTTCCAATGATTTGCAGCAAGTTGGGAAGACATGGGTACATTAAGGATTTTAAACTGAGAAAAAAATAAAGAAATCACAAATGGCTTGAGAAAATCAAGAGAAAAAAAGATTTCAAATAAGTCAGTATGCAGAATTAAAGAGTTCTGAAAAATAACAATCTTTCCTTTCCTAGTGAGTCGGTAAAGATCGTATCATTGAAGACCACAAATGGACAACAGTGCTACTCTGCTAGAAACAAACCATGAGGGATGGCTGGGAAGGGGAAAGCCACCAAATTCAACCTCCACGAACAGCAGATGCTCTTCCTTCCTGCACCCTGATGAGAAGTACACATCTAAGCAACAGGGGATCGTTGTCCTTTGTGCAGACACAGCACATACATGTGGCTGTTGTCAGAAAGGGTTTTCTACAGCAAGCTGTAATCTGCAGCCTTATCACTTCTACCCTCTGGAACCAGTTCTGCCCTCCTAAACTATATGGAACAAGTCTAGCTCACCTTCCCAATGAACAGACCTGCATATTTCTGAAGACAGCTGTAATGCTGGCAAAGAGAAAGAGATCTATTTCTGCTACAGGGAAGTGTTCTTACCTACGGAATGTTGTTGTGAGCAGGATGTGCAAGGTCAATAAACCTAGATGGGATCTATGAACTTATGGGCCGTGGCTCCCTGGAAACTGTGAGGTAAGCCACAGAACCACCTGGGTATAAAAGGGAGACATTGCATGACCTAAATTGTCCCTGCTATGTATAACCTGCACATCTCACTTAGGAGACCTCCTCCAATACCCTGGACCAAAAGGCACATCAATTGTGGAACAGAAGGCCTTGAGGAGCAGTGCTCAGGATCTAGGGAGCTTGAATGCTGTATCTTTGAAATTACTAGTAAAGCTTAACACTGCAAAAGATCTCTGATATGCCTAATTTTGAATAATCTGATTCTCTGTATTGTCTTAGGTGTCCTCTCGCGCATTCTTTTTACAATGTACTTTAGTTATTAGTCAATATTCCTCAAAGTATAATACTCAGAATACTAAATGACCAGGCCAGATACACTATGGTGATAAATATTAAGTGTGGGTGCTAAACTACTTCCAAAACCAATTAACTCATTTCATATTTATCACAGAGGATCATTAAATATGGTGCATAGAAAAATAAAAATATACAAGTTCCCATCGTGGCTTAGCGGAAACGAATCTGACAAGCATCCATGAGGACACAGGTTTGATCCCTGGCCTTGCTCCAAGGGTTAAGGATCCAGCGTTGCTGTGAGCTCTGGTGTAGGTCACAGAAGAGGCTTGGATCAGGCGTTGGCTGTGGTGTAGGCCAGCGGCTACAGCTCTGATTTGCCCCCTAGCCTGGGAACCTCCATATGTCGTGGGTGCAGCCCTAAAAAGACAAAAATACGTAAATAAATAAAAAATAAAAATAAAAATATATTTAAGGCAGCCCGTTTAGCTCCCAGTCTAGCAGACCTCCCTCCTCTCCGCAGTGAATTTAGTTTGACAGGACCTGCTCTTCATGTCTTATATACCCGTGCTCCTTACAACTATCACCTTTTATTTTATGAGCGCAAACCCACCATTTAAAAACTATAACATTAGTCAGGTATATCTGATATAGAGACTGCACATATTTACACACACAATTTGATGAGTTATGATACAGACATACACTCAAGAAAACCTCACCTCCAACGAGATAATAAGTATATCCACCACAACCACCCTTCCAACCCAGCTCTTCCTCTCCCCATGCCCAGGCAACCACTGACATGCTTTCTGCCTCTACTGCCTAGTTGGCACTTAACTACAATCTTATATAAAATGCGTCACATATAAAATATATTCTATTTGTCTAAATTCTTTTCCTTAGCATAGTGATTGAGATGCATCCATGTCATAGGAACCAACAGTTTCTTTTTACTGCACAGTATTTTTCCCTTGGATGAACACACCAGTTTGTTTACCCATTCACCTGTTGACAGCATTTAGGGTGTTTCCAGTTTGGAGTTACTATAAATACAGTCATACATTCGTGTACAAAGGCTTATGTGGATGTATGTTTTCATTCCCCTTAAATGAACCATGTTAAGCATGGAAAAGCTGGGAATATCTGGCATGTTTTACTGATTAAGAAACTTCCATTTTCCAAAGTGGTTGCACCTTTCTGCATTCCTCTAGCAGTGTATGAGAATTCCAGTTCCCTTACAACCTTGCCAACACCTGATTTGGTCAAGTCTTTTTAATTTTAGCCAGTTTAGTGAGTATATAGCTGTATTTTCATTTTGGTTTTAATTTTCATTTTCCTAATAACTAAAATCATCTGTCTTAAAGCTCAATCTAGAATTATGCTAAAAACTGATACCGAGTTTACTGGAATGTAGAGTTTTCAGAATGTACTTTTTCCTTGATCTTGAAAAAGGAAAGATTTGCCCCCTATGAATGTTTTGACTACTGTCCTGTTCTGTAGGACTTTTCTGAGCTTAATGACAACTGCTCTACAATTACAGATAATACTCCTTTCAGCCCCTGAGGATATAATATGCTTATGACCTGAAGACTCAGACTCATTTAAAGATGATGAATCATCTCTTTAATACTATCTAACTTTACCCAAATTTTAATTTACCCTTTCAGGCTGAAATCTTTCTTGCTTTTTTCTTTCTTTATTTCTTTTTTTTTTTTTTTGTCTTTTTAGGGCTGCACCCTCGGCACATAGAGATTCCTGGGCCAGGGGTTAAATCAGAGTTGTAGCCACAGGCCTACACCACAGCCACAACAATGCTGGATCTGAGCTGCGTCTGGAACCTACACCACAGCTCATGGCAACGCCAGATCCTTAACCCACTGACCGAGGCCAGGGATTGAACCTGCATCCGCATGGGTGCTAGTCAGATTAGTTTCTGCTGAGCCATGATGGGAACTCCGTGAAATCTTTCTTCTCAAAAGTAAAGTAAATAGTTTTTTCTATAATCTCTCCACAAATCGTTCCTTTCCTTATTCCTATAGCTCTGAGCACAGTCTTCTAAAAAAGCACTTTCTTCTTTTTTTTTTTTTTGTCTTTTTTCTTTTTAGGGCTGCACCCGTGGCATATGGAGGTTCCCAGGCCAGGGGTCTAATCAGAGCTGTAGCCACCGGCCTACACCACAGCCACAGCAATGTGGGATCCAAGCTGTGTCTTTGAACTACACCACAGCTCACGGTAAGGCCAGATCCTTAACCCACTGAGCAAGGCCAGGAATCGAACCTGCAACCTCATGGTTCCTAGTCAGATTTGTTAACCACTTCGCCACATTGGGAACTCCTAAAAAAGCACTTTCTCATGCTCCCAAAGCACACCTCCTTTAAAAACTGCTGGTTGTCCATTGAATGGGAAAAAATATTTGCAAATGAGGCAACTGACAAGGGATTAATCTCCAAAATATACCCCAAACTCATGCAGTTAAATATAAAAACAAAAACAACCCAATCAAAAAGGGCAAAAGATCTAAATAGACATTTTTCTAAAGAAGACATAAAGATGGCCAAAAAACACATGAAAAAATGGTCAGCATCGCTAATTATTTGAGAAATGCAAATTGAAACTACGAGGTATCATACATACCTCACACCGGTCAGAATGGCCATCAAAAAAATCTACAAATAATTTTATAAATTGTACATGTAAGTTGGCCTGGGAACTTTCACATGCCATAGGCACAGACAAAAAAAAAAAAAGTCTACAAATAACAAATGTTGGAGAGGGTGTAGAGAAAAGGAAACCCTCCTACACTGTTGGTGGGAATGTAAGCTGATGCAACCACTATGGAAATAGTATGGAGGTTCCTTAAAAAACTATAGAACTACCATATGATCCGGAATTCCCACTCCTGGGCATATATCCAGAGAAAACCATAATTCAAAAAGATACATGCACCCCAATGTTCCCAATGTTCACTGCAGTACTATTTACATAGCCAAGACATGGAAGCAACCTAAATGGATAAAGGAGGACTGGATAAAGATGTGTGCACGTGTGTGTGTGTGTGTGTGTGTGTGTGCGTGCATGCATACATGCATACACAATGGAATATTACTCAGGCATAAAAAAGAATGAAATAATGCCATTTGCAGATACACAAATGGACCTAGAAATTATCCAAAATGAGGTCAAAGAGAGACAAATATCATGTGAAGTCATTAATATGTGGAATCTAACAAAAACGAGACAAAAGAACTAATACAACAGAAACAGACTCAAAGATTTTGAAACCAAATTTAAGGTTACCAAAGGGGAAAGGAGGGGCAGAAGGGATAAATTAGGAGGATGGGATTGAAACACACACGCTACCATATATAAAATAGATAGGTAATAAGGGCCTACTGTACAGAACAGGGCAATCTACTCAATATTGTATAATAACCTACGTGGGAAAAGAATCTGAAAAGGAACAGATATATGTATATGTCTAACTGATTGACTTTGCTGTACACCTGAAACTAACGCAACTTTCCAAGTCAACCACACTCCAATAAAATATGTTTTTTAAAAAACTGTGTGAGCTGTTTATTTCTAAATCCTAGGGCATGTGGTCTGATGATGGTCAATTTTTTCTCCTTCCACAATTACGTATGCTATGCTCTTTTTTTTTTTTTTTTTTGGTCCCGTCCCCAAGTTTCCTTTCATTTCCACAATCAATTCCTTCGTAAGATAATACATATTTGCCAGGAAGTGCTGCAGAGAAGTTAAGAACATGGATAGATTAGGTTCATACCTCAGCCCTCTCATTTACTAGTATGACCTAGCAAATCACTTAAGAACACTATTTTTCTCATCTATAAAATGAGGACATCAATACTGTCTTTAGGGCTGCTGTGAGAATTAAATGAGATGCCTAGTGCATATTAGGTACTTCCCTACATATTACCTATTAATAATGTACTTAATTTATTGACATCTGGACTCCTAGTCTCTCTCATTACTTCCTATACACCACGATAAAAAAACTATTAGCAAAATAAAATCACAATTAAAAAAAATCATCTTAGCAGAACAAGATTAATAACCAACAGGAAGAAACTGAAATCCTTAACTACTTTGTACACCAAAGGCCCATGTAGTAAGTATTCTGAATCAGAAATGAGACTTGTCCCAACTGTTTCTTATTTCTACTAATAAAAACAAATGAAATAAAGTTAAATAAAATGGCCACATTCCCTGTACTAAACTTTTTCATTCATTTTTCAAAATTCAGGAAGACACACAAAAAATAAGTAAATGAAAAAGCTTAATTAACTCAAACACACATACCTAATATGTGAGGCAAAAACTTCATCATAAATTCACTCTTCCTAAGCAGTAGTTATTGTGAGATGTCATAATACCTCACAATGAAATTCTTTATTTCATTTGATTGTACCTGTACTTCCAAATCTAGATGCTGTGAAACTATTAGCAGGAGTTCCCTTGTGGCGCAGTGTTGTCACTGCTGTGGTGTGGGTTTGATCCCTGGGCCCCAAACCAACTATTAGCAGAGAAAAGCTCTACTAAACAGGCACTGGAAACAGAGTCGGGCCAAATTACATGACACCAGAGAGAGAGAGACGGCAAATTCTACAAAGACCACAACTATGAGAATTTCAGAATGAGAACTTTAAGCAAGTTTCCAATCCGTCCCTAATGGAACAATGAAATCTGGTTAGCAGGTATATCCACACAGACACTCTAAGTTAACAGTTAACCTGTTAGTACAAATTAAAGACACAGCTAACATAAATCAATACATTAATTTTAAAAGATATGATTACATGTAAATGAACAATGAATTCCATAAATTTTAGTGTTATTGTTATCACAGTTACTTTACTATTTTTATTATAGGTAGGCATTCTGGGCAATACTGAGTACTGTCTCAGTAAAACATAGCTATGTTTTTTTTGAGAGTGACGGCTAAATTTTAAGTCATTCTCTATTCAATTAAGATGTCTTTTGAGATGGTAAGGGTTAAAAAGAGGTGAAAGTCTGAGTTTCTTTTTTTGTTGTTGTTTGCTTTTTAGGGCTGCGCCCACGCCATATGGAAGTTCCCAGGCTAGGGGTCAAATCAAAGCTGTAGCCACAGACCTACACCACAGCCACAGCAAGGTGAGATTCAAGCCTCGTCTGTGACCTATACCACAGCTCACGGCAATCCTGGAGCCTTTAACCCACTGAGCGAGACCAGCGGTCAAACTCACATCCTCATGGATACTAGTTAGGGTCTTAACCCACTGAGCCACAACGGGAACTCCACAAACTGCGAGTTTAAGATGCTTCTATCTGTCATCACATAAACACACTTGGCAATAATAACAGGATGGTCACTTAGCTTCCCCTGATTAGTTCTGAAAACACTTGCAATGTCACTCATAATTAAGTAATGATAAGTCTAATGACGACTATTCTAATCATACTAATAAAATAGTATTAAAAATTATAAAGAAAACTCATAATGATTTGATCGAAATGTTAAAAATACAGGCTTTCCTTCATTTATAAGACTAAAAATTTTTTCTAGAAAGCTCCAGATCTTCTAAGGGGAAATAATAATAATAAAAAAAGCCACCCACATATTATGGCCCAAGACAAGTTTTACAAAAGGAAAAGTTCTCAAGCATTACAGACTTAAAAACAACAGAAGAGACAGCAAGAAATACAGAGAGCACAAGAGATGAATTTCCTGGTGTTGCCTTCACCAGGTGTGTTTACTGTAAAGCTGCTAAGATACTTTTGAAAGAGAGGCACCAACTTAGGGCAAATTAGATGACAAGAAGATAGAAGTCACTCAAACTAGATTTGCTGGAGCATGACAATGGCATTAAAGATGATTTTAAACAAAGGGTTTTTTTTTGTTTGTTTGTTTGGTTTTTTTTGCTTTTTAGTGCCATACCCACAGCATATGGAAGTTCCCAGGCTAGGGGCTGAATCGGAGCTACAGCTGCTGGCCTTGACCACAGCCATAGCAACATTGGATCCCAGACCCACTGACGGAGGCCAGGGGTCAAACCCACATCCTCAGGGATACTAGTCGGATTTGTTTCTGCTGCACCACAAAATAACTCCAAAATAAAGGCTTTCAAGTTACTTTGTGGAGTGCCTACTGTGGCACAATGGGCTAAGAACCCAAATGCAGCAGCTCGGGTCACTGAGAAGGCACAGGTTCCATCCCTGGCAAGCGCTGTGGGTCAAACAATCCAGCAGTGCTCAGGTTGTATTGTAGGTTGGCAGCTGCAGCTCAGAATCAACCCCTGGCCTGGGAACTTTCATGGTCATTTAAAAAAAAAAAAAAAGTGACTTTGTAACTGAAATTGAAATTACACACACACACACACACACTCCCAAATTACTATGACAGGTAAGTATCAACTACTCCAGTCAAAAGACAAGCAAAACAAATCATAACTTAAATACTAACTCTAAAAAAATGGGTTGTTAAGTATTAAACTATAATAAATATATCGTGCATTTGTTTAAAACAATTGACAAGTTCTTTAGGAGTTCCTGCTGTGGTGCAAGTGGGTCAACAGTTTCTCTGCAGAGGCAGGGACGCAGGTTCAATCCCTGACCCAGTGCAGTGGGTTAAGTATCTGATGTTGCCACAGGCTGCAACTTTGGCGTGGATTTGATCCCTGGCCTTGAGAACTCCATATGCCGCAAAGCAGCCAAAAAAGAAAAAACAAAAAGGTTCTTTAAAAGGTTCTATTACATAATGGTTCTACTACATTAAAACTTTTGCTATAATAATCAAAATATTTTATTTCAATTAATGATTCTAATTCATAGGAATTTAAATCTGGAAGGAAACTGTCCACAGTATTATCCTTCCTTTTCAACTACACACTTCACTGGTACATATTTCTACTTTCCTACTGACTACAGAAGAAAGTTATTTCTGGACACAAAATTTGGTGCACAAAGAAATCTTTCACTTAAGAACTAAAGATTCCTATAAGGCTATGCATTTCATGTTTCTAGAAAAACTGTTGCACCAGAAGGGCCAACACCCAAAACTCAAATAAAGAAATAAAAGTCAGAACAAAATACACTTTCTTTTTCAGGCCACAAAATACCAGTGACGTTTCTTCAAATAATGTTCCTAAAATTGAGCATTTTCCAAAATTCCAAATAATGTTTCTGAGTTGAAAATTTACTTACTAACCAAGTACTTTTGAGCTCTTGTTTCACGTTTGTCAATATTTTAAAAATAAAGCTCAATAAAAACATTTCCTTAAACAAAACTTCACATTTTAAGAAACAAGGATTTCACTCCTCATTCTGAAGTTATTTGGGTTACACAGTACATAATCTACCCGCTTTGAATCAAAAACATTTCCTCTAAAATACAGATGCATTGGAGTTCCCATCGTGGCTCAGCGGAAACGAATCCGACTAGGAACCATGAGGTTTCAGGTTCCATCCCTGGCCTTGTTCAGTGGGTTAAGGATCCGGTGTTGCTGTGAGCTGTGGTGTAGGTCGCAGATAAGGCTCGGATCTGGTGTTGCTGTGGCTCTGGCGTAGGCTGGCAGCCATCGCTTCAACTAGAGCCCTAGCCCAGGGACCTCCATATACCACGGGTGCGACCCTAAAAAGCAAAATAAAGAAAGAAGTAAATACAATAAAATGCAGAGACATAGTCTTATTTCGACCCATACAATTAAGAATTTAGAACTGCTGAATTTTCAAAGCCAAGTTTCTCAAGGTCGGTTTTAATTTTCTGGCTGTACATTGTGAAAGAGCAAATGGGGTACACCAATGGAGAAAGTATAGTGAATTTTCACGTACGCCTCAGAAAAGGGAGGGACACACACAAAAAACTTAACTATTTGCTGTTGTGAAATCTGACCTTCACAGAAAGATACTCCTAAGGCCCCTTCTAAATAAGAAAAGTCAAGGCTCAGGAAGTGTGACAATGCAGTAAGAATGTTCGGGAGCTGTGCAGGAATGGGAACCAAGGCCTACTTACTCGAAGTTGCCATGCAATTGCCCTGCCTTTTGCAATTAAAAAAACACAAAACTTTCTTTTTATGCAAAAAAATCTGGTGATGAGGGGACAGTGAGAAAGAGGAAGGAGGGAGCCAAGAGATTTTAAAGAAAAAGAAAATGAAGCAGTCTCAAAATGTGATGACTGGAGTTCCCGTCGTGGCGCAGTGGTTAACGAATCCGACTAGGAACCATGAGGTTGTGGGTTTGGTCCCTGCCCTTGCTCAGTGGGTTAACGATCCAGCGTTGCCGTGAGCTGTGGTGTAGGTTGCAGATGAGGCTCGGATCCCGCGTTGCTGTGGCTCTGGCGTAGGCTGGTGGCTACAGCTCCGATTCAACCCCTAGCCTGGGAACCTCCATATGCCACGGGAGCGGCCCAAGAAATAGCAACAACAACAACAACAACAACAACAAAAACAAAAGACAAAAAAAAAATGTGATGACTGAAATAAAAAAGTCTACCCAGAGAACTAAGTCATCCCTAGAAAAGCAAAGCAAAAACTCTGGGCTTTGAGAACCCTGCTAACCATGGTGAACTAGCAGCTCCCAGTGCTCTGAGGAGAGTGGTTTACCAAGATCCCACTCCACCGTCAAGCTTGGGGTCTTGATCAAAAACAAACCAGTATTTCTCTAGGGACTGGGTGAGGGATGAGGGAGATGGAAAGTGCTCGGGCTCAATGCTGGCCTGAGGGTGAGAGAGGGCGCAACTTTCCTAAAAATCTGATAACCCCAGAGCCTGGAATGGAGGCCTAGAAAGGACTTAGAAAGACATTTCCTAAAACAGAGCAGTGCTCCGAATCTAAGTCAAGGTTAACTATGTAAACATCAATCATGATGTTCTGAAAAAGCCTTTGTCCACCCTTCCATTCCAGGATTCTAACTGGTATATAGTTTTAACATCTCGGGATTTACTTACACTACAGCAAAATAACGGTATACTGTGTAACTCTGACCTTTTAAATAACACGAAGTTATCCGACAAAAGCAGCAGGCCTCACCTCCCGGAGGGTGCTAGTGGAGAGCGAGCAGAGGACCCCTCTCCTGCCAGAGGCCCTCGCTTCGGGTCTTCCCGACCTCCCGGACCACAACAGCAGTCTCCTCTCATGGCCTCCTCCCCACCCCACGTCTCTTTCTATCCTCTTTTCTTGCTTTATTTTCCTTCATAGCATTGTCCACAACCCAGCATTATTTCTTTTTGACGTTTTTTTAAAAAAATTGTATTGGAATATAGTTGATTTACGATGTTGGGTTAACTCCAGGTGTACAGCCAAGTGACTGAGGTACACACATAACCCATTCTTTCTCAGACTCTTTCCCCACACAGGTCACTACAGAATACTGAGCTGAGTTCCCTGTCCTCTACGGTAGGTCCCTGTTGGCTACTGGCATTGTTTCTTTACTGTCTGCCTCCCAACATCAGAACAAAAGCTCTGAGAGAGGAGGGACTTGGTTGACTGCTCTATGTTCTGCACATGGAACAGTGCCTGGCATGTAGCAAGTGAACAGTAAGTATTTGTTAAATGAATGTGGGAGCCAGCGATTGGACCTGTCTATGATAAGCTGTGGTGGCCACCACATTTCCTAGACTCTAACACCCATTAATTATAAGATGCACCATTATTTTACCTATCACTGAAATAGGAAAAAAATGCTGTCGATTATCCCTAGATTCCATTAACTCTAAGAGGCCGCTCGATTTTAGAAAAATTAGTGTGAGTTTTTTCATAATTGGTAATATATGATGCATCCCCGAGTTGTGTCTGAGAGCTGGGCTCTATTTCCTTCAGAGCATTTTTCAGTCTTCAAATATATCATGTTTGTCTCTCTCCCTGGGCAGGGTGTGTGCTCACGAGGCCAGAAGCTTCATCTTGTTCATCACTGACGCCCCATACTTAGGAAGACAGCACTGGATGAGTGACACATGAATCACAGTGACAGCTCAGTAGTGGGGAAACAATTCTGAGGGGAAGGAGGAGAAGGAGGTTTAAGGAGAACAGAGAAGGATCGGGGTCAGGAAACAATGATTTTTCAAAAGAAGTCTTGGCAAGTGAGCACTGTAATGAGATTACCTGCTACCACCTCCTTTCCTTTTCCACCCTGAGCTCACTTGTGAAACCTTCCTCTTCAGAGTCAAGATATTTATACAGTCACACAAACATTCATGGTTTAAACTTTAAAGGTCCTTTCCATTTGATAGAAGTCAGATGTATCTTCTAAACACACAAGAGATAAATTTCTACCACTGAACATCCTCAGTGTCTCCAGGTCTTTTCCCCCTTGTAAACAAAAGATAATTTAGAACCTATAAAATAGTTACTACTTACACTCGATAACTAACAACCCATTGTGAATACACAGTGGACAGATTCTTACCTGCTGTTTATTGCCTTTTCTGGTTAACATAACGAACGGCATCGTATCTGCAGACTCTGCCTCTCCTTCCCCACCCCCGAGTGGGGGCCCTTTCCTCAGCTGGCTTTTGAGATGCAAGGGAATGGCCACATCAAGTTGGTGCACCTTAACAGATTCGCCACTTCGTTGCTTAAAGACCGAAATGAAAAAACTGTGAATATTCCAAGTATACATGAGCATGTGTAAACATAAATGGCAAACAACTCCTTCAGTGCTTTATTCCTTACGACTATCATTAGGACCAGAGTAATCTCTCTGAAACCACAGTGGCATCTCCTGCCACCAACCCTTGCACGTTCCCTGGAAGCATGACATGACTGGGCTCCTGCTGACCGCTCCAGCCCCTCCCAAGCTCAATGCTGTGGGTTCTACTGTTTCTCTGTTCTTCGATGCACTGTGCTCTTCCCGTCATAGCACACCCCCTCTTCATAATTAGCATGGGCCATAACTGACTGCTTATCCTGACTGCAGTGGGGGAGTTCAACACTGAACCCTTTCGGTGCCTCTGGCAGTGCTTTATACACAGCAGGAGCTCAATTAATATGCAAGAATGAATGGAATCTATTAATGTTCAGATTAACTTCCTGCTTGTTAATATCAATTATTTTCAATAACCATACTGCATTTATCAAAAAATTATTATCATCATCATTATTATTTGTCTTTTTAGGGCCACACCGACAGCATGTGGAGGTTCGCAGGCTAGGGGTCGAATCGGAGCTGCAGCTGCCAGCCTACACCACAACCACAGCAATGCAGATCTGAGCCGCATCTGTAACCTACATCACAGCTCATGGCAATGCCAGACCCTTAACACACTGAGCAAGGCCAGGGGATTGAACCTGCATCCTCATGGATACTAGTCGGGTTCATTACCACTGAGCCACGACGGGAACCTCTCAACCAAATGCTTAAAAAAAACCTTCACCAGTGACTTACTGTGTATTAGGCTTGGGGATATTAATACTAAAAAGAGAGTCTCTACACTCAAAGAGCTCATAAAGTTGTTAAGAGAGAGAAATTAATTACAATTCATCTTAGTTATGTATAATTTGTGCTGGGGAGGGAGTGACCATACCGGCCTGGCTGAGAGTGCATAGGTGCTCTGATTTCACAAAAGGCTGAATGAAAATGGGATTTCGAGAACATTAAAGACTTCATATGACTTTTTCCAAGCAGATGGTAAAAGAGCATTTTTGGGGCTATGGAGGGAATTTAGGCAGGAGAAGAACAGGTGCCAAAGCAAGAATGTGACAGCAGGTGCACTAATGAGAAAAGAGATGAACATGACTCTTTAAAACTAAACAGGCACCACAGAGAGGACACGAAGACGTTAACCTGCTTTACTGCTATTTAAACAGTCTTGATATCAACACCATTTTTGCAAAAGACTTGCAAATACACAAAATGCTAATAAAAGTATAAGGTTGCCCTGTTTTTTATTTCTAAGTTCTAATTTGTTAGAATTTACTTGAAGTTCTCCCAGGTTCATAATATTTATAAAGTTTTTTACTTAAAACTGAATCATATTAGACGAATCTTGATTTATAAATTATCTTTCTTTCTTGATTATAAAATGAACATATTCTCTTCGTAAACTATTTCAATACAAAAATATATTACCCAGTGTGTCCAAACCAGTCCCTCCAGCTACTTCCCTCTGACCAACTCCAAGTGCAACAACTACTAACAATGGGTCATGTGATTCCACACCTTCTTCTTGCATATCTACACATACACACATATATATGTGTGTATATATATATATATATATATATATATATATATATACCCATACACACATATAAACAAGAGCAACCATGATATATATTATTCTATACTAAACATACATGTTTTTCTTTTTAATTCTCACTACCAAACCATTCTGTTCATTTAGTTCCTAAGCACTTACCACAACCTGAAATTATGTATTTGTTGTTAAATACCTATCTTTACCCCTAAAACTACATTCTCCGAGAGTAGAAAACAGATCTGTTTTTATTTACTACTCTACACTAAGCCTAAAGACTGCTAGGCACACAGTAGGTGCTCAGACAAATGAATGACTGAGTAAACTGCTACCAACTCAGGTAAGATAGGAAAATTTTAAGGAGTAAACTGTTTATCACCTCTTCAAAGGGATTATAATGGTTATGTTTTGATGACTTGTGCTCCTAAATGACATGAATATAAGATTTCACAATTAAGAGCTTTTTAGATGTATGCAGAAATTTTAATATATGTAGGATGAAGCAAATTGGCCTAATATGCTTATAATGCTAATTTGTACATTATCACAGTTTTTGGCGTTGGTTGCACCAATGAATGTAAAATCCAGTATTTTGTCCCTAAAGGATTACTCCATCAGCACACACCCCATCATGTCCTCTATCTTGAGAATAACCCTCCTCTTTTAACTCTGACCTTCTCTGGCTACATCCCCATTTCTCTCCCCTTTCTAATAAAACTTCTTGAGAGTCAGCTCCAACTGTATCCAGTATTTTCACTTCCTCCTTTTCCATTTTTCACGGAGCCCACCCCATGGGGCTTTTACCCACATTCCAACAAAAGCAGTCTTCTCAAATCACCAAAGGTTTTAACAACAGCTGTGAATAGGGCTGAAGTAAACAGTCCATAGGATTTTACTTCTGATTACAGAAAAATATAATTATCTAAATCAGTGGGAAGATGGAACTTTTTTATAAAATTCAGTATCTTAATATCACAAATATATTAAATAATTAATATTTCTTTAAACATCAAATAAACAATATTCCTCTAGATATTTATATACAAGTTATTCAAATTGTAAATAAGGAGTTCCCATTGTGGATCATGTGTTAAGAACCCAACTGATATCCTTGAGGATGCAGGTTCAATCTGTGGCCTTGCTCTGTGGGTTAAGGATTGCCATGAGCTTTGGTATAGGTCACAGACATGGCTCAGATCCCGAGTGGCTGTGGCTGTGGTGCAGGTCAGCAGCTATAGCCCCGATCCAACCCCTAGCCTGGGAACTTCCATATGCCACAGGTGCGGCCTTTAAAAGAAAAAAACTTATAAATAAAACTTAAACATTTATTAGATTAAATTTCCCCAAATTGCTACCTTCTGCATTGACTCCTAAACAAACTGCAAATAAAGGTCCTTAGAAGTAGAGATATGACTTCAAAGAGAAAAGGCAGAGTTTGATAAATTACTCTGCTCCAAGTCTTACATTCATTACATTTTTCCCAATCTATTTTATTTTATTTTATTTTTTATTTTCCCAATCTATTTTAAAGGACCGTGGCAAATCAGGATTGGGAGGCAAGGAGTACTGGAGGCTTCAAACTGTTGAAATTAGGAAAAAGTTACTGCAGAGGTAAATGTTTAGATAGTAGAATCCTTCAACCACAATCAAATGTGCTGCCATGTTTTGTGCTGAGTACTTTGGAAGCGAGCAACATTTATTACCTGAAGATTTTCCAGCATCATTTTATCCAGAGCTTGAATGAAGTCCTCATCTTCTACACAAGGTACGTGTTTCAGTCCCCCTCCTTTAATCATTACCTCCTTATTGAAACAAAAAGAAACGAGCATTCAGACCAGAAATTTTAACTGTAATGTTTCGTATGGCAGAGCCTTTTGTATTGATAACTTGTTCAACATAACTCAAGGAATGAGCAAAATATATAACCTTACTAAATATTCAAAGAACCTATTAATAAAGGAAAGGACTTAGGAAAACATATTGGAAATTAATTGCCAAAGAAATACTGTTTCAATAATCACGAAGGCCAAAACTTCAGTGGCTAAAATTAAAATACCATGAAAATGATGCACAACTTCAAAAAGCAAATTTTCAGCCATACATACAGTATTTTCTTCATCAGTTTCATTCTCCTTATTGGAATCTGTGAGGTAATCTGTATTCTCTTCCTCTTCTTCCTCTCCTTCATCATCATCATTATCGGAACCCTCCTGAAATATAACATTTGTAGAAGATTAAAATTTTGAAAAAATTACATTTCACATGCCTTAAAAAGATCTTAAAACTTCTGTATAATTATTATTCTCCAGTTTCAGTCTTTTATGCAGTCTGCCTAGAATGGTAGGACAAAGTCAGCCAGCAACACTACATAACACAGTAGCTGAACACCCACGTCACATCTTCCATTGATCTAATAACACAAAGATCCTTTGTAGTAACTCTTCCCTTAATTCCACAAGGACCAAGTTTCCTGAACCTTTTGTATTCTTCTACTCCCTAACCTGAGACTGATTTTTCTCAGAGTAGTTCTTTAATACCCATCTAACTCTGAAAGTGAAAATTAATTGTTCAATTAACATCACTACCATCTGAAAGCAAAGACACTACATTTTATAAACTCCTTGGTATACAGAGCATCTGGGTCTGGAAAGTGCTCTCAGATCATTTTGTCTGCTCTACCCAAATGTAAAGAAAGATAGGGAAGCTTTATTGTCTTTTTTTTTTTTTTTTTTTTTGCTTTTTAGGGCTGAACTTGTGTATGGAACTTCCTGAGCCGGGGGTCGAACTGGAACTGCAGCTGCTGGCCTACACCATACCCACAGCAATGTGGGATCCTTAACCCACTGAATGAGGCCAGGGATGGAACCCGCATCCTCACAGACCTAGTCAGGTTCATTTCCGCTGAGCCAGAGGGGGAATTTATTGTCCTCATTTTTATATGTGAAAAAAACTAAGGCTCAGAAAACTGAAGTGACCTGCCCAAGGACACATGCTTCATTAAGCAGAAGAATTAAACATTCTGACTCCCCTTACTCCCCATCCTCTCCTGTGAGTCTATCAGCCAAAATTCCTTTTCAAACAGAAGACTGGGCAGAACCCCAACAGATTTTCAAAGAGGCACCAAAAAAACCAAAACCATGACTATAACCTAAACCAAAAACCACAACCACAGTGGCAGAATTCCATCTGAGTATCCTTCCAACACAATTCATTCCCATTTTGTTCCATGAAAGCTGTTTTTTTTTTTCAAAAGACTAAACTAAACCCAGCTGCTTCTCACTGGGCCAAGAGAAATAAAGTGAATGAGAAATAATTACTAAGAGAAAACAAATGATTTAAATTTGTTACATCTGTAGTATACATAGTAATCAATTCCAAGAATCCAAACAGTGTATTATCAGCAACTACAAAGACATTTGAAAACTTTTAGAGTTTCTAAAGTGGAAATATTTGGGCAAAGTACAGAAATGCATTAATGCTTTTTTCTCAAATGCATTAACTTTTTAAACCTAACTTTATAATTCAAAATTAAAATGCAATAGGAATGCTCTTAAATCGGCCCTTGAAAAAATTAATCATTTCTTAACACTTGAAAGACTCTTCCTATTCAAAAACTAATGGGTTAGCTTTTTTCCTTCACTGCTTTTTATATTGCTCAGGCAAAATAAAAGATTAACTTTTGAAATTAAAACGTTGAACAAGAATCTCACTGTCCTAATCCTACTACGCAAGGTCAAAATAACCTGTGGGGTGAGGAAGTCAATGGAACACACAACCTGAGCTGGTGGGGAAACATGATGGGCAGCACTGCAGAAGTCAGCTATCCAAACGCAAGTGCTGGCTTGCTAGGACTTGGGGTAGATTAACGTGTCTGTGCCTCACTGCTCACCTAACTCACAGGCTGCCCAGAGATATGCTAACAGGAATATAGTGACCATGTTCAATAAATAACTATTATTGCTATTACAATAATAAATCTTGTATTTCTTGCAAACTCTATAAATTCTGCAGAAAATCAGAATTCAGCAGAACATTTATTTCATCTTTAACGAAGAGCACAACTCTCCTGAAGAGTTCCTCTCCAGTCTTGTTCCTTCTCGGTCAAGGCAAATATTTATCAAATATCCTACATTGTTCTTATTACTTTATTCATTTATTTATTTATTATTTATTTATGGCTTTTTTTATGGCCACACCTGCAGCATATGGAAGTTCCCAGGCTAGAGGTCAAATTAGAGCTATTAGCTGCTAGCCTACACCACAGCCACAGCCATGAGGGATCTGAGCCACATCTGCGACCTACACCACAGCTCACGGCAACACCTGATCCTTAACCCACTGAGGAAGGCCAGGGATTGAACCCACATCCTCATGGATACTAGCTAGGTTTTGTTTCTGCTGAGCCATAATGCGAACTCCTGTTTCTTACCACTTTATAATCAATGTACCTTCTCTCTTTAAAAATGTTCTCCTCCCTATGTTTAGAGAGAAGTCATGGGAAAAAGTGGCCTCGGGTGGGACAGTAAATGAGTCCAACTCCATTTCCCTAAAGCAAATTACTCCTTCCACTTCTCCCAGACAAGGCACACAGGTCGTCCTATAGAACATTGTTTTTCCACTTAGCAAACACACAAATATTATGTATGATATTCACTTTGCAACCAGAAAAGAAATAGTTAAAAATGACACAATTCTTAAAATTACAAAGCTCACTTTTGAGGAGAGAATGCATTTAAAGGAGAAAATATAATACATCACAACTACTGAAATGAAAGTTTATAGGAAAATGAGTCACTCTTTAACGTCACATTTACTGAGGATGTTTAATTTACGAGATCCTGTTTATCTAATTAGCACAGTAGCAAAACCCAAAGACAGTCGTGAGAGTAGTCTAAAAATACAAAATGGAAAAACTCATTTCCTTCTGTTCTTATAAAATACTTAATGAGCCAATTTAAATTGTCTAATTGAATGTTTCTATGACAACTTCCTTTTTTAAAAAAGCAATATAGTAATGTCCATCTATTACACAGAAATCAATTACAGGAACATATTCCAGTTCTAAGTTTTTATCAATTTATTTCTATCTACTTTAGGGGAGTTATCAGGTTAGAGAAAATGCTGGCAATATAGTATTACATATTTAAAATTTGCTAAAAGAGGTCTTAAAAGTTCTCATCACAAGAAAAAACATTTGTAAGTATGTGAGGTGATGAATGTTAACTTATTATGGTAATCAGTTGTGGCTCAGCGGTTGAGGAACTCAACTAGTATCCATGACGACGCGGGTTCAGTCCCTGGACTTGTTCAGTAGGTGAAGGATCTGGCATTGCCATGAGCTGTGGTGTAGGTCACAGATGTGGCTCAGATCCTGTGTTGCTGTGGCTGTGGCGTAGGTCAGCGGCTTCAGCTCAGGTTGGACCCTTAGCCTGGGAACCCCCATATGCCACAGGTGTGGCACTAAAAAGACAAAACAAAACAAAATTATTACGGTAATCATTTATTTCAGTCTTGTGTCTTTTTTAGGATACACACACACACACTAAAATATATATATTAAAAAATACAGAAAGATATAAAAGCATTATATGTACACCTTAAACTGATATGATGTTATATCTTATGTGTCAAAACTGGGGGGAAAAAGTGGTAGCCAAATAACAAAAAAATGCATTTCTACTGCCCATTAATATTAGCTGATTATAAAAGCCACACATTATAGTTTACACTGCCTTTTACACATACGTTTTTAACTAACAGCAAAGCTATCTGCTATGCAGCCAAATCATATGAAATGTTGTTTAACAGCTACAGAACTTAAGGGCTAAAAGAAACAAAGATTAAGAGATTTTTATTTCTAACTGTAGAAAATTACAATTACCTTAAATTATGGGTCATTTTTCTTTCATTCTAAATGAAGATTTTTAAAAACCTAGTTTATGAATCTATTTTACGAATGACTTAATTTACATTCCTTTATTCATTAAACAACTCGTATCCTCTAAATATTTATATTCTATTTTCTCAAATCAAAACTTAATAATTTAATAAATTCAACTTCCCCAAAACATTTAAATATTGATTAAAAATTTAAACTTTTTCAATATTTAATTAAAACCATACTGGTAAATTATCACACTCTCCTAAATGCTTTAAGCACAAAAAAAACCCCACAAATGAAACTAATTATAAGCTTACATTTACACTAAAATAAGTGGAAAAAATGCTAATTCCATGGTTGAAATTTTATATTCACTAGTATTTGTTATTCATCCTTCTTATTTTAACTAATTTCAACGTATATATAGCATGATGACGCCTTACTTACCCATTACACAACTGAACAACTAAATGGTCAGTTCACAGCTTCTTCTACATCCCCAACTCACTGCACAGTCTACTTAAAGATTATGGAGCAAACCCCAGATACTCTATTACTTTAGATAGAAATTTTCAAAATTCAAGCAGGTTTAAGAATTTCCACTGTGGCTCAGCAGTAATGAACCCAACTAGTATTCACGAGGATGTGCGTTTGATACCTGGCCCTGCTCAGTAGGCTAAGGATCTGGTGTTGCTGTGAGCTGTGGTGTGGGTTGCAGACATGGCACAGATCCTGTGTTGCTATGGCTGTGGTGTAGGCTGGCAGCTGCGGCTCCAATTTGACCCCTAGCCTGGGAACTTCCATATGCCCTTCATACAGCCCTAAAAAGAAAAACAAAAACAACAACAACAAAAAAGCAGGTTTAGAAGAAAAAAGGAAAGAATTAAAACTGTTAGGTTGAATCATATGAAAATGACATTTTGGTAGGTCCAAAATGGTAGAAGAGTCATTTCATGTGGTTTGGGCTAATAGTTATGAAGTAAACGGGCAAGTCAATGATTACGGTACATGACTTCCAGATTTCATACACTATTAGATCTGGGGGAAATAAACTAGTCATTAATATCTAGTCAGAAAATTTTTCAGGTTAAAAACTCCGTATTCAAAAGTAGATTAAGACACAGAGCAAATCAAATGAATTTTCTTCGAATTGCTTATTAAGTAAAAATTCTAGGCCTAATGATGGATACATGTCATTATACATTTACCTGAACCCACTGAAAGTACACCACCAAGAGTCACCAATAATGCAAACAATGGACTTGGGGTGATTATGCTGTCTTGCTCTAGGTTCATCAACTGTATGTAACACTTTGGTGGGGGACATGCTGATAACTGGGGAAGGCTGTGTGAGAAGGCAGGGGCAGAGGGTATATGGGAAATATCTTTATCGCCTCCTTAGTTGTGCTGTGAAGCTAAAACTGCTCTTAAAAAATGGTCTTTGGAGTTCCCATCATGGCTCAGCAGTTAACAAACCCGACTAGCATCCATGAGGATGCCAGGTTTGATCCCTGGCCTCGCTCTGTGGGTTAAGGATCCAGCGTTGCCGTGAGCTGTGGTGCAGATTGCAGATGCAGCTCAGATCCCACATTGCTGTGGCTATGGTGTATGCCGGTGGCTACAGCTCCAATTGGACCTCTAGCCTGGGAACCTCCATATGCTACAGGTGTGGCCCTAAATAGACAACAAAAAAAATGGTTTTAATAACAGTAATTTTTAGGAGTTCCTGCTGTGGTACAGTGGGTTAAGAATCCGAATGGATCAGCTAGGGTTGCTGCAGAGACGTGTTTGAACCTCTACCCGGCGAGGGGAGGTTAAAGGATCTGGCAGTGCCGCAACTGCAGCACAGGGCACAGTTGTGGTTTGGATTCAATCCTTGGCCTGGGAATTTCCATATGCCATGGGTGTGGCCATTAAAAAGAAAAAAAAGGCTAATTTTTTAAAATTCGGAGTTCCTGCTGTGGCTCATCGGAAATGAAACTGACCTAGCATCCATGAGGACACAGGTTCGATCCCTGGCCTCGCTCAGTGGGTTGGGGATCCAGCGTTGCCAGGAGCTGTGGTGTATGTCACAAATGTGGCATGGATCTGGTGTTGCTGTGGCTGTGGTGTAGGCCAGCAACTGCAGATCCAATTTGACCCCTAGCCTGGGAACCTCCATATGCTGTGGGTGCGGCCGTAAAAAGACCACAAAAAAAAAAAAAAATCCTATGAACACTATTTTCTTACATATAAAAAAATCCCTCTTAATTAATCCAAGGATTTTAAAATAGACATATCCTACTAATAAAATTTACCGTAATAAAACTAAGAGGGGAGTTCCCGTCATGGCGCAGTGGTTAACGAATCCGACTAGGAACCATGAGGTTGCGGGTTCGGTCCCTGCCCTTGCTCAGTGGGTTAACGATCTGGCGTTGCCGTGAGCTGTGGTGTAGGTTGCAGACGTGGTTCGGATCCCGCATTGCTGTGGCTCTGGCGTAGGCCGGCGGCTACAGCTCCGATTCAACCCCTAGCCTGGGAACCTCCATATGCCGCGGGAGTGGCCCAAAGAAATAGCAAAAAGACAAAAAAAAAAAAAAAAAACCTAAGAGGGAGACCTTATTTTACACATTAAAAACCCTGGCTCATAAAATCAAAATACTCTTATACAAATGTACCTATTTGCTATAAACAAAAGTCATCACCTCTTCCTCTGGCTCATTCACTTCACTTTCATTTCCAGATTGTTCCTCTGTTTCAGCTCCTCCTTCTTCTTCTTCTTCGTCCTCTTCAAGATTTTCTCCTTCTGTCAGAGAATCTTTTGAGTCTTTGTCATTTACTAGACCTTGAAATGAGGAGAAAGCAGAAAAATGCAAGTTTTCCACAGTGGATATTATACCACATGATTTGAAGTATGTATTAAGATAATCCAACAGCTGTATTGTCAGAACAACAAAATAAGAATAGAATTTAAAACTATTTTGAGAAACATTTAAAAAACCAAATAGTTAGACTTTGATTTCAATGAAGAAGTACTGATATAGTTCTTAACCACTAGCAAAAACACATCCTGTCTCAGAGCTTCAAACTGTTTATCTCAGTTTCAGATGAACAAGGCAAACAGGGGCAGCACACAAGGTGCTGCTTAAGCCACCTAAGATGCAGCCTTGGTCACACGTTTTAGCAAATGGCATTTCAAGAACCTCTAAAAACTCAAAGATATAATAAAATTATGTTGCTTTCATAGAGAAATCACATTTGGCTATCATTTGAATGTCTGCAAATTAAGACAGGGAAGGAGGCAAAGCCAAATGGTGACACAGCTGCAAGATCACAGCTGTGTCACCACAGAGCTGCTTTTTTCCTTCAGGAACAGCATTTTCCTCCAAAGGGAACTCCCTGGCTAGAATCCGCTTTCCACCTCCCATGTACACCCGCATCTCACTGCCTAGTCAATTCTTCTTTATTATCATTTGAATTCCAAACTACTCTACTTTCCAGATGCACATAACACGGCCAACATGGCTGCACGTGATCTGACCCTTCCTCATTCTCTCTAGCCCCAGTCGTGCCTTCTCCTACAGTTGGGTCACTTTCTCTATCACAAAGCACTGTCTGGGAACCTCCTCATCAGGTATGCTTCTCAACATACATTATCCTTCAATGTGCACTTTCAAATCCTATACATTCTTCTAATTCAGTCTAAGCTTTACTTCCTGCCTAAACCCACTGAGTTTTTCCTCCTACTTACTCCTAAAGTACTTGGAGAATTTATCACAGCACTTTAGATTTAAGGATATACCATGTAATTGTTTTTCTAACAATTTCAATAAATCTTACACAACACAAGAGTATAAGACCCCTGACTACAAAAAACTTCTTTTATATATTCAAAACTTCTTAGAGGCCATAGATTGATAAATACACAGTAGGTGTTTAGTAAATACCTGTTTATTCACAGAATCTTAGACAATTAGGGCAGACAGAAACATCAGTGATGAAGTGATTTAGCCCTTTCATCTTATGAGGTATTCTGAGGCCCAGAAACTTGGAATAATTAACACAACCAACAAAAGCCAAAAATTAGTCTAGTGTCTTAAGTCTAAGCAATTAAGAACTGACAAAAACAAAGATGTACAGTGATTAAAGTAGGTACATTAAAGTTTAAAAATTTTAAAAAATTGAGAATAGATGAAGTCAGAGAGATCTATTTTAAAAGGAAAGTAATACTGAGGGGAAAAGTTGCTGTCTCAGATTTAGATTCCATTAACTTTCTATTTTATTTATTTGGACATTCAGAAGCAAAATACTGAGCTGTTATTTATGTTATCAAAGGCAAAAAATTAAAAGTCAGGACTATATAAATCTAAGCACTCTCAATAAAAATATCACAGTGCTGATAAACTCACATTATACATTTTTTATAGCCACTTTAAAATACGTGGCATGGGAAGAACTCTAATGGATAAGGAGATTTTGTGTGACAGCTAGACTTCTAATTTGTAAGGAAAACACCATTTCTAACACATTCTCGTTTGCATTGCAAGTTAGTTTCAAAACAGTCTGTAAATATACTTTGCATTTGCTAAACTGTATACATGGGACTTCTAGGACACTGTACATCTAAAATCAACAATGCAGGTTAAAAATGCACATGAAAAGGACATGGGGTTAATAACCACGAAAAATTTAGACATCAGAATTAAGTGTGCTTGGGAGTTCTTGTTGTGCCTCAGTGGTAATGAACCCAACTAGTATCCGTGAGGATGTGGGTTTGATCCCTGGCCCTGCTCAGTGGGTTAAGGATCTGGCGTTGCCGTGAGCTGTGGTGTAGATCACACATGTGGCTCGTATCTGGTGTTGCTGTGGTTGTGGCGTAGGCTGGCAGCTGCAGCTCCAATTTGACCTCTAGGCTTGGAACCTCCATATGCCACGGATGCAGCCCTAAAAAAAGAATAAAGTCTGCATGGGGACCAAAATCAAACACTATTCTCTTCAATGTGAGCTGCTTGGTACCTGAGTTTTCCTACTCCTAACAGAGATAGTAATAATTGTAATACTTCCTTTCAAATGGTTTTCATTTATATTTCTTTTTTTTTTCTTTTTTTCTCTTTTTAGGGCCAGACCTGCGGCATACAGAGGTTCCCAGGCTAGGGGTCGAACTGGAGCTGTAGCTGTCGGCCTACACCACAGCCACAGCACCGTGGGATCCGAGCTGCATCTTTGAACTACACCACAGCTCACAACAACGCCAGATCCTTAACCCACTAAGTGAGGCAAGGGATGGAACCCGCATCCTCATGGATACTACTCGGGTTGGTTAACTGATGAGCCATGAGGGGAACTCCAGTTTTCATTTATATTTCTCTTCTCACTAGATATGTTCAGCATTTTCTCCACAAAGTTAATATGTCAGAAAGAGCAGAGTCTTCAAATTCTGGCTTGATCAGTTAACCTAGTGTTCTGACTTGGGCTTTACTTAATTCATTAGTCAAATATGAATAACACTACCTTTCACTTTAATTCTGGCAAACAGGCAGTACTCAGTATAAAAATATCAACTCATCCCTACCTCCCCTCACTTGATTAGGCTACATCCAATTATCTATTGGGTGTTCTATTTTATGATCAATTTGCCTGCTCTTACATAAGTGCTAATAATAACCTGGCACAGAAACTACTTTCACTTCAATCTCAGTGATTTTTTTTTCCATTGTATAAAAGTTTTAAACACCCCATTCTGCCTACACATGTGTGCTTTCTTGTATCACTTTAAAATTTAGGAAAAGTAATACCTTTCCAAATATCTGATGATCAGATCTATTTTTAACTTTTTTAAAACGGTTGTACTCATGGCATGTGGTGGTTCCTGGGCCAGGGATGAATCCGAGCCACAGCTGTGACCTACACCATGGCTACAGCAAAGCTGGATCCTTTAATCCATTGTGCCAGGCTGGGGATTGAATCCTGAGTTGCTGCAGTTGGATTCTTAACCCACTGCATCACAGTAGGAAGCCCTATTTTTAACTTTTAAAAAATGTGTTTAACTCTTTAACCCATCAGGAGTTTGATTATATATGATGTGGCTCAAGAAACTTTCCTCCCAGATGTTCATGTGTTGCCTTTATCCTATTTTTAAGATTCCCATTTCATCATATACTAAATTGTTTTGTATTTAATTGGGACAACTTCTGGGCCTTTTATTTTATTCTACTGATTTTATGCCAAATTTGTGAAATATACTCTTCTGCTTTATAATTTATGCATGACTTTTTTTAACTTTTATTTCCCATTTCTGTTCCTTATAATATAATCTAGAACTTCCAAACCAGAATTAAATTAAAATGCCTATTACTATTTTAGTTTGGTTCTTAAAGAGAATGTCTTAGATCCAGCAATTCTATCCTGAGAAAACCAAGATACACACAAAAATAACTAATACTATTTATAGTGGTACAAAACTGGAAAAAAAAACTAAGTGTCAAACAAAAGAATTAACACATTCATACAATGAAATACAGCTTTTTTTAAATTAAAGATTTAGAAAAATATTTTATATCAGGAAGAAATTTCATAATAGATTAGGTAGGAAAAAATCCAGTTATAAAACTGCAAACATGAACAAAAATGTTTAAATAAAAAGAGTATTTATCAGAGTTCCTGTCATGGTGCAGTGGTTAACGAATCCAACTAGGAACCATGAGGTTGCAGGTTTGATCCCTGGCCTTGCTCAGTGGGTTAAGGATCCAATGTTGCTGTGAGCTGTGGTGTAGGTTGCAGACCTGGCTCGGATCCCGAGTTGCTGTGGCCCTGGCGTAGGCTGGTGGCTACAGCTCCGATTGGACCCCTAGCCTGGGAACCTCCACATGCTGCAGGAGCGGCCTCAGAAAAGGCAAAAAGACAAAAAAAAAAAAGAGTATTTATCAAAAGGTTAACACATGATTATCCTTACACATAGATTTTCACGTCAATGATTTTCATTTTCTTGTCATTTTTCAAATTTTCTGCAACGAATATTTTGTTACTTTTAAAATACTAAAATGATTTTTTAAATATAAAAAAGTGCTAATATGTTAGCTCTGAGTTGCTGTATATAAAATTAAAATGACAATGAATTTGCAAGTGCTTGCGAACAAAAAACAAAATGCTTTATTATCTTATGGTTTATCAACAAGAAATAGATTTAATACAGACACATTCATGGACGTACTCTTAGACTCTACAACAAAAGGAAAACGGGACAACTTGAGAGCATACTGATTCTAACTACCACCATCTTTAAAGCTGCATTCACACATGGTGACCTATTTTTTCCCTTTTCATATTCTAAACAAGGACAGACTCCTCAAAAGAAGCCTTTGAAGTCCTTTGATTTAACTCTTTGCTCTATCAGGAATCAAGTATACTGCTCTCTTTACTGATACCAAATTGGGTGTCAAACTAGTATTTCCTCATGCCCACTAGACAGAGAGTACCATTCATAAAGCTTTTGAGAAAAAAAAGGCTAAGACAACTATTTCAAAGCATATAAAGCAAAGTAAATTAAGTAAATACTCTGCTTGATATGATCATTTTATACAATTAGAAGTCTGAAAAGAAAAAGAAAGTAAACTTGGGACAAAGATGACAGAACAAAAAGCATCACTTATGCCTTCATGGGCTGAGAAGTAGGAAAGGTGAATAATGTGCACAATCAGCACCTTTAAAAATGATGCTCAGGAGTTCCTGTTGTGGCTCAGCGGTAACAAACCCGTCCAGAATCCATGAGGACGTGGGTTCAATCTCTGGCCTCGCTCAGTGGGTTAAAGGATCCAGCATTGCTGTGAGCTGTGGTGTAGGTTGCAGACGTGGTTCAGATCCCATGTTGCTATGGCTGTGGGGTGGGCTAGCGGCTACAGCTCTGATTCAATCCCTAGTCTGGGAACTTCCATATGCTGCGGGAGCAGCCCTAAAAAGCAATAAATAAATAAATAAATAATAATGCTCAAATAGAAAACCACAATCATATTCTCAAAAGAAGATTTACTTTGGAAAAAGAAACCCCACTAATATGCTGGATGTAATGTAAAAAATAGTTTTAGAGGAAAAGAATCACCAACGTCTTTGCCATCTGAAAAATGGTTTTTCAGATATACATAGTAAATTTATACAATTAGTCTAAATGGTCAAGGTAAGGGTCTCCTAACAAAATATTAGCTTCAGAGGCTGCAACCTTATGTCACTCTGAAATGTCTAAAACACAACATGCTAAGAACTGTCAGCAAGCAAACCAGACTGGCAAAGCCCCACCATATTCCAGTTATTTCCACTGGCAAGGCTGGCTGGCTCCTACAACCCCTCTAGGGAGCCATTCAAATGCTAACTCTTCTCTAGAACCTCAGAAGGACACTGAGAAAGTACACAGACCAATTCCCCTGTAGCACGTTTCTCACATTTTCTCTAGTTTTTAGAGAGAGAGAGACAACTCCCCCAGGGATTCTGCAGGATAGTTTCAAACTTCCTTCTATAGTCATAACCTGCACTGTCCTAGGAAATAATGCCTGTTGAAAATATATTCTGTATACGAGATGCTTTCATCAAAAGCAGATTTTACATTAGCAACCAAAAATTGTAAAATTGAGAGAGGCTGACAGGATTCTGTTTTTTTTTCATCACTATCTTTTGCTTCAAGTTTTACATGACTGTTTTCCTCCAATTTGGGATTATTTAATGAAAGCAAGAAGTGAGCCACCAGGTCTTACCTACCACTACTACGTATAACAACTCAACACTGAAAAACAGTATACAAAAGTAAACACTAACTGAAAACAATATAAAGCAAATTCTAGACACAATCTGCCAAATATCATCTTTATTTTCTCTCTGTAATTAATTGCTTACCTAGTTTTATTAAGAATTCTCGTTCCAAGTCTTGTACCTGCCTGATGGATTCTTCCAGAGAATTACAGAGTTTGATCTTTGGTCTTAGCAGTTCTAGTGTGTCACTGATCATGTAATCTATGTCAATAGGAAATGGATGGTCTTTTGTCCAAACCTCCAAACTTTTCTTCCACCAAACATAACGCTGATAACAAATGAAAAATAAATTTAGCTATAATGAATAACAAAATATTTTAAAATAATAATCTGTATTGTGACATCACCTAGTTATAATAACTAAGCTAAAGAGTTGTACAAGACACCTACTATTTTTACAAATGGTCAAGAGCAATGATCCTAGCCCATTTATTTCCCCCTATCTGTTCAGTTTCTAAGCCATTTGATGAGTTTAAATATATTCTTTACTATAACTGTCATTATCTTTTTTCAAAGGCAAAGAAAATTATAATACCAAATAAATTTTCAGGTACTGAAACCAGACAGAAACTCCACTCCCAAACCCCAAATGAGGCTTAAATATTTAATTTTATTTAAAAAACCAAATACAAGGCCATAGTTTTGATAAAATTTAATTGTTTTCTCTATACTACCCACTTTGATTTTTTTTTTTTTTGTCGTTTTGCCATTTCTTGGGCCGCTCCTGCGGCATATGGAGGTTCCCAGGCTAGGGGTCCAATCGGAGCTGCAGCCACCAGCCTACGCCAGAGCCACAGCAACGCGGGATCCGAGCCAGGTCTGCAACCTACACCACAGCTCATGGCAATGCCGGATCGTTAACCCACTGAGCAAGGGCAAGGAACGAACCCGCAACCTCATGGTTCCCAGTCGGATTCGTTAACCACTGTGCCACGACAGGAACTCCCACCCACTTTGATTTTTTAAAGGTCAATTAAAGCATCTGAAGATAGAGTTTCTGAATATATAAAAAAAACAGTAATCAACAAGCATTTATTGAACATCTACTGTGTATATGGCATTGTTAACATATTTTCCCTGTCTTCTCCCAGCCTGGTTCCTTGATTCTATTTTGTACTTGTAATTCTTAAGTTTATTCAAACATAAACAGGTGTTCCTCTGAATCTTCCTCTCCAGTGTGTTTCAGATCCTTGCTCCTCTAAATGTGAGAACTAGGAACTTGTTAGACACACAGAATCTTAAGCCCCCAGCTCCCCAACCAATGAAACGTGCATACGCACTGACGTGTAGAAGCACTGCTGCCAGTGACCTTTTCTCTCTGCCTTCCTACACTTACCCGCACTTTCTATGTTACAGGAGGCACGCAGTGGTCACGTGTCCCAGGGCTCACTCACTTCTTACCCTCCTGCCCTAAGCATACCCCTGCTATACATTACTGCTATTGAGCAATGTGGAAAATTCTTTTGTCCCTTTCTACTCCTGAATTCTGAGTGGCTCTTTCCTCTTTGCCTGCAATGTCTGAGTGAATGCAAATAAGGATATTCTTCTGAAAGAGATCCTACTTTGGATACTGATAGTTACAGCTGACATTCTGTAGCAAAACTTTGGTTTTCAATACAGGCACTCTCCACCTTAAGGCAGTTCTTACATGCAACAGAGAATCTGACTCTCAAAAGTGCAAACGCCTCCTCCCCGTTTTTGGCTCATCAATTCAGAAAATAAGGGAGTAACGAGATATCCTCTAATGCAAAGGTACAGCAGTAGGAGAAAGTTAACAAATGGGTCTTCCCCAAGAGTAGTTACCCCCACTTAACATCAGCAACTATGTGGATGTACTTTTGACACCTTAGGTTGTATTTTGAAATTCTTCTTCCTCATCAATGGATAAACGAAAACAAAACTAACAATAGGTTACATAGATAGGAATGATCAAGTAGAACTGAATGGTACCACTGGTACTTTATTTCAGTAACATCCGGAGAAGTAGATAGTGAGCTATTCCCTCTAATCAGTACTTTTAACACTGCCTTTTAGGGGAAATGGTGATTAGGTTCCAAACAACCAACCTACAAGCTAACTTTTGGAACAAACTGTATAGCAGTTATAGAATTGTCTCTGTATTTATATCTGAATTTGGTTTATACTGTACTTGCTTGCTCTAAATCACAAGTTTACATAAGTAACTTAAATTAAGATATGGGAAGCACAACCCAAAAGCTTAGCAATGAATGAACATATATGTCTTTCAGTGTTAATGATGAGTATTTTTTTCTTAAAAAATTTTTTGCATCATTTAGAAGTAAGAATTCTAGATATAGAACCAGAACACAGGAGTTCCCATTACAGCTCAGCAGTGATGAACCCGGCTAGTATCCGTGAGGATTCAGGTTCAAGCCCTGGCCTCGCTCAGTGGGTTAAGGATCTGGCACTGTCACAAGATGTGGTGTAGGCTACAGAGGCAGTTTGGATCCTGCGGTGCCATGGCTGTGGCACAGTCCAGCAGCTGCAGTTCCAATTCGATCCCTAGCCTGGGAACTTCCATATGCCATGGGTGTGGCCCTAAAATGACAAAAACTCCAGAACACAGACGTATAAATGTGAGAAGATTATCAAATGTATAAATATTACAAGTAACTTAATTCATAAATTACTGTATCCATACCATACCAAATTTATAAACTGCACCAAAATAATGTCCCAAATCAATGATCATCATCAATCATAAAACTTAAATGCAGTCAGAATGTTTATGATAGAATTCATCATATATTTTTAAATCTCTAAAGCTAAGTATCCTTGTAAGAAGAATAAATCTAACAGGAATATATCCTATACATACGAATGCTACAGTGTTTCTCCTCTAATATTTCTGCAACACAAGCAATGTATTATATGATGTCCAACTGCTTATTTTAATTTATATACCTGAAAATACACAAGGAAGCAATCAAGTTTCCGTTTACTGGATCCTCTATCAAAGTACTGGCCACAGGTGTCCAAAATAGTGCACACTAGTCTAATCCTGAAAAGGTGCTCAGGCGGGTCCAGCGAACTTGGAGAGCCATCAGGGTTGACCCCAAATGAAGTAAAAGAATAAAGAGTTCTAAAAATTACAGCCGATTCCACCATTCGGTAATTATAAAGTTCTCCTAAGAACTTGGCACTGCTGATACGTCTCTGATTAAATTTAGGTTGATTAACCTAAAGTAGGAAGGGGAAACAAAAGCAGATTCCCATTAAAGAACAGCAATGTGCTTGAGAAGAGATAAAAGTCCTGTCACTTGACAATATCATTCAATGAACAGAGAAAAAATAATGGGTTCTTTCCTGCTTTTCAAATAGGTGGTCACTTCTGGGTGTCCTTTTTCCTCTCTCTAGAAAATGGCTATCGAAAATGTTTTCATAAAAAGAACATGCTAAATATTAAGTGCTAAGCTATTGTTAAATGAATTAACAGTTTTTAAAACAGTTAAAATGGAATTCTCCTTAGCAGCCCTCCGTAACTTATCTTCTCTGTAATCCATGAATTAAGGAAACAACAAGCCTACAAAGAGGGAGCTGCTTACAGAAATTACTATCAAATGATAATTCTTCTAATTAATAAATTTATGAATTCTTGTGAGTTCCAGCAGTAACCCAGAAGGAATACAAATTTGCCATATTCTTCTAAAGTTAAGTTTAACTGGACTTGAGAAAAAGAGGCAAAAAAAGAACCTTCAGCATTAGCCTGAGAGAAGACTAGGAAATCTGACACCACAGGGTTTCTTAAGAAACCACTCTCTCCAAAGAACTCATAGTAAATGACACCACGTGGGGAAAGCAAGGTTTCCAAATCCTTACTTTTCAAGAGTAAGACTTAAAAGCTGTCTAAACTGTCCACAGAGTCCAATTTGGTGCCTTTACAGCAAGTCTTGGTTACCTCCATTCCTAATCGGATATCTTCTAAAACTCCATCCACAACATGGATTCCAACATCCTCCTGATAGAGCACTAGTCCTGCCAAGAGATTGGCTACACAATGAATGCTGTTGTACTTCACATTCCAGATGTTTATCATACAACAAATAACATAGTCTTTCACTTCTTGGTCCTGCCAGGGCAACTTTCGCATCTGTCTCAAAACCTAAATGAAGAAATTTTTGTTGAAATTATTAAGATAAACATTTCGTACCCATCGTACCCAATAATACAGATATTTTATTATGACCATGCAGTCACAGAACTTTTGAAATGGAAAACACTTTAGAGATTCTCTATGAGCCTCTTCACTTCACAAATAAGAAAAATGAGATTTTTTCTAATTATTCGCAAAAGTTTACATTTTCCCTCTGTCTTTCTGCAATACTCTCAAATTTCCAAGAGTTTCTAGGACTTCAATCAAGCTAACAGTATATATTCATACTCAGGTCACTGAAAGAAATGCCCAAGATTTAACAAAAATAATGTTTTCTTTTGTACTTCATTTCAAGTAAATAACCTCAGACACTTCTTTTTATAAATGAAAAATTCAAATAAGGAAAAAAACCCAAGGTCAACTGGTTAAAAGATCACTTAAGGTGGAGGACACAAGAGCAAGGCTGACACTAAGGTTTCCTCGTACGTAAAAGAGGGAAAGAGGCACTTCCTAAGTCCGCTGTACGGGTGAGACAAGGTGAAGTGTGCGAGTACACAGCAAAGTGTCTGGCGCAGTACTAGCACCCCGTAAAAGTTAGCTATTTCTTTCTAAAACTGCTGGTAATGAGATAATCAGCAGAGCTCAACTTAGCCTCAAATTCTTTCCATTTTTATTCTGAAAGAAAATGGAAACAATTGGCAGATTGCCGTCTTTTCATCTCCATATCTACAACCATCCTTCAAGCACTAAATATCTACTTCAATAGAAATGTTAATATCATCTCCAATACATAAGCATTCCATGCCTTTCCAACTCCTCGCTGATTCTCAAACAGCTTTCAAATCCTGTTTTAAACAGCTACAGCCTCTGGCTCCCAGAAGGTGGCTTTAGTTTTCAAAGTTGTGCTATCCTATCATTCCTCGTCACCTCCCACCCTGCCCACTATAATACATTTATTATTCCATGCCTCTTATCCTCCCCATGAAGTTTCCCCTGTCCAGAATTTGCTTTTTTTCCTGAAAAGAAAAAAGTTCCATAGTGTTTCAACTTATAGAGTTAACCCAGAAATGTTTTGTTCAACATGTCTTACTTAAAAGTAAAGGTTCTAACAAGGTAATTATAATAATTAAGGCAATAGGTCAATAGTTCTTAACCTTTTCTGGAAATTGACCTCTGCAGAAAATCTAAAGAAAGCTACAGATCCTCTTCCAGAAAAATACAGACAGGCCCAGAAACTAAGAAGGGCATGAGCATCCTAAAGCCAACTTAAGGTTAAGAACCCCTGTCCTGAAGGCAAATTCATTATAGAATGTCAGAGACAAAGTCAGAGTTTCAAATACATACACAGGATCAAGATTAAATTTAGAAGAATCACTGTTTAATTAAAATAAGAAGTTACTATCATAAAAGGAAACAGAATCTACACCCCATATAAGTTATGTATCATCATATGAATTCCTTGCAATGACTTGCATAGGGTCAATCCTAAGGGCACTGGGGATCTAATCCAAGCTCTCCTAAACTCCACTGCTGCGACTTTAACAGCTCTGCTTCAATTTCTCCATTTACAAAATGTGAATAATGCAAACTCCTTACATTTCTTATTGCTACTCTGTGAGGCACTGAATCAATTTATAAACAAGCTGATATAGGAAAACTGAAATATAAGTCCCTGACCTAAAAGAATTTGGTGCAGAGCTAGAAGCCAAGTGCACTGTTCTTAGTACTATTATCACTGGGATGAAAAAGAATTAATTTGGTTGAATATTATATAAGCTTAGCACTACCACAAACTCAAGGTGACTATTGTTCCATAGTTCCATCAAGATTTACCTTCTCTGTGGTAACCTTGGAGAGATCCTTGTACAAAAGTTTCCGGACATATTCCTGGAGAGGAGGACGTTTCTTTTTCACTGTTTTTTCAGCTGGAGGCGGGTTGCAGTAGTAATAGGCATTCTCCACCATTGTGACATATCTTGCATCGAGATGCATCGCCTGTTTCTTTCTCATCATTTGTTCCTGAGATAAAAACTCTGTATTAGTCAAAATACTTTGATTCTAAGGTTTCTCTGTTCCTAACTAAAGTAATATTCTCAGTGATAAGATTTCAGGATAATGGGGCCAGAAAAGGGAAAAAACAATCACTAGGTATTTCTAAGAGTGGCAAGTGCACTAACTGTTATACCACGAACCATTTTTAGAACAAATTAGTACTTGACTACTTGGTCTTCAAACTTGTACAATAAAATACTCAGAGAACTTGGCTACAAACACAACTTTATTTTTAACTCTGCCAAAATATATGAACTCTACCCAAAACAGGGCTTATGCATGTGTGACTGAAACTAAGGACCAAGAAAATAAACAAAGGGGCGAAGGCCTCTGGCTGTTCCACATAAAACAGCTGAGACCAAGTTTATTTTCAGAGCTTGTGCCCTTCAGTGCTGTACCAGATAAATCTGATACATCTCTACAGACACAAAATGGGGGAAAAAAGCCTCCAGCCTCTTACTGCTTGCCTGGAGCCCTCAGCATGGACTGAGAGGAAGTGAGTAACAACACAGACCTGATCAATCATCATCTGCTTAAGGTTTCTCAACCTCAGCACTACTGATACCTGAGACCAGAACACTCTGTCAGGACGGGCGGGAGAAGGTGGGGGAGTGGTTCTGTGTGCTGTTAAATGCCCTAGCCACCGGATGCCGGTTGAGAACCACAGACTAACTAGTTGAAGATCTTCACACAGCACTATACTAAGAATTTTAAGATTACTGAATTCATCCTGCCAATCCACACTCTACTTGGCCCTTCCTATGTGCCAGGCACTATGCTAGGTGCTGGAAGTCACCAGTGAGTGAGACAGAGATGGTTCCTACTTTCCTAAAGCCCCAGAATCTGATGTAGGAAGACAGAATAAACAAGCCAACAACAAAATATCTTTCAAATACTAATGGTGATGAGTGGTACAAAGGAAAATGACAAGGCACTAAGATGGAGAGCACCGAGAGCCCACGTTGGTCAGGGTGGCTTAGGGACTCCTGAGAATGAGACATATAGGCTGTGCTCTGAAGGAGGACAAAAGGCTGAGAAGAACCACAGAGAGTGGCAGAAGCAACAGCAAGAACAGAGGCAGTGAGGAGAGAAGGATCCATTACAAGAACGAAATGAAGGCCAGCATGGCACCAACATGGAATGGCAAGAGATCCGCTCTAGGCAATGAGGTGGGGATCAGCTGAGACCAGACTGCAGCACGCTGGGTTCTAAACGCGTAGACAGAAAGCACTGGTGAGCTTCACACAGGTGTCTAAACTGGGGTGGCAGATGGAGGCAAGACTTCAGGTTTTGAAAAGATGGCTGTGTATATACAAGCTCAGGGAAGACTGGGGCTTCAGCGTTTTCACTGTTGTAAACCCACTGACTAAATCAGGGCCCAGCCCAGCACATGGGAGGCTTGCAATTAATTAATTGTTATTAATACATGAATTAAGGATTGAATTTTTAAAAACACATTCAATCTTTTCCATGGTCTGCTTTTTTTTCCACTTTTATGGCCACACCCACAGCATATGGAAGTTCTTGGGCCAGGGACTGAATCCCAGCCATAGCTGCAACCTATGCCATAGCTGCAGCAAAGCCAAATACTTTAACTCACTGCACTGGGCCTGGGATTGAACCCACACCTCCAGAGCAACTCGAGCTGCTGTGGTCGGATTCTGCACCCATGGTGCCACAGTGGGAACTCCTCCCAAGGTCTGCTTTTCTTTTCTTTCTTTTTTGGCCCCCCACCTCAGCCTATGGAGTTCCCACGCCAGGGATCAGATCCAACCCACAGTTGTGGCCTAAGCCACAGCTGCGGCAATGCTAGATCCTTAACCTGCCACGCCAGGCCGGGGATCAAACCTGCATCCCCAGTGCTCCCAAGATGCCGCCAATCCCATTGTGTCACAGTGGGAACTCCTGGTTTGCTTTTCTATACACATAAAACCAACACAAACTGGGCAGAAATTTTGCTCTTTCTAAGTTCAATGATGGGTATACCAAGTTTCATAATTGTTTCTCTTGTCTATGAATACTGCTAAGGTGCATAGGTTATAGCCTAGCTATAGATGTTATTATAGGAGCTAGGCTATAACCTATTTTATAATCTGTGAATGCTTATTAAATGTCAACTCTTTCAAACAGAGAACAGTTCCATATTTAATAGGGTTAGAGATGATGACCACGTCCTGTAAGTTCTTTGGACAAAACATAATGCATCACTGATCATTTGTACATACATAATACAGTTTTAAACTTAGTTGCAACCTATATATAACAGAGACAATCAAGAAGGACCTACTGTATAGCACAGGGAATTCTACTCAGTATTCTGTAATAAGCTACATGGGAAAAGAATCTGAAAAAGAATAGATATGTGTATATGCATAACTGAACCACTTCGCTATATACCTGAAATAAACACAGTATTATAAAGCACCTACACTTCAGTAAAAAACAAAATTCAGTAAAAAACAAAATTGAACACTTCAGTTCAAACTTATTAGACTAATTTAGAACCATTTCCCCCAACACAGACGCCAAACTAACTTCAACACTAGCCACAAACAATTTATTTTATTTTTTAATTTTATTTTACTATATTTTATTTTATTTGCTTTTTAGGGCTGCACCTATGGCATATGGAAGTTTCCAGTCTAGGGGTCGAACTGGAGCTGCAACTGCCGACCTATGCCTCAGCCACAGAAACAATGGATCTGAGCCATGTCTGCGACTTATACCACAGCCCACGGCAAACCAGATCCTTAACCCACTGAGCAGGGCCAGGGATGGAACCGGCATCCTCGTGGATACCAGTCAGGTTTGTTACTGCTGAGCCACAATGGGAACTCCACGTGTTTCCAAACAAATATGGATAGTTTTCAGATTATCCATAAGCATTCACATCAGACTCAGCTTCAAATCAGACTCAGTATCTCTTCCCTCCTCCAACTGCCTCATCTCAGGTCAGAATCTAGGGTCTTATCTTGGGGGGCATTCCTCTTCCTCACTCCAAATATCTCACAAGTCTCACCAGTCACACTTCCTAAAATTCTTCAGATAGCCAGTCATCATTCCTTATGCCACCATCCTCACAATTTCGTCACCATTTTCCCAAGAGATTTTTGAGAAGTCTTTTCACTGTTCTGTCTACCTCTGGTCTCAGCCACTTCAATTATCTCCTCCACACTGATCTTTTTAAAAACAACGAACTGGAGTTCCCGTCATGGCCCAGCGGTTAACAAACCCAACTGGTATCCATGAGGATGTGGATTCCATCCCTGGCCTTGCTTAGTGGGTCAAGGACCCAGTGTTGCCGTGAGCTGTTGTGTAGGTCACAGACGCAGTTGGGGTCTGGCGTTGCTGTGGCTGTGGTGCAGGCCAGCAGCTACGGCTCCATTTCAACCCCTAGCCTGGGAACCTCCATATGCTGTAAGTGCAGCCCTAAAAAGACAAAAATGAATTAATTAAAAACAATAATCTGATGTCTTCTATCCTACCATAGCTGCCCACTGCCATTGGGGGAAACCCTGGTTCCCCACTACAGCACTGGAGGCTCTTTATAATCTAGTTTGTGCCTACCTGTCCAGTCTTACCTGCAGCCACCTGACTCAGTGTCTCCCTCTTCTCTGCCTTCAAGACTCAGATTAGTCTCTAAACGAAACACCATTTCCCCCAGGAGCCTTTCCTGACATACCCAGACAAGGCTGAGCGCCTCTTCTATCTATACACATAACACCCTATGCTGACCCACTTTATTACGCTGCATTCCCCTCTCCATTTACTCCCATGGAGGGTTCATTTACTCATCTTTCTGAGTCATCAGATTGTAAACTCCATGACGGCAGGGGCTATTTTTTCACTTTCATACTGAAAGGGTCTGACAGAAGAGTCACCGCCCCATGAACACTGTGAAGCTGTTAGGGATGATCTTTCCCGACTCACTCAGTCTGGTTTACATGTGCCTTCACAAGCCCGTAATATCCTCAGCATACCTGTTCAAGCACCCACAACACTGTATTGGAATTGGCACTGGATACAGACCACTCTGAGGATGGCAACTCTGTTTCACTTCTTTGTACTACCCCTCCCAACCAGCCTTAACCTCTCTGCAGAGCTGAGTTCACTGCCTGACACACAGGAAGAGCCCCCCAAGCCATTCTATCATAAATAAACAAGGCTCCTATCCAGAGAGCAGGACAATCAATGATAAAGGCTAGCTGCTTTTGCTACAGGAGGTGGAAAGATCCACTGAGCCAAGGAAACCAATCGGGCATAAAGACCTTTGGTTTTCTGCAATGGCCTGTGCATCCATACTATCGTGACTAGTAAACACTTTCCCTAATAAGAAATTATAGCGAGTTCAACACTGTAAATAAAAAATAGACACTTTCAAAAGCTAAACCTTTCTGGCCTCTCTACTACATTTTCATCTCTAAGGTTAAAAGGTATCATCTTGAGCCAAAAGAAGAAGGTTTTTTTCCCTGTTACAATAAAAATTTGAACTTGAAATGACTATTATATGAATAAGTCTAGACAGAGTGTAGAAATCAATTCTACTTGATGGCCTTCAAATTAACATTTTTGTTCATCAGAAATAAATTCCCTTTTTTTTTTCATTTTAAATATCATTGGCAGAGAAATATTCAAGCTTACAACTAGATTCTAAAAAAATAATATAACTAGAGAGGATGACACAATCAACACTTCTATACAAGCAACGATGATGTAACAACTGGCTATGCCCAGTGCTCGCTACACTGTTAACGATGTCCTCCCCCACCACTGTCTCCCTGCAAAGGCTGCAAGCAAACAAATGGATATTATCAATAAGCATGATAATTCAATTGCCTAATCAACTTCATGGCCATTTTGGTATCCTAATTACTTTAAGAAATATCTTCTCCCCCAAGTTAATTTTTCAAGCTAATTTTTTAAATGTTTTTCATGAAGAATTTTTAAGCTTTATAATGTAGGTGCTTATGGCACAGTAACGATATACCAAGAATATCCATAAAGATGGCTCTAATACAACAGTATTTAAAGTGCCTGCTCCTTTGCCTCATTGGTCAAAAGTTATCTGGGGCTGAATTAAATCCCCCTTTACAATAACATGAACTCACTGGCAGTCAAATGAGAAAAATTCCTACAGCGCTCCAGAAATGGCTGGAGTTCTAGTTTAGGTAATGTAAGGGCTATTCTAGTTTAGGTAGAAAGGTTTCGATGGCAAAGTAAGATAACAGGCATTGGTCAAAATTTTTAATCCCTGGAGTAAATCAAGAACCTCAAGCTCTCGACAGGCTCGTCAAGCCCTTACCAAAAGTACACTGGTCCTCAGGTGAGATTCCGGAGATCTGAAAAGAAACCTTCCACATGTTTCCAGCAGGGTACATGCCATTTCAATATGGTGATGGGAGAAGTCTGATAGAAGCATCTGTAATAATAATGATGATGAAAAAACCATGAAACAACATTTCAATGGATTAAAGAAAACATTATACATCAAATGTGCAACAACTTAAAAAATGTCATTAAAAAAACCCTAGTCTACTTTAGATGCCAAGCTTCATCTCTGTTATCTTTTGAGTTCAGTCATAAAATTTTATCTGAAAACTTCACTGAATTTAATGTCTTTCCTTTTAGATAGATATATGAAAACTAACATATCAAAGCCCTTTCCATATTTTTTAGGAGATGCTATGTATTTAAACAAATGTCATATATACAGCTAACATTTTCTAAATAGCTTTTTGGCTTTGGTTTATATGACATTTACCTTTGAAATTCTGACAACGAAAGGCTTGGTGTACAAAATTCAAAAGGACAACACATTACCACATTTTAGTACTTATCTTTAGTACTAATCTTTTTCTGTGCACATTTTCTAAACCAAAACTGATTTAGATATATTATTTAATAACTTGTTTTTTTGGCTAACAGGAGTTAGTAAATAATACAAAGAAATACACTAAAGTGTTTAAGTTGTTCAAGGCATGATTCCTTTCAATTATAGCTTTGAAAAAACTTTCACAACTCCTCTTAAAATGCTGTCCAAAGTTTCCCTAATGTACTTTGTAGTCTCCTGAGATGCACCAAATAAGTTTAGGAAACTTAACTCCTTGAATATTTACAATGATTATTAATATTTTAAACACTCTTAAGAAATAATGCAGTAAAGAAATCTGTTTAACTCAGGGTTTTCCAAATGTATTTGAATCCATGAGACTCATTTTGAGTGATATACCTAGCAATATTCCAAGGAAATCAATAAAAAAATGTGTTGTTAGTAATGACCAATTCTAAATATAGAAGAACTCTTTCATCTATGCTTCATCAGCTTTACCACATATAATTAGTTACTAACAAATTTCCAGCTTAATTCTATTATGGACAAAAAAACACAATATAAATAATTTCAATCTTCTTATATTTGACTTTGGTAAATGATCCAATGCTTTTGAAGAGATTATAAATTCTGATCCTGGTGGGTACGGTGTCAATTACATTAAGGTTATTAAGTGTGTTGTTCAGTCTTGTACTTTCTTACTGATGTTGTTTGCCTTTTCATTCAGCTACTGAAAGGTGTTTTCAAATCTCTCACTATAATTGTGAATTTCTCTTTCCTTTTCCTTTTTTTTTTTGGTCTTTTTGCCATAGGCCGCTCCCACAGCATATGGAGGTTCCCAGGCTAGGGGTCTAATCGGAGCTGTAGCTGCCAGCCTACACCAGAGCCACAGCAACGCGGGATCCGAGCCATGTCTGCAACCTACACCACAACTCACGGCAATGGCCGATCGTTAACCCTCTGAGCAAGGCCAGGGATCGAACCCGCAACCTCATGGTTCCCAGTCAGATTTGTTAACCACTGCGCCACGGCAGGAACTCCCCTTTTCCATTTTTGATTTATGTGTTTTGACGTTACATTACTGAAGGAATACTGGTTCAGGAAGGTAACACACTTTCCTATTAAAATGACCTAATCAACGTTATGAACTACTTTTTATTTCTAATAATGCTTTGTGCCTTAAAATCCACTCTGTCTGATAATAATGAAACCAGATGTTGTTGGAGTTTTGTTTCATTTTGTTTTTTTCTTTAAGTGCTTCCATGGTATATTTCCCCCATCTTTTTACTTTAGGCTTTCTGTTGTTAATATATAATGTCCTCTCCCTTGCAGGCAGCATATAATGTTGTTTTAATTAAATCCTATATTCTTAAGGATTTTACTTAATGTATTTTGTCATTTTACATGTCATGTAATTACTTAGTAGCTGTATTTGTATACACCATCTTATTATTTGTTCTCTATTTTACTCATCTGTTTAATGTTCCTTTTTATTCCTTTTTTGTCTTCCTTTAGATTAATCAAATATTTAATTTTATCATTTTTTCAGCATTAATAAGTAAAACAAATTTTTCTATTAAAAATATTTCAAATAATTCAGCACAAACCTTTAAACAATGCAGTGTATCATTTTTTGTGAACATCTTAAACTTAGTGAGTTCTCCAATAAATCGAACAGTTTTGTTCTTTGTTTCAATATTGATCTGGTCCTTTTTTCGTACCTACAAATTAGAGCAAAGAAACATTGCTTAGACAATTAACACTTTGAAATCTGTGATAAAGAACTGCTATTTTAATAAGACTGAATGCACTCTAGATATTTTTAATAAATCTGGATATACTTTCTTGCTATTTTCAAATTAAGTTTAGACAAAATAAGTTCTACAGAACACCGGTGCCAGGATGTGCTTTGCAAAAGATCCACAGTCAAATAAACTGGGGAAACAAAGCATTTTATCAGTTTTAAAGATGCTCTCAAATAAAGAAACCTGTTTAACTTAATTTAATTCAAGGTTTCTCAAATTTAATTGGCAATATCAGACCCTCTTTTGAAATGTTAATAACTACTAGTTTGTTAATTAATATTATAAGGAATACAGTCTTCAGGAAACACTGCTTTAAAAATAATAAATGCCAAGAGCTCACTTAAGCAAAAATATTATTAAGGCTCAGTATATTATAGTTATGAACTATATACTGCATTTTTATTGTAAATTCATTAGTACAATGAAATCCCCAATATAATCACTATTCTGTTTTATCAACAATTATAGTCATATATCCAAGTTTATAAAGTCATTTATCACATCTTTTGCAAACATAAGCCCTCTACTTAGGCACACATTTCAGGAAATACTGACCATAACAAAATCCCAGTTCAACATACAATGTGAACAGACACATCGAGATAAATGTAACTGGATTTAACCTCAGAATAACATTTTCATCAGAAAACCAAACCTAGAGTCTAGAAACCTTTCATGTGAACAACAATAACAATAATACGGTAGTGCTCTGAACTAGTTTAATGTTCCTTATTTTTTTCAGAATACTACCCTATTTTATTTATTCCACCTTACAACATTCTGAGAGAGGAGCAAAAGCTCTTATAATTCTGATTTAATAGTTAAGACAACAACACAAGAATACAAAGCTATCAAATGATTTCACCAAGGATCAGTACCAAAACCACAGTCTCCTAACTCATACCTAAGGATTACACTGTTCTAACAGATGCTGGGATTCAAAATAAGTCCTGACTTCACCCACTCCTGGACAATTAGTGACAGTCTTTTACATAAGTATTAAACTTTTACATATTCAGCTTACACTTAAATGGAGTTTTTCATTTTCATTTTTAAGGACCTATGTCCTACAACAAGCAGAGGAAGGTGTCTGGACTTTCTAGAGCTTTAGGAATAATTTTTAAACAAAACCATTTTTATTCATTTAAAAGATCAGAGCAAACTAGAAACTCACTATGACTATTTAATCTAAAGCATCAATAAAACTGGAGCAACTAAAAATCACAAAAACTCAACTTATAGATCATTTAAGCTATTTACAAAATAGCTTTGAGATAAGAGACAAATAGGAAAAAATAGAGCTAACTAGATTCTAGTTTATAATAATAAACTAATACTGAATAAACTTAACCTTGCAATTTAGAAAAGGGTACAGCCTTCATAAAGATCTTTTCACAAATAGATGTTTGATATGGACTACATACAAAGCCTCCTCATATCAATTTACCTTTTTCTGTGAACTATGAGGTAAATTTACTCTACATTCTAGATTAAGACTGTAGACACTGGAACAGATTTGTTAGGTTTAATTCCCAGCTCTACCACTTACTGTTACTTAAACCCTGTGCCTTAATTTCCTCATCTGTAAAATGGAACTAATAAAAGTAACCTATATTATAGGGTTGTGTGTCTTAAAGTACAGTCAATAATGCCTGGGACCAGGAAGAGTTCAACAACTATTAGCCATTATGCATTTTATCCATATTAGTATACTGTGTCATTAATACATAGACATGAAATCAATGTGCACTGAATCAACAAATTAATGACAATGTTTAAGGTTTATTTATATATTGCAGTGATGTGAAAAAGTAAAATAGCCACAGTCACAACATCTGAGCTCTTGTAGTCATTTTGTGCCATTTGGGGTGAGGGAGTATATAATCTTGGACAATTCAGGAAAATTCCCTGAACCTAAACAGCTCGCTTGGATAAAATAAGGATGATGACAGTGCTGGTGGCAATGATGTTAACTAACCTTCACTTGATACTGAATAATTAATGTCCAGGACAAAAGATTATATAAACTTCAAAAGGATGTTGGAGAAGTGTTTTAAATGATACTACAAAATGCTTCTGAGTGAGAAATAAAAAATTAAAATATAAATTCATCCATGAAAAATTATAAAAGAAAAAAGGTAAAGAAAACATACCAAAATATTAACCAGGTTTGCTTTAAGTAATGAAATTATGAAGAACTCCCTTCTTTCTACTTTACATAATTTGTATTTTTTAAATCACCCACACTGAGTATGCATTTTTTTCATAGTTAAAGAAATGTGGAAATAAAAAAAAGGATAAAGTAGCACTTTAAAAATGATACACTGAAGCTGAATCTTTAGAGGGAGTGGGGCTGGGAAAACATACATGTTTTTAAAAATCTCCTAGGGTAATTCTTGATGTACAAGTTCTTAACAACTGCTGTGGAGGATTATAAAATTTTAAGTATTACTGAGCTTCACAGCTTTTAAAACAAGTAACAGGGTATATCATTCACAATTATTTTTAAATGTAATTGAGGTTAAAGAGGTACAATCTAACTAACATGATGAAATTATAGAACTTTTAAATTAAGTGTTAGAAATCAATTATCTCTTTCCACAGAAAAAAAAAATCATGGACTTGCAGAATAGACTTGTGGTTGCCAAGGGGGAGGGGGAGGGAGTGGGGTGGTTGGGGAGCTTGGGGTTAACAGATGCAGACTACTGCCTTTGGAATGGATTAGCAATGAGATCCTGCTGTGTAGCACTGAGAACTATGTCTAGTCACTTATGATGGAGCATGATAATGTGCGAAAATAGAATATGTATGTGTAGCTGGGTCACCACGCTGTAGAGTAGAAAAAAAAAATTGTACTGGGGAAATAACTATTAAAAAATAAATAAATACAAGAAATCAATTATCTCACTCCCTCATTTCCAGATGAAAAACACTGACATCTTTTCAAAAGACTATGACATAAAAAAGACTAACTTATTCTGACTCCTCATTTAATATTTTCCAATTTCACTTTTGACTCTTTACGATCAAATGGTATGTCAAACACTTCTGCGAAGTTAATACAGATGAATTAGCAGTGTAAAATTTTCTATATATGCTTCAGTTCAATAATGTCTCATAAGATTTTGTTCACATAATCAAATCTGGCAAAAATGGTACTTATTTACTGTCTTCCATGATTTGCTCATTTGTTTTATATAAACATTCAATTATTTAACTAATTTTTTGGAAAGTCTACAATATGCTAAACATAAAGTGGTCACAGGGTCTAAAAATAAGTAAATTTGCCTTCAAAGAAACTTTTTTATTTTGTCCTATGGATCACTGATTTCCAAAGTAGATAGGGAAGACTCCCCATCTACTGAGGTTCAGGAAAAATCTTGAAACTTCTGTTTATGTTTTTGTTTTTTATCTTAAAACTTTAATGTTGTATGTTTTAGATATACATAAAATATCTGGTATAATTATAAATGCACACAAATATAACTACAAATAAATATACCTATACTGGGATATGTTGTCAACTTATTAAACCAACAGAAAGGCTTGATCAAAAAAGCTAAAAGACTATTGATTGCAAAAATGTCCATCAATGAATATGGCTATATTAAAAATAAAAGTTGTCCCCTCCATTATTAAAGAAGTAAAGCCCTGCTGAAAATTTGGAGAACACAGAAAACTAGAAAGGGAAAAATATTTCGCAAAACTCCACTCTCCAAAGACAGCCACTGCTAACACACTAATGCATTTTTTTTTAATTCTTTACTTTCCAAGTATTTTAACATAACTAGAAATTTATTATGTGTAAAATTTCTTTTTTCTTTTTTAAGGCTGCACCTGCGGCATACAGAAGTTCCCAGGCTAGGGATCAGAATAGGAGCTACAAATGCTGGCCTACTCCACAGCCACAGCAATGCAAGATCCAAGCCGAGTCTGCAACCCACACCACAGCTCACGGCAACGCCAGATCCTTAACCCACTGAGCAACGCCAGGGATGGAACCCGCATCCTCATGGATCCTAGTCGGGTTTGTTACTGCTGAGCCACGATGGGATCTCCTATGTGTAAGATTTTAGAGTTTGCTTTTTTTCCACCCCATTCTCTATGACATGAAAACTTTTTGGTAAATAAGACTTTCAATGGCTCTATATTATTTCTGCATTGTGACAATATGACCATTTTCTTAATCCACTGTTGGGCTTCTAGATTATTTTCCTTTTCTTCCCTATTACAATTCATGACGGGAATAAAGTTTTGGGGGTACTTAGGACTGCACTTGGGACAGATTCTCAGACGTGTCCAACACATAATTTGGCAGTGAAACACACCACCCAACTCCTTCTCCAAATTCTGACCTCAAGTATATGTGAATGGTTTCTCATTTCTACCACCTTTACCAACCGCTGTTTTAACTAGAATTCCTCTGACTACTAGATGAGATTTCAGACAATGTTGTTAACCAGCATATTTCTCAGGTGAGGTTATTAAGGGACAAACAGGATGAGATTGTGACAAAAACATTGGAACTAGATAGAAGGCAGCGACGGGGAAACCTCATCAAAAAGCTTTTCTCCTAACTGAAGCTACCCGAGAGTGAACGTCGGAGGCTCCGAGTGTGAAGAAGAGATGCCAGCCTTGAGGAGACATTTCAGAAGATTTATTAGTACAATCTGAAGAACACAGGCTCCTGAATGTCAGGGGGGCAAGAGTAAAGGTATTTCCCTTAGTGATGAGGTAAAATATGCTGAAAATTTACAGGGAAAATATAGACGCTGGTATGAGAAAGTGAAGGATAAAGACATTTTTGAAAAGAAAGTAATGAGTTTGTTTTACGGGCGTCTTTAGCTAGAAGTACATGGGAACTTACTAAGCACCAGGAGAGAGGTTCTGGCAAGAGCTATGTACGTGAGGCTGCTGGCACAGATGAACCCCAGGTAATATACGTTCCATCAAAAAAGAGGGTAAAGGAAGAAAGTCTGGGGAAGGAACACCGACACATAGGCCCAGCTGGAGAACAAAGGGGAAGGATGTTGAGGACAGCAGTCACGAGGAAGAAGCCAGAGAGAGAGGTGGCAAAGGAGGGATAGCTGTTACAATGACATCTATGCTCAGGGAATGCGTGAAGAACTTTATATGCATTATCTCCTTGAATGGGTAAGAACAAGCCTATTTAAAAAGATACCAACTATCCCATTTAATTAACAGGCAAGGAGACTGAGGTTTGGAGCACTGAAGTAACTTGGCCAAACTTCAAATGCTAGCCTGTGGTGGAGCCAGAATGACAGTTTCCTAAAATGCAGGAGAGTCTAGCAGTTTGGAATCTGTGGGGACATCAACTAAGATGAGGCTTTTCAGAGGACACTGGTGGTTTCTGCCAGGGTGCCATCATGGCAAAACAAAGGGTAAATGTCAAGACAAGAGATTCTACAACAAGAAGGAAATGAAAGAGGATGGGGGAGGGGTGCAGTTGAGGAAAGTTTTCTCGTTTTTATTTTATTTTCATTTAAGGATGGTAGAGTGTTGAGCACATTTATTGCCTGATAGAAAGCCAATGACCAAGTCTGCAGATTTGCAGGTAGGAAAGGCTAGATCCTGGAAGAAGCAGAAGTGATAAATGACATCAAGTGCCCTTTCTTCTCTCCTGAGAGCAGCAGCAGCGGTTCCCAAAGTATACCCTGGAATTCTGAAACCCTGCAACAACAGCAAAAATGCCAATTCCCTCAACTCTGACCCCAATTTTCAAAGATAGGAGGGGACGTACACATGAATAGAATGTATTTTTAATTTTAAGTTTCTCACCAAAAGCGCTAATTATGCTTAGTCCAGCAACTTATGTTTTGTTTGACTGTGGCTTTGGTTGAGGGGCGTATGCATGTAACCCACACAATGCAGCCACACTGCCTGCTATTAACAGCTCCTTCTCTATATCTGCATGATGGCATTAAAACATCAAAACAGGACATGTCTCTGAGCTAGCAATTAAAATGCGTCCTTTGAGTGACTGACTATATATTCAGCCCCTTCCAGGAGGTTCACAGTACTCATTACCATATTAAAGCTTTGAAATACTTAAAACAAAAGCAAAACAGTTCAAGTTGTTTGATCTCAGTGTTTTCCAAACTCCTCTAGGCATAGAAATCTGTCCTTGCTTAATATTATCTACGAAAATCTGAAACACACTTCGGCAAAAAAAGAGCCAGTCCAGAAAAGTCTAATGCGCAAATCTCACACTAACAAGTTAACACCTACAGCAAGAAGCCAAGAAGCCTCTCGTGATCATCCCCTCCCCCACAGAGACTTCTGCTTCCCCAGGACTCAGGGCACTCACTCTCCAACAATTCAACTGACAAGTGAGCACGCATTTCCTTGTATCGAATACATTTAGGGTTTAACTTTTTATTTCACTCCTGCTTTGTGAGTGTTTATGCTTTATCTTCCCAGTTGTACCGTGAGGTTCCTGACCTCAGGAATTGTGTCTGTCCTGGTGCTCAGCAATACTACTGATTTGTAGTGTACAGTGAGTGCACTAAAGTGTATATTGTGCATAGCAAATATTTATCAGCATTCCAAGCAACTTGCTTTTATAAAGTTCAATGTTATTTAATTTTTCCACTGGCATATATGAACATTTGCATTTCATGTCTTTTCCAAGTCCACTGATGTTCACTTTCAGTCACCTCCAGGTATCTTTCTCCTTTCAAGTCTGTACCCACAAGATGATGGGGTAACGTGAGTTTGGGAGAACCACTAACAGGCAGTCTGTTAAGATTTCTCAAACTGGACAGAGAGGGAAGCTATTTGCCAACAGATCCTGGAACTTACCAGGTACCTTTAAAGAACTCACTGCTACCCAAGAAAAAGATTCTTAAGGCAAGAATCAATAAAAACATGAGCTATGACAGCATTTGCTGAGATCAGAGAGCATTTATGCAGCTTTGTGTGCCCCCAAGACTGGACCTCCAACACCTAAAGGGCATCCTACAGGCACTGTGCCCTGATTCGTCACACCCATGCTTATGCTTCTGGGAACACCAGTGAGGCCTGCTGGCTTGCTTGACCTTGGAGAATGCAAGCAAAAAGCACAGTACCGACAAAGGAGTAGTGACAGCTCACCTCCAAACTGTAATGTAATTTATCAGTTTCAAGCTTTATTGAATAAATGTACACTTTAAAAATTTAGAAATCCATACATTCTCAACTGTGGTACCACTATCAAGTTTCAAATAAACTATCTTACTTCAATAAAATAATCATATTCTTAAACTAAAGAATCCTCACTCAACTTATAAGTATACATATATTACAAAATAAATGCTTAAATACATACATGAAATCTGAAATCCCCCCTCAGCATGGAACAAAGATCCTCTGCTACATCAGACATGCAGGGATGTAATGTAGCAACCAATCTTGCATAAAATGGTAGCAAATCCAACCTGCAAAAGTTACATGTGATACGTGTAAAAGGAAAGGCAAACCAGAAAAAACTCATTTTAAAATCAAAACTTTCTCAGATATATTCACACATTAAATGGTTATAAAAACTAAAAATCATACAGACATGCCTACTTGTTGCCATCATAATGAAGTATTTGGAAACTCAATTTGCCTTGTGAAAGTTGATTCATAATCTGGTATTTTCCATTCAGTGCATTTATTGCACACCTGCAATTTTCATCAAGTACGCAATTTTCATTAAATATGAAATACCACTGAAGAAAATATGGCTTAAATTTCTAATTGCATAATTACTGAGTAAACAAACCTAAAGTCAACTTAAATAGTACAAAACAATTCTTTCAATTTCCTTCATTTATCCATGAAAAAGCTATTTGGAAACCTCGAGGTAAAGTAAAAGGGTAGCCAATAACCAAAAGGCTATCTTAGAAGTCAAAAAAATTCACAAAACCCACACACTAACTTATTTTACCCATTAGAGAACCCACCCAGATTCTTCCAAGGGGCCTAGAGACTCTTACTCCTCAAAACACAATATGTGCAAATATGCAATTATTCATGCTGTCACCCCCCTTTCATCATCAGACCACTTTCTCATCAAAGTTGGAGGCAGCTCTGGAACCCAGCGCTTGAGGCAACCATTACTCATCTGAATCAACACACAAGCTGAAATCATATTTTCCATTCCTGCCACAGACTTCATTTTACAAAACCTGATTATCCAATGATTCAACACTCAGCAGATCAGACTCAAGATGAGAAGCCGTGAGGAACTAATAAAAGCAGCTCCACTGACAGCAGCAAGTAATGGGAGCTGACAGTTGAGGAAAGAAGTGAAAAACTAGGAAAGTTCAAAACAAGAGCTCAAAAACTGACAACCGGAAGCCATTAAGAGTAGATATAAATAATTCTGCGAGTCTTACATATCCCTGTATATAACACTATACTACAGAACAGTACCAGAAAATGGTCTGATCATCAGAGAAAACTCTGCCAACTGTGAAAGGCTTAGAATTAGATCTGGAAAACTCCCAGTATGGACAGACAAAATCTCGGCTGGGAGAAGGGTCGGAGTGAAGGAGGGTAGAATGGAAAAAAAAGTTGAAAGGTGTAGTCAAGAGGAGGAAAGTACTCAAATTCATGCCTAAGAGCCTCAAAAACTTTGTATTCCTCTTTGACCACTATACTTGCCTTTTTTTTTTCAGGACTGCACCTATGGCATATGAAAGTTCCCAGGCTAGGTGGGTCAAATCAGAGCTGCAGCTGCCAGCCTAAGCCATAGCCCCAGCAACACTGGATCTGATAAATCACATCTGCAACCTACACAACAGCTCACAGCAACATCAGATCCTTAACCCACTGAGCGAACCTGGGGTTAAACCCACACCCCCATGAATGCTAGTCAGATTCACTTCCTCTGAGCCACAGCAAGAGCTCCCTGTTTCACTGAGGTTTTAAAGTGGTTTTTCAAGTATTTCTAGCACATCATCTTGCTCGTTCTTAAACTTTTCGTAAATTTTATTTCACTTTTTTTTTTCTTCTTTGGTCCCCCTGCAGCACATGGAGTTCCCCAGCCAGGAATCGGATCTGAGCGGCAGTTGCGATCTACATCACAGCTGTGGCAATGCTGGATTTTTCAACCCATTGTTCTTGGCCAGATAAAACCTGCATCCTAGAGCTAGAGATATGCCAACTATCCCGCTGCACCACAGCAGGAACTCCTCATTCTTAAACTTTTTAATCTTTTTTTTTTTATATTTTATACATGGTTCTCTACCTGGATCTTCTTCATCCCTTTTTTTGTTTTGTTTTGTTTTTTCTTGGCCGTACCTACAGCATATGGTTTCCAGGCTAGGGGTTGAATTGGAGCTACAGATTCAAGCCTAAGCCACAGCCACAGCAACCACCAGATCCAAGCCACATCTGAGACCTACACCACAGCTCATAGCAACATCAGATCCTTAACCCACTGAGTGAGGCCAGGGATCAAACCCAGGTCCTCATGGATACTAGTGGAGTTTGTTAACCGCTGAGCCATGACAGAAGCTCCACTAGTCAAGTTTTTAAGCTGCTGAGCCACAATGGGAATTTCATCATAGGAATTTTTTTTTTTTTGGTATAATAGAAAGAAATGGGGTTTTAAAAATATTTTATTTTAAACATTCTTTTTTCTCTATTATTATTATTAAAGTAGAGTTGATTTTTTTTTTTTTTTAGGGCCACACCACAGCATATCGAAGAGTTCTCAAGCTAGGAGTTGAATTGGAGCTGCAGCTGCCGACCTACACCACAGCCATAACAACTCGGGGTCTGAGCTGCACCTGTGATCTACACCACATCTCACAGAAATGCTGGATCCTTAACCCACTGGAAGGGGCAAGTGATCAAACATGGGTCATCATGGATACTAGTTGAGTTCGTTAACACTGAGCCACAACAAGAACTCCCTCAAGTATGGCTGATTTACAATGTTTCTTCAAGTTCTGCTGTACAGCAAAGTGACCCAATTACACACATTTCCCTGTGCTGCACAGTAGGGCCCCCACCGCCCATCCATTACAAATATAACAGTTTGAGTTTAAAAATTAGTTTAAGGATCCCCTAAAACATCTTAACTCTTTTCATTAAATCTTTCCAGGTAGTTAATAATCCAAGTTTCTGTTTCTTTTGGAATTGTCATATGAAAGTAAAGTCAGATATTCCATGTTCTCAGAATCCTCTACTAATAAACTCACCAAATCCTTCTTAAACTACTAAGTTCCTAAAATTCTTTTTTCCACTATACTTTTTACAATTAAATGGATAGTTGATACTGTCATCCTGCCCTATTTAAATCTTCAAGTTGTGTAACTGTTCATTACTTCACAAAATAAGATCCTCTAGGTTGTAAATGTGTGAAATTACGTATTTTTTTCAATGTTAGTCACTGAAAAAGTAAAGTGAGTTTTGGAGTTCCCGTCGTGGCTCAGTGGTTAACGAATCTGACTAGGAACCATGAGGTTGTGGGTTCGGTCCCTGCCCTTGCTCAGTGGGTTAACGATCCGGCGTTGCCGTGAGCTGTGGTGTAGGTTGCAGACGCGGCTTGGATCCCGCGTTGCTGTGGCTCTGGTGTAGGCCAGAGGCTACAGCTTTGATTAGACCCCTAGCCTGGGAACCTCCATATGCCACAGGAGCGGCCCTAGAAAAGGCAAAAAGACAAAATGAAAAAATATATATATATTTTACTTGACTTTTCTGAAAGTGAACTAGAACATAAACATAGGTCCTTCCTTTAAAAACTGAATTTTATACTCTTCTGAGAGAATAATAATTACTTTTACCAACAGTTAATGAGTGAACCACTGAAAAAGAACTTTTTTTCTTAAGCAATAATAAAACCTTGCTTATACTTTCAAGGTCTCCTAAATCACACATTTAAGTATCCTATAAGCAATTAATGATCATCAAGTAATAAACATCTAGTCGCTAACTACAAGTAAGAACAACAAGGCAGAATTAAACGCTTGTGTTCCTGAGGGGTAAAAAAGGAATTTTAAAGGCTTTTATCCCATAATCAATCAGCTTTTTAAAAGAAATGTCCAGCTTTTTTCTCTCTCTTTAAAAAATTCGACTGTTGAAAGCTATTATATCTCTGTGCTCAAAAAATGCCTAGGAAAAAAAAAATTTGAAAGAATACTGTTATTGTTCAACTAAAGAATACAAAGGTTTTTTCTTCATGGGAAACACTCAAACAGATGATGATTCAAATAGGATGAAATATAATAAACAAGACTGGGATCATTTACTCTGAAAGAGACAACCGAATGCTCCAACGACTTTCTCCACAACATTCACGTTCCCAGTACAACAGTGCCATCAAGCGGTATAACATATTAAAGGATTTCTAGGAAACTCATTTTTTCATTTTTTAGCAAGGGGAAAGAGCCCAATTAGAATGTTTCTCACAAAAACTCTAGCAAATGTTCCTAAAAGCATCATGAAAAGCTGTTCAAGCTTCAGGTGAAACATGTCACCTCTGAAGAGTACTCTGTTTAAGGCAAACTACTGTGCATAGGATGAATAAACAAGGTCTTACTGTATAGCCTAGCAAACTATATTCAATATTCTGTGGTAAATACACCATAATGGAAAAGAATATATCTATGTATAACTGAAGTATATAGTGGAAATTAACACAACACTGTTAATCAACTATATTTCGATAACATTTTTTAAAATGAAGAGTATTCATCTGTCTACATTCATGTAAAAAGATTCTGAACATCTATCCATCTGCTAAAATGTGGCAAAATCCATACGGTTTCAAAGTCACTAAAACCAATACCTGGTCTATCTACCTTTAAAACAAGGAATTAAGAGATTCTTACGTACTTGCCCTGATTCTGGCTGACTTTTCACCTGAAAGTTTGCTTAGGTGAGGAACCTTCTGAGGTGCTAGGAGTATTCTCTATCCTGATCCAGGTTGTAGATATATAAATACATGTAAGATATAAGCACTTTATGTGCAATTTCAATTATATGTGTGGACAGTTATACTATGAATCAACTACAGAATCATGTGTAAATATATAATTGAGTATTTCTGGTAGATTTCATTTCTGTGGAGTCCTTCAAATTAACAGGCTAATAGATATAAAGCCAGCCCTTTGAGATTTTTTAACCACTACTTTTATTTAAAGAAGGAAGAACGTAACTGAAAGTGAAAACACTGCTTCAGATCAGACCTTGATGAAATAAACCAATTTTTAAAACCTTTGTGCTGCAAATGATACCAATAAAGTGAAAGACAACACAAAGAAGGAAAGAAAACATCTTCAAATTTTACGTGATAAAGGACGTATACAAAGAATATATAAAAAATATGTACAACTCAATAATAAAAAGATAAATAACATAATTTAAAAGAGAACATGGGATTTGAATAACTTTCCAAAGAAGACAAACAAGTGGTCAAAAACTGCACAAAGATGCTCAAAATCATTAGCCCTTAGGGAAACGCAAATCAAAACCACAGAAAGACAGACTCCACTTCACCCTACGATGGCTGTAATCAAGAGGGACAGCAGCAACTGCTGGTGAAGATATGGAGAAACTGAAACCACACATTGCTGCTGGGAATGTAAAATGGTGCAGCCACTGTGACAAACTAAAATGTTAAATGTAGAGTTACCCTGCAACACAGCAATTCCACTCAAAAGCATAAACCCAAGAGAACTGAACTATGTCCATCCAAAAACTTGTACACAAAGAGTCACAACAGCATTATTCATAATAACTAAAAAGTGGAAACAACCTAAATGCCCATCAACTGACAAATGGTAAGCAAAATGTAGTATAACTACAATGAAATATTATTCAGCATTAAAAAGGAAGGAAATTTTTAATATGAATTACAACGTGGATGATCTTTAAAACACAGTATACTAAAGGAATGACAGAAACCAGGCACAAAGGCCACATATTTTAAGATTTCATTTACAAGAAATACCCAGAATAGGGAAAATTCATAAAACTGAAAATAGAGAAGTAGTTTCTTAGAACAAGAGAGAGAGTGGGTAGGGAGAGAATAGAATATAAGATTCTTTGGGGGGGAAAATGTTTTAAAATTTTATTACTGTGATAGTTGAATGTATTTAAAACACTCAACTGTGTACTTCAAATGGGTGAACTCTATGATTATGGAATTATATCTCAATAAAGCTGATATTTGTTTTTCAAGAAGAGCTGTAACGAATCCTAACAGTAACCTAGTTCAGTGCTTCCTAAACCAAACCATACAGACTAGGCAAGAGAGCTAAGTTTTCTACCACATACAAATACACATAAAACCTTCAGGTCCTCACAATCATAGGCACTATTAGATAATTCATACTGGTTTTCTCGGCTGGCTCTGGATAAATGGGTCAAACGGATAAAGGAGGGAATCCTGGCCGTAGAGGAGAATAAAGATGTTCACGAAGATTCATGTCCTTTGAAGGCAGTGAGGGGTGGGGTTGTGCGGAAGATGCTACACAAAGAGGAAGGCTTCGCTTTTCCCAAAAAACATCTGTAGAATGTTCATGAAAAGTGACCATATAATAGCTTGCAAAGAAAATTTCAAAAAATTCCAAAAAGTAAAAATAACACAAGATTCTCTAACCACAGTGCAATAAAAATATGAATTATTAACTAAACCAGAAGAAAAAGCAGTCCTACTACCTGGAAATTTCAAACTTCTCTCAAATATCTCCTTAGGTATAACAAAGGAAATACAAATGAAGTGGAGAATCTCTAGAAAACTTAAAAAAAGGAATCACCACATGTCAGAACTAAGAGATTCAGCTAAAACCAGAGTCAGAAGACAGCAATATATTAAATGCCAAAAAGGAACAAAATGAAAGAAAGAAACCAAAAAAGATGAAAATAAATATAAAAGCTAAAAAATGAGTAAGAAAACAGTAAAAGAGTAGAATACATAAATAATCTAGAAGGTGGGTTTTTGTGTGCATTGAGTGTGAAAAAAACTAAAACAAATAAACCACTAGCTAACATAATAAAGAGGAGAAAGAAAGGAAAAGTACAAATACAAGACTGTTTGAAATGTCCAAAGAGGTATGTGTGTGTGTGGATATATACACATAGTATATATAAAGTACATGCATTAAAAGCATATATATGAATATAGTATATTCATGAAAAGACATACCGCAGCTTAAAAAAAAAAAGAACAACAGGGAGTTCCCATGGTGGTGCCACGGTAACAAACCCGACTAATATCCATGAGGACGTGGGTTCAAGCCCTGGCCTTGCTCAATGGTTTAAGGACCTGGGGTTGCTGTGGCTGTGGTGTAGGCCGGCAGCTATAGCTCTGACTCAACCCCCAGCCTAGGAACTTCCATATGCCGCAGGTGGGGCCCTAAAAAGAAAAAAAAGAGAAAAAAAAAGGGGGCAAGGGAAATCTTTATGTACTGATAATAAAAAGATTTCCAAGATATACTGTTAAGTGAAAACAGTACAGTCAGAACAATGAGTACAATAAGTTACCCTTATGCAAAAAAACAGGAAATATAAGAATCTATAACTGTATGTTCTTGAACATGCAAAAGAAACTCTGGAAGGACAGGCAAACATCAGGACAGTCGTCTCCTATTGGGTTTTGTTTTTGTTTTTGTTTTTTTGTCTTTTCTAGGGCCGCACCCGAGGCATATGGAAGTTCCCAGGCTAGGGGTCTAACCAGAACTGTGGCCGCTGATCTATGCCAGAGCCACAGGAACGCGGGATCTGAGGCGAGTCTGCAACCTACACTACAGCTCATGCAACAGCGGATCCTTAACCCACTGAGCGAGGCCAGGGATCGAACCCGAAACCTCTTGGTTCCTAGTCGGATTCGTTAACCACTGAGCCACGATGGGAACTCCAGTTGTCTCCTATTGGGAAACACAGGAACTGGGAGGGTGAGGAGACAGGATCAGGAAGAATACTTTTCAGCAGAATGCTTTTTTTACATTTTAGGGATTTGAATCCTGTGAATGCAGTACTTATTTTTTAATAAAATTTTGTATTTGCTTATGACCAATATTAATTCATCAAGTATTTTCAAGCACTCACTGTGTACCAAACACTACACCTGATGTTGGAGATGCCCAAAATAAAAACAGCTAGTCCTCTTTCAAAGGGCTGATAGTTCTTACAGCTCCACAGGAATACAGGCAGCAAAGCAACACTGGGCTATACCTCATATGCCTAATGTAATGTGCCTAATTCTTTGTATGTATGAAAATACTATGTGAAAGCTATAAAGAACACCTATATACACATGAGGGAAATAAGGATTGCTGTTCAGAAAGGCTAACTCAGACTGCATTCAAGACTAAGCCAGAGAATTTCAGTGGAAAAATACAGGATATCCCATACAGAGCAGAAACCAGAGGCTTAGAAGTAGAGAGCAAAGGGTATTCAAGAAATCATTACGAATCAAGATTCTGCAAGAAGAGTGGCTAGAATGAAGACCAAAGAAGTTGAAAAGGGGCTAGATAAGAAAGGGTATTATATATCATGTTACATAATTTTATCACCTTCTGTTAAACACTGTGGTAAGTGCTAAGGATAAAAAAGTAAACATGGTCTCGTTCCTGCAGCTTAGTCTAGACAACAACGTCCAGGGAAGCCAAGAAAGAGGTTTTTTGCAACAGTACGACGCATGACCTTTCCTGTCTCTAGTTCTTTGCAAGTACTACTGCCTCCATCAAAAGGCTCTCTCCATTCTCTTTCCTCACCCATCCCTCACCTAGCTCCTTCCTTTTTCAGGACTCAGATTCAATGATCCTGCTCAAGGCAGCCTTCTCTGACTCCTGAGACTAAATCATTAAGTTCCACTTGTTGTATACTCCAAAGCATGCTGTGATTCTTCTTAGTAACTGCCCTTAGAATTCTGCCTTTCTTCTTCTCCAAACCATAAGCTGTGTGAATATGGAAGAACTGAATCTGTCTTGTTCACCACTGTCTCTATCTCCAGAACTAATCCTAGTACATGGTAGAACCTTAGTAAATGAATAAAACCCTTCCCGATCACTCCACCTGACTATAAGAAACCTAAATTATTATATTTATATATTTCAGGTACATAAGACTATGTAGACTCTTCTTCAAGGCTCCAAAATGCTTTGCATTTTAAGTACTTTTATCTTTTTTCCTCTCCTCTCAAACCATAAACTGTCACTTCCTACTACTATGTTTCTAGCAGATTCCAACTACTTCTAATTTGTTTGTATTATTCTTAAACTTTTTCTCTTAAAATAGTAAGAAAGCATCAAAAGAAATATTTCCACTAAAGCTAATGAAATAAGTGGATAAAAATCAATGAGAAACAAGCTCTAGAAAATATGCTAACAATGATAATAACCTCTGTTGACAAGGGATATTTTTAAAGAGATAATTAAATAAGAACATAGGTCTTACAATCATCACTGCAAAGTTAAAACACTAAGAAATTACTCTTTTTTTTAACCTACCTTTGTCTGGGAACTATAAAGAGTGCCCGCACCAATTTCTTCCTATTTGCTTTCGTGTTCATGTTCATGCAAAAATCCATTGCTGCCTATAGGAGAAAAAGCAAACTTTTTTCTTAAAAAAAAAAAAAAGAAAAAAATTCTCAATTTGGCTACTGAAAGTAGAACCTTGAATGCGACAATGGATTTCTAACAGTTCCCAAACACTTCACAATGGTTCTAAGACATTAGTATTATAAGCATATCCCAAACTTTAAAGATCACAAAGCGTAAACTCCTCTTCCTTATATAGCTCAAAATACATTTCATAAACCTTTTAATTGCAACCTAGTGTTAGAAATAGAACTTAAGTGGGTAGACTGAAGACCTATCATGACATGTTTGGCAAACGAATATATGTAATCAATGCCTTTGATCTCATCAAAGTCAAATAAATCAACATTAGCATCAGGAAAATTTTTTGGGTGTTTTGTTTTTCTTGTATTTTTAGGGCCACACCCACAGCATATGGAAGTTTCCAGGCCAGGGGTTGAATCAGAGGTACAGCAGCAGGCCTATGCCACGGCCACAGCAACTCAGGATCCAAGCTGCGTCTGTGATCTACAGCACAGTTCATAGCAGTGCCGAACCCACTGAGAACCCACTGAGCAAGGTCAGGGATCAAACCCACATCCTCATGGATACAAGTCAGGTTCATTATGCTGGGCCACGATGGGAAATCAGGAAAATTTTGACAGACTGTTACAAAGTAGAAAGAAGCCAGGAGCCAGGAATCTACTAATGCTAATAAGGATAACCAAAAAGGAATAAAAATGAACTAGTTACGAGAAACTAGACACAGATTATCCCCAGAATCATGTAAAAGTGCCTAAACACTGACTAAAAAGGTTTATTGCCAACAGTCAGTTCTGAAAAATTACAGAAGCCACCTCAAAGGACTACAGTAAATACTCACAATTGTTATTTAATAGAGCAATCCACTATTCTATATTTTAACTATAAAAATGGGTTCAGGAGTTCCCGTCGTGGTGCAGTGGTTAACGAATCCGACTAAGAACCATGAGGTTGCGGGTTCAGTCCCTGCCCTTGCTCAGTGGGTTAACGATCCGGCGTTGCCGTGAGCTGTGGTGTAGGTTGCAGACGAGGCTCGGATCCCGCATTGCTGTGGCTCTGGCGTAGGCCAGTGGCTATAGCTCCGATTGGACCCCTAGCCTGGGAACCTCCATATGCCGAGGGAGCGGCCCAAGAAATAGCAAAAAGACCAAAAAAAAAAAAAATGGGTTCGATATCTCACAAATATGTCTAACAATCTAATACAGGTGTAGAAGAAAAGCTAGGAGAAGTATATGTTCTGGGAAGCCACTAAAAACAAAACTATGAATAATAGGGGGTTTTTTGGTTTGCTTTTTTTGCCCCCCCCCCATTTTTTTTTTTTTTTTAGGACCGCACCCTTGGCACAAGGAAGTTTCCAGGCTGAGGGTCAAATCAGAGCTATAACTGCCAGCCTACACCAGAGCCACAGCAACAAAGAATCCAGACTGCATCTATAACCTATACCACACCTCACAGCAACACTGGATCCTTAACCCACTGAGCAAGGCCAGGGATTGAACCCACATCCTCATGGATACTAGGCAGATTTGTTTCCGCTGAGCCATGATGGGAACTCCGAGTAACTGCTTTTTTTTTTTTTCTTTTTTTTTTTATTTTCCCACTGTACAGCAAGGGGGTCAGGTTATCCTTACATGTATACATTACAATTATATAGTAACTGCTTTTTAAAATACAGGTATATGTATTTTTTGACCATTAAAAAGATTTTCAATATACATGGTTTAAGAAAATAAGTTTAAATTACACTTTAAAAAGGAATAAACTATTATCAAATATCCTTTGGAGTATCTTACATATTTCCTTCTATGAGTTCCCATTGTGGCTCAGCGCAAACGAATCTGACTAGTATCCATGAGGATGCAGGTTCAATTTCCTGGCCTCACTAGGTGGGTTAAGGATCCAGAGTTGCCATGAGCTGTGGTGTAGGTCGCAGATGCAGCTCGAATCCCATGGTGCTGTGGCTGTGGTGCAGGCCGGTAGCTGTAGCTCCAATGTGACCCCTAGCCTGTGCACTTCCACATGCTGCATGTGCGGCCCTAAAAAGAAAAAGAAAAATTTTCCTTCTATAGGTTCACATGATTATTTTATCATTAATCACATCTTTAGGTAGATTTAAGGATCAGATGCAAATAAAAAGATCCTCAGACTTTCCTGAACTACAAAGGATTTCAACTGCTGAGTAACGCGCTCACTGAAACACTTCCCATTTGGTTAAAACTTTTGATGAAATAAATGGCACAACTAGTGTTGATTAGATTCAAACCTACGAAGCTAACTCACATTGAAAATACTCCCCAAGACTGAAACTTTATATGAGTATTAGTCAAAAGACTAAAACCAATTTAAATTTTTTCTTCTGCTTGTAAAGGAGTATAATAACATTAACGTTTATAACATTAAAGCTTATTATAACTAATCAGAATAACAAAGAAAATCTGAAAGTACACTAAAGTTCCTTCAAGCAATTCACCCATATCAAACATTGAAAAATTCCAGGAGTTCTCTTGTGGTACAACATTGTCACTGCAGCAGCTTGGGTCAGTGCTATGGCACAGCTTCAATTCCTGACCCAGAAACTTCCACATGCCCCAGTTATGGCCAAAAAAAAAGAAAAAAAGAAAAATTCTAGACTCGTATAATAAAAATCCCAAAGGTCATATACTCAGAAAACTGGTTAACACTGGAAAACTTCACACACAAACCACTCAAATCAACATTTTAAAAAATTATAATGGTTAGTAATGGCCTATTTCATCATAAATTAGGAAACCAAAAACAAAATGTACTTCAATAGATATTTTAGAACATTATCCTTTAAAATACAAACATACTTTACATGACCCATGAAATAAATTTTATAAAAACAGAGAAGGCAATAAACACTTTTCCTACCACAGTAATCAAAGGTCAGTTAGATGGGAAAAAAACATAATGCTCAAAATTCTGCAAAAACTAGGAGTTCGTAAAACATGTCAATGCCTGGTAGACACAGTAATAGCTCGATAAATGTGTAGAATAAATGAATAAAAGACTACCTGAGTGAGAAAAACTACCAGAATTCATAAGTTTGAGAAAATCAAAAAGAAAAAATGTTTCACATGTACATTAATTCTCAGATTTAACCAGTCCTGCCCTTTAGAGAGAAACAAAAACAAAGGAATCACTGTGGTGGTGTCTGTCTGCCAGGTTACAATTGCTGCCTGCTTAAAACTCAACAAGCAGTTTTTTGAAAACTTGTTTCAAAACGTTTTCAGTAAATCAAAGACTATTCAACAATCGTTTTTTATTTTATTAAGTAAAAATAAATTCTTCTGATCATCAAATGCACATAGAAATAAGCATCACCACCAATGACATTACTTGCAGAAAATCACCTAAAATAAATCTTCACTGTGCATTATATATTATTACATAATTATTGAATTCAAAATAATTCTTAGATTTTTCTACTTCTCAACTACTTTTCCCTCTTAAGCCATGTGAAGCGTTGCCAATATACATGGAATAATTTCTTTCATGAGGAAGCTGACTCCCAGAGGAACTCACTGGGGTCCAATAGGGAAGGGTAAGTATAGCATCCTGTTTTCCATCTGAACCTCCAAGAGCTCATCCAGAATTTATTATGTGGTCATTACTGGTAAGAGCTCTTAATACTGAACTGGGTGCTGCAGGATATTTTCCAATACAGATTCACACCTGATCTTCCCATTCAACTTTCAGTACGGCACTCAAAGGAGGTTGAAGGGGTGCCCACAGGCATGTCAAGGTATCTCTCTCATCCTGTTTCCAGCCAATGAACATATGAAAATTGAGCAGGGGAAAGACTGTCATATCCCAACATTAAAAAAATAAGCAACTGTTTAAGAGGTAGTTTCTGCTCTATTCTACAGAAGAAAGAAAAAAAGAGACTCTAAAGAAAACAGAAATAGGAGTTTCCACTGTGGTGCAATGGCTTAGGAATTCGACTGAGGCAGCTCAGGTCACTCCAGAGGTAACGCCTGGCACCGTGCAGTGGACTAAAGGATCCAGTTGGGTTACAGGATCCAGCACCGCCGTAGCTATGACTGACATTCAGTCCCTGGCCCAGGAACTTCCATATGCCATGGGTGCAGCCATTTAAAACAAAAACAAAAACCAGAAAGAAATGCTATAATTACTAAGTTTTTGAAAACTATACAACGACCTAATCACTTCTAGTGATTACCCAATGTGGATCCAAGCCTATCTAATTACATGAATAGGTACTGAAATACAAATTAAATTATTTGTAAAAAAGCTAACAAGCTGAAGGTCAAAAAACAATCTAATATCTATAGTTCTTTATAGGGAACCATCAAAACATTATGGGGTGTGGGGAGATAAAAGATTATATTACATCTTAACTAAAAACTGGCCTAATGCAATGATTTTCAAACTTTGACTTTCAAGAGTCCTTTACAACTCTTAAGAACTAACTTTATGTGGGCTAATATGTTTATCAGCATTTACTGTTTTAGAAGTTAAAACTGAGAAATTTTTAAAATATTAATTCACTTAAAATACCAGTAAGCAGGGGAGTCCCCATTGTGGCTCAGTGGGTTAAGAACCCAAATAGTATCCATGAGAATGCAGGTTCAATCCCTGGCCTCGCTCAGTGGGTTAAGGATCTAGCATTGCTGCAAGTTGTTGCATAGGTCACAGATGCATCTCAGATCTGGCATTGCTTTGGCTATGGTGTATGCCAGCTCAAACTCTGATTCAACCCTGAGTCAGGGAACTTCCAGGGAAGGGAAAAAAAAAAAAAAACAATATCGGAGTCCCCTCTGTGCCACAATGGGTTAAGAATCCACCTGCAGCAGCTTGAGTCACTGCAGAGGCGTTTCAATCCCCAGCCCAACACAGTAGGTAGGTTAAGGGATCTGGAGGCTGCTGCAGCTACAGAGTAGGTCACAGCTGAGTCTCGGATGCAGTCCCTGGCCTGGGAAGTTCTACATGCCATGGGTGCGGCCATAAAAATAAAAATAAATTTTAAAAAGAGTGGGGGAGTAAATACCAATAGGGAATTCCGCTGTAGCACAGTGGATTAAGGATCCAGCATTGCCACAGCTGTGGCACAGGTTGCAGCTGCAGCTCAGACTCAATCCCTGGCCCAGAAACTTCCATATGCTGGGAATTTCTACATGCATTGGGTTCAGTTGAAAAAGAAAAAACTGGAGTTCCTGTCGTGGCACAGTGGTTAACGAATCCAACTAAGAACCAAGAGGCTGCGGGTTCGATCTCTGGCCTTGCTCAGTGGGTTAAGGATCTGGCGTTGCCGTGAGCTGTGGTGTGGGTCGCAGACGCAGCTCAGATCCCATGTTGCTGTGGCTCTGGTGTAGGCCAGCAGTACAGCTCCTATTCGACCCCTAGCCTGGGAACCTCCATATGCTGCAGGAGCGGCCCAAGAAATAGCCAAAAAAAAAAAAAAAGAAAGAAAGAAAGAAAGAAAAAACAAAACAATAAACTTATTAGTTGTTAACATTTTGTAGAAATTTTTTTTAATTAAAAAAAATGACAAGAATGGCACTCAGAAGATGGCTGGATTCTCATACCAATTATGCATTCAACTTAGTGTGATGTGTTGTTTAGGATGAAGCATATGAAGAACCCCCAGTTTCACACATATATGGAGTTGAAAAGGGAGGTGTATTTTAATATCCTTTTCAGTAATCTTAAGTAGATATTCTTTGATATTTTACCAAAACTTGACAAGTGGGCTTCTTAACCATTAGTCCACAAAGTGAAATCTGAAGCCATGTCAATGAACTTTTCATGCTCTATTAGATTAAAATCCAATGTTTCATCTTGAACTCAGAGTGGATTTTTAATACCCAAGCAAAATTTTGTTGACTTGTGTATTGCTCACTGAGAACAATGGTTCACTGAGCTTTGCAGATCTTTCAAACACTTACATAATATTTTTAATTATATTATTTAATATCACCACCAATCTTACTAGAAAAGTCTCATCACTGAAGTCTCTTCAGAAAAGAACTGGAAAGCTGTCAAACTTACAGGTGGTGGACCTAAGTAAGTATGCCAAAATTCTAATTTTTGTTGGAAACTCAAATCATAAACTGGCAGTAAATACTTCTGTTTCCCTTGAAATGAGAGGCTCATTTTATGTTAGAAAAATGGCTGCTAAATACCCAAGGTTTCTTTTTTCTTTTCTTCTTTTTTTTCGCTTTTTAGGGCTGCATGTGCAGTATATGTAAGTTCCAAGGCTAGGGGTCGAACTGACACTATAGCTGCCAGCCACAGCCACAACCACAGCAACGTGGGATCTGAACGAAGCCAGGGATTGAACCCAAGCCAGGGATTGAACCCAAGTTTTCATGGGTACTACGGGAACTCCATACCCAAGTTTGAGTAACTACACCATTCATCAGTTCTTTCAAAAATGGTATTCTATGTAAAAAGCAACTAGTTTAGCTTGCAAGTCAATCACACACATGGCTTTTTTAGACCACCTGAGACAGTACACATGCTTCACATTTCATCAGATTAAAAAGTGTACTCAAAGGTTGAAATGAAGGAGTTCCCGTCGTGGCTCAGTGGTTAACGAATCCGACTAGGAACCATGAGGTTGAGGGTTCGATCCCTGGCCTCGCTCAGTGGGTTAAGGATCCGGCATTGCCGTGGGCTGTGGTGTAGGTCGCAGACGCGGCTCAGATCCTATGTTGCTGTGGCTGTGGCGTAGGCCGGCAGCTACAGCTCCGATTAGACTCCTAGCCTGGGAACCTCCACATGCCACGGGAGCGGCCCTAGGAAAGGCAAAAAGACAAAAAAAAAAGGTTGAAATGAAATAAAAATCACTAATTTTTATGGATTCAGCAAAGAGATTCTTTTTATTTTATTTTATTTTTTTGGTCTTGTGTCTTTCTTTAAGGCCACACCCATGGCATATGGCCGGCAAAATAAGTTCCACCCCCAAACATCTACAAATTGGCTCCAATTGTATGTGTTTAATTTTGGATTCCCATATAAGATCCCATTTGAAGAAATGGTTCATCTATGGCCAAAGCAGTTCAAAAACCACAGTCATTTGTAATTAGAGCAATCCTACAAGGTCTATGCACTTGTCAAAGTTACCGAAAAGCATACCTTGTCTATGAGATCACGGTTGACACAGTTGGGCAATTGCTGGAGGAAAGCATCAACTATGAGCTTGAGATGAGATCCAGTGCTGGCTTCTTCATCCTCTTGTTCTAACATAAAATTAGTTTTTAAATAGGTTTTAAAAATACACAGACAATATAAGAATGCAAACATCCAATAATAAGTTATTTATGACATAGATAATCTAGAGCACTTTTCTCACTTATGAAAAAATAAAGCATTTTTTTTGAGATATTACCCTGGAATGTTTGAGTATCTCTAGAATCAGAACCCTATATCACTACCGTCTTTCAGTGATCAGCTATAAAAAGGCAAACTTGGAGTTCCCATCGTGGCTCAGTGGTTAGCGAAACCAACTACCATCAATGATGATGCGGATTCAATCCCTGGCCTCGCTCAGTGGGTTAAGGATCTAGCATTGCTGTGAGCTGTGGTGTAGGTGGCAGATGTGGCTTGGATCCCGAGTAGCTGTGGCTGTGGTGTAGGCCAGAAGACGTAGCTTTGATCAGACTCCTAGCCTGGGAACCTCCATACGCCATGAGTGCAGCCCTAAAAAAACCAAAAGACCAAAAAAAAAAAAGGCAACATTTTACATGAAGTACAAAATCTAAATCCTAAGTTGCACGTGGTTCTAGAGTACATCTGTTATTTTCATCTGTCAAGCACCCCTTCTCCCATGTCTTCAAACAACAGTGCGATCACCTGGAAGGTGATCCTTGGCACTCTGATGGGGCAGCCCAGACACCACTCTTGCTCTCAGCCACAGTCAACACGACACAGAACTAGCCAAGTCCCTCCTTGCTGTTTATACACAGACAGTGGGAGAGAACCCCCATTTTCCTCGGATGTCACTAGCTGGTCCGAGCCAGGCGCAGCCTCCTGCCATGCCCCTCCCTTCTTCATGATGTGGAGAGAGCCTCGGCAGTAGTAAACAATTAAGTCCACAGAGAGAAAAGCAATACTGACAGAAGGTAGACTTCTAATAGACTCCTAACTAATAAAGAAACCTGATAGGAAGTACTCAGGAAAAAATTAACAATGTGCTATTTTCAGCACTAAATACATTACTCAATTATAAAGACAGATAAGATTATCACAGATGATATACACAGGCAAGAGCTTTGTGTATAAAAAATAATCAAAAATCGAAAATTTTGGCAGAAGTTTTTTACCTTGTTCATCAAGAAGTTTCTTCGTAAGATCTTCAGCTTCATCTCCACCCTCTAACTCCAACGGATCATCATTAATTTCTAGGTTCTCCAACTCAAGCTCCAAATCATCAGGATTTGGTATCTCCTTATTATCCTTAGGTTCTTTTGCCTCTGTTTAAAAATCAAAAAATATCTCTAAATTAAAACTCATACTGAAATCCTGCTGCAAAAAGTACAGAAGGATTCACAAAATCTGCATCATTTGTCTACACTAGAATCTACACTTACACCTGGCAAGAGATTTAATACATTCAGAGTTTTAAAAATACATTATGCTCACTAAGAGCAAAGACCATGACGTCTTTTCGGTATGCCGTCTGTTCACTGAAGAAATGAATGGATGGAGAGACTGATGAATAAAGACATACATAGCATGAGGATTTGTGATAAAGATGGGAGAAAATAAAGCTGACTAGATCAAGTGGACTCAAATTAAGAAGGATCTAAAACTCTCAAGTTGAGGAATTCAGACTTTGTCTTTGACAGAGTATGTCTTTGGTGGGTGGTCTAGGGCAAGAGATAAAACTGTAATGTGATATGATTTGAAAATTAATCTACTAAAAATATGCAGACTAGATGTAGACATAGAAAGACTAGATGGAGAAAGACCAATTAAGGAAACATCCTTATAATTAGATACCAGGAGTTAGAGGCAACCAAAAACTTCGAGTTGCCAGAAATTGTAGATAAAAAAGAAAGAACTGAACTGGATTTCAGCAAGATTGGCAGTGTTGATAACTGTTGCTGGGTGATAGGTAACTGCCAGTTTACTCTACTAGCCTTACATTTGTGTTTGAAAATCTTCCTAAGTAAAAAGCTAGAAAACCCAAGTTCAAGAATTTATGCTTAAAAGAGTGGTAGAATTACAGCATAAATGACTAAAATTCCAGTTGACCCTTGGAATAACACAGGTTTGAACTGCCCATGGCCACCTACACACAGATTTTTCTCAACAGCAAACACCACGGTACCACATGATCCACAGTCTGGGTGAATTCACTGGCATGCAGAATTATGAATGTGCACAGCCAACTACAGGACTGACTGTAAATTGTGCTCAGATTTTCCACTGCACAGAGGGTGGCGCCCCAACCCCCACCTTGTTCAAGGGTCAAATGCATTACATTTCTCAGCCCCATCTTCTCTGACAGTTCCTGATCTCATAATCTCTGCACTGAAAGTGGAAATGTTTTACTGATACAGGATGCCATAACGTATTTGGAAGAATCAAAGCTCTAGTATGGTTTGGCTTTGCTACCTCTAAATGGAGACAGACCATTTTCTCATTTATTCATCCTTTCATTCAAACAACATTTTTTTTTCCTTTTTTGGCTGCCTCATGGCATATGGAGTTCCAGACCAGTGATCAGATCCAAGCTGCAGTTACAACCTATGCCACAGATGTAGCAATGCCAGATTCCTTCACCCCCAGTGCCAGGCCGGGATTAAATCCGTGTCCAGGCACTCCAGGAAGCCTGCCAATTCCATTGTACCACAGCAGGAACTCCCCAGTCAATATTTAAATTCCTACTACATGCTAGGCACTAAGGATATAACTTTGTAACAGACAAAACTTCTGTGTATATGGAGCAAACATTCACTCCCCAGCATTCCCTGATGTCTATCAAAAATCCAGCATTTACTGATTAGCTGTTGAACGTTCCTAGAAGAACTTAAGATGTGACCCTGCGCCGAAGACATGTACACTCTACTGAGGGAATCAAACTAGAATGCATGAAGGAGTCAAGTAGGATATGGTGAGGAGAGAAAACAGCAACGTACGAAGGCCAAGAGGCAAGAAGACTGGCCTACTGCAGAGGCTAAAATGGAGAGACAAAGTAAGGGTAATGTGTTCTGAGCCCTGTAAGGGAGGCTAGGCCATGCTATGGTGTTTGGAGGGTTGGGGTATTTCAAACTTACAATGGGTATTTTGGGATATAACCCCATCATAAGCAGAGGGAGATCTATATACAGTAGCCCAGGCTAAGAGGTGAGATGGTTTAGATTAGAAAAGTAGCAATAAAGATAAATCAAATCTGAGATATATCTAAGAGGTTGGATTAACCATAAGCAGACTTGGTTACTAAACAGACTACGCCCTTCTCTTCCATCTAACTCTGAGAAACACTGACAGCCAAAAGAGCAAATGAAAGTGGAAGCCCAAGATAAGAACAAGAAAATCCAGGAAGGTTTGGTACCACAAAAGCCATGGGGAAAAGAAATGCTCCAAGAGGAAAGCAGCAAGTTGAGTTGAATGGTTTTAGAGATCCAACAAGACAAAGACTGGAAGCTGCCCACATGACATAGTGACACGAAGGTGACTGGAAATTTAGGCAAAAGCGGTTTCAGGTAAAGGTAGGGCTGAAGCGAGATTACAGTACACTCAAGAATGAGGAGACAAGAAAGTAAAGAATCCAGATACAGCCAATTTCCTCAGGAGGAATGCTTAACAAAGAGATAGGACAGTAGCTGGAAAAGGACAGGAGGCCCAGGGGGTTTCTGAGTACTCACGATTTGCTTTGATTTGTTTTTTAAAGGATCCAGTAAAGAGGAGAGGGAAAGACTGATTGTTATTAAGACATAGCAAAAGGAAAATGGATGGATATCCTCTTGTTCACTTCTACAATTTGGCAGAATTCCCTTTAGAAAATATGTAACTGGTGTTCAGGACCCCCACTCTATTAATGATCACAAAGCTTCTGACTTCTCTAAAGTAACTTCCTCACAAAGAGTTAAGGATTATCTAGCCTAGAAAGAGCTTCCTTCCCTAACAATCCAACTGGGGGAAATGCAGATCTTACCAAGATTTCACATGAATTAATCACATTATAAATAAACATTTTCAAATTGTTTCACATTAATTTAAATGTTTATCAATCTTTCATGCTCCATTCCATATTATTCTGTCATTCATTTTATAAACCAAATGACTCAAAGTTAGTATTACATAACTAGTAGCTAAAAAAAAACTTTTTTTTTTTTGTCTTTTTCTTGAGCCGCTCCCACGGCACATGGAGGTTCCCAGGCTAGGGGTCCAATCGGAGCTGTAGCTGCCAGCCTACGCCAGAGCCACAGCAACACGGGATCCGAGCCGCGTCTGCGACCTACACCACAGCTCACGGCAATGCTGGATCCTCAACCCACTGAGCGAGGCCAGGGATCAAACCTGCAACCTCATGGTGCCTAGTCGGATTCGTTAACCACTGCGCCACAATGGGAACTCCTAAAAAAAATTTTTTTACAAATATTATTTTGAACTAATTTTTATTGCACTTAATAAAAAATCTGTCCTCCAGAATTACCTTTGGAATCATCCTTGTTGGACTCTTTATTCAGACAACTTTTTTCATTATCTTTAAATAAGATGGCTGGAACAAAAGCTTTCAAATCAATGAGGTTCTCATAAAAATTCCGAGCATCTTCGTCTTCCCATATACCACCTTCCAGGTCATATTCTCCAGGTTTACCAGGTGTAAATATGTCAATTCCAGGCCCATGCTCTACAATAAAACCAATCACATGGAATTAAAATAAATGAATCTTGAGTGTTTCAATTGAAAGAAGCTTCTTCAATCAACAAGCACTCTGGACTATTTATGTAACCATCTTTACCATCAGATCACAAACTCTGTTTTAAGTAAAGCTCTAAACCAAACAGACTGGAGTAAAACCTAGGATAAAGAAGCTCTTCTCTTAAATGTTTTAAGCAATGGATATGAGATTAAGTAGCCATTTAATATATTAGGCCTTCCTTCATGAATCTTAAAACCAAAATAAGAAATATGTAAGCCTGGCCATTCCTAAAACTTAAAAGTCCTAAAAGCTCCCACCTCCCTCACAAAGAATTTTTTTAAGACTCCCAACCCTCTGTACTACTTATATCACAGTTATCTTCAAAAGTAGACCATAAGCCCTTAAGAACCATCCTCCTTTTGAAATAAAACTTGGTATAATGCAGACTGCCTCAAATGGTCAATTGATAAATAACTGGAAAGAGGGTAAAGAACCATGAAGAAATACAGATATTTCAGTAGAGGGTGGAAAGCCAGATATATTTACAAACACACACACATACACACTGAGTCTACCTTTACATACAATTATAGATTCTTAAATTCAGAACACTAAAAGTTTAATTAACTTCTGGAATTCCCATTGTGGCACAATGGAAACAAATCCAACTAGTATCCATGAGGATCCAGGTTCAATCGCTGACCTCGCTCAGTGGGTTGGTGACCCAGCATTGCTGTGAGCTGTGGTGCAGGTTGTAGATGCGGCTTGGATCACGAGTTGCTATGGCTGTGGTGTATGCAGGCAGCTGCAACTCTGATTGGGCCCCTAGCCTGGGAACCTTCATATGCCACAGGTGTGGCCCTAAAAAGCAAAACAAACAAAAACGCCATCCATATTCAATAATACACATCTGACAAGATACAAGTAATTAGTGCTTACTAAAATAATCATGATATATTTTTTTTTAAGGATATCTTACCTTCCGGTGTTGGTTTGTCTTGAGGAAGATCTGGCATATTTTCATCCAAAAGGTCTGCTAAGGATTGAGAATTTGCCAGCAGCTTCTGATAAGACATAGCAAATTCCTCATATTGTTTATGTCTATCTTCACTTAGCTCCCCTTTAGAATGGAGAATACGCCTATAAACAAATGAAATAATCTGATAATCTTACCAAAGCAGATGAGATAATGTATTATTACACTGGGAATGTTCCATGAAATTTGATTTTATCACACAATCTTATTAACAACCTTCAACAACTTATTAATACTTAACATTTCCAAGATATATCTGCAAATTAAAACTTATGTTATCAGATTCACCTAAACAACTAAAAATTTTTATACAATTAAATTTTAACATTGGTTCTTTAGAAAATATGAAGAGCGATTAACAATTATGCCTGCAGATAAATGAAAAAGAAATAAATTTTAAAAAGAACAATTATGTCTGCAGAAATACAAAATTCAATAATATGCCACTAAATAATTTTTAGTATTTTGTCACAGCCATATTCCCCTCAGACATACAAATTAATTTTCAAAAGCAACAGGTTACAAAATCAATACCTTTAAACTTATGAATATGATTTGAGATCATGAAAAAGCCTACATCTTCCCTGCAGTCAATTCTCACTCTACTGTGCAAGTACTTGTTATTTATCTATTTAACAAATATTAACTGAGCAATCCACTCAAACAAAGCCAGGCCACCGGAGGAGCAGAGGACACAGGTTTTCTTCTATTCTGCAAACAGTTCACTAATAAGCCATCCATAATTAGAAATGTAAAACTAATAAAATGTTTTTTTTAATTTTCAAACTGTACAGAATCAAGTAAAAATTTTACTATATTAGTATAGATGACTAAAATGTCTACAGGTGGACCCAATTTTTCTATAACTAAATATTTATGTAGTAAACATCTGGAATTTTTAAACCATTATTAATGCAAATTCAATATGGATTTCAAAAAGTCAATCATAAATTATAAATTCAGCCATTAAGTTTGTTTGTTTTTTTTTTTTTTTGGTCTTTTTGCCTTTTGTAGGGCCACCTCCCTCAGCATATGGAGGTTCCCAGGCTAGGGTCTAACTGGAGCTATAGACTCCGGCCTACACCAGAGCCACAGCAACTTGGGATCTAAGCAGAGTCTGCAACATACACCACAGCTCACAGCAATGCCAGATCCTTAACTCTCTGAGCAAGGCTAGGGATTGAACCCACAACCTCATGGTTCCTAGTCGGATTCATTAACCACTGCGCCAAAATGGGAACTCCAGCCATTAAGTATTTTTGTTCCTTGTTTTGGGTTTTTTTGTGAACAATGAAGAAAATTAGTTCAAGGTTTTTTTGGTGTTATCTTCTTAAAAGTTATAAAAAAGAAGCAGAAAATCCATGACTAAACTTATTTATCCCTGCTTATCTGGAACAATTTCCAAGCTTTCCAATCTTAGCCCACTCCTATTCACATAAACCTTCATTTAAATGCTACACCATTTTAAATTTCATCATGTTCTATTTTATAAATATCAGTTCCCATTTACAAGCACAAGATAAATCAACACATTACTATTCATTAAATCCAAATCTTTTTTCCCCAAATCTGGCCTATTAGGGTCTAAAGTAAGAAAATTTCACTCATTTTCTTGTAATTTAATTATACATTACACAATATCATTCTACAAACATATTAGTAAAATGCCAAGATAGATTAACCATTATCCAAGCTAAAACGTATTCCTCAAAAAGCACTGTCATTAAAGAGCAGTTTCTTTTTCTCTCCAAATATTTCAGACTAAATTTACAGGCAAAAACGAAATTTCAATAAGTTTTATGAATAAATTTTTAAAATTAAAACAAAAATTTAAGCATTTAAAAACATTTAAGTCATGAAAGGAATGACTGCCATTACTGTGAGCTTGTTAGAACTTTTAATTAGAAGTTATGTCATTTTTGGGAGTTCCCGTCGTGGCGCAGTGGTTAACAAATCCGACTAGGAACCATGAGGTTGCGAGTTCGGTCCCTGCCCTTGCTCAGTGGGTTAACGATCCGGCGTTGCCGTGAGCTGTGGTGTAGGTTGCGGCTCGGATCCTGTGTTGCTGTGGCTCTGGCGTAGGCCGGTGGCTACAGCTCCGATTCGACCCCTAGCCTGGGAACCTCCATATGCCGTGGGAGCGGCCCAAAGAGATAGCAAAAAGACAAAAAAAAAAAAAAAAGAAGTTATGTCATTTTTGGACAGTGGCGCAGCGGAAACAAATCCAACTAGGAACCATGAGGTTGCAGGTTCAATCCCTGGCCTTGCTCAGTGGGTTATGGATCTGGTGTTGCCATAAGCTATGCTGTAGGTCGCAGACGAGGCTCAGATCCAGCATTGCTGTGGCCGTGGTGTGTGTGGCAGCTGTAGCTCCAATGCGACCCCTAGCCTAGGAACTTCCATATGCCGAGGGTGCAGACCTAAAAAGAAAAAAAAAAAAAAAGTTATGTCACTTTTGAAGTTAAAAAAAAAAAACATTAAAATTAAATGATTTTAATAATTAATACTCAAAAGCAGGCTACTCTAAAATATTCTGTAATTAGAAATTGCTATCAAAAAAACTTAAGAGTTTATTCAGAAGCAAATCATGTTAAAAAAGTGGGGGGAAAAAAGCTTAGCTTTTGGTTGGTTTTCTAATCAAATCTTATACTACACAAATCTTATACTACACAGAAAACAATACAGGATACCAATGAAATAGCATTCGAAGAGTTCTGTTATACACAAAATTTATACAGTCATACAGTTTCCTTGACCATTTTTAAATACACATTTCCTAAACATCTGACTAAACCCACAGAATACAGTTAAGACTACAGACTTCAAGCAGAGAAAAAACCCATCATAGGTGCCTGAACATTCAAAATCCTTAGAATCATTCAGAGGTTCTAAAGAAATTTAAATGAAAACAATTTTTAATGAGTGTACTATAATGTCAGGGTTTTTTATATAAATTTATGAGGTCCACAGGAAAAATTTCCAGTTTGGTTAAATTTTTAAAAGACCTGTAAGAGCAGATGAAACATACACAGCACATTTGACCCAGAGTACCTTTTCTGCACATCAGTGTAAATCTCACCAAAATTTCTTATGTGAATTCCATAGGAATATATCACTAAGCAAAACCAAGCTGAAGATAAGATTCACCACATATTATTTTAATTACAATCTCTTCAGAAGCACCTCTATTACAGAAAGTTGAAGACATTCTTTTGAGATTGTCATAATTAGAGGTCTGCAAACTTCTTCTGCAAAGGGCCAGATAATAAATATTTTAAGCTTTGCAGACCATATGGTCTTTGCTGCAATTACTCAACTTTGTCCATATAGCAAAAAAGCAGCCAGACAGTATGTAAACAAATGAGTGTGACTATGTTCCAATAAAACTTTATTTATGGACACCAAAATTTGAACTTTGCATAATTTTAATATTTCACAAAATATCCCTCTTTTGATTCTCCTCAACCATTTAAAAAGGTAAAGACCATTCTTAGCTCACCAGCTATACAAAAATAAGTGGTGGGCCTAATCTGACCCACAGGCCATAGTTTGCCATCCCTCTCATAACTGAGATAACTGAGTATCACGTTAAATATATAATTTTATAAACAAGTTCACTCCCTCTCGTGCTATCACTGCACTAGGGAGGTACTGGTATCATTTTAAAGACATAAACAGTAAAAAATAAAAACAAAACTAATTCCAAGTCTTATTCACTGAAATAAAACATAAGAGGAGTTCCTGCACAACAGGATCACCGGTGTCTCTGGAGCACTGGGATGACAATTCCATCCCTGGCCCAGCACAGTGGGTTAAGGAGCTGGTGCTGCCACACTGTGGCTTGGATCTGATCCCTGGCCTAGGAACTCCATGTGCAACAGGGCAGCCCAAGGGGTGGGGGGTTAGACCTCCTTCATTCAATACATGAGACATCACTACCTGGAAGCACCTCTAAGGTATCAAGTACATCCATGTTTGATTTCTGAAGTGTTTTAAATATTGTATTTCATATTGATTTAATATTGTCAAACTGACAAAATCCCCAACAGTTCATTGTGGAATCAAGCATTACATCTTATAAATAAGAACAGCCATAAATGCCGCAAAAATTCGAGTATTGAGATATTTTTCTTTTTTCTATTTTTTCATTTTTACTGTTATTGCCTTTCTTGCTATTTCTTTTATTTTGTACAGTGTTTACTGTTCTGTATTGTTTCTAAAATGATTTCTTTAAAATAAAGCTATGAAAGTTTAAAAAGTCTTACAAACTTTCAAAATCATGAAAAAAGCACAAAGAGAAGTTCTTATTCAAAAATCTTTCTGGGAGTTTCTACTATGGCACAGTGAGTTAAGAACCTGACCATGTCTCAGGTCACTGCAGAGGCATGGATTCAATCCCCAGCCCAGCAGAGTGGGTGCTGCCACAGCTGTGGCTCAATTCAATCCCTGGCCAGGAATTTCCATATGCCACAGGTGCAGCCACTGGAAAAAAAACAACTTTCTGAAGGATTGAGCAGGCAATATACTACTAACAGCAAACTAACATTTACTGAATACTTACAATGTGTCAAATACTGTTATTAAATGCTTTTAAACATATGAATTCACTGCATTGTTCACATTTACCCCAGAGGTAAAGTACTGTTATTCCATTCTACAGAAGAGAAAATCAAAGCACAGAAATGTGAGGTAACTTGTTACAGAATGAGTAAATGACATCTAAAACTTAAACCCCAGAGTTCTCATCATGGCTCAGTGGTTAATGAACCTGACTAGCATCCATGAGGACAAAGGTTCAATCCCTGACCTTGCTCAGCTGCTGTGAGCTGTGGTATAAAACAAAGACGCGGCTCAGATCCCATGTTGCTGTGGCTGTGGCATAGGCTAGCAGCTGTAGCTGATTCGACCCCTAGCCTGGGAACCTCCATATGCCATGAGTGCAGCACTAACAACACACACACACACAAAACTTAAACCCAGGTAGTCTGGCTCCAGAGTCCATTCTCATAACTACTGGACTGCATACTGATTCTGAAATTAAAGTAAAATGATTCACTTGGTACCCTATACTGAATTAGAATGTTTCTCAAATGCAAACATCAAATGCAAGACTTCCCACATAGAGGTGCTTGTTCTCTATCCTCTTATGGGTCCTTCTTTCATTTGGGTTTGACTTTGTAAGTCCTGAGTAACTAATGTGTTTATTAGACACTTTTAAAAACAAGTACTAAAGGGAGTTCCCATTGTGGCTCAGCAATAACGAACACAAATAGTAGCCATGAGGTTGTCGGTTCGACCCCTGGCCTCGCTCAATGGGTTAAGGATCCGGCATTGCCATGAGGTATGGTGCAGGTCGCCGGTGCAGCTCAGATCTGGTGTTGCTGTGGCGTAGGCCGGCAGCAATAGCTGATTCAATCCCTAGCCTGGGAACTTCAATATTCTGCAGGTGCAGCCCTAAAAAGCAAAAACAAGTACTAAATGCAGATGAAGACAAGTACTATGGAAGATATGAAAAGCATACTTTGAAGAGGTAAGAGAGAACCTGATTCTGTCATTTGCTGTCCAAATCACAATGGGCAAGCTCTTTAATCCCTAAATCTGACCTAGCACCTTCAAAATGCATGTTTCTTTCAAGAGTACTACAAGGATCAATTAAGATCATACATCTGATTCACTGTATCAATGTAAAAGAGTATTTTCATGAGAAAAAAAATGTCAGAGCCTACTGTAGAAAAGGCAAAAACTTCAATACCATGTATTAATCTTCTACTAGCCAAATTAAAAAAGAAAAAAAATCTTGGAAAGAACCCAGAAAATCCATTTTAGCCTTGTCCTTATGAAGACATAGAAAATAACAGAACATATAGCCAAATCCTGAAAACAACCATGAAAACCTACTAGGTTTCATTTCTCATTTCCTTTAACACCGTTATAGTCTCATGAGAACTTGTATTTTCCGTGGTTTCATTTTAGAACTTGGTTATCAATGTCATATAATCTTGTATGAAAAGCGACTAGAGCATAGTCAAGCATAACTGTGACCACAGATTTACTAACCAGCTATGTCAGTCATTATCTCGAAATTAGAGAACATCTAGGAGACAGTTTTAGGGCGCTTATAAAATTGTTGTCTAAAGTATAACGATATAGTATTTTAACAGTGTCTAAATATTTACAACACAAAACAATCTACCTGTAAAGGTAAGGTACAACTTACCTGGAAGGAACATGAAAAGTAAAAGCAACACTATTTAATTTCAGGTTAATGTCTTTTTAGGTTTCAACATTGTTCAAGTAATGCCTCATGAGTTTGCATTAATAAAAGAAAACTCTCTGGTTTTATAACAAGGGAAAAGCCTACATTCTACCTATATTCTTTTCCCTTACTAAACTTTACATCAAATCATGTACTGCTTCTGGACTGAGCAGACAATCATGAAGATCATAATTCACCAGTATTGAAAAGACAAACTTGCCATCCTTCCCACCAACTAAGAAGAAAAAAAAAAAAATTAAGACACTTGAGAATTATTCAAGCAAGAATTCTGACCTAATATCTAAATTCATAATTTCACTATGGCGGAAGAAATGAATTGTGACATAATTAACATTAAGTTATATCTAATAAAGTTAAATCATTTCTTAAGCCAATTTTTTTTTTTTTTTTGCTTTTTAGGGCTGCACCAGAGGCATATGGAGGTTCCCAGGCTAAAGGTCTAATTGGAACCACAGCTGCTGGCCTACACCACAGCCACAGCAACGCCAGATCCAAGCCTCATCTGCGACCTACACCACAGCTCATAGCAAGTGAGATCCTTAACTCACTGATCGAGGCCAGGGATTGAACCTGCAACCTCATGGCCCCTAGTCGGATTCATTTCCGCTGCACCACGTCGGGAACTCCTTAAGCCAATTTTTATTAAATGCCCCCAAAATACTAAGTAATATTACCTCAATGAGAATATCTCAAAGTACAAGGCATTTCAAGTATAAAGAGCAATGAACGTAATAAAAAGCAAAACTTAGCAAGGAGTAAAGCTACTACTTTAAATTGGTAAAATTAATATTTACACATTTAAAAATATCCGGCAATATTTTTAAATGTATAAATATTAATTTCCCAGATCACTTAACCAAAATGCACTTTAAAAATAAGATTCTGTACTTAAAATAAAAAAGCTTATAAATTCAATTTATTAAAATGCATCCAACCCTAGGGTCAATTGTATTGCTGGCTGACAAGTGGAAATCCTTCAGCTATCTGATATCTATCCACCCAAGTAACCGTAAAAGAACAGCTGAGACTCAACAGGTCTCATTCAGTTATGGTTTTTATTCATACATTACAATATTTTTAAGAAAATACCAGAGGAATAAACCATGATGGAAGATGACATAATTAAGGGAATGTGTGTGTGCGCACACGTGTGTGTGTGTGTGTGTGTGTGTGTATGACTAGGTCAGTTTGCTAGAAATTGGCACACTACAGATCAACTAGAATAAAAATTTTTTTTTTACTTGTTTAAAAAACCATGACTCTATTTTTTTCCAATTAGTTAAATGAATGTTTAAGCATAGACTTTTTTTCAGCCGAACCCGAGGCATGTGGAAGTTTCAGGGCCAGGGATCGAACCCGCTCCACAGCCTCAGCAGCATCCAGATTCTTATCCCACTGTGCCACAAGTGGATTTCCTAAGTAGAGACTTTGATGAGTACCCACTAACACTTCACAACCTCTAAGCACAGTGCCATCTCCTAAGTTAATTACAATAACCAAGAGCATTTATAATCCTTGGACTGAAAATACAGAGTATTTCACTTTTTTTAAACCATCATTAAAATACTGAATAAAGGCTTAGAGTAATTTAACCATGTATGAATCTTAAATATTCACTAACTTGGCACTTTGATTTCTAGCATTATCTTGCCTAAGAGAAACCTAACTGGGAAAAACAACTAACTGCCTATGATTTATTCCTCTGATGTAGAAAAACCTCAAAGACACCTACCACATAATGACTGGGAAGGACACACTTTTGGAAACTGGTCATTTTAACGGGAATGTACCCTCTTAGAAGTAAGGTGACTAACAGGCCACGTAGAACTCTGCACTAATCCAATTCCTTGTGTCTTCTTTGCTCAGTCAGTCCTTTAAATCTTCACTACAAAGGCTGCTCAAATTGAAGCTATCCTAAGGCACGACTGACTTATTTAGCTGTATGCCAAAGATTCTCACATCCCCCAAATTACTACACCTAACTGGACAGTCTCCTGTGATAAAATGACTGCCACCATGCTAAGGTTAATTTACAGAGTAAATAACCTCCTTTAATAACTACAGGCTAACAGTTCTGTATTTAATGAATAAGAGTTTCTAGGAAAAAGCCACAAAGCTGTGTTCTCAACACTATCCTGTTCAAGGATTTGGCATTACCTCAAGGTGCAGTGTAGTGGAAGACACAGCTCAGATCTGGTGTCACTGTGGCTGTGGTGTAGGCCCACAGCTACAGCTCTGATTTTACCCCTAGCCTGGGAACTTCCATATGCCTTGGGTACAGCCCTACAAAGACAAAAAAGAAACAACTAATGGAACTGTAGGTCACAGGAAGATAAGTAGGCATCCAAACAAATGACCTAAGGTTAGTGAAGTGTCTGGAATCATGGAGCAAACTGAGGGAATCAAAGGTATTCAGCCTGGAGAAGATGAAAGGGAAGCATCCTGGCAGTCTGCATATATTTGAGACATCATGGTATAAAAGAAGAGACATGTCCCATGCCAACGCTTTTCAAACTATCTGCCATAAAGGAATAATTTCTTTCCCAATCAATGTACATCTATAAAATACAGTAATAGCATGGCAATGGAAAATTACTATCAAAATGTCTAAATACTTAGTCTCTCTACTTAACTCACCGTGAACAGGTAAACAGTTCATGGACCCCCACTTTGAGTAGCTTTATTCCAACTAAACCAGAAAAAAGAAGTAAAACAAAAGGAACTACTTTATGGGGAGTTAAATTTCAGCTTGAATTCCTAACAAACAGATGTGTTCAACAGTGGAATGGCTCAGAGCACTAACTTGAGACGTTTGCAGAATAGCTTACACCAGGTAATCTGTAAAATGGATTCCATTTTGCATTGGAAGGATGACCGGATTAAATCATTACAGAATCTCTCTACCTTCTTAACTTCTATGAGGCCAAACACACACACACACAACCCTTTAAAATACCAATTAAAAAGTAATCAAAGCATACTTTCAAAATCAGCTATGATATATTAGGTAGAATATATGGGAAAGGGAAAAGAGTAGAAAAATGACAAAATACTATGTAAATCATAATTAAGAAACCTTAAATATGTGAGAACTATCAATAGAGGACTACTGCTTTCCTTTTTAATCCATTACTGACTCTAGAAACACATTTCAAAGTTGTCTCTTCAATGTTTGAGAGTCATCGCTGTTAAGAAACACGTAACAAGGATCATTTCTTTTAAAAAACATTAAAGAGCACCACTGCTCTTTAAATCCTCACCTGAGTGATCTTCAGCTACCAGGGCTGAGCCAGATTGCCTCTGCACCTACCTACCTACCTATCGACCAAAATGAACTCATGGCATACACTGCTACAGTCTTACCTGGTTAAGTCAATCACCCTCTAGTGGTAATTACTTAAAGGAGTCAGTCCTCTAACTACAAGCTTATAGGCGTTAAGTGTCTCTCGCACATTCACACTTTAAATAGCTGTAAAGCACTCAGCCAAAGGCTGCTCCTTTCTGTACAGCCCTCCTCCAAATCCAACCCTCCATAGAAGGTGATCTAATACCACCAAGTGCATCAACTTCCAGCTCGTTGCCACTGTCTAGGTACAGATGCTACAGGTACAGATGTAGTCTATGGTATCTTATCACAATCAAGGCATCTTCACCACAGGCACACACATTGCTCCTTTAGAATCTGGAATGGATGTCCCCAGAGAAGCCTCCTGTAAATGCACTTTACACAGCTGTACATAAAGAATTTCTCACAGCTACTTTGGTAAACTATTTTCCAAATTTCTTATCTAAAAGATCACTAATGAAAGACTTGTTTTCTTAGAATGAGCAAGTATCAAGAGTAACATCAATAAACTAAAATACAAAACAATGAAAGCAGGACTGTTAAAGAGAGGGAACAGTGAAACAGAGAGAAAAATAATAGCAGATAAGTGACAGAAAAAGAAAATTTATCCCTCATCATTAAAAGTTTTTTAAATCACAGGCAGGTAACAGATCCACAAAGTAAAAATCACCATATACTTGCCGGATTTCTTTTAAAATCAGAGATAAAATCTATTGAAGACTCACATTTAAACATGAGTACTTAGACTGTTACACTGTGAAATTTTCCTGAAATGTTAAGAAATCACCTGCAATGAGCCCTTTTCCACAAGTTCTTTCAGTGGCATGAAGACTTTAAAATTTTTTAAGTATGAGCTCCAAAATAAATTCTCAATTCTGAGAAACAATTGAAAATCACCTGTTTTGTCTCTCAGTATTCTGTAGCTCCCTGTGGTCCCTTTTCAGGTGTTTGGTCAAAGACGTAAAGTACTCTTTTAAAAGATTCTGGAAAGGTTGCTGTTTCTCTGGACTAATTATCTCACTAGGAGGAAAACTCAAATTAAACTTCTCTGCAGCACTCTTTACTTTCCTTGGTACAAGTCCAGCAATATCATCTCCACAATGTCGACAAAAACTAATCACCACAGAAACATGGGTATGGGATTCCCGATCAGCATTAATAATATTTTTTAGCTGTTCATAGATTAAGGAGAGACCTTCCTTGTCGGTGAAAATCCCAACTATTGTCAATTCTGCAATGAAACGCAAATCAGTTCTTAGCTTGGTAATGTTAGGTGTTTTCTCTTCTTTCCTTGCTTCAAAATGTTTTTTCCAAACCTGAAGAAGTGATGGGGCAAAGTCAGCGTAGCGCTGGTGAAAGAGAGAGCATAAGTGCACAGCACAATTCACATCAGATATTTTTAGCTTTGCTTCCACAATGGAAGCTACAGCCTCTGCAATGTATTTGCTTAAATTCAGGCCATTAAAATCATGGGACAAGGAGTCTCTCTGTTGTTCCGTAATAGTTTTTAGTTTCTTGACAAAAGCAGTATTTTTCTTCAAACTTGAGTCTAGTCGGCTGAAGAAATTTTCCTCTGGTCGGTTGTCTGGAGCATTTTGGTTTTTGCTACGAAGTTCCTTCCTTAACTGATGGCGTTCCCAAGCTTCTTGATGAAGCTGGAGGGATTCTTCTTTCTCTCTATAAAAAAACAAACAAGTAAATAAAATACTCTGTCTATTCTGAAGCATCACTGATGAATCCCATAAGAGTAAACGTCAATGAAAAAGTGATCAGATAAGCAACAAGAATCCAAGAGGAACAAAAGATGCAAGAGGTCCCTTCATTACTTTAAAGGCATTTGATAAATGACCTCAGATGATGACAACACAGTCTACTAATAACACAAAAAGTGGAGGGCTCTGAAAAACTAGATTAAAACCCATTCTGGGAGCTCCCATTGTGCTCAGCGGGTTAAGAATCCAACTAGTATTAGTATGCATGAGGATGCAGGTTCAATCCCTGGCCTTGCAGTACACTAAGGATACAGCACTGCCACGAGCTATGGTGTAGATAACAGATGAGGTTCAGATCTGGTATTGCTATGGCTGTAGTATAGGCCAACAGCTGCAGCTCTAATTCAACCCCTAGCCTGGGAACTTCCATTTGCTACAGTCAGCCCTAAAAAGAAAGAAAAAAAAAAACCAAAAAAACAAAAATGGACTGAATCCACATCCTCACGGATACTGGTCAGGTTCTTAACCCTCTGAGCCACAACAGGAACCCCTAAACAAACCTTTTACCTTGCTAGGTGTAGGTCTTAAAAGTCAAGAGTAATTAAGAAAACTTGTAAAGGAGTCAGAACTATATAATAAAAGCCCTTTAATAAGAGGTTAACAGACTAGGTTCATCCTGGAAAAAAAAAATAGGAGTTCCCGTCGTGGCGCGGTGGTTAACGAATCCGACTGGGAAACATGAGGTTGCGCGTTCGGTCCCTGCCCTTGCTCAGTGGGTTAACGATCGGGCGTTGCCGTGAGCTGTGGTGTAGGTTGCAGACGTGGCTCTGGCGTAGGCCGGTGGCTACAGCTCCGATTCAACCCCTAGCCTGGGAACCTCCATATGCCGCGGGAGCGGCCCAAGAAATAGCAAAAAGACCAAAAAAAAAAAAATTAAAAATGAGTCTACCTTTTTAATCTACCATTGAAAAGATGAAACATGTTTAAATTGTAGAAGTAGTAAAATAATTTGGGCAGGAGTGAGAGAGTGGAACAATCTGACTTTGAGGTTTCTGAGATACCAAAATATCTAACTTTAAAATATACATTGCTGGAGCTTGTGTTATGGCACGGTGGGTTAAGGATATGGTGTTGCCACAGCTGGGTCTTGGATTCAATCCCTGACCCAGGAATATGACAAGGATGTTGCCAAAAAAGGGGAAAATTTTTTAATTTAAAAAAATAAAAAATAAGATAAATTTCTAAAAAAGTAGATTTTCATCTTTCTGAGACAACCGTCTCTGAGCTACCCAATAATTCTACGATTTTTTCCACTAAAAGTCGCAATGTGTTAACAGAGCTGCATCTATAACTGGGAATATGGACATGTGAATCTCTCCTGGAAGTCTTCCAGCCACAAAACACAAGGTAGCAGTGAGCATATATGTTAAGAAAGCATATCTCATTACATATATGTATTAAATAACTCAATTATCATCTTTATTTAAAACTGATATAGAATGAATATTAATCTAAGATAGATATATATACATATATATTTACAGGTGAAACAATGTGATGCTTTAAAATACTCCGGGGGGGGGGGGGGGGGGTAATTGTTGATGTAGAGTAGATGGGGAGGGGTGGTAGATTATTCCATTCTATTTTGCATGTTTGAATTTTTATCAGTAAAAAGTTGGGGTTTCACTGCTGTGGCACAGGTTACATCCCTGACCCAGGATCTTCCCTATGCCTCAAATAACAACAAAAAAAGGAACTGGGAGCATTTTCACTATGGCACAATGGGATCAGCGGCATCTCTGCAATGCCAGGATGTAGGTTTGATCCTTGGCTGGGCACAGTGGGTTACAGGATCCCACACTGATGCAGTAGCTTCGGTGTAGGTCACAACTTCAGCTCAGATCTGATCCCTGGCCTAGAAACTCTATATGCCTCAGGGAGGCAAAAAAAAAAAAAACCAAAAAAAAACAACTTGGGGTATTGGCTGCTTTTTTTGTTTTTAAGCTCTTTGTATAGGGGGATGAAAGAACCAACATTACAGTGAAATTAAATATCCTTGTGAATATTTTTTCCTGTCTTTTTAGGGCCACACCCACGGCATATGAAGGTTCCCAGGCTAGGGGTTCAAATGGAGCTGTAGCTGCTGGCCTACACACAGCAATAGCAATGCCAGATCCGAGCCTCATCTGCGACCTACACCATAGCTCACAGCCCAACACCAGATCTTTAACACACTGAGCGAGGCCAGGGAATGAACCCTCGTCCTCATGGATGCTAGTCAGATTTTGTTCTCACTGAGCCATGATGGGAACTCCCATTGTAAATATCTAAAAACTAAAATAGAAAATAAAAAATGTTCAAGAATCATGGTTCTGAATGTTCCAAAACTGAATATCCCACTACTAGTGTCTTTCAGACCTAAGGCTCTAGTTCCTCATTAAAACGGAAGTACTAAAGAACTTTGGTTAAGAAAATAGGTAGCTGAAATATGAAGAGAAGAGCTCAAAAACTATTCAACAACTGTCATTTCTGCTATATCCTGGTAGTCTTCCCTTGATGACTATACTTCATTTTTCATAGTGTATTATATCACTTGCACAAATTTACAAGGTGAAAGTAGATTTAAATAAAGATAAGACTGGGAAGCTGGTTTTTTAGGGTTAACCGCTGAGCCACAATAGGAACTCCATGGGAGGCATTTTGGAATTATGCTCAAGGACAAAGGTTTTAAATTCAGCCCAATTTATGTTCAAATCCCAGCTGCTCTACTATTTACTATGACCTTAGGCAAGTCATTTAACCTTTTGAAGCTTCATTTTCTTAATCTGTAAAATAAGGATCATAAAGCTTACCTCATTAGGATTGCCTTAGAGACATGTACTGATAAAATCAAAGTGCTTGGCACAGAATAAGACAACAAATGGCAGCCATTAAGAACTAAAGATTTTCAACCTGGAAAGATAGCATATTATACCATAATAAAAAGCTTTAAAAAACAAAAACAAAAACAACTCAGATTGCCCTACACCTCAAAAAATATTCATTGAAAATTAGATTATAATTATTTGGAGTTCCCATGCGGCACAATGGGTTAAGAATCTGACTGCAGTGGCTCAGGTTGCTATGCAAGTGCGGGTTCAATCCCCAGCCAGGCACAGGGAGTTAAAGGATCCAGTGTTGCCACAGCTGTGGCTCAGATTCAACCCCTGGTCTGGGAACTTCCATATGTGATGGGTGCAGCCATAAAAATGAAAAAATAAAAAGATTACAATTATTCAAAGAATGAAAGCACTGTAAGCGTGCCCCTAATCAAGTGAAACTAACAGAACAAGTAAATTAAGACACTCCCAACTCTCAAGAAACTGCACCCTGGAAGTTTTATTTCAAATAATCACTGTTTTTCTAAAACATTCCAACCTTCCCATTCCTGCATATCAATAACTAAAATAAACGTTCTTACTTCAACTGGGCAGCCTCTTCTTCCTGCTGACGTTTCACCTGCTCTTCTTGCTTCTTTTTCTCTTCTTCTTCATGTTTCTTTTTTTCTTCTTCCTCTTTTTTCTTTAATTCCTCCTCTGCCTTCACCTTTTCTTCTTCTTTTTTCTTGCGTTCCTTGTCTTCTTTTTTCCTCTTATCTTCTTCTAGTTTCTTCTTCTTATCTTCAGGGACCTTAATAACCTCCTTCTTGACAGTAAGCTTGATCTCGTCTTTTGGCTTCTCCCTGCTGCTCACTGGCCGCCTTTCACTGCAGTCTTTTTCTTTGTTGTTTAGTAAAGATTCTTTTTCTTCCATACTTGCTGGCTTTTTGCGCTCAGCTGGCATTATGTTACCCAGGACAATCTGTAAGAGTAAAAGAATGTTAGCATTGTAGATGCAGTGACTTTTTTTAGTGATGTGACACTATTTTGTTAAGTAAAGCATATTAATGCAACTTAGCAACTGTAAGAGATTAAATAAAATATATGCAAAATGAATACTACTTCTGGGATAAAATAATTCACTGGTCATAGTCCATATTCTATCATTATTAGTTATGCCTGTGTCTAAGTACTTTTTTTCTTTTTACTTTTATTTAGGAAAAATTCAAACACAGAAGTAGAGAGCACAATATAAGCAACTTCCATGTGCCCATTACCTAGATTCAATCACTATCAACTTCAAACCAACATAACATTTAATCATAAATACTTCAGATGTATCTGAGAACATTCTGAATCAGTTTTAACTCCCACATTTCACAACCATTAAGAAATGCTAGGAATTCCCACTGTGGCACAAGGGATCAGTGGCATCTCTGCAGCACCAGAACCAGAATGTAGGTTCAATCCCCCCACTCAGTGGGTTAAAGGATCCAGTGCTGCCACAGCCAGATTGCAACTGGAGCTGGGATCTGATCCCTGGTGCCAGAAACTCCACATGCTGAGGAGCCACCAAAAGGGGCGGGGGAGTGAAAAGAAAAGAAAAAAAAAAGAAAAAGAAAGAAAAGCTAGTGACACTATTTTTTACAATATTAAATACAAGCATTTAAGGGGGAGCATAAACAAGCTATTGCCTCCTATAAAGCATCTAACAAAATGGACAGGATAGAAATTTCACCTCACTGCTCTAACCTTATAGGACTTTCAAATACAAAAACTGTTATTATCCCAAATTAGACTACATTTTCCATCTCTTTATTAGTATTAGTCAAAATTAATTTATAAACAAACATAACGATGACTATAAAAATCTGCATATTGTGTTCTATATCTGCCAATACAAGAGCCACCAGCCCAGGGTTTCTGAGCTTTGGAACTACTGATATTTGGGGCAAGACAATCCTTTGAGTGGGGAGGAGGGGGGCGTGCTTCTGAGCACTGTACAAAGTTGAAATGCTGCATCCCTGCCTTCTATACAATAAATGCCAGTAGAACCTCCCAAATTTTAAAAACCAAAAATTACTCCACACACGGCCAAATGTTCCCTGAAAACCACTGCAATAGCCACATGTGGCAACTTACACTGTGAATTAACTAAACAGAATGTGAAATTCAGCAATCTAGTCACTACTCATGTTTCAAGTGCTCAATTCCACATGTGGCTAGTGTAACATCAGACAGTGCAGGTATAGAACATTTTCATCATCACAGAAAGTTCTGTTGGATAGCACTGGTCTACAGGCTCCATATAGTTAACTGGAAATAAATTCTAGAACAAAAAAATGTACTCTCCAGCAAAATTCATGATTTTCTTTTCTAAAAATATATCTCTATTTAGAACTTAATGTTCTAATTTCTTCTATGGACAGCATTTCATGTTTTAACTCCTAAATCACTGAAAACTGTACACAAGAAAATCAAAATACTTTCCATTTAAGAAATATAGGATTACTTAAACTACCTAGTTTTTTTAGTAAAAGCTAAAAGCAAGCACAGTATTTTCAAATACAGGCATTAAATTACCCCAATAAAAACTAGGTCAGCAAACAAAACATCTGCAACAATAAATATTTTATAAACACAAAGCATTTATTTCAGTATTTAATAAAGTATTATCACAGAAAGACAATCTAGGTCCAGAGAAGCACTTTCAGCATTTCCCAAGGCACACGTCATAGTACCTTCTCCTGACCACCTCATCCCCCTCCACTTCTGTGACCTATGCATTCATTTTGACAATGACACCCAAAGGCTTTAGTTAACAGCACTGATGGAACTTGAACAAAAAAAGCTGTTAATCCTGTTTAAACAATCATTAAAATATGTAAGGGCATAACTACTTGCTTATGTGGCAAGATGATGTTAATACTTGCATTATCTGGGAAGTGTAGTTATCAGTTTCTCATGCAGCTTCAATTAAATACCCTGGAGTTCCTGTCGTGGCACAGTGGTTAACGAATCCGACTAGGAACCATGAGGTTGCGGGTTCGGTCCCTGCCCTTGCTCAGTGGGTTAACGATCCGGCGTTGCCGTGAGCTGTGGTGTAGGTTGCAGACGCGGCTCGGATCCCGCGTTGCTGTGGCTCTGGCGTAGGCCAGTGTTTACAGCTCCGATTCAACCCCTAGCCTGGGAATCTCCATATGCCGCGGGAGCGGCCCAAGAAATAGCAACAACAATAACAACAACAACAAAAAAAAGACAAAAAAAATACCCGCCTTTGCCTTAAAGCAAGCCAACTGTCTAGAGGCAACACAAATAGCTACTACTCACTGGTACCACAGTAAACATCTCACATTATCTCATTTAATACTAAAATCTTTATGAGGTGGGTATTATTTTCCCTATTTTATAAATGAGTAAACTGAGACACAACCAAGTAACTTGACCAACACCTCCACAGCTGGTGACAGAGCTAGAAACTGAACTCATCCTTCTAACTAACATTATTAAAAACCTCGAGCGTATGAAACTGTCAGTTGGAAAACCTGCTCATAGATACTGACTACAACAAATCACAGAATTATGTATCTCAGAATAGAAAGAGTCTCTGATAATGGCAAAGCAGTTTTTACACTGTTTTAACTTTAGTCACAGTCCAGCTAAAATATTGGGGACGAGGTAATTCCTAAGGTAACAAGACAATCTTCACTTAGGGATATTTGTAATTATGTGCAAATAATAATAATAATGTTTGTAAAAAATTTGTATTTTCTGATGTCTAGCAGCAACACACAACATTTCAGCTGATACAAGAAAGTACAGTTCTCAGAATACAGAAAGAATAGCACCAGGGGTTCCGGCCGTAGCACAATAGGATCAGCAGCATCTTGGGAGCACTGGGACACAGCTTCAATCCCTGGCTCCACACTGTGGGAAAAGGATTCGATGTTACCGGAGCTGCAGCTGAGGTCACAACTGTAGCTCAGACCTGATCCCTGGCCCGGGAATGCCATATGCTGAGGGGCAGCCAAAAAAGGGAAGAAAAAAAAAAAAAGAACAGCATTAAAATTTCTATTTGTAATTAATATCTCATTTATGAAGATGAAATTAGACATTAAATTCTGTTAAAATATTAAGACATTCACTTGGGGAGTTCTCTTAAGGTACAGCAGGTTAAGGATCTGGTCTTGTCACTGCAGTGGTCTGGGTCGCTGCTATGGCGTAGATTTGATCCCTGGACTGAGAACTTCCATATGCTGCAGGACCAGCCAAAAAAAAGAAAGAAAAAAGAAATTCGTTTGGAATCTGACAAATTGAAAAAAGATCAACATTTATTAGCGTAACAGTCTCTCAAACTTTGGTGACTCAACTTTTGTGACTCTCTACAGTATTTACTCAATGGACTTTTTTTCTTTCTTTGGTCTTTTTTTTGTCTTTTTAGGGCCTCACCCGCGGCATATGGAGGTTCTCAGGCTAGGGGTCATATTGGAGCTGTAGCTGCTGGCCTACACCACAGCCATGCCAGGTTCAAGCCTTGTCTGTGACCTACACCACAGCTCACAGCAACGCCAGATCCTTAACCCACTGAGTAAGGCAGGGATCCAACCCTCATCCTCGTGGATACTAGTCTGGCTCATTAATTGCTGAACCATGACAGGAACTCCTATTCAATAGATTTGTGTTTTCTGTATCAAACTGGAGTAGGCATTAATGACTTAGATTCTGCTCTGGACCATGACAAAACAGATTCTCAATAAGACCCTTAAGTCTTGGTGCTGGTGCCTTCTTTGAGTCATTTCCTCCTTGCATTACAAACATATACTGAAAGTACACATAGAACTAAATTTCAGTGAACAAAAAATACGATGAAAATCTAAAGGTTCATGTAAAAGCAACAATGCAACATGTGAAAATACTATAAGCTTTCTATAAGCTTTAAAGTCACTCAGACTTTAAGTTTGCATCCCAACTCTGAAACCTGCTAGTTATCGAAACTGGGCAATGTAACTTCTCTGAGTCTATTTATCAATAAAAAGGAGATACTGCTACCTCTCCGACAGAGTTCTTACACTTTTAGCACAAGAGTAAGACAGCATTCAACAAATGTTTATTCTTTCACAGACAACACCGAAAAGTTCACCCTAAAATGAGATTTTTCAAGTTAGAAGTACTAGATTTTAGCTACTCCAATCCTCAAGTTTTACAGAGTGACCTGCCCAAGATTACACAACTAGTTGTAGTGGCTGCACTGAGACTGTGTGTCTAGTGCTCTTTTCAACTACATACTCTGACTCTAAAATTTTAAAAACCAAATAAAAGATATAAACATAACTCAGATAAGTATGCATTTCTGTATCAATTTTAAAAAATAAAACAGCATTAAATTATATTGAATGAAATACAAAAATGTCTTTAAATTATCTTACCAAACACATGCCTTAAACAAATATTTTACCTAAAGTATTCAAAGTCTTTCAAATAAAACCCAAAACTTTTAAACAGGTTCTATCTCAAAATAAGATAAAAATCAGTGACCTTTGAATTGGGATACGATCAGCTCTTACAAGTTATTTTACCAAGTACAATTACATTCACACAGTCCTTAAAAGGAAGCCATGCTTTAAAACCACCTTCCTAGCTCCCAAAATAGTGTCCTGGCCCTGGGCTGTGTATTTTATTTGGTTTTCTAAGTATACTCTGAACTTGCAAAAGAAAGTAAAACTACTTTACTAGGAAAAGAGGTACTACCAATAGTGTGTACCTGGAGTGCAGAGAAAGGGGGGTTTCCCTTTTAATCATATTCCTGCACAAAGTACCATATGAACTATGTATGAAATCACAATGAGACTGCTCCGAAAATGCTCCAGAGTAAAAGAATGCCGTTTTACCTTTTAATTCTGGGTTATTCATTCAAAATGTTCTTAAGGGCAGAACCGCACCAGGGGCATTACCTCCCAGTCTTTGACTTTAAAGAAACGTCCGCAGTAAAAGGGACTCATTCAAAGTTTTCCCAAATTTCGCCAGAGTTCAAAAACGGTATTCTTGAAGAGCTGTACAATTCTCATCAACACCTAAAAACTGTGCTAAATGAGAAGAGCGAGTGGTAGTTTTGCTTAGATCCGATGCCTCACTAAGTACAAGTCCTACAAGAACAAGAGAGCTGATGGTCCGGTCCTGAGGGTACCCCCCCCCCCAAGCCTGTAAGCTGGCTCTGCTTGGCCAACCTGGAGACCAAATACCCCGAGATCATCTCCTTAGTTCAACTGTGCTAACAAGAGAAGACCTGGAGCCCCGGGATGAAGGCAAAGTGAAGAATCACCGGCCCATGGGACTGAAAAGAAGCACACCAAATAATCCTCGCCCACCACTCCCAAGTACACCCAAACCCCTGCCCCTAAACACAGCGCTCCCACAACCCCCTGCTCCTGCTCCACACGCCTCGACCCCCCTCGCTTCCCGGCCACAACTCCCCTTCCCCCCGGGGTCCACGGTCACCTGCGCCGACCACCCCCACCCCAGCCCTAACTTCGCAGCCCACACTCCCTCACCACCGGAGTCCGACACGCTCCGGCCGGTCCCCGGCTCCGCATCATCCCACACACGCACCCGCCCCACTTCCTCGCCCTCGCTTCGCTCCCGGCTCCCGAAGAGCTCTCCCCAACCTCCTCGCCTCCTCCACACCCCCAAGCCCCTTCACCCCGCCGCGGCGGGCTCCCGGCCTCCGGCCCCGAGGCCCAGCCCCGGCATGTGGGGCAGGCACCCCTCTAGACCGCCCCTCTGGCCGACCCGGGGCCGGCGGCTCCCGCGTTGACGGGAACTCCCGAGAGAGAGGGGTCTGAGGAGGAGGACGCCGGACCCGCGGTCCGGCTCCCGCTCGCCGCCCCCAGAGCGCTGAGGTGCGGAGTCGCCTCTCGGGTCCCCCAGGGAGTAGGAGTCCAGGCCGGTGCCCCTCAGCCCCGCTCCCTCCCGGTCGTTGGAGCGGAGGAGAAGGAGGTTCCCCGGGACTCACCTCGAGCCTGTTGTCAACATTAGCCCCGGGTTTCCCAGCACCAACTCCAGCGCTCGGGCTCTCCCCTCCCCTCCCCCCACCTAGCTCGCAGCCGAGGGCCCGCCTTCCCTCAGCTCCCCCTCCTCCCTCCGCCCGCCGGCCCTCCCGCCCGCCACTCACCAGCGCGGCCCGGCTGCGAGTGGGGGCGGGGCGGAGGGAGGTGGAAAGGAAGCAGCCGTCCGAGCTATTGCCGGACCGAAAGCAGTCCGAGGCGCCCTTCCTCTGGCATCTCCACGTCCTTGGCTTAGCTTCGGCGTGGCGGGTCACGAGAAAAGTCTCAGATAGGGGCCGCACACATAGCGGCTGCTTCAAATTACCCACTCCTTTAAGAGGAGCTAATTTTTTCAGACAGGCAATGCGTAGGGCAACCACAGCCAGCCCCTCAATCCAGGGCCTCAGTGGAGGGGGAGGAGTGTCCCGAGGACCGGAGGCAGGAAGTGGATTGGTCGCCAGGAAAGGGAAAGCTCCTGAATTGGAGGTACGCAGGCGCAGGCACTGAGGTGGGGGGGCCGGGGGGGTAAAGCGAGAATGGGGAGGGGCGGAGCTAACAGGAGGTGAGGAAGGGCGGTGGAACGGTAGGCGAATTACGGGGCGCCATTAAGGACAAACTTAGCCACGTGACTCTCATGGGAGTTTCCTGGAGCGAATGTAAGGAAGAGGTCTAAGAAGGGAAAGTTTGATTGGATTAATGCATGGGGTGAGGTTGAAGATTTAGGAAGTTGAAAATTGGAGAGGTTAAAGAATATGGCTGGTGAGGAAGGTACAAGTTGGTTAGGAACAGGTTTCGATTTAAGAGTGCCCTAGAAAGACTACGAAAGTCCGGTTGGGGAATTTCCAGAAGCAGTTTTAGGTGTTCCACCTAAAAGTACCCCAGGGTGAAGACAATTAAGGTTTTTCCTACACAGGTCTTAGAAAGTACCGTTCTAGCAAGCAGATTTTTTAAATTACAATGAATTATTGTAATTTAAATGAAATGACCAGGTTAAAAAAGATTTGCTACGCTTGCCATTTCCACTGAATGCGGAACCAAATCAACTTTTAAAAGTGGTACCAGCTTATTTTCTCTTAAATGTCTGAATTCGTGCATCTGGCCTCCAATTTTTATCCAAACATTGGTAAGGTTTGCCAGCAGAATCTGGCTGGGTGTTCAGTACTGGCCGGCTTTGGCTGGTCAGGAGCCAAAGGAGCAAAGGTGCAGAACTGGTCTTGATTCTTGCTCCACCTGCGGCGCCCCGCCCCCAAAGTGAGCTAGGAGCAACTAGAAACACTTGAGGCAGGTCCCTCCTATTCAGCTTTTGCCCATTTGCTTCTTTCTGTTTACTGTTTTTACTTACCATTTATTATTTTTTTCCCAACTGGGATATAATTGATTTTCAATATTGTATGTTTCAGGTATAGAGCGTGGTGATTCACGAATTTAATAATTATTATAAAATATTGGCTATATTCTTTGTGCTGTGCAATATATCCTTGTAATGTTGCAGAAACCGCAAAAACCGTGGCAATGGAAGGAGACAAACAGCACTCGGAGATATGGAAAAGCAAGGTTTATTCAGCACCGGTGCGGGCTCAGAGGAGTCACCTCCAGAGTCTGAGCACCAGGTCTTTGTTCTCAGTAACTTTTATACACTACAAGGTCTTGATTTTCCCATGTAAGCATCCCGGACCTCCCCTATCCCCAAGCAGACAGTCTTCCTCCCTAAGAAACTGAGCGGGCAAGGTTACAGAAGCAGAACTGGTAAGCAATGCTGGGTACCTGATTAGCAGGGCTGCTGGCTTGGATATAGGGTACACAGTTGTTACATTGTTACAAGAAGGGTGGTGTAGTGATGAGCACAGCTGGAAAGGCTTGCAGCTGCCTTCTTAGCCAAGGGGGGGTTGTTCTTGGGTTAAAACTCCATTTCAGTAACTCACTTTATTATGCATAGTAGTTTGTACCTCTTAGCCCCCACCTCTATCTTGCCCCTCCCCCTGCCCTCTCCCCAGTTGTAACCACTAGTTTGTTCTCTATATCTGTGAGTCTGTTTCTTTTTTTGTTATATTCACTAGCTTTTTTTATTTTTTAGATTCCACATATAAGTGATTACCTCAAGTATTTGTCTTTCTGTCTGGTTGATTTCACTAAGCATAAAACCCTCAAAGTCCATAACGTTGTTGCAAATGGCACAATTTCAGGTTTTTACGGCTGAGTAGTATTGCACTGTGTGTGTTTGTGTGTGTGTGTGTATTTATGTGTATGTATGTACACGTGTGTATATGTATATTTTATATATTACATCTTCTTTATCCGTTCGTCTGTCGATGGACACTTAGGTTGCTTCCACTTACCGTTTATTCTTAGCATACACATTGCCCTTCCAAACTGAGTGTTGATACTTCCTATACTTAAATTAAAAACAAAAAAAGGCGTTCATGCTGTAGTGCAGTGGGTTAATGATCTGGGGTGACTCTGTGGCAGCACCTGTTCAATCCCCAGCCGGGAGTAGTGGGTTAAAGATCTGGCTCTGCTGCACCTGTGACATATGTTGCATCTCTGGCTCAGATTCCATCCCTGACTCAGGAACTTCCATATGCCACAGGTGTGGCCGAAAAACAAAAACAAAAAAAACGCTATCACTAGATTTGTCATTTAAAGGGCAGTGAAAGAGAAAGAAAGACAAATACTGCTGTTCTGTACAACTGATGAATAGTTATGAGAGGACTATCCCAAAACACCATGGCAATGGCCATCACATTCTCATCAAAGTTCTTTTTCTCATTTTATCTGATTGTCTTTAGAAGATTGGCCTATGCTGTTGATAAATCCTTCTCCTCAATCAAATCAATCTTGGCCTTTCCTCAGGTGTTAAAGAAGAAAGCATGTGGAGTTCCCACTAGGTTCCCTCAGTGGGTTAAGGATCTGGCATTATCATTCCAGTGCTGTGGCACAGGTTCGATGCCTGACCTGGGAATTTCCACATGCAGGCACAGCCCAAAACAAAGAGAAAAAAAGAAAGTGAGTAAAGACTGTTATTTGAGGCATTTTATTGTGAAAAGCAGCAGAAAAATATAACCCTAGGAGAATGTGAGGTCAGGGAGGATTTTGTGTGTCTTTTATATTGCATTTTTTTTTTGTCTTTTCTTGGGCGACTCCTGCGGCATATGGAGGTTCCCGGGCTAGGGGTCGAATCGGAGCTGTAGCCACCGGCCTACGCCAGAGCCATAGCAACGCAGGATCCGAGCCGCATCTGCGACCTACACCACAGCTCACGGCAACGCCAGAACCTTGACCCACTGAGCAAAGGCAGGGATCAAACCCGCAACCTCATGGTTCCTAGTCGGATTCGTTAACCACTGCGCCACGACAGGAACTCCTATATTGCATTTTTTAATGAACGATATAGAGAGTGTGGAGTTCCTGTCATGGCTTAGGGGTAACAAACCTGACTAGGATCCATGAGGGCAAGGGTTTGAACCCCCGCCTCACTCAGTAGGTTAAGGATCTGGCATTGCCATGAGCTGTGGTGTAGGTCGAAGACATGGCTCATGTCTTGCGTTGCTATGGCTGTGGCGTAGGCCAGCAGCTACAGCTCTGATTCAGCCCCCTTAGCCTGGGTGCTTCCATATGCTGTGGGTGCAGCCCTAAAAAGCAAAAAAAAAAAAGAAGGAAGGAAGAAAGAAATAGAAATAGAGAATGTATAGGAATGGAAATGATCCAATCGGGAGGGAAATATTGAGGATGCAGGAGAGAGGAAAAAAGATAACAAAAGAGCAAAATCCTTGCAGTGAGAAGGAATGGCATCTCAAGTACCCGTGGAGGGAGGTCCCATTGTGTTTCAGCGGGTTATGAACCCAACTGGTGTCCATGAGAATTGGGTTCGACCCCTGACCTCGCTGAGTGGGCTATGGATCAAGCTGCAGTATAGGTCGTAGATGCTACTTGGATCTGGAGTGGCTGTGGCTGTGGCATAGGCCAGCAGCTGCAGCTCTGATTGGACTCCTAGCCTGGGAGGGGTCCAGTGCTGCAGATGCGCCCCTAAAAAAAAAAAAAAAAAAGGGCAGGGAGGGAAGAAGGAGGGGAGAAAGAAACAGGATACACACAAAGGCTTTTGGACCTGGGAGTTTTCAATGAGAAAAGAAAAACTGCTGCTCAGGTTCAGTGAGAAAGAAACACGAAGAGCATGAAAGCAATAGAGATCACCTGCTGCGAAGCTACTTAAAGTTTGTGGTCGTGAATTTAAAGTAAAACCATCCAGCCCACATAGGCCAATTTCTCCGGAAGAGACGGACAGTTAAATTTAACTTTGGCTCGCCACCGCCCCCATGAAAGTAATGACAGAGAAAGAGACAACTACAGGAATTGTGGGTGTTTGCAGAAGAACGCTTGTAGTGAAGGATCATGGGATCCACACTGGGCACAGGGTAGGGTAAGGGAAATGAGGTGTGCGCATGAGTGTGGATGGGGTTAATGAATTGACAGGAGCAGGGGTTGCAAAGAAAACAGTGATGGAAGAGCCAAAACATCCATGAATAACAGGGACAGGCCAGGAAGTCTTAAGGCAGTTCTGAAGAGCTGCAGTAGCAGGAGGCTTAGACAGAAGAAGCGAGCCCAAAGTGGCCAAGGCTCTTGAAAGAGGATGGAAGAGAACTGGTTTGGGAGCCACCATGGGAAGCAAGAAACACACCACTGAAGTCAGACTACATGAGATCAGATTTTAGTCTGGGAGTTCCTGTCGTGGCGCAGAAGAAAAGAATCCGGTTAGGAACCATGAGGTTTCAGGTTCGATCCCTGGCCTCACTTAGTGGGTTAAGGATCTGGAGTTGCCATGAGCTGTGGTGTAGGTCACTGACAAGGCTTGGATCCTGCGTTGTTGTGGCTGTATGTAGCTCCGGCAGCTGTAGCTCTGATTAGACTCCTAGCCTCGGAACCTCCATATGCTGCTGATGTGGCCCTAAAAAAGGCAAAAAAAAAAAAAAGATTTTAGTTCCAACATTTACTAGCTATTTAAACCTCACAGCTTTTTATCCTTGAAAATTGTGATAATAACCGTGCTTTTTTTTTAATAGGGTTTTGTGAATAGTAATTGAGGCAATTTAAATAAAAGCACTTAACACAGTCTTCGTAGTATTACTCTGTGTTAGCTATTGCTAAATCATTTTGGAAACAGTAGACACCATCATCTAAATGACTTTGCAATTTGAAAAAATAGTGCTTCAATGCCCCTTTCTTTGCCCCGCTGCTGGTGTGAAACCAGAGCACCTGCTACTGACATTTTACTCCAGCATTACGTATCCTGCTAAGGATATGAACTTTAAAATGAACATTAAAGGAGTTCCCGCCGTGGCTCAGTGGTTAACAGATCCAACTAGGAACCATGAGGTTGAGGGTTCGATCCCTGGCCTCACTCAGTGGGTTAAGGATCCAGCGTTGCTGTGAGCTTCGGTGTAGGTCACAGACGCAGCTCGGATCCCGCGGTGCTGTGGCTGTGGTGTAGGCCGACAGCTACAGCTCCAATTAGACCCCTAGCCTGGGAACCTATGTATGCCGCAGGTGTGGCCCTAGAAAAGGCAAAAAAGACAAAAAAAGAAAGAACATTAAAAAGAAAAAAGTCAAATTACCACAATATACACTTTAAATTCCTTACAATTTTGTCTATCAATTATACCTCAATAAAATTGAAAAAAAAAAAAGGAGAAAAGAGGAACAGTATTCTCAGCTACTGTAACCAATAATAGAGATTAGTAAAAGTCATTTCTAATTCTGGTTTCACTTCAATTTGTCCAGCAGAATGACCATTCTCAAAGTTCTTCGGGAAAGCTAATGGGTAAGTGGTGAGAAAGCTAACTTGATATCATCTAATTGATCTTTTTTTCTTTTTTAGGACTGCACCTGAGGCATATGGAACTTCCTGGGCTCGGGATCAAACCAGAGCTGTAGCTGCCAGCATCACAGCCACAGCAGTGCAGGATCTGAGCCACATCTTGGGCCTACACCACAGCTCATGGCAACGCCAGATCCTTAACCCACTGAGTGAGGCCAGGGATCAAACCCAAGTCCTCATGGATACTACTCGGGTTTGTTACTACTGACCCACAACAGGAACTCCCTGAACTTAATTTTGGCCTCCATTCCCGTCTACCTTTTTTTCTATTTTTCTTTTTCCTGTTAGTGGTGCTACAGGGAATCAGATAGGCCACCTCAAAATGTGCCACTTCGTCCTAAAGATTATTCTGAGCTGAAGGCAATTGAGAATCAACAGGTGCAGGAAGAGTTCTCTCAATCTCTCCTTATCTGCCTAAAAGCAGGGCATGAATTTCCCGTTGTGGAAGTATCAACTCCCACCCCCAATCCCAGTATCTAGAAGAAGAAAGAGACTCTTACCACCGGAAGTGGGGGTCGACACCCAGATGGGTTTACATGAACAGATCTTCCTAAAATAGCCCTTGTCTTCCATTAGTGCCCTGTATATTTCCTACCGATTTCCCACCGTTTGTGATCCCTCGAAACCCAAGCCCTCTTTCCTTTGTTAAAATGGAACCTAAGCTGGAAGTCTAACTGCTTTTTTGTGCTCAACTTTTCTGTGGAAGCTTATGCACATAGATATAAGTGCAAATCGTATGCCTTCTCTCCAGTTAATCTGTCTTTTGTTTAATTTGTAATTAAAGAATATTAAAGAATATAAGAGGATAGAGAAGTTACTTCTTCCCAATAATTTCTTAGTTCCTACACTCCATCTCTTATCCAAATGGAATTGATATGTCTGGAAAAGATTGTGCCTGGGTTCTCTTCCAAATCCCCACTGCCACAGCCTTAGTTCAGGCCCACACCAACCCAAACCCACACCGCTGGCAACCAACTCTTAGTTCTCCCCAACTGCTTCTAATCTTGCCCCCTCTTGACCTTAGCATTGTTTCAAACACAGGTCTAATCATTTAACTCCCACCATGCAAACACCCATTAATGGCCAATGTCTCCACATTTCTTTGATCATACAGTCCAGTGGGGAGGGGAGAAGGGCATCCATGCCTGACTCCTTTAGGTTTACCTAGATATAAACAGCGTCTATATGTAACACTACACAAATATGTACATTAAAGCATATGCCCTGGGGAATTCCCATTGTGGCAAGGCTGAAACAAATCTGACTGGTGACCATGGGGTTGCAGGTTCAATCCCTGGCTTCAGTTGGGGGGTTGAGGATCCGGCGTTGCCATGGGCTGTGGTGTGGGTCGCAGATGTACCTCAGGTCCTGCGTTGCTGTGGCTATGGTGTAGGGTAGCAGCTGTAGCTCCAATTCATCCCTGCCCTGGAGGTCTCCATGTGCCATGAGTACGGCCCTAAAAAGCAAAGCTTTTAAAAAATTATAAAAATTTTTAAAAGTCTATATCCTGAATTTTTTTTTAAATCTAAACGGAAGTTATAATATTTTTCCTAAATGTATCACCTTGCATACCATCTCGTGCTAAGCCACTTTATTTTTTTCTTTTTTGTCTTTTTTGGGGCCACACCTGCTGCGTATGGAAGTTCCCAGGTCAGGAGTCCATGCCACGGTCATGGCAACTCAGAATCAGAGACTCGTCTGCGACGTACATCACAGCTCATGGCAACGCTGGATCTTTAACCCACTGAGTGGGGCCAGGGATCGAACCCTCATCCTCATGGATACTAGTCTCAGCTGAGCCACAAAAGGACCTCCCTAAGCCACTTTAGAAGTCAGCAACCTGGAGTTCCCATCGTGGCGTGCTGTTTAACGAATCCGACTAGGAACCATGAGGTTGCAGGTTCGATCCCTGGCCTTGCTCAGTGGGTTAAGGATCTGGCGTTGCTGTGAGCTGTGGTGTAGGTTGCAGACGCGGCTTGGATCCTGCGTTGCTGTGGCTCTGGTGCAGGCCAGCAGCTACAGCTCTGATTAGACCCCTAGCCTGAGAACCTCCATATGCCACAGAAAGTGGCCCTAGAAAAGACAAAAAATAAATAAATAATAAAAAATAAAAAAGAAGTCAATGACCTACAGGGTCAAAATCATAGCCTTTAGCAGGAGCCCTTAAGATCCTATTAACAGGCTCTTGCCTGTTTGTTTGTTTTTCTTTTCTTTCTTTTTCTTTTTTTTTTTTATGGCCGCACCTTCGGCATATGGAAGTTCCCAGGCTAGGGGGTCGAATTGGAACTGCAACTGAGGTCTATGCCACAGCCATGGCAATGCTGAATCCAAGCTGCATCTGCAACCTACATGAAGCTTGCTGCAACCCCGGATCCTTAACCCCTGAGCAAGGCCAGAGATAGAACCCGCATCCTCATGGACACTATGTTGGGTTCTTAACCTGCTGAGCCACCACAGGAGCTCCGCTCTTGCCTGTGTCTCATTTCCTGTCGATTCCCCACAGGTCTGAGTTCTAGCGGTGGTCAACATCCTGCATCTGCTGGACCTCCTCTTCCTTTAGTGTACCTGTTACGGCTTTGCCTAGAATGCCCTTTCTCCCATGAATGTTTTCAGACCAGTCCCTCAAGCGTTATTTCCTGGGGGAAGCCTTTCTCTGTCACCTCCAACCTGCATATATCGGATTAGGTCTCTGTCCCTACCTGGGTCCCCAAAGCAGCCTCTGAACAACTCAGTTACCACATTCACCATATTATATTGAAGTAATTTGTTTATGTTTGTTTTCCCATTAAGACTATGAGCTCCTTGAGGCTGTGATTTGTAGCTTATTAATCTTTGTGTCCTAGGACCATAATAACATTTTGATAGAAGAAATAAAAGTGGAGTTCTCTGTGGTTCAGCAAGTTAAGGATCCAGTGTTGTCACTGCAGCAGCTTGGGTCCTTGTGTGGCAAGCCTTTGATACCTAGCCTGGGAACTTCCACATGCCTAGGGTGTGGCCAAATAAAAAGAAAGAAATGGAACCTAATACAGCATTGTAAGTCAACCACATTCCAAAAAAAGTTTTTTACAAATGAATTTAACAGGAGTTCCCATTGTGCCACAGCAGGAATGAATCTGACTAGGAACCATGAATTTGCGGTTCGATCCCTGGCCTCGATCAGTGGGTTAAGGGTCCAGCGTTGCCATGAGCTGTGGTGTAGGTCGAAGACGCAGCTCAGATTCTGAGTTGCTGTGGCTGTGGTGTAGACCAGCCTCTGTAGCTCCAGTTAGACTCCTAGCCTGGCAACATCCCTATGTCGAGAGTGCGGCCTTAAAAAGACAAAAAAAAGAAAGAAAGAAAAATAAATTTAACAAAAGAAGAAAGTGAATGAATATGAAGGGGATTAGAATATACCAGGCCAGAGAGTTCTCTGGTGGTCTAATGGTTAGGACTTGGTGCTTTTGCCACTGTGGCCCAGGTTCAGTCCCTGGTCTGGGAACTGAGATTCCACAGCTGCTGCACACTTCGGCCAAAAAAAATTTGGTTTTTTTTGCTTTTCAGGGCCACACATTTGGCATATGGAAGTTTACAGTCTAGGGGTCAAATCAGAGCTACAAGCTGACAGCCTATACCACAGCCACAGCAACGCCAGACCTAAGCCAAGTCTGCAACCTATACCACAGCTCATGGCAATGCCGGATCCTTAACCCACTGAGCAAGGGCAGGGACCGAACCCTCAACCTCATGGTTCCTAGTCAGATTCGTTAACCACTGCGCCACGACGGGAACTCCCACAAAAATTTTTTTTTAAAAAGAGGAATATACCACCTCAAATATATGCCAACTGGCATATGGATTATTTTGAGACAAAGGCAATTGAGAACCAACAGATGCAAAAAGAAGACTTCTTGGAGTTCCCATTGTGGCTCAGTTGGAATGAACCTGACTAGCATCCATGAGGATTCAGATTTGATCCCTGGCCTCACTCAGTTAAGGATCTGGCTTGCTGTGAGCTGCTCTGTAGGTCACAGACAAGGCTCAGATCTGGTGTTGCTGTGGCTGTGATGTAGGCTGGCAGCTGTAGCTCTGATTCAACCCCTAGCCTGGAAACTTCCATATGCTGCTCCTACAGTCCTGAAAAAAAAAAAAAAAAAAAGACTCTTGGAGCTCCCTTTATCTGACTAAGAGCAGAAACTTCCTTTTTTTTTAATTAACCCTTTTGTGTGTGTGTGTGTCTTTTTGCCTTTTCTAGGGTCGCACCCATGGCATATGGGATCCAAGCCCCATCTGCGACCTATACCACAGCTCATGGCAACACCAGATCCTTAACCCACTGAGCAAGGCCAGGGATGGAACCCGCAACCTCATGGTTCCCAGTCAGATTCGTTAATCACTGAGCCACGATGGGAACTCCCCCCCCCCTTTTTTTAATGTATTTTTGGTTTTTTGTTTTGTTTTTTTAGAGCAGAAACTCCTGAGAAGGGAGGATTACCATAAATACCCTCCCTATGAGATTTATGGCCATGAAGGAAACAGAAAACCAGCCAATATGAGTCTGCACCCAAAAACCTTAGTAAAGTAACCCTTATATAGGTGTTATTTACGTAGGTGATATACCTTATGTGAGTCCCATTGGTTAGCCCGTATATTTGCCTTGCTACGGTTTTCTGCCCCTAGGAGCCCAACTCCCCTTTCCTCTGGTTGCTTCTCCATAATTTAAAATGGAGATTTAAACTTTGTTAAAACGGAATTTAAGCTTCTGAGTCTTACTGTTTCATAGCGTTTTCACTTCTTTTCTGTGTAGCCCTAGGCATACAATATAGAAACATCAATTAAATTTGTATACCTTTTCATCTTGCTAATCTATCTGTTGTCCGTTTAATTCACACACACCGGGTATTGAATGTAAAAGAGTCTGGGAAAAGTTTTCTCTTTCTGACAAACACTTTCTTGGAAGAAAGAGTGAAACCTATGAACTTCTGCAGGAGTACGCGGGATTAAGCTGGAGTGGAAAGAACAGACTATTCCTGCACTGTTGGTGGAAATATAAACTGGTACAGCCACTATGGAGAACCGTTTGGAGATACCTTAGAAATCTATACATAGAACTTCCACGTGACCCCGCAATCCTACTCTTGGGCATATATCCGGACAAAACTCTACTTAAAAGAGACACATGCAACCGCATGTTCATTGCAGTACTATTCACAACAGCCAGGACATGGAAACCACCCAAATGTCCATCAACGGATGATTGGATTCGGAAGATGTGGTATATATACACAATGGAATACTACTCAGCCATAAAAAAAGAATGACATAATGCCATTTGCAGCAACATGGATGGAACTAGAGACTCTCATACTGAGTGAAATGAGTCAGAAAGACAAAGACAGGAGTTCCCGTCGTGGCGCAGTGGTTAATGAATCCGACTAGGAACCATGAGGTTGCGGGTTCGGTCCCTGCCCTTGCTCAGTGGGTTAACGATCCGGCGTTGCCGTGAGCTGTGGTGTAGGTTGCAGACGCGGCTCGGATTCCGAGTTGCTGTGGCTCTGGCGTAGGCCAGTGGCTACAGCTCAGATTCGACCCCTAGTCTAGGAACCTCCATATGCCGCGGGATCGGCTCTAGAAATGTCAAAAAGACAAAAAAATAAAAGAAAGAAAGAAAGAAAGACAAAGACAAATACCATGATATCACTTATAACTGGAATCTAATATCCAGCACAAATGAACATCTCCACAGAAAAGAAAATCATGGACTTGGAAAATAGACTTGTGGCTGCCTGATGGGAGAAGGAGGGAGTGGGAGGGATCGGGAGCTTGGGCTTATCAGACACAACTTAGAACAGATTTACAAGGAGATCCTGCTGAGCAGCATTGAGAACTATGTCTAGATACCCATATTGCAACAGAATAAAGGGTGGGGGGAAAAATGTATACATGTAAGGATAACTTGATCCCCTTGCTGTACAGTGGGAAAAAAAGTAAATTAAAAAAATAATAAAAAATAATAATAATAAATAAATAATAAAAAATAAAAACTGGGATTTCACTGTTATTTACCAAGCAAAATACTAACTCTTAGCCGTCCAGATGTAGGATTCTATGTCCCTCTTTGTGATTTTTATGAAAGGTAATTCAAGATTTTAACACTGGGTGGTTGAATGAACAAATGGAGCGAAATAAATAGACACCTCTTAATGTGTATGAGGCATTAATCCACCCAATGATTCTATTTGGTAGATATTGCTTTTTATTTATTTATTTATTTATTTATTTATTTATTTGCCACACTCACAGCATATGGAAGTTCCCAGGCCGGGGATAGAATCCGATCTGCACCTGTGACCAACACCAGTCCTTTCACCCACTGTTCGAGTTTGAGGACGGAACTCACACATCCTCAGCAACCCGAGCCACTGCAGTCAGATTCTTAACCCACTGCACCACAGTAGGAACTCCTCTTGTTTTTATAAATGGGGAAACTAAGGCTTAATATAGCTTAATAATGTGCCCGGAATGACACAGCTGCTAAGTAAAACCTCCACTCTGGACTGATTCCAAAGTTCACAGTCATATGTAATATTTCCTCCTAGAGGGCATTTTCTCCACCTTATACAACTGAATACCATTCACAGGTTAACATAGATTTTCCCTTTTACACAATCGGAATACAGAACACAAGACATAATTTCATAATCTAGTCCTAACAAGATCATCCAATACAAAGAGTAAAACAGCCTCTGCCTGGGTCAGACCAGTGCATCTCTAAATTCCTACTTCTGAAAGCATAAAGGGAAAAGGACTTGGTCTGGTATGAGAATAAAACATAGGGAACTCAGTGAAACTAGGGCAAGTCATTTGCAACCTGTTTGTGATTCAGATGCTTCATTTTAAAAATGAGTGCATAAGACTTTATGACCCCTAACTTCATTATTTTAATTTAATTTTGGCATCGCACCTTGTCATGGCTTCCAAGTGTTTAAGTATTCAAGAAAACAGTGGTTGTCTTCCTAACCCAGGGCATTTCTGTCGCATTGAGAAATACAGCTGGAAAGAAAAAAGTTATTACTCAGAGAGTCTTCTGGCATTCTCTCACTTCTTCTGTCAGTTGCTAAGGGGAAGGTAAAGGAAGGAGCGTCATTTCTAGCTTTTCTTCTGGAAGTTTCCACCCTGCAGTCATAATACTATGTACATTATATGCCGCCCTGTTTTGCCAAAAGAAGCTGTAGACATAGCCATATCATTGTGTTTTACCTTCTTCCAATTGAATGAAAGACTCGTTTAAACAGGGATTTTACTTTGTGTCAATATTCTATACCTAACATTTAATATCAGTTTAGTAATAGGAAGCTAATAAGCATAGTATCATCTTTTGGGCAGAGTGTCCTGGTGGCCCAAGGAAGAGTTGCATGAAGAGAGTACGTGATTGCTAGGCCGAGGATGCGCACTGCATATACTTCAAACAAACATTTCTAAAAGTGGTCATGGCGCTGTGGCAGGCGGCCTCTAAAATGGTCCTCAAAAACCTGCCCCCTGGCATTCACATCCTTGTGTAAGGCTCTCCCCTTGAGTGTAGACGGGTTTAGTGATTAACTTCTAGTGAATATAATGCAGCAGAGGTGATGGGGTGTTGGTAGCAATATTAGTTTATAGAAAGACTGTGGTTCAACTTTTTTTTCCTTTTTTGGCCACCCCATAGCATATGGAGTTCCCTGGCCAAGGATCAGATCTAAGCAACAGTCACTACCTAAACTGCACCTGTGGCAATGCCAGATCCTTAACCCACTGAGCAAGGCCAGGGATCAAACCTCAGTCCTCATGGACACTGTATCAGGTTCTTAACCTGCTGAGCCACAACAAGAACTCCAAATAAATCTGTATATATATTTTTTGTTTTTTTTAGGGCCACACCCGCAGCACATAGAGAGTCCCAGGCTAGGCGTCTAATTGGAGCTATAGCTGCTGGCCTACACCACAGCTATAGCAATGCGGGATTTTAGCCTGTCTGCAGCCTACATCACAGCTCACAGCAACACCATATCCTTAACCCACTGAGCGAGGCCACGGATCGAACCTACATCCTCATGGATGCTAGTCAGATTCGTTCCCAGAGGGCCACAACAGGAACTCCCCAAATAAATACTTTTTTTTTTTTTTGTCTTTTTGCCATTTCTTGGGCCGCTCCCGCAGCATATGGAGGTTCCCAGGCTAGGGGTCGAATCGGAGCTGTAGCTGCAGGCCTACGCCAGAGCCACAGCACCTCGAGATCCGAGCCGCATCTGCGACCTACAGCACATCCCATGGCAACGCCAGATCCTTAACCCACTGAGCAAGGCCAGGGATCCAACCCGAAACCTCATGGTTCCTAGTTGGATTTGTTAACTACTGCGCCACAACAGGAACTCCATAAATACATTTTTAAAGTATGACATTTTCAGACTAAATATTCCTCATAAACACTTTGTGGTTTTCTTTAGCCTTGCCCAAGACGTGGGAGCTCCCAGATGGGACACAAGCCACAGCAGCAACCCAGGCCGATGCAGTGACAACTCCAGATCCTTAATCTCATGTACCACCAGGGAACTCTGAGACTTCATTTTTTAGAGCAGTTTTAACTTCACGGCAAATTGAGACGGAGGTACAGACATTCCTCATAAACTGCCTTCCCCAATATCTGTGCAGCCTCCCTCATTTTCACCATCCCCACCAGCGTGGTGCATCTGTTACAACTGATGATCCCGCATGAACACGTCAGCATCACCCGAAGTCCACAGTTTGCATTAAGGTTCTTTCTTGATGCTGTGCCCTCTGTGGGTATGAATAGCTGTGTAATGACACGTATCCATCTTTGTAGTGTACAGAATATTTTCACTGCCTTCAAAATCCTCTGTTCTCCGCCTGTCCATTCCTCCCTCCTCAACTCCTGGCAACCACTGATCTATTTGTTGTTTCCACAGTTTGCCTTTTCCAGAGTGTCATAAAGCTGGGATCCTACTCTGTAACATTTGCAGACTGGCTTCTTCCACTTAGCAGTATGCATTTATATTTCCCCCATGTCTTTTCTTGCCTTGATAGCTCATTATTTTAGTGCTGAAAAATATTCCATGGTCTGGATGTACCACAGTTTCTTTCTTTCGTTCGTTCGTTCTTTCTTTCTTTCTTTTTTTTGTCTTTTTTTTTAGGGCCACACCTGCTGCACCTGCCATCTACACCACAGCTCACAGCAACGGCAGCTTCTTGACCCACTGATAGAGGCCAGGGATGGAACCTGCATCCTTATGGATGCTAGTCAGATTCCTTTCCACTGAGCCATGATGGGAACTCCCCACAGTTTCTTTTTCCATTCGTTTACTTGAAGGACATCTTGATTGTGTGCAAGTTTAGCATTTGTGAACCAAGCTGTTATAAACATCTAGAAGCTGGTGTTTGAGCAGCCTAAGTTTTCAACTCATTTGGGTAAATACCAAGAAGTGTGATTGCTGGACAATATGTAAGAGTATCTTTAATTATGTGGGAAACTGCCAAACTGTCTTTCAACGTAGCTGGACCCATGTTGGGCCCCAGCAATCTATGAGAGTTCTTTTTTTTTTTTTTTGTCTTTTCTAGGGCTGCTCCAGCAGCATATGGAGCTTCCCAGGCTAGGGGTCTAATCGGAGCTGTAGCCACTGGCCTACGCCAGAGCTACAGCAACGCGGGATCCGAGCCAGGTCTGCAACCTACACCACAGCTCACAGCAACATTGGATCCTTAACCCACTGAGCAAGGCCAGGGATCAAACCTGCAACCTCATGGTTCCTAGTTGGATTCGTTAACCACTGCACCATGACAGGAACTCCACACCATTGTTGTTTTAATTTGAGCTTCCTGAATGACATATGAGACATCTTTTCATATGCTTATTTGCCATCTCCACATCTTTTTTGATGAGGTGTCTGGTAGAGTCTTGCCCCCCCCCCTTTTCTTTTGGCTGCAGACACAGCATATTAGCCCATTTTAAAAATCAACTTGTTTGCAGCAATAACAACAAAAAAGGAGTTCCCTTGTGGCACAGCATGTTAAGAATCCAGCACTGTCACTGCTCAGACCATGACTGTGGTACGGGTTCAGTTCCTGGCCCAGGAACTTCCACATGCTGTAGGCACAGCCAAAAAAAAAAAAAAAATCAAGTTTCTCATTTCCCTATTGTTGACTTTAAGCCTTCTTTGCATGTTTTGGATACCAGTCCTCTCCAGATACACCTCTTTTTTTGTAAAGGCTTTATATTTTTAGGAGTTCTCGCTCTGGCACAGTGGATTAATGGATTAAGAATCCAACTAAGTAGCTTAGTGGATCTGGGTGGAATCCCTGCCCTGAGGCAGTGGTTTAAATGATCTGCTGTTGCTACAGCTGTGGCTTGGAGTCAGTCTGGGCCCAGGACCTTCCCTGTGCTGAGGGGATGGCAAAAAAAAAAAAAAAAATCAAGAAGGTACTATCCACCTGAATGAGTTTTCTGAGCTCCAGACCCATATGTCCATTTCTGTGGCAGATGCCTGCACTTGGAAGTCTCACAAACGTTCAAAATCATTGTGTCCTAAATGGAATTAATGCCACCTCACAGTTTTCTGCTCCTCCAGTGCTCTTTATCTGTTATTGACATCACCAACCATACAGTGGTTCGCTTCAGAAGCCAGGAGGTCTTTGTCTCCCCACCTCCTCACTTAGTGTTCGTATCCAGTCCCTGCATCCCGTATTCTACTTATTTCACTGGATCACATACTCAATATCCTTCACTCAGCATCTACTTGATGGTAGACAATATTTTGGGCACTGGCGTTAGAGCAATGCAGTAGACATAATCCCATGCTCTTGCTGTTTACAATTTAGTCAGAGGCATATCTACAATGGAATATTATTCAGCCATAAAGAAGAATGAGATAATGCCATTTGCAGCAAGATGGGTGGACCTAGAGATTACGGTACTAAGTGAAGTTAGAACCTAGAGATTACCATACTAAGTGAAGTTAGACAGTGAAAGACAAACATCATATGCTACCACTTACATGCAGAATCTAACACAAGGATGCAAATGAACTTATCTTCAGAGCAGAAACAGAATCACAGACTTTGAAATCACACTTATGGTTACTAAATAGGATGGACTGGGGGTTAGGGATTGGCATATTTACACTGTGATATATGGAATGACTGACCAATGGGGACCTGATGTGTAGCACAGGGAACTTTACCTAATATTCTGTGATAGTCTAGATGGGAAAAGCATCTGAAAAAGAAGAAAAAAAAAAAAACACAACTTAGTGCGAGGCCAGGGATCGAACCCACATCTTCATGGGTACTAGTTGCGTTGGTAACCGGCTGAGCCACAACGGGAACTCCCAAAATAAATTTTAAAATAAAATAACATTTTAAAAAAGAATCATTGAAATACGCTTAAGTAGGCAACAATTTAGTTAACTCCAACTATGACATATCTAGTACTCAGGAAACATCAAAATTGTACTAATGTAATAACGAAATGTATGGAGTACCATGAACGTGTCTAATAGGGAGAATGAAATTAGCCATGGGGGCCAGGAATACCTTTCTTCAGGAAGTAACTCCAAGCCCAGTGGAGAAGGAGGGTTGGAATCATCCAGGTGTATGTATTGTTGGGGGTGGGGTCGGGAGGAAGAAGAGCTGTCCTGGTGGAGGGAATTGTTTGCGTGAAAACCCTGAAGTTCTAGGGTGCCTTCCACTTGGAGGTTCCCCTGACACACCTGTCTATGCTTGCAGGGCAACTGTACATGTCTGGATTACAGCGTCTTTCATACTGTGTGTTGAATTCAGCCGGCAACGACTGGGAATGGATTAGGGGCAGAGACTGTATTTTAGCAATCTCTGTGACCCAGCAGAGGGCTCTGTGTGAATAGTGATTGAAAGAGTCTAGGGGAAAAATATCTTGGGCTCATGTGATGTGTGTAATGTTCTTAGAAGTATGGGGTGCAGCTGCCCTGGTGACTTGGAATGATGAATGACTGACTGGGAAGAATTCAGAGCCCCTCTTCCCCATCATACTGGTAAAGGTACACCACAAGGGAAACTCCAAGGTGAGCCTTGAAATAAAAAGAAACTCTAGGAGTTCCTTCATTGCGCAGCGGAAACGAATCCGACTAGGAACCATGAGGTTGCAGGTTCCATCCCTGGCCTCGCTCAGTGGGTTAAGGATCCGGCTTTGCTGTGATCTGTGGTGTAGGTCGCAATCGCGGCTCGGATCCCGAGTTGCTGTGGCTGTGGCTGTGGCGGAGGCGGATGGATACAGTTCCGATTGGACCCCTAGCCTGGGAACCTCCAAGTGCTGCAGGTGCGGCCCTCAAAAGACGAAAAGAAACTCTGTCGTAGAAAGACCAACCAAGAATTGCATCTATATATATCTATACTGCTGAAATCCGCTTCCAATTTCTCTTCGCTTCTATTCGTTCCTATAGCTGCTTTCTCCTCTAATTTACTCCTTCTCCCTCAGTGTTTCTTGCAAAAATACAGATGGACGGGGTGTTGATTTTCTGGCTCCTTCCTGCGACCTTCCCTTCTTGAGTCCCTTCGTCTCAGTCCCAACCACTTTTGATGCACCCCTTCGTTTCTATAGGAGACTGCATCATGTGTGTGGGGTTGTGCTCCGGGGCTTCCAAGGAGGAGGGCGTGGGTGATCACGCCTGCGGGAGACTGCAGCATATACAGATAAATCATGGTTTGTACCAGAAAGCTGGTGATGCTCGGCTCAACACTCCCCGCTTTCCCAAATCCAGGGCAGCCCTCAGCCTCTAGGACCGCTCGAGTCCAGCGGGATCTCGGGGCGTGGCTACGTCCAGGGGGCCGCTGATCTGGATTGGCTCCAAGGGCCGAGATGGCCAATTAGGAGTGGGGGCGTTGTCTCGGAGGCGGAGTTTCAACGGAGGGCTTATTCCTCTTGCCTCCCGCCTCTCCCTAGAGGTGGATACCCAGTAGTCCAGCGGCGTAGGAGCCACCTTCCTTCCTGGCGGCTGCAACCCCTCGATCTCCCGCCGAAGTCTCCAGGCCTGAGAGCCTGGCCGAACATGGCCTTCGCTACTGTGGCAGCAGCAAGACTGGGCCTTAGCCGGGCTCCTTCGCTCCTCCGGCGTGGCTACCAGACGGAGAGGGGTGTCTATGGCTACCGGCCGAGGAAGCGTGAGAGCCGGGAGCCCCAGGGCGGCCTGGCGCGTCCCCCAGGTCGGGGTTGGGGCCCGGGCGGTGGGCATGGGGGTTGAAGAGGCAGGGGGCTTTTTTGCCGGGCCTGCGGTGGGGTTCTGCTGTGGAGGCGGGGCTTCCGGGGAGCCTCAGTGTGCGCGCGGCGAATTGGGAGGGAGGGGAGGCGAGAGGGCAGAGGAAGACAGACGTGCGTATTGTCACTGTCACCTCCCCGTCCGGAACGGTTTTGTGATCTCTAATCTTCTTTTCTTGGTCGTAAAATGTCTGGGAACTTAGCTCTTTGCCAAGGCGGGGCTTCGGGAAAAGAAAAGTTCTAAGATGTTCCAGCTCCTGGAATGTCCCCAAGGATACATTTCCAGGGCCATCTCCAGGGCTGGTGTGAGCTGGGATGGGTGGGGATCACGACAGTACTGCTGGGGTGAAGAGCGCAGTTAGTTGGTACCAAGACCATAGTATATATTATCCGTTTGTCTCCTCTATCTGGCCTTTTTAATTTCAGTGTGGTTTTTTGTTTGTTTTTTTGATTTTTTGGTTTTTGTTTTCCTCTTCCTTGGCATGTAGAAGTTTGGAAGTTCCTGGGCAGGGATCAGGCAGTGCCAGAGTGTAACAAGGCCAGATCTTTAACCTGTTGTGCCACAAGGGAACTCCCTGATTTCAGAGTTTAAAACTTTTAGTTGAACAGCAAGGTCCCACTGTACAGCACAGAGAACTATGTATATATGTGTATAACTGAGTCATTTTGTGGAATAGCAGAAATTAACACGACATCATAAATCAACTACACTTCAATAAAGTTTTAATTTTTTTTTTTTTGTCTTTTTGCTATTTCTTTGGGCCGCTCCCGCCGCACGTGGAGGTTCCCAGGCTAGGGGTCGAATCTGAGCTGTAGCCACTGGCCTACGCCAGAGCCACAGCAACTCGGAATCCGAGCCGCAACTGCAACCTACACCACAGCTCACTGCAACGCCGGATCGTTAACCCACTGAGCAAGGGCAGGGACCGAACCCACAACCTCATGGTTCCTAGTCGGATTCGTTAACCACTGCGCCACGACGGGAACTCCTTTCTTTTCTTTTCTTTTTTTTTTTTGTCTTTTTGCTATTTCTTTGGGCCGCTCCCGCGGCATATGGAGGTTCCCAGGCTAGGGGAAGTTTTAAAAGTGTGCTGAATTTGGAACCATGTTACTGGTGGTTTTAATGGATTAGGAGACATGAATATCAGTTTTTGGAACCTCTGTTGGATTCTTATGTGTAAGAGACTAATTTTGAGTATTTGGGTTATGCTCCAAAATTATTTTTTTGTTTGTTTGTTTTTTGTTTTGTCTTTTTGCTATTTCTTTGGGCCGCTCCCGCGGCATATGGAGGTTCCCAGGCTAGAGGTCCAATCGGAGCTGTGGCTGCCGGCCTACGCCAGAGCCACAGCAACGCGGGATCCAAGCCGCGTCTGCAACCTACACCACAGCTTATGGCAATGCTGGATCCTCAATCCACTGAGCGAGGCCAGGGACCGAACCCGCAACCTCATGGTTCCCAGTCGGATTCGTTAACCACTGCGCCACCACGGGAACTCCCAAAGTTATTTTATCTTTATTCATCCTATAGAATAAAAGTTGAATACAGATCAATTATTAGAGGAAGGTCGTTTTGCATCTTTGATTCAATTGTTGGATTAACAGTTAAGATCCCGAGTTCCTGTCATGGCTCAGTGGAAATGAACCTGACTAGTATCCATTAGAATGCAGGTTCAATCCCTGGCCTTGCTCAGTGGGTTAAGGATCTGGTGTTGCTGTGAGCTGTGGTGTAGGTCATAGATGCAGCTTGGATCCCACATTGCTGTGGCTGTGGTGTAGGCTTGAAGCTGCAGCTCCTATTCAGCCCCTACTCTGGGAACTTGCATATGCTGCGAGTGCAGCCTTAAAAGGCAAAAAACAAAAACAAAAACCCCAACAATTAAGATCCCTTCATCATCTAAGCACTTGATATTTGAATAGTACATCACACACTGGAACCTTAATACTTTGTTCTTGATCTCAGGGGACATTTAAAATAAAACCGATTTCTCTTTCTTGAGTGCAAAGGGTTTCTTTAGGGAAAGCATTTTAGCCAATTAGACTGGTACTCCCTTGAGAGTAAGACTATAGGTATCTTATTTCACTTTGCAAATTGAGTATTTAGAATTTTACACATTAGTTGTGCTCAAACTGAAATGTGCATTCAAGTGACTTTGAATGGTGTTTAAAATGCTACTTTCCAGGCCTCCCTCTCTCCTCCCTGCCCTTCCCTTCCCCCTAACCCTGTTCTCATTCAGTGACCTGAGGTGAGGTTCAGGAATATGTATTTTTATCAGTTACTCTAAGTGATTCTCTAGCAGGAGATCCACGGTCACCGTGGTCAAACGCTGCTATGGTCTTTAGGGATATATGTGCAGGATGTGTTTGACAACCTCTTCTTCAGTTAAGGTCATATTAGTGTGCAATTATCGTGATCTTATTTGAGGTTTTCCCTTACAATTGGGTCTCCGTTTGATTCCTGTTAAGAGCCTGATGGCTGAGAATGAAGCCTTGCCTTGTGAGAGCCTACGCTGGTTGTTCTGATCGTCAAGACTGCATCTGAATCATCCAGGAAACTTTGGCTGGTGTGATTGAAAAATACCTCTGGAGTTGATTTTACCTGTATATAATCTCTTCTCTTCCCTCATCATCAAACTGAGCCCCGCCCCTTCCCCTAAGAATGAACTTGCTCTATCGAGAGGTGCTTGGTGAAATTTGAAAATTCAACTTTGAGTTAGAACTGCAGGCTAAGGATACAATCTTGTGTTCTACTGGGATCAAAAAGTAAAATCACTGTCAAGAAATAGTCATTTGAGGACTTCCTGTCATGGCACAGCAGAAATGAATCTGACTAGCATCCATGAGGATGCAGGTTCAATCCCTGGCCTCACTCAGTGGGTTAAGGATACGGCGTTGCCTTGAGCTGTGGTGTAGGTGGCAGATGTGGCTTGAATTCCCAGTTGCTCTGGCTGTGGCCTAGGCCAGCTGCTGCAACTCCAATTCAACCCCTAGCCTGGCAACTTCTATATGCTGCGGGTGCGGCCCTGAAAAACCAAAAAAAAAAAAAAAAAATTATTTTGAGAGAGAAGAGGAAAATAGGTGTCAGAAAATAACTAACAATCACCATTCTCTACCCCTTTGGCCATTCAGATATCCTAAGCTTTTCTTCCCACACATAGAATGTATTCAACTCTATCATTCAATTCCTGAATCCACCTCAAAGTCCATTATCTCTGGAGAATGGACTGTCCTTTCCATCACATCTGGCCATGGCTCCTCGTCTGGAATTTTCTGAACTGCCATCCACCCCGAATATACACATTCATTGTACAACAGAAACTCTCATCCACAAAAGGAAAGGACGTGGAACCCATAGCAGCCACTGGCTCAGACTAGTTATCAAGTCCCGTTGGAGAGGGATTATAAAGGTTCTCCATGAGCCTAAATTGTAAATTCATTAAATAATCCAGCCCCGAAACTCTGCCTCAAGTCCATTCCGCTGGTTTTGCCTTATGGATTCTTCTTTAACCATTATCTTCTGTGGCCATCTCTCTTTCTCTTTCTTTTTCTTTCTTTTTTTAAAAAAATTTTATGGCTGCACCCACAGCATAGGGAAGTTCCAGGCTAGGGACTGAACCCAAGCCACATCTTCAACCTATGTCACAGCTGCCGAAGTGCTGGATCCTTTAACCCATTGTGTGGGGCCAAGGATGGAACCAGAACCTCTGTGGTGACCCGAGCCACTGAAGTTGGGTTCTTAACCCCCTGCGCCCTGGCAGCAACTCCCCATGGCCATGTCTTCTGAGGGCCCTGGGGAGCCTGCCCTCCTTGGGGGCTGCACATCTTCCGTGATCTGCTTTATTTCAGCCAAGTTAGGATGCTGAGAGTTACTTTAGGTAGTCATCAATTACAGATTTTTTTTTTCTAGCCACACTTGGGATCTCTCCGGCAGTTCTGTTTTTAAAATTAAAAAAAATTTTTTTTGTTGTTGCTAATCATTTCATGCGCAGGTTGCCCACCATCAAAGAGCTCATTTATTTTATTTTATTTTTTTTGCTTTTTAGCACCGCACCTGTGGCATTTGGAGGTTCCCAAGCTAGGGGTTTAATCAGAGCTACAGCTGCCGGCCTACACCACAGCCACAGCAACTTGAGATCCAAGCCACATCTATGACCTACACCACGGCCCACGGCAATGCAGGATCCTTAACCCACTGAGCGAGGCCAGGGATCAAACCTGTGTCCTCATGGATACTAGTCGGGTTCATTACCACTGAGCCACAACAGGAACTCCCAAAGAGCTCATTTAGACCTGGTTTTTATCCCTGGAAACTGGTCTTTTATTTATTGTTTATGTGCTCTACTCATTGTGCTCCCTGAATTTAATGGTGCTTCTGTGAGACCATCTGAAATAGTATGGTAGTGTGGAAAGGCAATACCTTTGGTATGACCTTGAAGGTTTAGCTTGATTTTATTGTCTAACCAAAAATGCTTCCTGCAAAGTACTTGAAAAAGGGGGTTGACTTTTCTCGGATCTGCTGACACAGCCTCTTCAGAACCATCCTTACTAATTTCTACTCTTCAAGCCTTGCCAGGGTGGTACTGAGGCCACAGATGGAGCAGACCTCCTGGTAGCCAAGTGAATTTCTCTCCTTCTCTTCTTGCTGATTAATTAGCTCCAGTTTGACCTTACCTTTCTTCTGGGGCTTTCCTGAAACTGACGCAAAACTAGGACCACAGACTGAGCAACAGGCTCCAAGGGCATGTAGCCTGCCTTTCAGGCTATCACAAGAGACAGTTTAACAAATGTTTTGACAGATAGCATTACACTGCTCGTCTGAACTGTTTGGATCCATGGTACCCACGCCCTGACTGTGAAGCTAGTGTCATAAACCTTTTAGGTTCTGTTATGGCAGCAACCCACCTCTGGAACTAAATGCAACGTCAGGTAGGATCAGTTTTCGGGCTGTGCCAGAGACCTAGAGTAAACAGCATGAATAGGAGTCCCTGGCAGCCTAGAAATTCAGGATCCGGAATTGTCATTACTGAGGCATGGGTTTGATCTCTGGCCTGGGAACTTCTACATGCCAGGGGTGCAGCCAAAAAAGAAATTGGCATGAATAAAGTAAGTAAAAGTCTGAGCTAGAGAGAGAGCTCTGCTCTGCAAAGTCATAGGGGTTCAAGTTCTTTCTAGGTTGTTTCTGTGGGTGCTGCTTTCCGCTCTGGTCCAGGACGGCTCACCACTCTAGCCCTATCCTGGCCAGCAGGAAGGATAAAGAGGTGGAGGGGAAGAGAACACTGTCTCTTTAAGGGGAAAACCCAGAAGCTGCAGCATCACTTCTAACTGCCTTTTCATTGGCCAGAATATAGTCCCACCACCACCCTGGCTACAGGGAAGGCTGGAAAGTGCTTTTCTGGGTGGACAGGTACTCAACCATCTGTTACCATGAAAGAGAAGGGAAGATGGATGTTGGGAGTTAGAGTAGCCTCTGCTGCAGATGTACTGTAAAAATCTGGGGCAAGCAATCCAGCAGCTTTCTCACCTATACTTCCTATCAAATCTTGAGCACTCTATTACTCAAGCATTGCTTTTTTCATATTGTCACCAACTAGGATCCGAGTCTAGGCCTTTAATTCTGGTCTGCTACCAAAAAAAAAAAAATTTAATTCAAAGGTTCTTAACCTAGGTCCATAGATCCCTATGAGAAAGGTTCAGGGGATCTGTGTACTTTTTTTATTTTTTGGCCGCCCCATGGCCTATGGAGTTCCTGGGCCAGGGATCAGATCTGAGTCATATTTTTGACCTATGGTGCACCTGTAGCAACACTGTATCCTTTACCCATTGTGCTTGGCCAGGGATGGACCCTGTGTTCTGGTGCAGCAGCAACGCCGCTGATCCCCTTGTGCCACAGTGGGAACTTCACAGTTCTGTGTACTTTGCACAACTCTGCGTCCATGTCTCTCTTTGCAGGTAAAGGACCCATAGCTTTCATTACATCCTCAAAGAGATCTATGACTTCCAAGACCTAAACCTGCTAGCCTAGCTGCTATTATACTTTATAGCTTAGTTCCCTTCCAGCCTAGTCCAGTCTTTCTAAAACACTGGTTTAATTGAGTCATTTTCTTTCTTTCTTTTTTGGCTGCACCCACAGCATGTGGAAGCTCCCAGATGGAACCCAAGGTCCAGCAGTGACCTGAGCTGCTGCCGTGAAAATGCTGGACCCTTGACCCGCACATTAATATGTGGAGTTCCCTTATGGCACAGCAGATTAAGGATCCAGCATTGTGACCTGAGACATTGTCACTGCAGTAGCTCGGGTCACTGCTGTGTTTCTTTTCTTTTCTTTTTTTTTAATGGCTGAGTAGTATCTTTTATTTTATTCTTGTAATTACTCAATGAATTTTATTACATTTATAGGTGTACAACAATCATCACAACCAAATTTTGTAGCATTTCTATCCCAAACCCTCAGTGCATCCCCCCACCCCCAAACCTGTCTCCTTTGGAAACCATAAGTTTTTCAAGTCTGTGAGTCAGTATCTGTTCTGCAGAGAAGTTCATTGTGTCCTTTTTTTAGGTTCCACATGTAAGCGATAGCATTTGATGTTGGTGCCTCACTCTCTGACTGACTTCACTTAGCATGATAATTTCTAGGTCCACCCATGTTGCTGCAGATGCCCTTATTTCTTTCCTTTTAATGGCTGAGTAATATTCCATTGTGTATATGTGCCACATCTTCTTTATCCCCTCCTCTGTCGATGGGCATTTAGGTTGTTTCCCTGTCTTGGCTATTGTATGTAGTGCTGTAATGAGCATTGGAGTCCATGTGTCTTTTCAAGTCATAGTTTTCTCTGGATAGATGCCCAGGAGTGAGATTCCTGGATCAAATGGTAATTCTATTTTTAATTTTCTGAGACATCTCCATACTGTTTTCCACAGGGGTTGCACCAACTTACATTCCCACCAGCAATGTAATAGGGTTCCTTTTTCTCCACACCCTCTCCAGTACTTACTGTTTGCATAGTTTTTGATGATGGCCATTCTGGCTGGGGTAAGGTGGTACCTCAGAGCGGTTTTGATTTGCATCTCTCTAATAATGAGTGATGTTGAACATCTTTTCATGTGTTTTTTGTCCATCTGTATGTCGTCTTTGGAGAATTGTCTGTTTAGATCTTCTGCCCATTTTTTGATGGGGTTGTTTGTTTTTTGGTATTGAGCAGTAGGAGATGTTTATAAATTTTGGTTAATTCACCCATTTGCAGTTGAATCATTTGCAACGATTTTCTCCCATTCTGTGGGTTGTCTTTTTGTTTTGTTTAGGATTTCCCTTGCTGTGCAGAGACTTTTAAGTTTAATTAACTCCCATTTGTTTATTTTTGTTTTTATCGTCATTTCTCTAAGAGGTAGATCTGAGAAGATGTTACTGTCATTTATGTCGGAGAGTGTTTGACCTATGTTTTCCTCTAAGAGTTTATAGTATATGGTATTTATGTAGGTCTTTAATCCATTTTGAGTTTATATTTGTGTATGGTGTTGGTAAGTGTTCTGATTTCATTCTTTTACCTGTGGCCATCAGTTTTTCCCAGCACCACTATTGAAGGGGCTGTTTTTTCTCCATTGTGTATTCTTGCCTCCTTTGTCATAGATTAGTTGGCTGTAGGTTCGTGGGTTTAATTCTGGGTTTTCTATCCTGTTCCACTGGTACTGTCTTTGTGCCAGTACCATACAGTTTTGATGATTGTTGCTTTGTGCGATAGTCTGAGGTCCGGGAGCCTGATTCCTTCAGCTCCATTTTTCTTCCTCAGGATGTCTAGGCTATTCTGGGTCTTTTGTGCTTCCAAACAAACTTTAAAATATTTTGCTCAAGTTCTGTGAAAAATGTCCCTATTAATTTGATAGGGATTGCATTGAGTCTGTAGATTGCCTTGGGTAGTATGGTCATTTTGATGATATTGACTCTTCCAATCCAAGATCATGGTATGTCTTTCTATCTGTGTCATCTTTGATTTCTTTCATCAGCATCTTATAGTTTTCAGAGTACAGGTCTTTTGTTTCTTTAGGTAGGTTTACTCCTAGGTATTTTATTCTTTTGGATGCAATGGTAAACGGGATTGCTTCCCTAATTTCTCTTTCTGAGCTTTCATTTTTAGTATATAGAAATGCAGTCGATTTTTGTGCATTAATTTTGTATCCTGCGACTTTGCCAAATTCATTGATAAACTCTAACAGTTTTCTGGTAGAGTCTTTAGGATTCTCTAGGTATAGTATCATGTCATCTCTTGATGTGACCTCCTCTTTGTCTTCTGGAATAGGATATCTTTTTCAAAGTTTCCAGTCCATTTGGTTGAAAGTTGCTTAGCATTTGATTGCAATTTTGTTGTTATGAGAGAAGTTGAGCCCCAGTCCTTCTATTCCACCATCTTAATCCCTTCTCATCTCTTCTGCCTTCTTTCTTACGTCTCTCCATTATAAATTCTCCTACTTTCCAAAGCTCTCCTTCATTCTGTGCCTTTCCACATCTTACCCATTCTCCACAGTCCAGCTCCATCCCCATCTCCTCCCTGACATCTTTCAAGACAACTCCAGGATCTCCTAATATGAACTCCCTTAACTCACCTCTTGGACTCTATCGAACCTTTTCTAATTGTGTATGGTTTTGTGTGGGGCCCTCTTCTCATTTACATTTGTCAGATCCTGCCTGGTAAAACCTTGTCTTATATTCCTGTTAGCTCTACACTTAACCGAACACTTATTAACTGATTGATTCCTCCTAAGACATGGAAATAGGGTTCTGTACATGCAATTTCTTGGTGACATTTTTACATTTGAACTTTGCATGTACAATCATAACACCAAGAATTAAAGGAAGCACTTTATATATAGGGTAATATACTGTATTACCATGTTCTAGAAAAAGTAATAACTTCTTTTTTGCTGATGAAGACAATTAAGATTTGCTGGGTTTTTTCCTTAAATTTTGTTTAACTGTATGCATATGGTCTGTTCCATTAATTACAGGAGGCTGATGAGACTAAGGACACAGTCTCATTGGCTTTAGTCTTTTTCATGACACCCACCAGTTATCCTGAAGGTACCATCTTGGTTGAGAGGAATGACTGAGTTAGTGGGGTAGATTGTGTTCATTAACTTTTGGTATTGGCAAAATAAATCAAAGAACAAACCCTCCTGAGAAGGGACACATGCGTCCTTCCACATCCAAGGTGATGTGAAGTGGGAAGAGGTATCTTCAAAGTTATGGTGCCTCCTGCCTCCTCCTCTTTGCCTTCATTAGCCTTCTTTCTTCTTCCTCTTCTTCCTCTTCTTCTTCCTCTTCTTCTTCCTCTTCCTCTTCTTTCTCTTCCTCTTCTTCTTTCTTCTTCGTCTTCCTCTTCTTCTTCCTCTTCCGCTCCTTCTTCTCCTTCACCTTCGCCTTCTCCTTCTTCTTCTTCTTCCTCTTCCTCTCTTTCTTCATTTTCTCCTTCTTCTCCTTCTCCTCTTTTTAGAGCTGCACCTGCGGCATGTGGAAGTTCCCAGGCAAGGAATCAAATCGGAGCTGCAGCTGCTGGCCTACACCACAGCTCACGGCAACGCCAGGTCTTTAACCCACTAAGCGAGGCCAGGGATTGAACCTGCATCCTCATGGATACTAGCCAGGTTCATAACCAGCTGAGCCACAGTGGGAACTCATCTTCATATGTTTATCTTGGTCAAAAATCAATGCCTGCGTAAGACAGCTACCTCACTTACTAAGGTTTTCACTGCAATGAGGCTTCAAAGGGATATTGAATTTGTTTCTAGTAATCTTTTTGGATGACAGTGGTTTCAGTAGTTAAAATTTGACCTGTGTTGAGTGTCCTTTGTATCTGGCTCTTAGTAACAGCTTGTTCTTTAACCTCTGTAAACCTCAACTTCCAAGTAAACTTGAATTTATTTATCAACAATCCCAGTTTAAAATGAAGGTAGGTTTCCATCTAAACTTTAGAATTATTTGTTCTAGTTCTGTGCAAAATACCGTTGGTATTTTGATAGAGATTGCACTGAATCTGTGATTGCTTGAGTAGTAGGATCATTTTAACAATATTATTTCATCCAATCCAGCAACACGGTCTATCTTTCCATCTGTTTGTATCATCTTTAGTCTCTTATAGTTTTCCAGATGTAGGTATTTTACCTTCTTGGGTACATTTATTCCGAGGTGTTTTGTTCTTTCTGATGCAATAGTAAATGTGGTTTCCTTAATTTCTCTTTCTGATAGTTCATTGTTAGTGTATAGAAATGCAACAGTTGAGGACCAGTGACCCATAGGTATAAATTTCATTACGAAGATTTGACTTGTTAAAAAATGGCAAAATTTAGAGATCATCTGCAGATGGGAGCCATGAGATTCCTGTCTTTAATGGTTACTGCTCTTGGCAATGAGCTGTAGTAGTTGAAGGGAGGTTGCAGGCATGGTGCATATGAGAAAAAATTGGAGCCTTTACTGGAGGTATAGAAAAAAAGAGTTGGGAAAAATCTTATTACATTAGAGATTTTTTAAAGAATTAGATAATTTTAAAAAATATTTCAATGACTTTGAGTTCTCTCATCCGTTTTGCTTAGATCCTGAACTTGCCTTTTTAATTTTTGTTCATGGTATATGGGTAAAACCGTGTAGTAAAATCAAGCACACTTGAGTACAAATAGTTAAATCCTAGCTTCTTCATTACCTTTATCACCTTTTGCAAGTCACTTAACCTTTTTGGGCCTCAGTTGACTCTTCTGCAGATGAGGGCACCTATTTCAGTGTTGCACGGATTAGGTAAGATGATGTGTGTGAAAATTCCAGCACAATGTGTCGCAAAAGTTAGTACTCAATAAATGGTCACTATCAGTTATTATCAATCTGTGACCCTTACTTATCAGTGATTTAAGAAAGGAATAAGAAAAAAACAGAAGGACCAGAACAAGGTTTGTATTTAAAGTCTTTTTTTTTTTTTTTTTTTTTTTAGCTATTTCTTGGGCCGCTGCTCCTGCGGCACATGGAGGTTCCCAGGCCAGGGGTCTAATCGGAGCTGCAGCCGCTGACCCACGCCACAGCAACGCAGGATCCGAGCCGCATCTGCAACCCACACCACAGCTCACGGCGACGCTGGACCATTAACCCACTGAGCAAGGGCAGGGACTGAACCCGCAACCTCATGGTTCCCAGTCGGATTCGTCAACCACTGCGCCACGACGGGAACTCCTAAAGTCTTTTTTTTCCAAGAAGGACATATATGGCAAAATAAATTTGCAGAGATACTGTGTTTGAGATGGGAAGATGATTTAAAATAAATGCAGCTCCATGGCCTAGGTATGAGTGTGTTGTGTAGAATGTAGTATTCTGGTACACAGTCTTGGCCTTTTGTTTGTTTCTTTGTCATTTTAGGGCCACACCCACGGCATTTGGAAGTTCCCAGGCTAGGGGTCAAATCGGAGCTGCAGCTGCCGGCCTACACCACAGCCACAGCAGCACCAGATCCGAGCCGTGTCTGTGACCTACACCAAAGCTCATGGCAGCGCCAGATCCTTAACCCACTGAGTGAGGCCAGGGATTGAACCCACATTGTCATGGATCCTAGTCGGGTTCGTTAACAGCTGAGCCATGAAGGGAACTCTGCTTTTCTTTTATTTCTTTTCTTCCCCATTTTTGGCCGCCTCATGGCACATGGAGTCCCCAGGCCAGGGATCAGATCTGAGCCTCAGTTGTGACCTATGCTGCAGCTTTGGCAGTGTTGGATCCTGTAACCCACTGTGCCTGGCCAGAGATTGAACCTACATCCTGGCGCTTCAGAGATGATGCGGATACTATTGTGCCATCGAGGAATGCCAAAGTCTTGGCTTTTGATGTGGTAATCTATGAAGTTCCTACGTTAAAACTGGTATCAGCCATCTCATTTTAACAGGGCTTAAGGGACTCCAATTATGGAATTCTCTTTCTTGGAATCCTCAACGTGTTTATAGATATTCAGTATTCCCACTTGTATTAAAATTTATGCTGCCTAGAATGCAAATAGACTGTGGATTGGACCTAGATATTTTGGGGGAGGCTGTTTATGACCAGATGATGAAAAAGAACTGTATTAACTTTCAGTTCAAGTACTAAGTTTAGTTGAGTTCCAGTCATCAGTCTATTTCATGCTGGCTAATATGAACAAATTCCTTCCTGAAAATAAAATACTCTTCAACACTATTCGGTGTTCCCATCATGTTTGCTTACAGCAGAGAGTAAAGTAATTGATGTAGATATCCCTATCATAATATTTTTTACTCTTGTTTTATTATTTATTTATTTATTTATTTTTACTCTTGTTTTAGATAAGATTCTTTGGGTCACAAGCAATAGAAAGCCTCTCTGGCCATCTTAAGCAAAGTGGGGAGGAGTTCCCAGTGGATTAAGAATCTGACCACAGCTGCTTGGGTTGCTGGGGAGGCTCGGGTTCACCCCCAGCCTGGAGCAGTGGGTTAGAGGATCTGACGTTGCTGCAGCTGTGGCTCAGATTCAGTCCCTGGCCCAGGTGCTTCCATATGCCATGGTCGCAGCCATAAAAAGAAAAAAGGGGGGGGGTATTTATTGGAAGGGTGCAAGGACATCTCCTAGAACCGAAAGATGCATCCAGTAACCAGGAAAAGAGCTGACTCTAGGGATACTGGCAGAAGCTGTATGTGGTTCCAAAAGGCACAGTGGTGAAGGCACTTAGCTCCTGTGTCACCCATAATGTGTGTCGGGGGGTCCTCAAGACCACCCCCACACTTAGAGATTCTCCAGAAGGGACGCGTGGCACTCAGAATATAGTTGTGCTCGTGGTTAGGATGGATTGTAGTGATGCGATAAGAATGCACAGCAGGACCGTTGTGGCAAAGGCACAGGACAGGCCCAAGGAACCACTATGCAGGCTCCCTTCTGCTCTCTCTCCCACAAGGGGTCACCCAGAACACACTCCTCTTCCAGAAACACAGCAACATACATGCAGTGTTCCTGCCCAGGGAAGCCTATTCAAGACTTGGCCCCAGGGAGATGTTCATATAAGCACCTTCTGGGTGTGTCCAGATCCAGACTCCCAGCAGGAAAGCAGGTGATGACCTAAACCACCTTGTTGGCACATACAGTCTGGGCACAGTGGATCACCTGTATCAGCAAGGGAGGGGTGAGGACGTTCCTGAAATTCAGGTTCTCAGATGCCACCCAAGGGCATACACCTTGCTTGCATGCTGGTGTTTCTAAAGACCACACGCTCACGCTTTTCCTTCTCATGGCTCTCAATTCCAAGTCTCCAGTTCTGGGAAGACTGGATCTGACCTGCCTTGACTCGGATATCTTTGGAATCCACGGACTTGTTGGGAGGCAGAATGGAGCAATATAGACATGGTCACTGGAACCCACCTGTTGGGAGGGGAGGGTGCAGGTCTCAGAAGAGAGAGGCCCTGAGGGGGCAGGAAGGATTCACTGCAACTCTAGTACCTCATGTTTGAGGGCTCTGGAAACCTTTGATCAGGAGGTTCTGTGACACCATTACCATACGCTGGATCTCAGGACTTCACTCATTCAGATAATAACAAATCTTCCTCTAGCATCTACTATGAGCCAGTCTCTTGAGCCAGAAGCATGCCTCCAATACTTTCCGGGTGTTTGTTTGTTTGTTTTTTGTCTTTTTGCCATCTCCAGGGCCGCTCTCGAGGCATATGGAGGTTCCCAGGCTAGGGGTTGAATTGGAGCTGTAGCAGCCAGCCTACACCACAGCCACAGCAACACAGGATCCGAGCCGTGTCTGCGACCTACACCACAGCTCACGGCAATGCTGGATCCTTAACCCACTGAGCGAGGCCAGGGATCGAACCCGCAACCTCATGGTTCCTAGTTGGATTCGTTAACCACTGAGCCATGACGGGAACTCCCAATACTTTCTGTTTTGAAGAAGTGTGTGTCCATACTGCTGTTGTTTGCCCTATTCTCTCTGGCTTTTTAGGGATTAAACATCCAATTAAATTCCTCTGAATTTTTGTCAATATCATGAGCACTAAGTTGTTAGGCTAGTCTTATGTCCCAGGGTGAAGGAACTCATTTTTCTCTTATAGTAATCTTTTGATATATAAGGCAACAAGGATTTTGTTTGTTTTTCTGAAGAAGATATTGCTGTCATCTCATTCATTTAAATCTTTTAAGGAGTTCCTGCTGTGGCACAGTGGGTTAAGGACCTAGCATGAGCTCTGCAGCAGCTTGGGTTGCTGCTGAGGTACAGGGTCCATCTCCAGCCTGGCGAGGGGGTTAAGGATCCCGCATTGCTGCAGCTGTGGCATAGGTCACAGCTGTGGCTCTGATTCAGTCCCTGGCCTGGGAACTTCTAAGTGCTGTGGATGTGGCCAAATAAATAAATACATAAATCTTTTAATTTCAGTATTTGCTACCAATGTATTCCAGCTGAGGCAATTTTATCCAGTACATTTGAAAATGAAACTTGGTCAGTTAAAGACAAGTCTTTAAATTAAGGAATACCGGAAGGAAATGAGAGATGCTTTATGTATTTTAACTTACATATATTTATTTTTAGTTTTGTATATGCAGATCTTTAAAATGAAGAGCACTTATGAAAGCAATCTGAATGCAGAACCTCCTGGATTTTTATCATTTCTCTCCTAATGTTTTACTTTTACCCATAGCAACGACCTTAGGAACACATATAATTTATTCTTACAAGCATGTAGTCAACTAGTGAAGGCAACGGAGAGATCCAGGAAGTAAAAAGTTTTCTGCGTGGAGTAGATTGCGAGTCAGTTAAATGGATACAATTTAAAGAGCTCTACTATACATGTTCACTGTGGAAAACTTAGGAAATATGATAAGCAAGAAAAAAATTAGGAATTTTGACATAGGATCCTTACTAAGTTTTTGGTCTATTTCCTTTATATACGAAATATATATATGCAAATGCATATGCATGTGTAAATGCATATACGTATAGGAAGCTTAGAAAGATGCTAATATGCTAGATATACCATATAATGAAATTAATATTATATATTATACAATCATTTTAACAAAAATCAGTCTCATGCTATAGATATTGTCTTAGAACCTTCACTCATCTAAACAAAGTGACACCTTTGCAGTAAGCATTCTGCTACCACATTATGTTGTGATGCCTCTTGGCCAGTGGGGATTAGTTAGCAACACTGGCGTGTCCTGCCGAGGGCTGGGGGTTTATAGAGTTAGAGGACTAACACAGGAAAAAGTCAGTGCACAACGCGGACGCCTGGGCTCCACCCTCCCTCCCCCATGCTTGAGGGCCGTGGGTGTGGGTGGTGGGGAGCTTCACCCTCTACCCATGTCCTCTGGGGAAGGCAGATCCCCGTAAGGACAGGAGTGTAAGGATCGTATAGGGAGGAGGTAGAGAATGTAGGGAGGCTTGTTCATCACCGAACAGGATTCCAGGGGTCACAGTGGAAGGATCTGGGAGGCAGAGAGAGAAGAGGTCCAGGACTGGGTCTGGCAGAAGAAAACAGGGCGATGAACCAAGGGTCTGAGAGAAAGCCTTGTCAGAATGGATGTAGGATGTGCCTGAGGTGGGAGGGGAGCAGCCCTCTCTCTGGTCCTTCCAGAATAGAAGCTACCATGTGTTCTTTGGGCGAACCACATCCTTTTGTGCCAACTCCCCGCCAGTGTTCTAGAGCATCATGAAAAGCTTGGCTTTTCTTTGTTTTTTTCTTTTTAAGGCTGCACCTGCGGCACATGGATGTTCCCAGGCTAGGGGCTGAATCCCAGGCTAGGAGCTGCGGCTGCCGACCTATGCCACAGCCACACCAGATCTGAGCTGCATCTACGACCTACCCCGCCGCTTGCAGCAATGCCGGATCCTTAACCCACTGAGTGGGGCCAAGGATCGCACCCCCATCCTCATGGATACTGGTTGGGTTCGTTTCCACTGAGCCATAACGGGAACTCCAAGCTTGGCTTTTCAATGAAAAATTTCAGTTAGAAATTGGAGCAGTGATCTCTACGAGCTGACATGAGTTCATTCAGAGAATGTTTTCAAAAGGGGGCTAGTAGATTGCTGTGAGCGTGTGACGATAGCTCTGACAGTTTACCGTTGGACTTCCTCCCCTCAGGATGTAGTTTTGTGGGTGATGTTGAAGTATGGAGGAGATCACCCAGAGGGAAGGGAGATTGAGACCGGGGAGCACCAGTATTTTAGAGATGGACAAAGAGGAAGACCGCCCCGCCCCCCCCACCAAGCCCAACCCCAACTCTGGCCACCCCCAACCAGTGAGTTGTGAGGAAACCCAGGAGCTTGCAATGCCAGAGAGCCCAGGGAAGCTGGTGTTTTTAAAGAGGCATGGCCTGGAGTTCCCATTGTGGCTCAGCGGTAATGAACCCGACTAGTATTCATGAGGATCCCTGGCCTTGCTCAGCGGGTCAGGGATCCAGCATTGCCCTGAGCCGTGGTATAGGTCGCAGACACAGCACGGATCCAGCATTGCTGTGGCTGTGGTGTAGGCCAGCAGCTGTAGCTCCAGTTTGACCCCTTGCCTGGGAACTTCCATATGCCTCAGGTGCAGCCCTAAAAGGAAAATGAGATAAAATAAAGAGGCGTGGCCAACAGGGACAATGCTTTAGACAAATCTATCTCGACTTTATCCAGAAATATGACGTTGTCCTACAGCAGTTGAGAACTAGAATAAGGTCAGAATAGAACCTATAGCAAAATGACTAACCTCCGGCTTGAAATTGGTTCACTTCCTGGGATTGATTAGTTCATTAGATATAGTCTGGCTCCTCTTAACTGTTAGATTAATGCAGACACATCCTTCTTATTCAAGATGAATATTGAATGCATATTCAGTACATATCTGTTCTTTCCTCTAAGCCTGTGACAAGAGGGACACCTGGCAGTACCCTGGATGCAGACCCAGCACGCACGCATTTAGCTCTGAAGTCATTGCGTGGCAATACATGTTTATAAAATGCTCATTAGATGTTTCAAAATATGCTAACAATTTCCTTTGGCTTCTGAAAATAAAAACATAATTTTTTTTTCTTTTTTTGGCCATCCCACAGCACATGGAGTTCTCAGGATACAGATCAGATATGAGAGTTGCAGCAACACCGGAACCCCAACCCACTGTGCAGGGCCAGGGATCAAACCTGTGTCTCATCGCTCCAGAGATGCCACCAATCCTGTTGCACTGCAGTGGGAACTCCAAAAACACAATTTTAAAAAACTGTACTGGATTTCCCTTTGTGGCTCAGCAGAAGTGAATCCGACTAGGATCCATGAGGATGCTGATTCGATCCCTGGTCTCCCTCAGTGGGTTAAGGATCCAGTGTTGCCGTGAGCTGTGATATAGGCAGAGACGTGGCTCGGATCTGGCATGGCTGTGGCTGTGGTGTAGGCCGGCGGCTACAGCTCCGATTTGACCCCTAGCCTGGGAACCTCCATATGCCGCAGGTGCAGCCCTTAAAAAAAGACAGAAAGGTAAAAACCTGTTCAGAGAATGTGTGCCTTTAACAGTGGATCTGCTCATCCAGAGATTTGTGCTCCATTTGTGCAGGACCACCTTGATGAACTGAAAGCTAATTGAGTGCGGGCTTGAAGGATTTCCCCCCCAAATTTTAGGAGGGCTTTCATGTGGGAAAGGGAAAAAAAGAAGCTTTTGGATCGATATACAATCATATAAGATAGAACTGGCTTCATTGAAAGAGAATAATTCCCCTTTAAGTAGAGACTGAGGAATTACCCATTTAAAACGGTACAAATGGGATTTTTTTTTTATTATGTGAGTAGCAAGATCATTTCTAAAGTCTCTTCCTCGTCTGTGGTTTCATGAGTCTATGAAATAGATAAATATATCCGTGGGGTCTTAAAGAAATAAAGGAACAAAATGCAACATTGGTTTTGTCGTTCAACTTGTCTCTATTTTTTATGTATGATATTAAAATCTCAAATAATAATTATGAGGATTGTAACTATTCATAATCTCAGTGTTTTAACTGTTGTTTTCCATTTGGGGTGTTTCCTTTGAATATCCATGGGCATAGTTATTTTCACAAATGTGCACTCTTGGTTCTGTTTTCTTTCTGTAATCTTTCAGTGACTTTTGCTCTCAGGAGATAAATTTAAAGAAATAAGTGTTTTCCTGGACACGGGTAATCTTTAATCCTGAAAACCTCTGACAGACAGGGTGGGTAGGAGCAATGTGTGAGAAATGTCTGAGGTCTCAAAGGCATCTTTGAAGAACTGATTTTGTGGCTTGTGGGCATTTCCTAAACTGTTTGTTTTCTTCTTTTTTCCCCTGTGATTTAGTGGATCACGGCCTTGCCAGGTTGGTAACCGTATATTGCGAGCACGGTCACAAAGCAGCCAAAATCAACCCCCTCTTCACTGGCCGAGCGCTGCAGGAGAATGTGCCTGAAATCCAAGCCCTCGTGCAGACTTTGCAGGGACCCTTCAATACTGCAGGTAAAACCCCATGAACAATCAACTGTCCTCATTAATAGTTAACTGCCAGCAGAGGTGGGGCTCCCTTCTTTTTTTTGCTTTTTAGGTCTGCAGGTGCGACATATGGAAGTTCTGTGGCTAGGGGTCAAATAGGAGTTATACAGCGGCCAGCCTGCGCCACAGCCACAGCCACGCCAGCTGCATCTGTGACCTACACCACAGGTCACAGCCACGCTGGATCCTTAACCCACTGAGCAAGGCCAGGGATTGGATACTAGTTGGGTTAGTTAACCACTGAGCCACGACAGGAACTCCTCCTTTCTTTGTTCTTGAAGAACCCACATGCCTGCTGGAGCTGAGGTTTCCCCAGAGTGAGAGGAGAGAGTGAGGGGCACGTCTGAACACCGTCTGGGAGGAGCAGTCTTGAGGTTCTAGAATGGTCTCCCCATAGGGTGCGTTTCCGCTGTGTTCAGGTCATATAGACAAATGGCCAACAGGTACGTGAAAAGGTATACCGCATCAGGAATCTTCAGGGAAATGCAAATCAAAACCGCAATGAGCTGTCACCTCCCACCTGTTAGAATGGCCATTGGCCATCCTCAGAAAAACAAGCCGTAACAAGTGTCAGTGAGGATGTGCAGAAAAGGGAGCCCTGTGCACCATCAGGTTGAAATGCAAGTTGGTGCAGCCGCTATGGAAACAGTATCAAGGGTCTTGAGAAAATTAAAAATAGAACTATCCTATGATCCGGTAATTACATGTCTGGGTAAAGAGGAATTGAAATCAGTTTTGTTTGTTTTTGTTTTTGTCTTTTTAGGGCCACACCCATAGCATAGGGCAATTCCCAGGCTAAGGGTCAAATTGGAGCTGCAGCTGCTGGCCTACGCCACGGCAAAGCTGGATACCTGGATGTGAGCCATATCTGCAACCTACACCATAGCTCACAGCAACACGATCCTTAACCCACGGACCAAGGCCAGGGATCACACCCACATCCTCATGGATAGTTGTCAGGTTTGTTACTGCTGAGCCACAAGGGGAACTCCTGAAATCAAGAGACATACACGGTCTCATTTTCACTGCAGAATGGTCAATCAGTGTCAAAGAGCTAACGTTTAAGAAAGCGCAGTGACGTAGCAAATGTTGGTTTGTTAAACTTACATTGCAGGTTTAGGCAAATGATGGATAAGTGATTTAGTGCTGGGCTAATGCCATATTACAAGCCTTCCTGTTCTGTGGCTAAGGTTCAGGGAGATTTCCTTTTACCTTAGACTGTTGCATTGCTATCAATATTAATTCCATTAAGACCAATTGTTTAATAATAGGCATTGCTTTGTAGATATTAATATAAGACGAACATTTTGGTAGATAGATATTTTAAATAAGGGTAGTATATTTGATCTGCAGCTATAAAGCAGTTGAAAGGTAGGTTTCGAAATTAAGTTTGAACTGACTATAGAGTCATAATTTGGCGTGAAGCATCATGGCTCTATTTGGGGGAAGAAAGAGTTTTATTCCCTTTCTTAGCTTCACTACCTTATGGCCTTCCACCATGTTTTTACTTTCACTTTAAAAAAATTTTTTTAAGGGTTGCACCCTCGGCATATGGGGGTTCCCAGGCTAGGGGTCAAATCAGAGCTGCAGCTGCCGGCCTACACCACAGCCACAGCAACGGCAGATCCTTAACCCACCGAGTGAGGCCAGGGATCGAACCTGCGTCCTCATGGACAGTAGATTTATTTCTGCTGAGCCACGACGGGAACTCCCACTTTCAGTTTTAGAAAAATCTAGATAACCACTGAGGATGACCCAAGCTATATGGAATGAAGCACTCGGAATTGCAGTAAGGCGTTTAGTGTGTTCGATCATGAGTTACATGGTTGCTTGTTCTCTAAAACAATCTCTTTGTTTCCATTTCGTAGGCTTATTGAACATGGGGAAGGAGGAGGCCTCTCTCAAGGAAGTCGTGGCCTATCTCAACCAGATCTACTGTGGGCAGATTTCTATTGAAACGTCCCAGCTTCAGAGCCAGGAGGAGAAAGACTGGTTTGCCAAGAGGTTTGAGGAACTGAAAAAGGAGGCATTTACCACAGAAGAGCGAAAACATTTGTTGAAACTCATGCTAGAATCTCAGGTATAAGAGTAGCAGCTAAGGAGTTCCCATTGTGGCGCAGTGGTTAACGAATCTGACTGGGAACCATGAGGTTGCGGGTTCGATCCCTGGCCTTGCTCAGCGGGTTCAGGATCCGGCATTGCCGTGAGCTGTGGCGTAGGTCGCAGATGCGGCTTGGATCTGGTGTGGCTGTGGCTGTGGCGTAGGCTGGCAGCTACAGCTCCAATTAGACCCCTAGCCTGGGAACCTCCATATGCTGTGGGAGCAGCCCTAGAAAAGACAAAAAGATGAAAAAAAAAAGTGTAGCAGCTAATAGCAAAGGAATTGGTTGGCTCATTTTCCACAAAGATCTATACATGTGGAAGAGAGGGAGTTAAGACAGGAGCTCCTGAGCTTACCCCATGGCCTCAACACAACAGACTATAATACACACCACTTTATTCCAAGCAGAAAAAAGTAGATCGCCAAACAGTGGATCTGTTGATTCTCCTCAGCGTCGATGCTTTTTATGTATTTGTCTATCCCCTGTATACGAGACCGAAAAATCCTTAAGATCTGATTTCTCCTTTTATGATCTGAAGTGATAAAAAAGTAAAAGAGGAGTTGCTGTTGTGGCTCAGCAGGTTAAGAACCTGACTAGTATCTAGGAGGATGCAGGTTTGATCCCTGGCCTTGCTCAGTGGGTTAAGGATCTGGCCTTGCTGCAAGCTGCAGTGTAGGTCACAGATGCAGCTCAGATCCAGTGTTGCCCTGGCTGTGGTGTAGGCTGGTAGCTGCAGCTCTGATTTGCCTCTTAGCCTGGGAACTTCCATATGCCACAGGTGTGGCCCTAAAGAGCAAAAAACAAAACAACAGCAACAACAAAAAAGAAACAAAGAAAAAGGAGAACTCGATAAGGAAGAAGCTCTCTATACAGAGTAATCCACTGAGTGTGTGTCAGGGCTGTGAGCTGGACTCAGGCACATCAAGATGACAAAAAAAAAAAAAAAAAAAAAACCAAAAAAACCAGAGTTCCCGTTGTGGCTCAGTAGGTTAAGAACCTGACTGGTATCCATGAGGATGTGGGTTCAATCCCTGGTCTCACTCAATGGGTTGAGGATCTGGTGTTGCCCTGAGCTGTGGTGTAGGCTGGCAGCTGTAGCTCCAATTCTACTCCTAGCCTGGGAACTTCCACATGCTGAAGGTACGGCCCTAAAAGGAAAACAAAATAAAAAGCGATGACAAAAAACCTGTTCCTAATTATTTGGGTCATTGGCTAGTCTGCAGCCCAGATGAAATACTGCTGGAGAGCCCCATATTAAACCCAAGTCCTGGAAGAGGCCCTGGCCCCTAGTATAGAAGGAAGTGGATTCTGAGAGGATTCTGGCTGGGATGGGTTATTCTATCATGCAGGTTATTTTCTCCGTGTCCCTGATGCTGTCTGGTGTCCCCGGCGGGGCATTACTGCCAGGCTCTGGGTGACTTCCTGTCTGTCTCTGGGGTCTGAAGTGTCGGGGCTCTGGTGCAGCTGCTTGAAGCGGCTCGGGGGCCAGAATTCTTACACGTGTTTGACTTTGACCCGAGCCGTCAGCCCTCCTGTAATGAATGCATTGACATGGTGTTCCACAGGCGTTTGACCACTTTTTGGCCACCAAGTTTGCCACGGTGAAGCGATACGGAGGCGAAGGGGCTGAAAGCATGATGGGCTTTTTCTACGAGCTGCTGAGAATGGCTGCCTACAGCGGGGTCACCGATGTCATTATTGGGATGCCCCATAGAGGGAGGCTGAACCTACTGACAGGCCTTCTGCAGTTCCCTCCAGAGGTAAGTGACTTGGTGTGTTTCCCACCAGTGATGTGTAGTGGATTATAACAGAATAAAACCAAAGGTAATAATTCTTTTTTTGAAAACCAGCTAAGCATATGAGTCATTGGTCCAGGAGTATCGTGGAAATAATCAATGAACAATGTATCCTGAGAACAGAAAAGAGGAATTCCGGGAGTTCCCTTTTGGCTCAGCCGGTTAAGGATTTGGTGTTGTCACTGCTGTGGCTCTGGTTATTTCCGTGGCACAGGTTTGATCCCTAGCTCAGGAACTTCCGCAAGCCTCAGGTGCAATCAACCAAAAAAAAAAAAAAGAAAAAAGAAAAAAAAAGAAAGGAAAAGAGGAGTTTCCTGGTGGCCTAGTGGGTTAAGGATCCAGCACTGTCACTGCTGTGGCTCTGATGACTGCTGTGGCAAGTGCTCGATCCCTGGCCCAGGAACTTCCACATACTGCAGGTATGGCCAAAAAAAAAAAGAAAGAGGATTTCCCTGATGACCTAGTGGGTTAAGGATCTGGCATTGTCACTGCAGTGGTCAGGTTACTGCTGTGACAGAGGTTCGATTCCTGGCCCAGGAACTTCCGACTGCCACAGGCGCAATCAAAAAAAATTTTTGCTTATTAAAAGGCAGAGGTGGAGTTCCCATCGTGGCGCAGTGGAAACGAATCCGACTAGGAACCATGAGGTTGCAGGTTTGATCCCTGGCCTCACTCAGTGGGTTAAGGATCCAGCGTTGCCGTGAGCTGTGGTGTAGGTTGCAGACGCGGCTCGGATCCCGCGTTGCTGTGGCTCTGGCGTAGGCTTGGCAGCTATAGCTCCGATTGGACCTCTAGCCTGGGAACCTCCATATGTCTGCCGCAGGAGCAGCCCAAGAAATGGCAAAAAGACAATAAATAAATAAAAATAAAATAAAAAATAAAATAAAAGGCAGGGGTAACTTTCCATCTGTATAATGCTAGACTCTTCTTAAAGTATCAGAACTTTATTTGCCTGTGAACATCTCCAAATTTGTTCTCTTTGAGCAGTTATAAGTTTGTGCCTAACTTTAAATAATGCATCGTCCATAATAGCTGTAAAAGCATTTGCATAAGGTTTTTTTATTGTATGATTGAAATGAACCACCTCCTTCTTCCCTACTTGTCTATTTGATGAAAGACATTTTTTCTCGTATGTTCACTTGACATAGTTGATGTTCCGTAAAATGCGAGGCTTAAGTGAATTTCCGGAAAACGTCTCCGCCGTTGGCGATGTCCTGTCTCACCTGACCTCCTCGGTTGACCTGGACTTCGGGGCACACCATCCCCTCCACGTGACCATGCTCCCTAACCCCTCCCACCTGGAAGCCGTGAACCCCGTGGCTGTCGGGAAGACCCGTGGGAGGCAGCAGTCGAGGCAGGATGGGGACTACTCTCCAGACAGTTCGGCTCAGCCTGGGGACAAAGTCATTTGCCTGCAGGTACCGTATCTTCGGGAAGTGAGGCCAGAGGTTGGGAAGATCAGGAAGAAAGGGTCCGGGTGGGCGCTTAGGACAGGAGACAGCAGACATGTCTCAAGATGAGATGGATTTGTGTGTGTGTGTCTTTTTCTTAGGGCCACATCCATGGCCTGTGGAAGTTCCCGAGCTAGGGGTGGATTTGGAGCTGCAGCTACTGGGCTGTGCCACAGCTCACAGCAACGCCTGGATCCTTAACCCACTGAGCGAGGCCAGGGATCAAACCCGCATCCTCATGGATGCTTGTCGGATTCGTTAACCACTGAGCCACGTTGGGATCCCCCTAGGCGGATTCTTAACCCACTGAACCACAGTGGGAACTCCTGAGATGAACTTTTGGGAAAAGAAGATTCTAGGGTTGTTTTAAACATTCATAGCAAATGTGAGATCTAATCTCAAGGCAGCTGGCTTTGAGGTCTTTACTGTGGTTTCCTTTCTTGAGTAATGAATTCGTTAAGGGGGGTCCAGACCAGCAACCCTGCCTCTGCTAAGACGACAGGTGTCATTATTTCTCTGAAAGTATAACCCTCTTGGAGACAACATGGTATCCTTCTGTCTAACAAGGCTGCAGGAGTCTGGGTTTATTTTGTTTGCTTGTTTGTTCATTTTATTTTTATTTATTTATTTATTTAGGCTGCACCTGTGGCTCATGAAAGTTCCTGGGCCAGGGATCAAACCCATGCTACAGCCGTGACCCAAGCCACAGTGCTTGCAATGCCAGATCCTTAACCCACTAGGCCCCCAGGGAATTCCTTGCTTCTTCATTTTACAGTGAATGTCTTTGGCATTAAGGCAAACAGTACACATTGTTAGCGTATTACTTCCTCTGCTCCCCCCAGTTTTTGGTAACCTAACAGGTGTATTTTAGAAGTTTGGAGCGTGGGTCATATTTTTCTTCTGCAAGTATTCACTTCCATAGGAACCTTTATGGAATCTAAATAATACAACAAACTAGTGAATATAATAAAAAAGAAACAGACTCACAGATAAAGAGAACAAATTAGTGGTTACCAGTGGGGAAAGGGAAGGGGCAAGATAGGGGTAGGAGATTAAGTAGTTTATACAAACGACCACGTATAAAATAAACTACAAGGATATACTGTACAGTATAGGGAATAGAGCCAATATTTTATGAAAACTATAAATGGCGTATAACCTTTGATAATTACAAAGCACTACGTAGTACACATGAAACTTAGATAATATTGTAAATCCACTATATCTCAATAAAAATTTTAAAAATATATGAACCTTTGGGAGGTCCCACTGTGACTCAGTCATTTAAGAACGTGACATAGTGTTCATGAGAATGAGGGTTTGATCCTTGGCCTCCCTCAGTGGGTTAAAGGATCTGGTGTTGCCGCAAGCTGTGGTGTAGGTCGCAGACACGGCTAGGATCCTGTGTGGCTGTGGCTGTGGCGTAGGGTGGCAGCTGCATCTCCTATTTGACCCCTAGCCTGGGAACTTCCATATGCTGCAGGTGTAGCCATAAAAAAGAAAAAGGAACTCCTATTATGGCTCAGTGCTAACAAACCCAATTAGTATCCGTGAGGATTCAGGTTCGATCCCTGGCCTCGCTGCGTGGGTTAAGGATCTGGAGTTGCTGTGAGCTGTGGTGTAGGTTGAGTATGTAGCTTGGATCCTGTTGCTGTGGCTGTGGTGTAGGCCGGCAGCTACAGTTCTGATTTGGCCCCTAGCCTGGGCACTTCCATATGCTGTGGGTGCAGCCCTAAAAAGACCAAAAAGGAAAAAAAAAAAATGAAACTTCAAGTACTGGAAAATAATTAACTTAGTAACTGAGTTATCAAAACCCAACAGAAATCAATAAATCTACAACGCAGTAGACTATTTGACTGTGTATATAAATAACCACATTATCTTATTCGTGTTAATTTTCTATGGGCCAGACACTGGTAGTAAATCGATTGTAAGCAAAATTGGATTTGATGGAGTTCCTGTCATGGCACAGCAGAAATGAATCCGACTAGGAAACACGAGGTTGTGGGTTCGATCCCTGGCCTTGCTCAGTGGGTTAAGGATCTGGTGTTGCCGTGAGCTATGGTGTAGGTCACAGACTCTGCTCAGATCCTACGTTGCTGTGGCTGTGGTGTAGGCCAGCAGATGTAGCTCCGATTCGACCCCTAGCTTGGGAACTTCCGTATGCAGCCCTAAAAGAAAAAAAAAAGAAAAAGATTTGATTATGTTGTAGTATTTCTAAGTAGAAATCCTTGGAGTTTCTGTGTGGCTCAGTGGGTTAAGGATCCAGTGTTGTCACTGCGGCGGCCCAAGTCACCACTATGGCATGGTTTAGATCCCTAGTCCGGGAATTTCCACGTGCTGTGATCGCAGCCAGTCAATCAATCAGTAGAAATCTTCAAGTCATTAGCTAGACTTTCTCTTTACCTTGAGTTAATTCATGATACTCTAAAATATTCACAGTAAGTAGATCTTTGTGTGTGTGTGTGTGTGTGTGTGTGTGTGTGTGTGTGTGTGTCTTCCAGGCATATAATACAAGAACATAAAATTAATTATCAATTATTGTACAGATTCAGAACATCACTGTGGATTTTCAACAAGCCTAAAAAAAGAGAAAAATCCTGTCAGCTAACTCCAGGCAATCTCAGCCTGCTGTATATAGATAGAAATGGAAGCAGGCTCTATCATGCTAATTACAATATATCTTATTTAGCAAACCATGGAGTAGTTCAATGAAGTTTATTTAATTCTGAGCTATCTTACAATGATTACTAGTTGCTTAATTCTTTTTATTTATTTTTCTTTTTTTTTGTCTTTTTGACATTTCTAGAGCCGATCCCGCGGCATATGGAGGTTCCCAGGCTAGGGGTCCAATCGGAGCTGTAGCCACCAGCCTACACCAGAGCCACAGCAACGCGGGATCCGAGCCGCGTCTGCAACCTACACCACAGCTCACGGCAACGCCGGATCGTTAACCCACTGAGCAAGGGCAGGGACCGAACCCACCACCTCATGGTTCCTAGTTGGATTCGTTAACCACTGCGCCACAATGGGAACTCCAGGTTTTCTGAATCTTAGAGGTAAATGGGAGTGTATTAACTCCTCATAGTGTTCTGAGGATTAAGTGAGAATATTATAAGTTCCTTAATCCATGAGAAAGGTTTAGCGAGACGAGGAAATAAGTAAAAAAAAAACAACGGAGGCATCAGAGAGAGTCGAACGTAATTCAAGCCATGGGAGATACATACTCTTTCTGAACCTTGGTTTTCTTACCTGTAGAAAGGACAGTAGTGATTCCCTTACCTGGCCTCCCACACCTGGTTGTTGAAGTGATTGATGGCGATAACGTGTAGTGTTTCGGACATGATGTAAGGGTAGGCTTTGGCTGTGTGTGGATGCTTCAAAGTGTCACTCATCCCTCTGGACCCTATCGACGGGAAGGTGTGGGCTGGAGATTGCACCAAGCAAAGGAGTGCTTCCCTTCTTAGCCAAAATGTTCCACTTATATAAAAATTACCCTTTTAAGGACATTTTCAGTGTTACTAGGGGAAAAAAAATATGCTTCCCTTTGTTGTTTTGTTTTGTTTTGTTTTTTACTGCCCACATGTGGCTTATGGAAGTTCCTGGGCCAGGGGTCAAATTGGAGCTGCAGCTGAGCAACACCAGCTCCGAGCCACATCTCTGACCTTTGCTACACTCACCGCAACAGTGGGTCCTTAACCCACTGAGTCACAATGGGAACTCCCAAGGATTCTTTCTTCATTCATATTTAAGTCTTTTATTTCTGCTATTATTAGGACCCCAAAAGTTACCATATCAGGTCGTTTAATTTTTTTTTTCCAGATCATTTTATTCTTTAAATCAGCATTTTGGCTATTTGTGATAATAGCCTTTTATTTAAATAATTTTTTTTTTTTTTGGCTGCACCCACAGCATGCAGAAATTTCCAGACTAGGGGTAGAACCCTGGCCACAGCAGTGACCTAAGCCTCTGCAGTGACAGTGCTGGATCTTCAACTCACTGCACCACACCAGAATTCCCTTAATTGATCCCCCCCCCCCTTTTTTTTTGTCTTTTTCTGGGGCCACACGCACGGCATATGGAGGTTCCCAGGCTAGGGGTAGAATCAGAGTTGTAGACACAGGCCTACACCACAGCCTCAGTAATGCCATATCTGAGTTGCGTCTACGACCTACACCACAGCTCATGGCAAAGCCGGATCCTTTAACCCACTGAGTGAGGCAAGAGATGGAACCTGTGTCCTCGTGGATGCTAGTCAGATTCGTTTCCACTGAGCCACAACGGGAACTCCTTTTTTTTTTTTTTTGGCTTTTAAAAATGTATTTATTTACTAATTTTATTTATTTATTTATTTATTTATTTATTTTGCTTTTTAGGGCCACACTGGCAGCATATGGAGGTTCCCAGGCTAGGGGCTGAACTGGACCTACAGTTGCCGGCTTATGCCATAGCCACAGCAGTGTCGGATCCCAGCTGCATCTGTGACCTACACCACAGCTCATGGCAAAGTGGAATCCTTTAACCCACTGAGTGAGGACAAGCTAGAACCTGTGTCCTCATGGATGCTAGCAAGATTCATTTCCACTGAGCCCCAATAAGAACTCCTTTTTTTGCTTTTATTTATTTATTTTATTTTATTTTATTTTATTTTATTTTATTTTATTTTTGCTTTTTAGGGCAGCACTCGTGGCATTAGGGAGGTTCCCAGGCTAGGAGTCTGATCAGAGCTACACCTGCCGGCCTACACCACAGCCACAGCAACTTGGGATCCAAGCTGAGTCTGCAGCCTACACTATAGCTCACGGAAAAGCCGGATCCTTTAACCCACTGAGCAAGGCCAGGGATCGAACCCGCATCCTCATGGATACTAGTTGAGTTTGTTACCACTGAGCCCACCACAGGAACTTGTCCCTTAATTAATTTTTTTTGTCTTTTTTTGCTATTTCTTGGGCCGCTCCTGCAGCATATGGAGGTTCCCAGGCTAGGGGTCGAATCGGAGCTGTAGCCACCGGCCTACGCCAGAGCCACAGCAACGTGGGATCCGAGCCGCGTCTGCAACCTACACCACAGCTCACGGCAACGCCGGATCGTTAACCCACTGAGCAAGGGCAGGGACCGAACCCACCACCTCATGGTTCCTAGTCGGATTCGTTAACCACTGCGCCACGACAGGAACTCCAATTAAGTTTTTAATTAAAATATATTTGCCATATAACATCGTGTAAATTTAAGGTGTATGACATACCGATTTGCTGGATAATAGACTTTTATTTAGGGTGAAGTCGGCAGAGCTCATGTTTCCTCCTAAGGCCTACACTCCCCTCATTATTTGCCTTCAGCTTTTCTCAAAAAAACTTACCCCCTTCTCTACCACTTTCTGTCTACAGTTTTTATGATATCATGATCTAGCAGATTTCAAAAGTTCTGGAAGAACAGTGCATTTCAGAGATACTCTTAGCATAGTATTTTGCTTTTTCCTTAACGCCCCCTTTCACTTGTGTCTAATATATTCTCCCCTGACACCTCCTGCCTTTGCTGTCACATCACTCTCTTATGTTCAAAGTGGGGGCCAGCCCAGCCAGTGGGGGTTAGGCGGTGTAGACTACACCTCGGTCTCTTTCGGGGGCAGGATAATTGGGGCAGAGGGAGAGTTGAAAGCTGTGCATCGTTCCTGCTGTCTTGCAGCCTGTTTTTCTGGAGCTGCTTTTTCTGCTCCACCTCCAGGTGCCCTTTCTTCTCTGGCGCTGCTGTATCTGCTAGCAGTTTGATGGGGATGCGCCAGGTGATGGCTGTGGGCTCTAGGGGATGTGGAGTGGAAGGAATTGGTCACCACTGGTGGCTCCAGAAAGGAAAGGGCTGATTTAGCATCTTTGAAAGCTGCTTGTGATCAGCCTCATCATTCTAGAAAATCCTGTAGCCAGCAGATTTTTAGGAGCGCAGGGGGAGCGGGGAGAGCATGGTTCTTTTTATTCCTGTTGCTCTTTGGAAACCTCACTTTTTCCAGTCCTTATGTTCATTGTCTTTCTTTTCTCCCCCATGATCTAGGTTCACGGTGATGCTTCTTTCTGTGGCCAAGGGATCGTTCCTGAAACATTTACGCTCTCGAATCTCCCACATTTCAGAATTGGTGGGAGCATCCATCTGATTGTCAATAACCAGCTGGGCTACACCACTCCTGCAGAGAGAGGAAGGTCTTCCTTGTACTGCAGTGACATCGGTGCGTAGCACAGGGAGGACCTCATGTGGCTGAGGCAGACCAGGAGTGCCTGGAGACATTTCCAGTTCACTCAGAGCAGTGAGCCTCCCTGGTTGTCCCATTTCAACTTTTGGATCAGGGAGTTTCTGTTGTGGCTCAGTGGTAACAAACCTGACTTGTATCCATGAGGACATGGCTTCGGACCCTGGCCTCGCTCAGTGGGTTCAAGATCCAGCATTGCCGTGAGCTGTGGTGTAGGTCGCAGTTGAGGCTTGGATCCTGCATTGCTGTGGCATAAGCCAATTTGACCCCTGGCCTGGGAACTTCCATATGCTGTGCATGTGTGGCCCTGAAAAGACCAAAAAAAAAAAAAAAGATAAACAAAAAAGACAAATTTGGATTAGATATGGTCAGTGGTCACCAACGGTGTTAATATTTCTGTAATAGTCTTACATCCTGTAACAGTCTTACATCTAAGGAAATAAGAGTGGAACTCAGAGGGTACAGTCTCAAACTGCTTAAGAATCCAGTTGAATGATCGGAAGAATCCAGAAATCAACCCAGTTGGTACAGCTAGAATAATTGTTTTTAGGATATTCAGATTTGGACTACCCCAGACCTCAGTCCAAAAGGATACGTTCAACATGTAAATTCGGCCAAAGGGTCTGGTTGGAAATCAGATGTGAAGAAGCAGAATCAACTGTTTTAACCTGTGGAAATTGGCAGTATTAAAAGAAAGGTGGGGCTTTTTATTATTCTCTGTTTCACAGAATTGCAAGAACTGTTAGATGGTATGAACTGTTCTGTTTTTTTTTTTTCTTTGTATGGCTGCACCTGTGGCATATGGCAGTTCTAGAGCTGGGATCAAATCAGACCTACAGCTGCCAGCCTACACCACAGCTGTGGCAACGCTGGATCCTTAACCCACCAAGAGAGGCCAGGGGTTTAACCTGCATCCTCATGGGCACTATGTCAGATTCTTAATCCATTGAGTCACAATGGGAACTCTGGAACTGTTTTGTTTTCACACCTGGAGCCTGGCCTGGATGCCTGTTAGGGCTATGTAAGTGAATTTTTTTGTTTGAGACTCTGAAGATTTGATCTCAAACTTCTCATTGGAGAAAATCCACTTTTTTCTAGGATGCATCTTTTTTTTTTTTTTTTTTGCTTTTTAGGGCCATATCTGAGGCATGTGGAGGTTCTCAGGCTAGGGGTCTAATCGGAGCTACAGCTGCTGGCCACAGCCACAGCCACACGGGATCCAGGCGGAGTCTGCAACCTACACCCTAGCTCACAGCAATGCAGAATCTATAACCCATGGAGCAAGGTCAGGGGTCGAACCCGAAACCCGATGGTTCCTAGCCGGGTTCGTTTCCGCTGCGAAATGGGAATTCCTAGGGTGCATCTTTTAACGACATTTTTATCTCAGGAGGAAGGATGACAGTAATGATGATCACAGCCAAGTAAGTATCAGTGATCATGTCCCAGGCTCTGTGAGGGACTTTACGTGCATTAACTCATGGGCTCTTTACAACATCGCCAAGCGCTCGGACCTCTTAGGCCAGTGTTGCAGATACGGAGACCAGGATTCCTCCCTTTACCAGATCGCACAGTAAGTCACAGAGCTGGGACTTGAACTCATTCTTGTCAGCCGGCCTCCAAAGGCTGGGCTCTTAACAACCACACCACGCTACCCCTGAGGCCTCAGGCCCTCTGTCCATGCAGACAAGAGGACGTGGAGGTAGGTTAAGATGTTGACTGGCCAGCCTCATCTCCGTCTTCTCTGCCCCAGGGAAGCTTGTGGGCTGTGCCATCATCCACGTCAATGGAGACAGCCCGGAGGAGGTGGTCCACGCGGCACGACTGGCCTTGGAGTATCAGCGCCAGTTCCGGAAGGACGTGATTGTTGACTTGCTGTGCTACAGGCAGTGGGGCCACAATGAGCTGGATGAGCCCTTGTTCACCAACCCGGTCATGTACCAGATCATCAGGTACCGCGACGAACCTTCATTTAACAAGGAGTTATCCGTTGTGCTCACGTTATTATTGGTACTAATGTGTGCCTGGGACATGAAACTTTCAGTGCCAGAGCTGGGACAGTCCTGGGCAAACTGGAATGGTCACCCTCTGGGTCTCAGGAAAGCTCCCCATGCTCTTCAAACTCCCCATGTGTCCTCGATGAATAGACATGGGCAATGGGACAGCCTCACTTAGCAGATGGGAGGACTGAACAGGAGACTGAGGCAGGGCCGCGCCACCCAAGCTGCTCAGTGCGACCCTGGCAGGACCTCTGGAAGTTCTCTGATGGCCTAGCAAGTTAGAGATCTGGCAATGTCACTGCTGTGGCACAGGTGTAATCCCTGGCCTGGGAACTTTCACATGCCTTTGGCAAGGAAGAAAAGAAAGAAAGAAATAGAGAAAGGAAGAAAGAGAAAGAGAAAAGAGAAAGGAAAGAGAGAGAGAGAGAAGGAAGGAAGGAAGAAAGAAAGAAAGAAAGAAAGAAAGAAAGAAAGAAAGAAAGAAAGAAAGAAAGAAAGAAAGAAAGAAAGAGAAGGAAAGGAAGGAAGGAAGGAAGAGAGAAAAGGAATTCCCGTCGTGGCACAATGGAAACTAATCCGACTAAGAACCATGAGCTTGTGGGTTCGATCCCTGGCCTCACTCAGTGGGTTAAGGATCCTCCGTTGCCGTGAGCTGTGGTGTAGGTCGCAGATGCGGCTCAGATCCCAAGTTGCTGTGGCTGTGGTGTAGGCCGTCAGCAAAAGTTCTGATTAGACCCCTAGCCTGGGACCCTCCATATGCCATGGGTGCGGCCCTAAAAATAAGGGCAAAAGACAAAAAAAAAGAAAGAAAGAAAGAAAATGGAAAGAAAGGCATTGTCACTGCCGTGATATAGGTTTAATCCCTGGCATGGAGACTTTCACATGCCTTTGCAAGGAAAGAAAGACAGAAAGAAAGACAGTAAGAAAGGAAGGAGGTGGGAAGGGAACGAAGGGAGGGAGGGAGGGGACCTCCATGAGTCGCTTCTGCAGACTATACAAGTGGACCTGCTCTATGCCTTGGCAAGAGGTTCCTTGCTGGATTTCAGTGACATTCAGAACTGTGCTGTCCAAAGGGAAGCCATGAGCCCTAAGCGGCTGTTGGACACTTGAAGCTGCCAAGTCCCGGTGGAGGTGCTGTGGTGTAATGCGTCCACCAGATTTCACAGACTTCGTGGGAAAAAAGAGTGTAGACAATCGCAGTAATAACTTTTGTATTGATTAGATGTTGAAGTGACACTATTTCAGATATGTGGAGTTAAATCAATATATGATTGCAATTAATTCCACCTGTTACACCATTTCTACTGTGACCCCAGGGAATGTTGAGTTGCAGCCTTGGCTTGCGTTACGGTTCTGTGGGCAGCATTGAGTAGGCAGTTTCAAGTGATGGAGAGGACGGCGTTACTTTGGGATTTTCTATCTGTCCATCTGTCTGTTTGTCTATCTGCCTAATCTGTTGGCTCACCCCCAGCATGTGGAAGTTCCCAGGCCAGAGATCAAACCCAAGCCACAACAGTAACAACACCAGATACTCAACTGCTAGGCCACCAGGGAACTCCTGGGATTTCCTTTTTAGAGGCTAGAAAACAAAATAGATCCCTCTTCCCTGCTTTATTTCCTCATGGACTTAAATTACAGCCGAGGAATAAACTTGGTGACATTTTATGGGTCTTTCTCAGGAGCAGATTGTCCCCTGGAAGTACAAATTTGAGTTTTCCATTAGCCCTGAGCTTAGAAGCTTAATGACCTGCTGTCACTCAGACCCTGTTTTTGTTTGTTTATTTTTGTCTTTTGTCCTTTGAAGGCTGCACCTGCGGGTATATGGAGGTTCCCAGGCTAGGGGTCTAATCGGAGCTTTTGCCAACGGCCTACACCACAGCCACAGCAACACCAGATCTGAGCCGAATCTGTGACCTACACCACAGCTCATGGCAATGCCAGATCCTTAACATGGTGAGCAAGGCCAGGGATTGAACCTGCATCCTCATGGATGCCAGTCAGATTTGTTTCCATTGAGCCACCACGGGAACTCCAGTTATGGGCTTCTTAAAGAAAGCAAAAACAGATGATGGCAACTTTGGGTTCAGAATTTTTTGAAATAAAGGAATGCAAGAATGGTAGACACTATCAGTCAGCCTTGTAAATCACTGTTCAGAATTATCAATTCATAGAAAAACTACTACTCATCATTTCTGCCTGACTGTAGACAGAAACTCGTAAAGATGAATTTAGGGGTTTGTTTTTTGTTTTTGTTTTTTAGCTTCCCTGAGGCATATGGAGTTCCTAAGCCAGGGATCAGATCTGAGCCACAGTTGTGCCCTATGCCACAGATGTGGCAACACCACATCCTTAATCTACTGTGCCAGGCCCAGGATTAAGCTTGCATCCCAGTGTTCCAGAGATGCCACCGACCCTATTGTGCCATAGCAGGACCTCCTATAAAGATAAAATTGTTTTTTCTTGCTTGCCTGGAAGAAGTGGTTACTTACCACTGCCCCCCTTTATTTTTTTTAATTTTAGTTTTTTGCTTTTTAGGGCCATATCCTTGGCATATGGAAATTTCCAGGCCAGGGGTCCAATCGGAGCTGTAGCCGCTAGCCTTCACCACAGCCACAGCCATGCAGGATCCGAGCAGCATCTGCAACCAACACCACAGCTCATGGCAGTGGTGAATCTGCAACCCACTGAGTGAGGCCAGGGATTGAACCCACATCCTCATGAATACTAGTCGGATTCGTTTCCACTGCGCCACAACAGGAACTCCCACCACTGCCCTTTAAAAAAAATCAGTTCTTGGATTGAAAGTGACATGACATAAAGGGGACCATTTTAAGGTGAACAATTCCGTGGCATTTAGTACATTCACAGTATTGTACAATCCCCCCTCGGCCTAGTTCTAAAACATTTCTTGTGGGCATTTTTATAGCGATGACACTCCATAATACCTTTGACAATGACTCTGTCTCTCTTCAGCTTTTATAGATCAGATTGATTTTTTTTTTTTTTGGTTTTTCGGGCCACACTCACGGCATATGGAGGTTCCCAGGCTAGGGGTGGAATCGGAGGTGTAGCCACTGGCCTACAGCACAGCTCACAGCAACGCTGGGATCAAACCTGCAACCTCGTGGTTCCTAGTCGGGTTCCCTGACCACTGAGCTACAACAGGAACTCCAGATCAGATCGGTTTTTGTTTCCCTCTTTCTTGGACAGAGCCCGGAAGAGCATCCCCGACACATATGCCGAGAACCTTGTGGCCAGTGGACTCATGACCCAGGAGGAGGTGTCAGAAATCAAAGCCTCCTACTACGCGAAGTTGAACGGCCATTTAGCTAACATGGCCCACTACAGCCCACCTGCCACGCACCTGCAGGCCCACTGGCGGGGCCTGGTTCAGCCGGAAGCGTCCATCACCACCTGGAACACAGGGGTGCCCCCTGACCTCCTGCGGTTTATCGGCAGGAAGTCTGTGGAGGTGCCAGAGGAGCTCCAGGTGCACAGTCACCTTCTGAAGATGTTTGTTCAGGTGGGGAGCCTGGAATTCTCCAGGTATTGTTTGTTCTGTCATGTGTAGCAAAGGAATTGGTGCTGGTCTGGTGTCGTTGGTTGGCGAATGCGTTTGGCAGCTATTTACTGTGCATCATTAGGCTCTAGGAACAGATTCTATTGGTGTTTTGATACTAATAGTCGATAACTCAGATTTTATCTACTTCTGTTTTTCGTCTACTTATCTGTTCACTCATTCTTTTATTAATGCATGCTATGTACCTATGCTACACGAACCTTATTTTATTTTATTTTGTTTTTGTCTTAAAGGGCCGCACCCAAGGCATATGAAGGTTCCCAGGCTAGGGGTCAAATTGGAGCTGTAGCAGCCAGCCTACACCACAGCCACAGCAAGGCAGGATCTGAGCTGCATCTGCAACCTACACCATAGCTCACAGCAATGCCAGATCCTTAACCCACTGAGCAAGGCCAGGGATCAAACCCGCATCCTCATGGAACCTAGTCGGGTTTGTTAGCCCCTGAGCCACGACAGGAACTCATTATTTTAATTTTTAAGTTTTTAATCTTTTATGGCCATACCCACAACAAAGGAAATGTCCTGGGCCAGGGATTAAATCTGAGCTGCAGCTGTGGCACCACTGGATCCTTTAACCCCCTCAGCAGGGCCAGGGATTAAATTTGCACTTCTGCAGGGATCTGAGCCACTAGAGTCAGATTCTTTTTTTTTTTTTTAATACACTTTATTTATTTACTTAGAGATTTTTTTTTTTTTGTCTTTTCGCTATTTCTTTGGGCCGCTCCCTCGGCATATGGAGGTTCCCAGGCTAGGGGTTGAATCGGAGCTGTAGCTGCCAGCCTACACCAGAGCCACAGCAACGCAGGATCCGAGCCGTGTCTGCAACCTACACCACAGCTCACGGCAACGCCGGATCCTTAACCCACTGAGCAAAGGCAGGGACCGAACCCGCAACCTCATGGTTCCTAGTCGGATTCGTTAACCACTGCGCCACAACAGGAACTCCTAGAGTCAGATTCTTAACCCATTGTGCAACAGTAGGAGCTCCTGTTTTAATTTTTAATTTTTTTATTTTTTGTCTTTTTAGGGTTGCACCCATGGCATATGGAGATTCCCAGCTAGGGGTCTAATTGGAGCTGTAGCTGCCAGCCTACACCACAGCCACAGCAACGCCAGATCTGAGCCGTGTCTGCAACCTACACCACAGCTCATGGCAACGCCAGATACTTAACCCACTGAGCAAGGCCACGGATTGAACCCGCAATCTCATGGTTCCTAGTTGGATTTGTTAACCACTGTACCATGACAGGAATTCCAGTTTTTTAAATTGAAGTATAGTTCATTTACAATGTTGCATTCGTTTCAGGTATACAAGAAAGTGATTCAATTATACGTATTTATAATCTTTTTTTTTTTCAGATTCTTTTCCTTTGTAGGTTAGTATGAAATACTGATTAGAGTTCCCTCTGCTATCCAGTAGGCCCTTGTTGGTTAGCTATTATTTTATACATAGTAATGTGTGTATGTTAATCCCAAACTCCTAATTTATCTCACCCCTGCCCCCATCTTTCTTGAACTTGGATGAAGTCAGTATGAATTCTGGGTTACTTTTATTTATTTTTTTTGGCCACAGCATGTGCGAGTTCCTGGGCCAGGGGTTGAGCCCTCTCCACTGCAGTGACAATACTGGATCCTTAGCCTGATGTACCACCAGGGAACTCGCATGGGTTATTCTTAAAACACTAACTTAATTTGTAAGTTTCTAAGTATGGAGACTATTAACACCGTCTGTGTGCCCCCATCTGGCTGGAGAAATGCAATATTGCCACTACCGTTCCCCCTTCTCTCCCTCTTTTGTGCCACCTCCTCTCATCCATCCGCTGGGTTAACCACTCGCCGAGATGCTGTTTGTCCTGCCTGTTTTCAGATGTCATGTAGCTGCCGTCAGACTTCCACGTTACCTCCTTTCTCTTGCATTTAATCTTCTGTTCTTGATCATTAACCATTATTGCATTACCTTTTTTGAATTGAGTGTGAAAAAGGATGATGTGAATTCCTTTTTTTTTTTTTTGTCTTTTTAGGGCCCCACCCACAGCATATGGAGGTTCCCAGGCTAGGGGTCAAATTGGAGCTGCACCTGCTGCCCTACTCCACAGCCACAGCAATGCCAGATCCAAGCCCCATCTGCAACCTACAGCAGATGCTTAACCCACTGAGCAAGGCCCAGGATCAAACCCGCATCCTCAGTCAGGTTCGTTAACCTCTGAGCCACGACAGGAACTCCCCAGGATGTGAATGCTTCAGTTTCCGTTTCCCTCGCCTTCAATTTCACAGTCCCGATTGGAGAAAGTGATGGATGGAACAAAGTTAGACTGGGCCACAGCTGAAGCTCTTGCCTTGGGTTCATTGCTTGCTGAAGGTAAGACACCTCTGCGTGGCTGCACAGCGGGTAGGGGATGCTTTCTCTGACATTTTTTAATATGTGACCCTTGCAGCTTTGAGTTACAACCACCTCTTATCATTTTCATGAACTAGAGAGGTTCTGAAACGTGCTAAATTTTCTTATCTGAACACAGGATTTAATCTTAGTATAAATTATGCTGACAACCTTCGTCAGTGAATAGACTCTGGAAACAAAGGACTCAGTGCTGGGTGTATTGGAAAGAGAGTTTTCTCTAAAAATTGTAGGGCAAATGCTGACCCTCTCTCCTTATACATCTCAGCTTGACTGTGGATTTTGGAACATGGGGCAGGTATATTTTAAAAAGGAGAATCTATTTTCCTAAGGAAAATTCTCAGGATGAGCTGGTGTATAAGAATTCAGGGAGTCCCTGTTGTGGCTCAGCAGGTTAAGAACTTAACTAGTATCCATAAGGATGTGGGTTCAATTCCTGACCCTGCTCAGTGGATTAAGGATGCGGCATTCCTGCAAGCTGCGGTGTATGTCACAGATGCGGCTCAGATCTGGTATTGTTGCTATGACTGGCAGCTGCAGCTCTGATTTCACCCCTGGCCTGGGAACGCCCATAGACTGTAGCTGCAGATGTAAAAAGAAAAAATAAAATAAAACAAAATAATAAAAAAAATTCTGAACTACCATGCCGTATTATTCTTACTTAGGTTATTCATAGGTATCTGGATGTTTTTCCCCTCTTGCTTTCTTAAGGTTTTAATGTCCGACTGAGTGGCCAGGATGTTGGCCGTGGAACCTTCAGCCAGAGGCATGCAATGGTTGTCTGCCAGAAGACTGATGACACCTATATCCCCCTGAACCATATGGACCCTAATCAGAAGGGGTTTCTAGAGGTAGGAGCCTTTATTATCACGTATAAAACCTAGGTGCTGATGGGTTTTATAGCTACAGACTGCTTCTTTTTTTTTGGCTTTTTAGGGCCGCTGCACATGGAAGTTCCCAGGCTAGGGGTGAAGTCAGAGCTGCTGCAGCCTACACCACAGCCACAGCAATGCCAGATCTGAGTCGTGTGTGCAACCCACACCACAGGTCATAGCAACGCCGGATCCTTAACCCACTGAGGGAAGCCAGGGATCGAACCTGCGGCCTCATGGATACCTGCGGCCACGGCAACGCAGGATCCAAGCCACGTCCATGGCCTACACTACAGCTCACAGTAACGCTGGATCCTTAACTCACTGAGCGAGGTCAGGAATCAAACCCGCAACCTCATGGTTCCTAGTCGGATTCGTTTCCGCTGCACCACGATGGGAAGTCCGGGTTCAGTACTTTTTGAAGTAAGGGGCCGCTGGATGGGCAGACGGTGTAGGTCTATCCACTTGGATTGGAAGAAACCTACCAGCGAGGGAACTGGAGCTGTTTGACTCTGGCTCCTTATCTGCAATCATGTAAATGTCAAATAGACATCGTAGCCAGTGTGCTACTGAATCCATTAAAGCAAGCTGACCATGTGGATAATAAGCCAACATTTCCTGCCTACTTAAAAAAAAAAAAGAAAAAAGAACACCTGCTCAAGGGTTCCCTTCCTCCTGAGGGTTGAGTGGCTTGATGAATGTGCCCATTACCACGTATTTCTGTGTGCCTGTCCCTGAGTCACTGTCCTTAGAGTCAAGGGCAGGGGCTGGGTCTCCGCAACAACTAGCATAGTGCCTGGCACATGAAGTCTGTTCAATTATTTATTGAATTAATTAAGCTGCAATTAGGGGCAGTGTATCTTTTTTCCTATTCTAGTCATTTGAGAGTATCGGGTTCACTGGTACTCAATATTTTAAAAAAATGCACTTGTCAAAAGCAAGATTCCAGGACAGTTTCTTAGAGGACATGCCTCTCATCTTTTCTTTTCTTTTTTTGTTTTTTCAGGGCCGCGCCCATGGCATATGGAAGTTCTAGGCTAGGGGTCCAATGGGAGCTGGAGCTCCCAGCCTGCACCACAGCCACAGCAATGCTACATCTGAACTCCATCTTCGACCTACACCACAGCTCATGGCAATGCGGGGTCCTTAACCCACGGAGCAAGGCCAGGGATCGAACCCACAGCCATGATACTAGTCGGCTTCGGAACCTGCTGAGCCGCAATGGGAACTCCTGTTCTGTGACATTTTTTTAAAAAGGCTTTAATGACACCATTTTACTCTGTTTCAAAGGTGGTTCATCTGAGAAATTAATTTTTCAAGAAAATCGTTAATGCCCACATTGCAGCCTTTTTAATGCCTTCCGCTCTTTGCTCTCGCTTTCCCCACACCCTCGGAGAGAAGCTGATCTCCCCTCTCCCAGGGGCGCGGGGATGGATGAAAGCAGAGCAGCCCTCGTGCCCTTCGCCCTTGGAGAGGTTGGCACCAATGCGATGCTTTCCTGTTCCCGACTCGGGTCCCAGCCTCCCTGTCCTCTCCCTTTGCTCCAGGTTAGCAACAGCCCGCTGTCGGAAGAGGCTGTCCTGGGATTCGAGTATGGGATGAGCATCGAAAGCCCGAAGCTGCTGCCCCTCTGGGAGGCTCAGTTTGGCGATTTCTTCAACGGCGCCCAGATCATCTTTGACACGTTCATCTCCGGAGGTTGGTGTTGGCCTGTGGGTGTGTGGTAGACGCCTGGCACCAGCCTCACGGGGGCCATCTCTGCCTATGAGACTCCTATGAGCCACAGCACTCCCACCCCCGGAGAGCTGGGGGGGTGGTCCTCTCATCCACTGGGGCACAGCTGCCAGCAGACCGTTAAACAAGCTGCTGGCAAGAGCGCGTCAGTCCTCTGTCAGCAGGAGGCCACGTCTCCGGGGAATGCGCTGGGCCGTGGGAATCAGTCAGTCCATGTCTTTGCCAGCTCCTAAGAGCTTTGACGTTAGGGTGTGCTCTCGGGCCGCAGTGAGTGACTACGGCACGAGTGCCACGTAGGCAGTGGTGACATAGTGAGCATTTGTGACTAGTGTGAATGGCAGCCTTGAAAATCCACTTCCTGCAAGTGCCTGACAGTTAGGCATCTTTATTATAGTGTTGTTGTTTATTTTATTTGTTTGTTTTAGGGCTGTAGGTGAGGCTTACAGAGGTTCCCAGGCTAGGGGTCGAATCAGAGCTGCAACTGCTGGCTTATGCCACAGCCACAGCAACGCCAGATCTGAGCCACGACTGTGACCTACACCAACCCAGAGTGAGGCCTGGGATCGAACCCTCATCCTCATGGAGACTAATCGGGTTCGTTTCCACTGAACCACAATGGGGACTCCAGTGATGTTACTTTTTTGGTTTTTGTTTTGGCTGTAGGCACAGTATGTGGAAGTTCCCAGGCCAGGGACTGAACCCCCACCACTGCAGTAACCAGGGTCACAGCAGTGGCAATGCCAGGTCCTTAACCCACTGAGCCAACAGGGAACTCTCATCTTTATTATGTTTAATCATCACTTACAAAAGCAGTACCTGCTTGCTCTAAAAAATTCTAGGTATATAAAGCACATGTCTGAGTCTTCCCAGGACCCTCTCCTGGTTTTCTGGGGGTTAGCATTCTTGAATTTTGAGGGTGCACCTCACACCCTCCCCATGGTTGCTTCTCTATGACTTTGTGGTGGTGAGAAAGAAAAGAGCCTTGAAGAGACTGGATTTTGACAGGGCCAGAGGCTGTTCTGGTCACCGCCCCCAGCCTGAGGATGGCAGCCTATGTTTTGGGTGGTGCTGCAAGGAAAGGGAGGAGCTGCCCAGAACTGTGCGCACGGTGGAGTTCCAGGGACACTGCTGTCACACAAGCCAGGACATTCCCGTTTGTGTTTGTCTCCCTCTTGCTAAAGCCCAGTGTGCGCATCCTAATGGGGCTTCAGCCGGTATAATGGATACCGGCAGACCTCATTTTTACTGCACTCCGCAGATACTGCCTTTTTTCTTTTTTCTTTCTTTCTTTTTTTTATTTTAAACAAATTGATGGTTTCTGGCAACCCTGCATTGAACACATCTGTCGGAGTCATTTTTCCAACATCATTTGCTCTTCTTGTCTCTGTTACATGTTGGTAATTTTCACGGTATTTGAAGCTTCTTCATAATTATTATATCTGTTTTGGTGATAGGCAATTAGTGACCTTTGATGGCACTATTGCAAAAAGATTGACTTGCTGAAGGCTCAGATAATGCTTAGCTCAGATAATGCTTATCTTTTAATTAGGATAGGTCGTTTTTTCAGACATAATGCTTTTTGCACACTTAAGAAACTAGAGCGTAAACAGAAATTGTATATGCCCTGGGAAGCCAGGCAATTCTTGTGACTCACTTTATTGTGGGGGCCCGGAATGGAACCTGCAAGGTCTGAGAGGTTGGTTTGTAGTTTCCTCCCAAGGAGAAAGGCGGGGGGGCAACGAATACAGTTTTAGGAGATCCGGCAGCAAACGAACGGGTCTCACTGCGCAGCCGCAAAGGCTGCCCTACGCGGTAGCATCCTCACGCCTGCGCCACTTTGCTGCTTCACAGGAGAGGCCAAGTGGCTCCTGCAGAGTGGCCTCGTCGTCCTCCTCCCGCATGGCTACGACGGGGCTGGGCCGGACCACTCGTCTTGTCGGATAGAGCGTTTCTTGCAGGTATGTCCACCGCCTTCCGGATTCCAAGACATGTTTTCCTGCTTCCTAGGTGTTTTGAAATAGAACTGCCTCCTGCAGATACTTAATATAAAGCTTGAGCTCTAAAATGTTATAGTGTTTGAATGAAACAGATTTAATGCAATGTCAAGATCAGTATCCTTTGGGAACACGATACCTCGAGCATGTTAGTATTACAATTTTATGGCAATGAAAGCGCTGCTTATGTGGCGAAGATCAGTGGTTGCGGAACTCAGCTGATCATCAGAATCATCTCGGGGCCTTTTTATAAGCAGAGATACAGGGACCAACCCCAGGTCCAAGTAGTGATAGTATTTTTAATAAAAGGATGCATGACCATGAACTTCATTTTTTTTTTTTCCCCACACCTGCAGCATATGCAAGTTCCCAGGCCAGGGCTCCAGGGGTCCAGGGGTCAAATCGAAGCTGTAGCTGCCGGCCTACACCGCAGCCACAGCAATGCCACATCCGAGCCACCTCTGCGACGTACACCACAGTTCACGGCAACACCGGATCCCCGACCCACTAAGCGAGGCCAGGGATTGAACCCACATCCTCATGGATACTAGTCATATTCCTTTCCACTGTGGCACAACAAGAACTCCTAATTTTATTTATTTGTTTATTTATTTATTGTCTTTTGTTGGTTTTTTTTAGGGTCGCACCCACGGCATATGGAGGTTCCCAGGCTAGGGGTCCTGTCGGAGCCAACCTACACCACAGCCACAGCAACACCAGATCTGAGCCATGTCTGTGACCTACACCACAGCTCGTGGCAACACCGGGTCCTTAACCCACTGAGCGAGGCCAGGGATCCAACCCACAATCTCATGGTTCCTAGTTGGATTCGTTAACCACTGAGCCACAACAGGAACTCCTTATTTTTTTTAATTTTTATTACTTTTTGTCTTTTTAGGGCCGCATCCATAGCATATGGAGGTTCCCAGGCTAGGGGTCGAATCAGAGCTACAGCTGCTGGCCTGCACCACAGCCACAGCAACTTGAGATCCGAGCCACGTCTGCAACCTACACCACAGCTCACAGCAACGCCAGATCCTTAACCCACTGAGCGAGGCCAGGGATGGAACCTGTGTCCTCATGGATCCTAGTTGGTTTCGTTAACTGCTGAGCCACAACGGGAACTCTGAGGAGCTCCTAATTTTAAATAATAACCCAGAAATGACCACTGCTATCTTTTGGTTGAGTAAGGAGGAGAGGAGAGACAACACAAGTAAAGGCCAGTGAAAAGGCCATAAGGTCCATGGCGGAGAGGGATGGACAAGGCTGAAGGACTGATGGAGTCAGGGTGGTGGTCAGTGGGGAATGCATAAAGCAGGACTTATGGAGAGACACCTGTCATGGGCACCAGGATATTGCCGTGGGAATGGGTTGTTGGGGCAGAGTGGTTGGAGGACATGAGGTTCAAGCAGACAAGATGCCAGGGTTTTGAAAAAATCATCTATATATGCATTAAAATTACCAAGTTCATGTTAATAATTTTATCAAACCTGGAGTTCCCATCGTGGCGCAGTGGTTGACGAATCCGACTAGGAACCATGAGGTTGCAGGTTCGGTCCCTGCCCTTGCTCAGTGGCGTTGCCATGAGCTGTGGTGTAGATTGCAGACGAGGCTCAGATCCTGCGTTGCTGTGGCTCTGGCGTAGGCCGATTCGACCCCTAGCCTGGGAACCTCCATATGCCACGGGAGCAGCCCAAAGAAATAGCAAAAAGACAAAAAAAAAAATTTTATCAAACCTACTTCATCAGATTGCTCTGAGGCAGAAAGAGCCTATGTATATAAATGCTTAGACTAATAATTGACATTTATATTATTTGCTGTTCATTATTTTTATTATCATTTCATGTGCTTGCTCTGTGATTATCTCAAGCCCTTTGCTTACACCACTAATTTTATTTTTAGTCCTGCAAAAGAATTACCATATGCAAAGTGAAGAGTATTTGCTGTTTATATGAGTGCTTGCTTGGAGTTCTCTTGTGGCTCAGCGGGTTAAGGCTCTGGCCTTGTCACTGCTATGGCTCTGGTTACTGCTGTGGCGTGGGTTGATCCCTGGCCTGGGAATTTCTGCTGCCATAGACACGGCCAAAAAAAAAAAAAAGTACTTGCTTCTTTCATTGTGATTATGTTTGTTTATGCCATTTTTTTTTTTTTGGTCCTGTCTGTTCTGTTTCTTGATGTTTCGTATTTATTTGTTAGATTTTTAGCAGTAGATTTTGGATCTCATTTGGTTTTCATGGTGTTGCACTTGACTTTTTCTTTCCTTCTTTTTTTTTGGTCTTTTGAGGGCTGCACTCGCAGCGTATGGAGGTTCCCAGGCTTGGGGTCTAATCGGAGCTGTTGTCACCAGCCTACACCACAGCCACAGCCACAGCCACACCAGATCCGAGCCACATCTGTGACCATCCTTAACCCACTGAGCGAGGCCAGGGATTGAACCTACAACCTCATGGTTCCTAGTCGGATTCGTTTCCGCTGCGCCACCACGGGAACTCCAACTTGACTTTTTCATGTTCCGTTATGCTGTCTTTAGAACTTTCTGCCCTTTAAGAATTTGTTGTGTGTGTGTGCGGTAAGAACACTTAACATGAGATCTACCCTCTTAACAGATTTGTAAGTGTGCAATACAGCACTGCTGACTCCAGCTCTTTAGACTTTATGCATCTTGTGTAACTGAAACTGTAGCAGCTCTTTAGACTTTATGCATCTTGTGTAACTGAAACTGTACCTCTGGACTAGCAACCCCATCTCCTCTTCCCCGCCTTTGGCCGCCACTGTTCACTTTCTGCTTCTATGAGTTTGACTATTTTATTATTTATTTACTTATTTTATATATATATATATATTTTTTTTTTTTTTGCTTTTTAGGGGCACACCCACAGCATATAGAGGTTCCCAGGCTAGGGGTCGAATTGGAGCTACAGCTGCTGGTCACAGCCAAAGCAACACAGGATCTGAGCTGGTCTGCGACCCGCACTACAGCTCATGCCATCACCAGATCCTTAACACCCTGATCGAGGCCAGGGGTCAAACCTGCGACCTCATGGTTCCTAGTTGGATTCATTTCCGCTGCACCACAACAGGACCTCCGAGTTTGACTATTTTAGAATTCTCATGTAAGTGTGGCATCATGCATTGTTTGTATTCACTTAGCACAACATCCTCAAAGTTCATCCGTTACTGCAAATTGCAGAGTTTCCTTCTTTTGATGGGCTGAATAATACTCCATTGTGTGTGTGTTTGCATATATAGATAAGTACACCTGTAAGTATACCACATTTCCTCTATCCATTCATCCACAGATGAACATATAGGATATTTCACTATTATGAGGAGTGGTCATGGACATGGCAGGGCTAATATAATATTTCTTTGAGATTCCTAATTTCAGTTCTTTTGTATAAATATCCAGAAGTTGGATTCCTGGATCAGATGGTGATTCTTTCTTTTTTTTTTTTTCCCTGTCTTTTGTCTTTTTAGGGCCACACCCGCAGCATATGGAAGTTCCCAGCCTAGGAGGTCGAATTGGAACTGTAGCCGCCAGCCTACGCCACAGCCACAGCAACACGGGATCTTAGCTGCATCTGCGACCTACACCACAGCTCTCGGCAACACCGGATCTTTAACCCACTGAGAAAGGCCAGGGATCAAACCTGCATCCTCATGGATACCTCCATGGATACCCCATGGATATCCTCGTGGATACAGTCGGGTTTGTTAACCACTGAGCCACAACAGAAACTCCCAGATAGTAATTCTAGTTAATTACTGGCATAATTAATTCTGCTTAATTTTTTGACCAACTTCTATACTTCTTTCCACACTGACTGCACCCCTTGACTTTCCCACGAACAGTGTACGGGGTTCCTTTTTCACCACATCCTTGCCAACACTTACTTAAAGCTGGCTGTCTTTTGCCTGCTATGTTCTTGTCCTTTTTTCTTCTTCTTATAAAAAGTATTTTGGCTGTATAATATTTACGTTGTTGCTAGGTTATTTTATTTCATCTCGTCTGTGATTGGTAGACCGTGGAGTTTCCCTGATAGGATGTGGGTGAAGTCCCCTTCATTTTCCTTCCCATTTGGTACCAACTCACCTTCTTGGAACAAGAGTTGTGAATAGTCTCTAGTATGTGGGCCTGGGGACGTGCTGTGGGAGGAGAGAGCCCTGCGATGGAGGGTTTTTCCTGCTAAATTCTTGTCCCTTCTGAGATGCAGTAAGTAACTGCCCTGGTCCCAGGGCCCTGCTCTGTGCTCAGAGATGTGTATCACCGCCCTGAGCTTCTGTCTCTCCCTGGCATGTCCTGGCCCTGGAAGCAGCAAGCCTGGCAGCTCCATCCACCTGCACTGAATTCTGTAGAGGCTTCAGCCCCAGATGTTGCCTTCAGGGTTGCCATTCACACACACTCAGCCAGTGGGAAGGGACCCCAGGATTTTGTCAACTCACTCTCCTTTCTTTCCACTGCTTCTTTTGAAAAATTGTTTTTCATTTAAAAAAATTTTTTGAAGTATAGTTTATTTACAATGTTATGTTAATTTCTGCTATTTGTCAAGGTGATTCCGTTATACATACGTACTCTTTTTCATATTTTTCCCATCATGGTTTATCACAGGATATTGGGTATAGTTCCCTGTGCTCTGCAGTAGGACCTTGTTGTTCCACTGCTTTTTCTTTTTTCTTTTTTTTTTAGGGCCACACCTGCGGCATATGGAAATTCCAAAGCTAGGTGTTGAATCAGAGCTGTGGCTGCCTGCCTGCGCCACAGCCATGGCAACGCCAGATCTGAGCTGCCTCTGCAACCTATGCTGCAGTAATGCCGGATCCTTAACCCACTGGGCAAGGCCAGGGATCAAACCCACATCCTTACGAATAGTAGTCAGGTTCTTAACCTACTGAGCCATAACAGGAACACCTGTTCCATGCCTTTTTTTTTTTTTTTTCCTGTCTTTTTAGGGCTACACTGGAGGCATATGGAAGTTCCAAAGCTAGGGACTGAATTGGAGCTGCAGCCGCCAGCCTACACCACAGCCATAGGAACACAGGATCTGAGCTGTGTCTGTGACCTACACCACAGCTCAGGGCAACACTGAATCCTTAACCCACTGAGTGAGGCCAGGAATCGACCCTGCATCCTCATGGTGCTAGTCGGGTTTGTTCCCGCCGAGCCACAGTGGGAACTACTCCATGGCTTTTTTTTTTTTTTGTCTTTTTCTAGGGCCGCCCCCTCAGCATATGGAGGTTCCCAGGCTAGGGGTCTAATTGGAGCTGTAGCCTAGCCTACGCCAGAGTCATAGCAGCTCAGGATCCAAGCCACGTCTGTGATCTATACCACAGCTCACGGCAACGCTGGATCCTTAACCCACTGAGCAAGGCCAGGGATCGAACCTGAAACCTCGAAGTTCCTAGTCGGATTCGTTAACCACTGAGCCAGGATGGAAACCCCTCCATGCTTTTTGAACAGGATTAGGAGCCATGCCTCAGCTTTTTGTTCCAGCCGAATCTTCTGAGATTTCATTGCTTGCCCTCAACTTTTCAACCCTGTTGGCCACTCTACTTCTTGTCTCTAAAACAAACTCTAATTGCCTTTATTTCATCAGGAAAGTGAGGTTCTGATAGAGCATCCTTCCACCATCTGCATCCCACAGTCATTAGCATCTGTATTTTTCAAAAAGTCCCCTCCAGATGCCTCTTCCCTCAGCTGTGTTGGGAAACAAGGACATTAAAATACAGAGACCCAGCAGATGGAGAGAGCCATCCGGCTTCTCGAGGTGAATTCCTCACAAGTCATCCGTTTGCCTTCTGGCATTTTTCTGCAGTGAAGAGACACATCATTGCTCGGGTTCACCAAGGGCCCCGGGCCCCCTGAGGACAGCCTATGCCCTGGGACCTGAACGTGTGCCCCCTCCTTTCCCTTCCCTCCCAGATGTGTGACAGCGTGGAAGAGGGCGTGGACGGGGACACCGTGAACATGTCCGTGGTCCACCCCACCACGCCCGCCCAGTACTTCCACCTGCTCAGGAGACAGATGGTCCGAAATTTCAGGAAACCCCTCATCGTCGCCTCTCCGAAGACATTGCTCAGACTCCCTGTAAGTAGAAAAAGCTGGTTAGTCGGTCTTTCTCTTCCTGTCTTTTTTTTTTTTTTTTTTGCCTGCATTTTCATCTGTTTTCTGTATCTGCCTGTATCTACCTTCTGTCTAAATGATGGAAACATCGCTTTAGTCTTAGTTGGCCATGCTGCTTTCTCTCTCTCTCTTTTTTTTTCTTTTTCTAGGGCTGCACCCACAGCATGTGGACGTTCCCACAGGCTAGGGGTTGAATCGGAGCTGTAGCCACCCGCCTACATCACAGCCACAGCAACACCAGATCTGAGTCGTGTCTGCGACCTACACCACAGGTCACAGCAACACTGGATCCTTGACCCACTGCATCCTTATGGATGCTGGTCGGGTTCTTAACCCACTGAGCCATGACAGGAACTTCTCCTTCTTTTTGCCCATTTTTTCCATCGGCTTGTTGGCTTTTTTGCTGTTGAGTTGTATAAGTTGTTAGTGTATTTTAGAGATTAAGCCCTTGTCAGTTGCATCATTTGAAACTATTTTCTCTTTTTGTTTTTTTGTTTTTTATGGTTTCCTTTGCTGTACAAAAGCTTGATTCAGTCCCATTAGTTTATTTTTGCTTTTATTTCTGTTGCTTTGGGAGACTAACCTGAGAAAACATTTGTAAGGTGGATGTCAGAGAATGTTTTGCCTATGTTCTCTTCCAGGAGTTTGACAGTGTCTTGTCTTACATTTAAGTCTTTTTTTTTTTTTTTTTTTTTTTTTGCTATTTCTTGGGCCACTCCTGTGGCATGTGGAGATTCCCAGGCTAGGGGTCCAATCGGAGCTGTAGCCACCGGCCTATGCCAGAGCCACAGCAACTTGGGATCCGAGCCATATCTGCAACCTACACCACAGCTCACGGCAATGCCAGATCCTTAACCCACTGAGCAAGGGCAGGGATCGAACCCACAACCTCATGGTTCCCAGTCGGATTCGTTAACCACTGCGCCACGACGGGAACTCCACATTTAAGTCTTTAAGCCATTTTGAGTTTATTTTTGTGCATGGTGTGAGGGTGTGTTCTAGTTTCATTGATTTGCATGCAGCTGTCCAGGTTTCCCAGCAATACTTACTGAAAAGTCTGTCTTTTTCCCATTTTATGTTCTTGCCTCCTTTGTCAAAGATTAATTGACCATAGGTGTCTGGGTTTATTTCTGGGTTCTCTATTCTGTTCCATTGATCTCTCTGTCTGTTTTGGTACCAGTACCACTGTCTTGATGACTGTGGCTTTGTAATACTGCCTGAAGTCTGGGAGTATTACCATGCCTTCTGCTTGGTTTTTGTTCCTCAGAATTGCTTTGGCAATTCTGGGTCTTTCGTGGTTCCATATACATTTTTGGATTGTTTGTTCTAGTTCTATGAAAAATGTTATGGGTAATTTGATAGGGATTGCATTGAATCTGTAGATTGCTTTGGGTAGTATGGCCATTTTCACAATATTAATTTTTCCCAAGTATTTATTTAAATAGAGCTCAGGGATAAAATTTCTGTTCATCATGGAAATATTCAAATATTGTATTGTTCCTATTTGTTTTGATTAATTATGTTTGGTTTATAAATTGTAGATTATAAACTGTAATTTATTTCAATCGAAAGAAATAATTGCCCTAGCTTATCTTAGCTATTCTGGCTCACAATATAAATGCTATAAAATGTTGGGGGTTTTTTTTTAAACATTTTTTTTTTCCAATACCCATGACATGTGGAAGTTCCCAGGGCAGAGATCAAACCCACACCACTGCAGTGACAACACTAGAAACCTAACCTGCTGAGCCACATTCGAAGTCCAAAATATTAAGGCATGTTTTTTTATTGATAATGAAGTTGAGTCATCAAAGTGAAATTTTGATTGTTAAAATTTTATCATGGTACCAGATGAAAGGCGATCTTATGTAATCTTGGAAAAATAAATTTATTCTAAGGTATACAGAACAAAAATTTGGGAGGAAAGATATTGTGTTTAATAAATACATGTTTGGGAGTTTCCTTTGTGGCTCAGCAGTTAATGAACCCGACTGGGATCCATAAGGATGCAGGTTCAATCCCTGGCCTTGCTCAGTGGGTTAAGGATCTGGCATTGCTGTGAGCTGTGGTGTAGGTCGCAGATGTGGCTCAGATCCCGTGTTGCTGTGGCTGTGGTGTAGGCTGGTGGCTACAGCTCCGATTTGACCCCTAGGCTGGGAACTTCCATATGCTGTGGGTGTGGCCCTAAAGAGCAAAAAATAAAAATAAAAACTAAGATAAAATAAAATACATGTTTATTTATAGTCCCAGGCGAGAATTTTGATGCTAGCTCTTGGTAAAGATCCTGGTAAGAAAAGTATCTTCAGCTGCTCCTTTCCCTTGGTTGACAGACGTGTGGCTTTTTCTCCCCCTCCTTAGGCAGCTGTGTCAACTCTTCAAGAAATGGCCCCAGGAACAACATTCAAACCAGTCATTGGTGATTCATCTGTGGATCCCCAAAAGTAATCTGATGTGGAACTCCGTTTTCATACTGGGCAGAAGATTTGTAATTCATGGGAAAACCAGTTCATGTTAAGGAACCCAAGTGACCAAATCTTCTCTGTCTTGATACAAGTCCTTTAGTCTATGGGGCAGGAGTTAGAATACCCAATGGAAGAGTGGATTTTGAGACATATGTTGCTAAAGAAGGTTGGCTGGGGCTCAACCCAGCTACAGCGCCCCCACTGCTTTAGCAGTGAGGCATTCAAATTTCCGTGGTCCCCTCTTTCTTCTGGTACAAGTCTTAACTTTAAGATATTTGTCCCCCACCCCACTGTCCCTTTTCTGTCTAACAGGGTGAAGAGTCTAGTGTTCTGCTCTGGCAAACATTTCTATGCTCTGCTAAAGCAAAGAGACTCTCTGGAGGCCAAGAAGCATGACTTTGCCATCATCCGAATAGAAGAACTCTGTCCTTTCCCATTAGATTCGCTGCAGCAAGAGATGAGCAGATACAAACACGTTAGAGGTAAAGGGTCCTTCTCGTTAGGCTCTTTGGCTTTAGATTTCCTGAGACCTGTTTGCATGATCTCAAATGAAACGCCGGTATGGAGCAGTGCGAGTGACTAGACAGCTGAATCTCATCGAATCTGGAGATACGAAAGTAATACAACTAGGAGTTCTCGCTGTGGTGCAGTGGGATCAGTGGTGTCTCGGAAGCCCTGGGACACAGGTTCGATCCCTGGCCTGGCAAAGTGGGTTCAGGATCCAGTGTTGCCGCAGCTGCAGTGTAAGTTGCAATTATGGCCCGGATCTTATTCCTGGCCCAGGAACTCCATATGCTGTGGGGGCGGCCAAAAAATTTAAAAAAAAAAAAAAAAAAGAGAGAGAGAGAAAAGACTATGGTGAGAGTCAATGTTTCTGGGCCTCTTTTGGTATCCCATTCAGTCTCTCCTGCTCTCATATACGACATCTGATTTCTTGAATTTGGAGGGAATCAATGCTATCCTATCACTTATGATAAATCTGGTATAATTTGGCATAATAAATCTTAAAAGATAGGCCTTTTCAACAAGTGGGGCTAGAATAATTGGGTGTTTGTATGCACCTTATGCAGAAATTTACTCAAAGTGGATCACAGACCTAAGTATAAAACTATAAAGTTTCTAGAAGGAAATGGATGAAAATCTTTGTGACCTTGGCTTAGGCAAAAAGTCCTTAGACATCACACCTAAAGCACATTCCAGAAGAGATTTTACAAAGTGAAAAACTTTCTCTGAAAGGCACTGCAAAGAATAAAAGAAAGACAAGCCACAAACTGGGAGAAGGTGGTTTAAATACATGTCAGAGTCCAGCTCCAACAACCAGGTCCGGCAGCCAGGGTGTATACATCCCGATAGGAGATGGGCAGCGTCGGCGAAAGAAATGGAGACGCCTCTTGGTCCCTTCTTTCAGGGCGCTGGACTGCTCAAATTTTATTGGCATCAGTGGTTGATCATATAGACAGTTTTTCACTACAGATTACATCATAGTGTTGAAAGTACGTTGGTTAACTGTTAGGCTTTGTTTTTTGATCACATGGTGCAGTAGCACTACGTCATGGTCTGAAATCTTCAGTTTAACTAAGTTTAGTGAGTACAATTCAAGGACAGACAGGCACAGCATATCATGTGGGAAAGAGGAGACCCAGCACAAACCATCTCTTGGCCAGCCAGTTCCCACAAGCTGAAGAAGTTATACACACAAAAAATTTTGTCTTCAGACTAGTGTCTATCTTCAAAGTATCCTTGGCAGAGAGACAGTGTGAGAAAATACAAATCAACTTAGCTAGCTTCCACTAAAAGTTTCTAAAATCAAGGACAAAACTCACAGCTGGGTTTCTTTTAGTCATGAATAATATATGTCTAACGTCTATAGACCTCAATAAAATCCTAACTCTAAAGTTTACTGTATAACTAGTTAGTAGATAAACACTATGTTTTTGGGTTTTTTTGTTTTTTTTAATTTTGTAAAGTTAATTTTGTTCATGGTAAAATTACAAATGGACCTTTCAAGACTTTTGTCATGCTTGCTGGGAGAAAGTGTCCAGAACAATTGCTTTCCGAAATAAAGCTATCCTGACCAGAAAATCTTGTTTGTACATAAGAAGTCTTAAAATCGGTTCCTAAGATAGATGGCTTCTCTTTTTTTTTTTTAATTTTTATTTTCCCACTGTACAGCAAGGGGATCAAGTCATCCTTACATGTATACATTACAATTACATTTTTCCCCCACCCTTTGTTCTGTTGCAACATGAGTATCTAGACAAAGTTCTCAATGCTATTCAGCAGGATCTCCTTGTAAATCTATTCTAAGTTGTGTCTGATAAGCCCAAGCTCCCGATCCCTCCCACTCCCTCCCCCTCCCATCAGGCAGCCACAAGTCTCTTCTCCAAGTCCATGATTTTCTTTTCTGAGGAGATGTTCATTTGTGCTGGATATTAGATTCCAGTTATAAGTGATATCATATGGTATTTGTCTTTGTCTTTCTGGCTCATTTCACTCAGTATGAGATTCTCTAACTCCATCCATGTTGCTGCAAATGGCATTATGTCATTCTTTTTTATGGCTGAGTAGTATTCCATTGTGTATATATACCACATCTTCCGAATCCAATCATCCGTTGATGGACATTTGGGTGGTTTCCATGTCTTGGCTATTGTGAATAGTGCTGCAATGAACATGCGGGTGCACGTAAACACTATGTTTTAATTGAGTTGGATTCAAATAGGGGAAAGTCCTTTAGAATGAAATTCTTATTATATTATTGTTGTAATTTTGTTAAATCACAAATCACCACAGGAAAATAAGAATGGGAAATAAGAATAATAAGTAAATAATCAGGAAAGACAGGAAAACTGAATAACAAATAAAACAACAGGAAAGACTAGGTCCCCTGAGAAACAATCCATGTTCTCTGGCGTACACATGGAAATTGTTTTCCCAGGAAAGCCCCAGTTCTTCGCCATCAACATCGAGAGCCGTGTAGCCTGAGGCCTGCCCTTGGATTGCACCATACAGGCAGGCTTCAGCCTTCCCTTGGTTTTTTACTGTACAGACAGGCTTCTATCCTGACCAGAAGCCCACCTTCGGCTTGCATTGTTCAGGTGAGCTTCCTTCCTTGGTTAGGAACCTGCCTTTGGGTTTTTCTTCAGGCAAGGTCCCTTCCTCGAGTCCCTGCAGTTTTTTGGATCCCTGCAAATACACATCTCACAAAGGACGATACAGAATATTTAAAGAGCGCTGAAAACTTGAACAGTGAGAAAACATATAGTCCAGTTTTTCAAAAGGTACAAAAGAATTGAACAGGGATTTACCAAACACCCAGAGGCAAATAACCATATGAAAAGCCCCTCAATATAACTAGAGATAGAGAAATGCAAACTAAACCAGATTGAGATATGGAAACATACCTACTAGAATGGCTAAAAGGAAAACAAAACAATATCAAGGACTGATAAGGATGCTGAGCAGCTGGACCCTTATTCACTGCTGGTGAGAATGCAAGCTGGTACAGCTACTCTAGAAAACAGTGTCAGTTTTTTGTTTTTTGTTTTCTTTTTACAGCCGCACCAGCAGCATATGAAAGTTCCCAGCCTAGAGGTGGAATCCGAGCTGTAGCTGCTGGCCTACACCACAGCAACACCGGATCCGAGCTGCATCTGCCACCTGTGCTGCAGTTTAAGGCAACGCTGGATTCTTAACCCACTGAGTGAGGCTAGGGATCAAACCTGCATCCTCACAGAGACAACACTGGGTCCTTAACTTGCTGAGCCACAACAGGAACGCCTAGTTTGTCAGTTTCTCATGCAGTCACACACAGGTTACCACTCAGCCGTCTAACTCCTAGGTATTTACTCAAGAGAAAAGAAAAATCCAAGTGCGAATGTTGATAGCCGCTCTGTTCATAATTGCTCCAAATTGGAAACAACCAGAACATCCTTCAGCTGGAGAATGAAGACACGTTCTAATTGTGTGTGCTACAGCATCACACTTCTCAACAATAAAAGAGTGTGCACCATTGCCCTCGCACAGTCACTGATGGATTTTGCTGATTCCCGGAAGTCAGACCCAAAAGCCTACATGCTGTGAGATTCCGTTTATCCAATGTTCTGGAAAACAGGAAACCGTGGGGATAGAGGAAGGGATCAGAGGTTGCCAGAGGGTGGGGGTGAGAGGAAGAGTTGAGTGCAGAAGGGACAAGGTGAGACAATTGTTCTGTATCATGATTGTGCTGATGGGTAGATGACAACACATTTCCCTTTTTTTTTGGCTCTAGAACTTTTTTTTTTAATTGAAGTTGTAGTTGAATGACAGTGTTGTGTTCAGTTTATGCTGTACAGCAAACTGATTCAGTTATACACACATAATACTTTTTTAAAAAATTATTTTCCATTATAGTTTTTCATTGGGCATTGAATATAGTTCTCTGTGCTATAGCATAGGACCTTTTTGTTTTGCATTTCTTAAAAAAAAAAAGACAACCCTATGCCATATTGGAAAGAGAGATATTTACTTGAGTATATATATATATATGTATAGGTATGTGTGTGTGTTTATGTGTATATGTATACACACGTGTATATGTAAAATGTATATAGCATATGTGTATGTATGTACACACATGTGTAGTGTGTATGTGTAGTATATTGTACATAGGTACTGAGATGAACTTTTTTCTTTCGCAGATTTTACTTGGAGTCAGGAGGAGCCTCAGAACATGGGTCCTTGGTTTTTTGTTTCTCCAAGATTTGAAAAGCAGCTGGCCTGCAAGGTGATAGCTCTTTCTCTCTTGCAGTGTTTTGTGTCTGTGTCTCGTTTCTCCTGCAGCGCCAAAAAATAGGTTTATCTCCTGTTACCAATCCAAATCTTCTTTAAAAAAACCTAAAATATAAAACCTGGTTTTAGGTTCCTCTTTCAGAATAACAGGTTGAGTGCTGGAGTTCCCATTGTGGCTCAGAGGTAACAAACTCAACTAGTATTCATGAGGATGTGGGTTCAATCTCTGGCCTCGCTCAGTGGGTTAAGGATCTAGCCTTGCCGTGAGCTGTAGTGTAGGTCACAGAGGCAGCTCGGATCTGGATCTGGCATTGTTGTGGCTGTGATGTAGCCCAGTGGCTACAGCTCTTATTAGACCCCTGTTTCCATACACCCTAAAAAGACAAAAACCAACCAACCAAACAAAAAAAAACATGCTGCGTGTTTAGCAGGCTGTATATGTGTCCCTACTAGCATCATGTGAAAGAACACTGACCGTCATGAAGCCCTACCCGTGGGCTCCCTTTCCCGGGAGCCTACTGAACATTCTTGGCCAAAGGTCAGCGTCCAGTCCCCTGGGAGGAAAGCACTGAGCAGGCTTGTCTTACAGAAACACCTATGCCAGGCCCACCTACAAAGCCGGTAGACATCAAAGGCCAAGTTCTTGGTTATGCTTTAAGAAGAGAAAAACAGAACTGGAGTTCCTGTCGTGGTGCAGTGTTTAACAAATCTGACTAGGAACCATGAGGTTGGAGGTTTGATCCCTGGCCTCGCTCAGTGGGTTGAGGATCCGGCATTGCCGTGAGCTGTGGTGTAGGTCGCAGAGGCAGCTTGGATCTCGTGTTGCTGTGGCTGTGGTGTAGGCTGATGGCTACAGCTCTTGTTAGACCCCTAGCCTGGGAATCTCCATGTGTCTCGGGAGCGGACCTAGAAAAGGCAAAAAGACAAAAACAAAAACAAAAAAACAGCAGTGAGAACAATAATTGTGCTTCTGTTATCTTTCAATTCTGCTTCGATTAGAACTCAACTCATGTGCTACCAGTCATTTTCACCTGTAAATTGATCTAATTTAAGAAACCCTGTAGTCAAACCAATTTCCATTAACTTAAGGACAAATTGGAGAATATGTCTCACCTTATCATGCCTGGAATTTAGTTGTGTTTTTTTTTGTCTTTTTTTTAGGACCACCCCACGGCATATGGAGGTTCCCAGCCTAGGGGTCCAGTCGGAGCTACAGCTACCAGCCTACACCACAGCCACAGCAACGCAGGATCTGAGCTGTTTGTGACCTACACCACAGCTCAGGGCAACACAGGATCCTTAAACCAGCGGATTCCAGGGATAGAATCCACGTCCTCATGGATGCTAGTTGGGTTTTTTAACTGCTGAGCCACGATGGGAAGTCCTGTTTGTTTGTTTGCTTTTTAGGGACACATCTGCAGCATATGGAAGCTGGAAGTTTCCAGGCTAGAGGTTGAATTGCAGCTGCAGCTGCCGGCCTACACCACAGCCACAGCAACTTGGGATACAAGCCAGATCAGCAACCTACACCACAGCTCATGGCAGTGCTGGATCCTTAACCCACTGAGTGGGGCTAGGGACTGAACCTGCAACCCTCTTGGATACTAGTCAGGTCATTACAGCTGAGCCACAACAGGAATTCCTGCGTTTTTTTTTTTTTTGTCTTTTTTGTCTTTTTAGGGCCACACCTGCGGCATATGGAGGTTCCCAGGCTAGGGGTCCTATCGGAGCTGTAGCTGCTGGCCTACGCCAGAGCCACAGCAATGCCAGATCCGAGCTTCATCTGAAATCTACACCACAGCTCACAGCAACGCCAGAGATCCTTAACCCACTGAGCGAGGCCAGGGATCAAACCTGAACCCTCATGGTTCCTAGTCGGATTCGTTACCGCTGAGCCATGACGGGAACTCCTGCAATTTAGTTTTTAATTGTGACGCGTATCTCCCTGCAATCTATTTTGTGTGATTCATTATTTCCCCAAAAGGTAACTTAAGGTTAAACAACTTCGGGGAAATTCACGCACCTCCTTTGCTGAGCCGAGCAGAGTGCTGATCTAGTCAAAACATTTTATTCCTTTTCAGCTTCGACTTGTGAGCCGACCTGCGTTGCCGGTCTCCGCGGTGGGGATCGGCACCGTGCACCTCCAGCAGCAAGAAGAAGTCCTCGCCAAGACCTTCACCTGACCGTGTGCTTTGAAGAGATGCCACTTCCTTGGAAGAAAACTGGCATAAAAAGGGAGGCTGCTCCCCCCAATCTCTCCTCCATCCGTTGAGTACCACGGAAAGATGCCATCTTTCTAAGATGCTGGGATTGATGAGCAAAAGCTTTAATCCAGAATACACACAACAGCTAAATGAACTCTTCATCAAGACACGAATCCCACAAGTAACTTTCATCCTCCAACATACAGGAGTGTTTTCCTTTCCTAAGATCTGAGCCAGTTGTGGAGCAGGGTCCTTTGCCAGATTGTTTCAGATGCTCCTCTTTCTCATTAACTGAATGTACCCAGGAAAAGTTCTTGAGCCTGAATTCATAGCTGCCTATGGATTACTTCAATGTTACCTCTCGATCTTTTTTTTTTTTTTCACATTTTTAGGGGAGTTCCCATTGTGGTTCAGTAGGTTAAGAACCTGACGAATATCCATGAGGATGCGGGTTCGATCCCTGGCCTCACTCAGTGGGTTAAGGATCTGTCTTTGCCGCAAGCTGAAGTGTAGGTCGCAGATTCAGCTTGGATCTCTGTTGCCATGGCTATGGTGTCGGCCTCAGCTGCAGCTCCGATTGACCCCTGGCCTAGAAATTTCCATATACCAGAAGTACCATTAAAAAAATTTTTTTTCTTGGGAGTTCCCATCGTGTCGCAGTGGTTAATGAATCCGACTAGGAACCATGAGGTTGCGGGTTCAATCCCTGGCTTTGCTCAGAGGGTTAAGGATCTGGCGTTGCTGTGAGCTGTGGTGTAGGTCGCAAATGCGGCTCGGATCCCGCGTTGCTGTGGCTCTGACGTAGGCTGGCAGCTACAGCTCCAATTAGACCCCTAGCCTGGGAAACTCCCATATGCCACGGGAGCAGCCCAAGAAATGGCAAAAAAAAGACAAAAAATTTTTTTTTTCTTTTAAAATTTTCTTAATCTTTTTTCCCCCTCCCAATGTTCTTGTTTTTTTCTTTTTTCGACCCACCCGTGGAATCAAAATCTGAGCCACAGCTACAGCAATGCTGGATCCCCAGCCCACCTCACTGGGCAGGGATTGACTCTTCACCGCCACAGACGCAGTGCAGGATCATTAACCCACTGTGCCTCCTCTCAATTTTCTCGATGCACGTCGTTTCACTAATTTTTTCCTTCTTTAGTCAAAGTCCTTGACTACCTACATTTTCATTTTATGTCATCATTGATGCTGCTTTCCAGCCACTGTGAGGAATTTTGGACAAACACTGTAGTAAAACTGCATTATTCCTGATTTGAATTCTTCAAGATCACTGTTTTACCCATTATCCTGAAATATAGGTCCTGTTAAATACAGATCTCTGGGTGTTTGATCCTTTAGCACAGTATTATTATTTTTTGGCCTGGGATGCAACATGCAGCAGTTCTGCAGTCAAGGATCGAACCTGTGCCACAGCAGTGACCTGAGCCAAAGACGATGCTGGATCTTTAACATCTAGGCCACCAGGGAACTCCTAGCACAGTATTAAGTCTAGGAGTGGAATCAATTTGTGGCCTACTTTGCCATGGTATCTTTTTTTCCCCTAAATTGTTCTTAATATTTTTAATATCAAGTCTCTGGGGGTCTGATATGAGGATGTCAGCCTCTGGTTCACCCATCTTGCCTTAAAGTCCCTGCTGTCATGTGATGTTCACTTGTGGTACTTAAGAATCACTTTAACTTTGATAGTGGGAACTTCCCAACATCAGGTGCTTTGGGGATTTCTAGAGATCACCCCCGCCCTCTTATTCTGAAATTAAGCTGAGTACTGGAGGTATAACTAAACATCAACCAGGTGTAGCTTTACGTTGCTTGGTGCTGCAGAGACTACCATGTACAATTTTTGTGCCAGGACATTATTTTTCTCAGAAATGAGCAAGATGCCAGGATCCTGGAACACCCTCTCCAGGTTTACTGAAGATTCATGATTCACACCTTAATTGTGTACATTAGTGTACTGATTAATTACAAAGGTCAATTTAATAAGAATGGTTAACAACATTGTATGTTGAACTAGGAAAAAAATAAAAATACAGTGTCATTGTTTTTCAGAATTCTTGGTTTCTTGAATTAAAAAAATTTCAAGTCTAAGCACAAAATGAGATGGAAAACCAGATTTTCTTTTTCTTTTTTTTTTGCTTTTTAGGGCCGCACCCATAGCATATAGAGGTTCCCAGGCTAGGGGTCTAATCGGAACTACAGCAGCTGGCACAGCCACAGCAACGCCAGATCCAAGCTGTGTCTGTAACCTACACCACAGCTCATGCAATGGTGGATCTTTAACCCACTGAGCAAGGCCAGGGATTGAACCCGCAACCTCATGGTTCCTAGTCAGATTCATCTCCACCGCGCCATGATGGGAATTCCCAGATTTTTTTTTTTTAAGCTTAGTTTAGATCGCTCCAATTTCTAACTGGACACCTCAGCAGTCTGTTTGTGGTTTCTTCTTACATCTCCAGATGTGTCTTCGGTATCTTAACCTTCTTACTCTCAATCAGCACCGCAATGTGGATCAGCATGTTGAATTACCTTGCAGAAAGGGACCATTTGAAGAATTCCACATCAGATACTCCCATGATAAAGTATGGGATAAAAATATTATAATAAAGTAAAATATTTTAAAAATTGATGATGTGATATTAACATCAATTTATGCTAAATTTCATATTCAATGAAGACTAGAGCTCAAATTGGGTAGTCAGTGAAGAGAAATACATGTTAATAGATATATTAACATTTAAAATCTTTTGTTTAAAATGACATATTATTCTTTTTTTTTGTCTTTTCTAGGGCCGCACCTGCGGCATATGGAGGTTCCAGGCGAGGGGTCTAATTGGAGCTGTAGCCACCAGCCTACACCAGAGCCACAGCAACGCGGGATCCGAGCTGCGTCTGCAACCTACACCACAGCTCACGGCAACACCAGATCATTAACCCACTGATGGAGGCTAGGGATCGAACTCACAACCTCATCGTTCCTAGTCGGATTCGTTAAGCTCTGAGCCATGATGGGGACTCCTAAAATGACACATTATTCTTAGTAAAATAAAATTTTCTTTTTTATAAGAACAATTTTGTTCCATTTTACTAGGTTTTCCATGTACATACCATAAGCAAAAATATTCTAAAGCATAGCCTTTTTTGGTTCTGATTACATTACCTTAGATAGTTTATTATTTAAAAAAATTCCTTGACTGACAATAGATAAAGTATTGCTTTTACAAAATTGAAGAAATACGGTTTAAAGAAATAAAAGAATTTCTTAATTATTATTATTTAAAGAAATTAAGAAGGAAGTCACAGGTTAAGAATCAAGACCTTGGAATTACTGCTGTGGCACCACAGGAGCAGCCGTGGCATCTCCAGAGCATTGGGATGCAGGTTCGATCCCCAGTCTAGCACAGTGGGTTAAGGATCTGGCATTGCTATAGCTGCAACTTCAGCTTGAACCTGTAGGGAAGCCTAGGCCACACAGAGAAGCCATTTGGAGATGTTCAAGCTGCCAGCTTCTGCTGAGGTCTTAGCTGAGAACCAGCTTCAGATGCCAGACTTGGGGTGAGAGAGCCTTCTGACAATTCAAGTCCCCAGCCTTGGAGCTGTCCCCGATGATCCCTAATGGAGCAAAGAGCCACGCGAGCCCAGTCTAAATTGTCATATGTATGTGCATGTGTATGTGTGTATACATAAGTATGTAAGTTTGTTGAAAGACAAAGCTGGACACTAAAGTGGTAAGGACAGCTTTCAGTGGGTAATATACCATGTATGGCAGTAAAGAAAAGAATCCAATGTGAACTAAATCCCACTTGAATGTGTATAGAGATGGCTGGCATTTAAGAGAAACAAGGGAGGATAGAAAGGGGGTAGAATGGGGCCTCAGAGTAGAGTCAGGGAAGTGAAAAATTACAAAGAACGGGAGGGCTTGGTCCATGTGAAAGCCATCCAGGCCTGTTAAGTGGTGCGAACTGCAGTTAGGCTCCTATCCTTCCACAGAGGCTGGGAGCCATGGATGCTGTCCATCTCCGAGTGGAACAAGGGGTCATTTCTTCCGGCAGCCTTGAGCTCCCCAGGCAGATACTTTAAGGGGGCCGGGGTCATCCTAGGGATGGATGTATTAGGAATTACATATTGCATTTATTCAACTCTTTATTGTCCAAGGTAAGGCCTAGTGGAAAAAGGGTTCAGAGGAGCCTGGCTAGAGTGTGGGCAAAGAGAAGTGCGTGTGTGTGCGAGCACTTATGTATTTTGCTTCCTTCTTGGACATAGATCTAAATGTTAAAACAGATCATTGGATTTGGTGATTATAAGTCATTAAGTGACCTTTGAAGTTGCTTGTTTCATCAGGTGTTAGAGCAGAAGTTAGATCACAGGGGTTTGAAATTTGAGTAAGGAGGAATTCCCATCATGGCGAAGTGGAAATGAATCCAACTAGGAAACATGAGGTTGTGGGTTCGATCCCTGGCCTCGCTCAGTGGGTTAAGGATGTGGCCTTGTGTGAGCTGTGGTGTAGGTTGCAGACGCAGCTCAGATCTGGCGTTGCTCTGGCTGTGGCGTAGGCCAGCAGCTATAGCTCTGATTAGACCTCTAGCCTGGGAACCTCCTTGTGCTACCGGTGTGGCTCCAAAAAGACAAAAAAGAAAGAAAAAAAAGAAATAGGAATTAGGAGTTCCCATCAGGGCTCAGCGGTTAACAAACCTGACTAGCATCCATGAGGACGCAGGTTCCATCCTTGGCCTCCCTCAGTGAGTTAAGGATCCAGCATTGCTGTGAGCTATGGTGAAGGTTGCAGACGCAGCTCGGATCTGGTGTTTCCGTGGCTGTGGTGTAGGTGGCAGCTGTAGCTCTGATTTGACCTCCATATGCCTCGGGTGCGGCCCTAAAGATGCGAATAAATAAATAAATAAATAAAAGAATTAAAAATGTGACGCCAGCAGATTTTTAAGGCTGTATTGCTTTCCTTTATACTATGCTGTATGGGAGGGGACAAAAGGGATTAGTCCAGAGGGACAAAATTCTGATCTATTTCGGAGAAGCTAAAGAGTGTAGAGTGTAAGAGGGAGATAGTGGAGCGTTCAGAAGCTATTAACTTGGACAAAATGTCCCAAGTTTCTGAAAACTTCCTAGAGGTTCCAATAATTTGGAAGCAAAATAAAAAGTTTGGGTGACGCTGGCTCTAGGGGCTGCTGTTTCAGGCCTTGGGATCGAATCCGGCCTGCGTTCCTGGGGCTGCCGCTCTGGCTGGCAAAGAGATGACCCTTGCTGGACACTGAGCTCGGAGACGTGCTCCCAGCGTGAAGGCCTGGTTTGCTGTAGCCTCACAGAGCTTCCCTGCTCCAGGACCCCGCGTGAGCACGCCCTCGGGAGCGCCGGCGGTGGCCATGGCAACGCGGTGACGTCAGCGCACCAGCGGCCAACGGCCAGCGCCTCGTCGGGGGGCGGGGCAGGGCGCGTGTCACGTGGCTCGGGGCGGAGCCTGTGCCGGGCTGGCCGGAGCGCGTCGGGAGCTGGCGCCGAGGCCCCAGCCGCGGGACCCGAGCTAAGGCCGCTCCGAGGCCGCTGGGCCCCGCCGGGCCACCGCAGCCGCCGCCATGGGCAGTGAGTAGCGGCGGCGAGGCTCCCGCCGGGGGCGCGGGCGCCGACGAACCGCGGGAGTGGGGTTGGCGCCCGCCCTGGCGTCGTCCGGCCCGCGGGCGGGGAGGCGCGGGCTGCGCCGGGCAGCTGCGGAGGGCGTGGGTTGGGGACCTCCGCCGAGGCGCCGCCAGTGGGAGGCCTCGCCAGGCCAGTTGCAGGGACCCGACCTGGAGGCCCAGGATCTAAGTTCAGTGGGTGGCGAGGAGCGGAGGACCGCGCGGGGAGGCCATTGGTTTCGGGGGCGGGGAGTTAGGCAACCGGGCGAAATCTGGACCACTGTTAATTTTTCAGGGGTTTTGGAAACTCATATTTTTATTCCCAAGTCACCCTTCCTTGGTATGTTAGTTGTGATGAGTGAAGCTCCCTGATTTGTTTCATTTTTTTAAAAGCGATGCATGGCGTGTGTTGTAGTCGAGGAAAGGAGGTTGGTGGTATAGCATTTTCCTTAAATTTTGTATTTAAGTCATTCTGTAAGCATTTACTGAAAACTCAGCATAAGGGCATATAAGCTTTGGGGACAAGGCCTTGTATAATGGGGATCTTTTGAGGGCCGTCTCCCGAACTCAACACCACGTATCTTCACAAATATTCTTACATAGCTGTTCGGGTGATTGTTGGATGAATGGATTACCGCAAACCCAAGCTGTGCACCCATTGGCCAGCCAACTAGGAGACATTTGGGGAAGCTAGGAAGGAAGTAGGGGCGACACTTGGGCTTGAATTTTCAGTATAAAGGGTTAAATTTTGCAACACAGGAGTAGACAAGTGGCAGACAAAAGCATTGCTTGAACCTGAACACGCCAACGCATGTGATCATAAGCCAAGAAACCTGGGAGGGCACGTGGTTGAAATGGGAACGAAAAGGGGGGACGGGGATTCCAGGACATTTCCTGATGGGATTGACGTTGGTTCCGCATTAGAGATGAACGCTTTCCATAATTCACATTTACTTTCAAAATCATCTGAAATGGTACGTGGCTGACACACACCCGCCCATGAGCATTTTCGGCATTCTTCTGCCAGACATCAGTGGCTGCCATCATTTTGGGAGGTTTTATAGCAAGAGTGTAGAGTCCCCTTTTGGCTAACTGCTCAGGTGTCACTCCGCGTGTCAGGTGTAAAACAATTTCGTGATGTCAGTGAACAGAATCCCGTGTTTGTGAGGGAAGATGACCACCGCTAATAGCTCGTTGTGGCTTCTTGTGTTTCTGGACATTGCAGACACTGGCAAAGGCTGAGGAATTGTCATTTTCATCCTCCAGTTCTTTGGCAGGACTTGACTCAAGCCATGCCAGAAGAGAGTGCCTAGCCTTAAAGAACCTTCAATGATCTTTTATATAGTACGAGTTGTCTGGGAAAACAGTACTTTCTAATGAAGTGTCATTGTCCTTACCTGGGCTGATGACTGCACAAGGGCTGAGAGGTCCTTAGGTGGGAGAGCGACCCGCAGTGAATAGTGACCTAAGGAAATGAAGTAGAGATTGAATACAGTGTTTTAAAAACCTGTTTATAAAAGGTGGTGCCGTGATGTTTCTCACTTGTGCATCACGGTGTGTTTTCAGTCCCAGATGCAGTCGGCCCTGCAGTTTCAGCCCATTTCCTGTTGGACTTTCCCCCTCTGATTGTCCTGTTTCCTTCTGTGGTGTATGGGCTTGTGGGTGGCCTGGGTTTGCTCTTTTTGGTGTAGGGATAGTATCCCCTTTTTTGCATATATTAAAGAGCTGGGATTCCAGCATGAGAAAGCAAAATTGTGGCACCAGGATCGTCGCATCACTCTGCTTCTACTGATCAGCCCTTAAACCTTTTGGATTCTTTTGTCCCTTGAATTATTTCTCCTTCCTCATAGATTTGAAATGGAGACCATCATGATTAATTCTTTTGGGGGATGAGGTTGGGATGGATTGCCGTAAAAGAGAACCTTTGTATTTGATTCTGTAAAAAGATACGTCTCTTTTTTTAAAGCTTTGTAATAAGGATATTTATTTATTTATTTTAACAGTCAAATTTTTAGAAGTTATCAAACCCTTCTGTGCCGTTCTACCAGAAATTCAGAAACCTGAAAGGAAAGTAAGTATGATATTTTAGTAGTATAGAGGGTCGCTAAATGACCTATGCTGTTAAACTAGCTAGATTGATTGATTTTCCCCAACCTTTTTCTGGTTGTAATTAGAAAAATATCACCTGATCCTCCTCCTTTGCGAGAGGCACAGAGTAAATAAAACTATTTACAGACCTTTTCAATCTAGATGCTGTATCTTGTGGTTTCAGAAGTGACTGTTCTTGGAGTTCCCGTTGGGCTGCAGTGGGTTAAGAACACTACTGCAGTGGCTCCAGCGGTGGAGGAGGCAAGGGTTCTGTCCCCACCAGGTGCAGTGCGTTAAAGGATCCGGAGTTGCTGCAGCTGAGGCGTAGGTCACAGCTGTGGTTCGGATTCATTCCCTGATCTGGGAACTTCCATATGCCATGGGTGCAGTCATTAAAAAAAAAAAAAAAAGACTCTAAGTTTTGCCGTTTCCAAAGCAGGCATTTTTTTGGCCTGTGTGTTAGATAAGATTCCACATTCTGTCTGTCATGATCCATCGCACTAGGAATGATCCAATCTCTTGGGTCAGTTTTGTTTTTTTTTAAATGGGGTCGACTGTGATGAGTACAGCTGTTTCCCATAAATGGATTGCGGCTGTGCAGGTGTGTCCCTCCCATTTCTGGATTCCTTCCATCCAAAGGAAAATCACAGAGGTGCACTCGGAAGATATTGTGACGGCGTTAGATTGTTCCTTCATCATTGTACATTTTTGGAGCGGAGGCATTTCAATTCCAGAAATACTGTTAATCCCAAACCAGATCTGAGACATTCTTCTACCATACTCTCTGTTTTTCATGAAATTACCCAAAATAGGGAATGGAAAGAGATAAGTAAAACTTTTGTTAAATTTATTGTTTTATTTAGAAGTATATTTCCTTTTTTATTGCTATGAGATTATAAAAATAATTATTCTAGTTACAGGTCAGGCACTGCAAGAAATTCTAGCTTTTCGTATGCTGTGAAACATTGATATACGAGTGTTACAGGCAGTCCTCACTTTGCACAGTACAGTGTTAGCTGTAATGCCTGCATATTGGACGTGTCTTTTCATCCTTTTCATTTTCATTTAACACGGTACAACGCATTGAGGCCTGAATGTGCTTACTTTTTTTTTCTTTTTTTTTTTGGTCTTTTTGCCATTTCTTGGGCCACTCTCTCGGCATATGGAAGTTCCCAGGCTAGGGGTCGAATCGGAGCTGTAGCCGCCGGCCTGCACCACAGCCACAGCAACATAAGATCCCAGCCTCGTCTGCGACCTACACCACAGCTGATGGCAACGCCGGATCCTTAACCCACTGAGCAAGGCCAGGAATCGAACCTGCCACCTCATGGTTCCTAGTCGGATTTGTTAACCACTGAGTCACGATGGGAACTCCTGCATGTGTTTAAATTACTTAATTCTTGGAAAAGTTAAGAAAGATGTTTGAGAAGTTTAGCTCTTTTGTTAGCTGCTACTAACTAGAGTGAGAGTAGTGGTAAATTTTAATAGTAAATAACAGGAGCTTGTCGTGATGAGGAATGTGGGTTATGCTCTGGTATGGATTTTTGCTTTATATTTGCTACTTTGGTTTTGATTGATCATTCTTTGTTTTGTGGTGCAGATCCAGTTTAGAGAGAAGGTTCTGTGGACTGCTATAACTCTCTTCATCTTCTTGGTGTGTTGCCAGGTATGTAACCAAACATTAGACAAATGTCTGTACTTTTCTAAGGTCTTGGTTGGTTAGAACTTGAGAAACTTACTTTTTTTTGTTGTTTTTTGTCTCTTTAGGGCCGCACCCGCAGCATATGGAGGTTCCCAGGCTAGGGGTCCAACCAGAGCTATAGCTGCCGACCTACACCACAGCCAACACCAGATCTGAGCCACATCTGCGACCCACACCACGCTTAGGCAGTGCCGGATCCTTAACCCACTGAGCAAGGCCAGGGATTGAACCTGCAACCTCATGGTTCCTAGTCACATTTGCTTCCGCTGCACCATGACAGGAACTCCCGAGAAACCTTTAGTTAAAATAATAGTTATTTTGGGTATCGTTTTTTTAAAAATTACTTTTGATTAAAGAATAGTTGATTTACAATGTTGTTAGTTTGCTTTTTAGGGCTGCAACTGTGGCATATGGAAGGTCCCAGTTCAAACGGAACTGTAGCTGCTGGCCTGTGCCACAGCCACAGCCAAACTGGATCTGAGGTGTGTCTGCAACCTACACCACAGCTCATGGCAACATGGGATCCTTAACCTACTGAGTGAGGCCAGGGGTCAATCCCGCATCCTCATGGATACTAGTTCTTAACCTGCTGAGCCACAGTGGGAACTCCCATGATGAGTCTCTCTCGTCCTCATTTGTCTGCTGTTTCTCCCCACCTGTGACCATCAAGTTTATGATCCCTTTTCTTTTCTTTCTTTCTTTTTTTTTTTTTTTTAATTTTGTGGCTGCACCCATAGCATATGGAAGTTCCTGGGCCAGGGATTGCATCTGAGCCACAGCTGTGATCTACACCACAGCTGCCACATGCTGAATCCTTTAACCCACTGCACCAAGCCAGGGTTTGAACCCTTGCCTCCTCCAAGACCTGAGTCGGATTCTTAACCCACTGCACCACAACAGGAGCACTTACGAGCCCTTTTCTTGTTGGGCTGCTTTACAGGTTATTTTTCTTTAGATTTTAAAATATTCGTTAGCTTTTACTACTTGACACGTGTGTTCTTTTTGTTTTTTCCTTTTTTTGGCCTCTCCTTCAGCATGTGGAAGTTCTGGGGCCAGGGATCCAGCCTGCGCCACAGCGGCAACTCAAGCTACAGCAGGGACAGACCACGCTGGATATTGAACCCCGGGCACCACCAGAGAACTCCCTATTTTACATGTTTTGAAAGACATGTGTTCTTAGGCGTTGGGGAGGGAAATTCTGTTCAGTTAATCACGGCTTGCCCTCTTAGCCCAGAAAGAGCTTGTTTGCTTTGAAGATCCCCAATCCTGTTTTGTGTGTGTCCATTTGACTGGTTCACTGTTTCCATTCAAGCCTGGAATGCTTGTTTTTTCTGAAGTGCACACTGTGTTTTGTCAGGCTGAAACTGATTATTTTATGTAATATAGGGAATTGTCTGAACATTTGCAACTTGGGGAGTCATAGAAAATAGCTTTTGGGGTGCCTGCTGTGTTGTTGCTGCAGAGGTGCAGGTTTGATCCCCAGCCTGGCACCGTGGGTTAAGGATCTGGCATTGCTGCAGCTGTGGTGCAGGTTGCAGCTGCCACTTGGATTCAGTCCCTGGCCCCAGAACTTCCATAAGCCATGGGTGTGGCCAAAAAAAAACAAAAAAAAAACCATGGTTCTGTTGTCCAGCTCTTGTTGGACGTGGTCCCGTAGCTGTGGAACTTAGGAGGAGGAATAAGTTAGACACTGAGTTTGGTGATCCGTCGACTACAGGAAAGGGGGGAATCTCATTACTTAGGGGAGGGGGGCTGCCTTGTTCGTGTTTATAACCCCACAAAGCATCTAATCGTGGACCTAATGGCTGTCTCTGTGAGGTCATTTAAGGAAAGGGGTTTGATTGATCTCTTCCCAGCTTAGGGAGTGTGGTGGTACGGGCTGTCCTGTCGTGTTAACTGGTTTTTATGCAATGACTTACCTCCTCCCCATCTGTCACATTAGGCGAAGAGTGTTTGCAGCTATAGAGCGTGCATAAGATGTCTGTGCTTCTTGCTTTTGCTAACCCAGCTAATAAAGTCAGCTGTCTAAAGAGGTTTAGGTTGACCAGAGGGACTGTTTATTTTTTATTTTTATTTTTTCAGAGGGACTGTTTAAAATTGCTGGCAGGATCTTCTGGAACTTTTTTTTTTTTTTTCCTGGTCTTTTGTCCTTTTAGGGCTGCACCTGAGGCATATGGAGGTTCCCAGCCTAAGGGTCTAATTGGAGCTACAGCTGCTGGCCTACACCACAGCCACAGCAGTGTGGGATCCGAGCTGCATCTGCGGACTACACCACAGCTCACGGCAATGCCAGATCCTTACCCTTCTGAGCGAGGCCAGGGATCGAACCCGCATCCTCCTGGATGCTAGTTGGGTTCGTTAACTGCTGAGCCATGGCAGGAACTGTCTGCATTGCTTTTATTTTCGTTAAAACACTTTACTTTTAAGATGTGTTTGTTTTGTTACAGAACATGAGATGGAGTGTTTTTTAAGTATTGCGAATATTGAGTGAATGCCTTATAAATTAAGTTCAAATTTAACTTATGTACTGCGTTTTTGTAAAATATTTTATGTGATCTATAGATACCCCTGTTTGGAATCATGTCGTCAGATTCTGCAGATCCTTTCTACTGGATGAGAGTTATTCTCGCATCCAACAGAGGTGGGTGCTTTTCTCTTGCCTGCACGCTAGTGCTGACCTCACGTAGACACGAAGAGGTGGGAACCACTACTTGTTGATGTCTGTGGGGAGGGATCATGTGGTAAAAGAAACTCACGCTTAGGAGAAGCGACCAACGTGTAAATAATCACAAACTGTGTATTTGGAGTTGCTGTCATGGCTCATTGGTAACGAACCCAACTAGTATCCACGAGGACATGGGTTTGATCCCTGGCCTTGCTCAGTGGGTTAAGGATCTAGCCTTGCCGTGAGCTGTGGTGTAGGTCACAGACAGACGTGGCTCAGATTGTGCGATGCTGTGGCTCTGACATAGGCTGGCGGCTACAGCTCCGATTGGACCCCTAGCCTGGGACCCTCCTTATGCTACTGGTGTGGCCCTAAAAGGACCAAAAAAAAAAAAAAAAAAAAAAAAAAGTTGTATTTGTTATAAAGGAAATGCGCCAACATTTCAGATTTGCATAAAGCTGAAAATGAAAGTCTCACTTCTTGGGGGTTACTCCTGGGAGGACAGCACATCAGTGAATATCCATCCAGATTTTTCTCTGCATATATATTCACATACATGAATTTCTATACCTTTTTTTAATAAGAGCTTTTTTTCTCAGCCGCAGTATGCAGCAGCTTAACCTGGGATCTTGATTCCCAGGCCAGGGGTTGAACCTGGGCCACAGTGGTGCAAGTGCTGAATCCTAACCACTAGACCACCAGGAAACTCCCTATAGTTTTTTTTTAAACTGAAAAATAAAATCTACTATGTAACTATTCTGCTCCGTGGTGTGTTTACTTAATATGCTGGATAAGCTGTTTCACTGAGTGGCCATATACCATTCTGATATATGGATATGCTCGATTTATGTAATCATCCATTCATCAGGTATTTGTGGAGTCCTTACTGTGAGTAGAGCTTTGTGTTGAGTGCTGATATTAGAGTTGTGATCAAGACAGTGTTCCTTTTGTTGTGGAGTCACTTTCTGTTTTGGGTGGTACACTCTACAGGACGTATATTTTGGGAGAAAGAAGGGACATTTGAGCAGAGACCTGCCAGACATGAGAAAGGAGGCTGTGTGAAGATCTGGGGAGGAGTGTTCTAGGGAATAGCAAGTGCAAAGGCCCTGAGGTGCAGCTATACTTCCTATGTTCTGAGAACAATGAGGAGGATGGTGTGGCTCAAAGAAAATAAGGAAGGGGGGGTGTGGTGGGACGTGATGCTGCAGATGAATCCAGGAGTCAGATGATAAAGCTAGACAAGGCAGGCAGTGTGCTCTAGGAATGGTTCTCTTAGGGTTTTCTGTCATGCATTCAGTGTTTTTCCCCCAATTTTATATCATTATAACCAATGCTACCATGAATACTGTCACACTCTCCTATACATTTTTATTTTATTTATTTTTTATTTTTTGGCCACAGTGTGCAACAGCTTGACATGGGATCTCAGTTCCCAGACCAGGGATTCAGCCATGGCTACAGTGGTGAAAGTGCTGGATCCTAACCAGTAGACCACCAGGGACCTCCCCTCCTATGAATTTTATTTTTTTATTTTTAATTGTTTTTGGCCATGCCTGTGGCATGTGGACGTTCTTGAGCCAGAGATTGAACCTGTGCCACACCAGTGACAAAGCCAGATCCTTAACCTGCGGAGCCACAGAGGAACTCCCTATAAATTTTTAATAGAATAGATTTCTAGAATTTTGACTGTTTGTTGACAAGGAACGTTACTTGAGATACTGCTGAGTTTTCTTCTGAGAGTTTTGAAGTATTTTACACACTCCGCTATGGTGTATGAGAATGACCATTTCTCTTCCAGCAGTGGTCATAGTTATCCTTTAGACTTTGTCAGACAGGCACACGCTGCTATCTGTTATTTAATTTGTATTTCTTTGTGTGTTGGTGAGCTTGAATATTATCTTACATTTTTATTGAATATTTGTGTTTCTTCTGTGAGTGGACTTGTTAGAAGTCATAGGCAATTACTGGCCAGTTTAAACGCAAAAATGGAATTTACTGGAAGGATACTAGTTATTTTTTGGAATTCAAAGAGGAGGTAGAACAAGCGAGCTTTGGGGAGAAAGAGCCGGGCAGTTTTGGAGCTCAGTGTGGTTCTTTGACTCAGTTCTGGATTCCAGCTTAACCAGGATTTGCACCAGACCCAGTCAGCTGTGCTTAGAGTTGCCCGGTGACCTAGTACAGATTTGGGGGCTCTGGTTCCTCCTATATACTTGGTATTTTCCTGAGAAAGACCATTATTGGGAGTGGCTTTGCCTGTGGGATGTGAAAGTTCCTGGGCCAGGGATTGAACCTGCATCATAACAGTCACCAGAGCCACTACAGTGACAATGCCAGATCTTCAACCCACTGTGCCACCAGGGAACTCCCATTTATCTCATGATTTTTCTGTTTTGGGGGGGTTAGGCTATATTCCCCATGTCGTACAATACATTCTTGAGCCTGTCTTACACCCTGCCTCACCCTCATATTGCCCTTGCCTTCTTCCCTCCCTGCCCTTGTAACTTCTAGTTCGTTCTGTGAGTCTGTTTCTTTTTTTTGTTATAGTCACCAGTTTGTTGTATTTCTTAGATTCTACACACAAGTGATGTCATACAGTATTTGTCTTATTTTAGTTTTGCTGTTTGCTCATTTTAAAATTCTTTTCTGGAGTGCCTGTTAGATGGCTCAGTGGGTTAAGAACCCCACTAGTGTCCATGAGGATGCGGGTTGGATCCCTGACCTCGCTCCGTGGGTTAAGGAAGCTGCGGCATAGGTCGCAGATGCGGCTTGGATCTGGTGTTGCTGTGGCCAGCTGCAGCTCCAGTTCCGACCCCTCGCCTCGAAATTTATATGCTGTGGGTATGGCTGTAAATTTTTTTTAAATAAAATTCATTGTTAGGAATTCTTTGCCTCTTAGAGATACGAGCTCTTTGTCATACATGTTTGAATATTTTAAACTATTCTGTCTTTTGCCACTTGGAGTTTTCATGGTTGTATCTAATCACATCATCCGTCTTTTTCCTTGTGGCTTTTCGGTATTTTGTCGTACTTAGGAAGGCTTTTATAAGATTATAAGCATACTCCCTTCTAGTACTTTTGTTTTTTGTCTTTTATGGCTAATTTTTCTAAATACCTGGCCTTGATTTTGATGTAAGTCATGAGTTAAGGTATCTAGGCTTAATTTTCTATAAATGGCCAGTTATTAGCCGAGGTCCATTTATGCTTTTCCCTGCTGAACTGAAGTGCCGTATTTCCTAGATGAACTGTTCATTAAAGCTTGATTGGATTAGTTTTTGGACTTAGATCCATTTGACAGTTATAAATTTTGGTGATTTCATATAAAAAGAAATGTACCTTCCTGCCTCTTTCTTGGCTTTAACAGTAAGACGTGTTTTTATCTTTTACCGCTGAGAAATCCTCTGAGAAGGTAAGAAGAATCCTTTGCAGATGGAATCTTTTTTCATATGGAGGGCACCTTTCCATTATTTATATAAGCCAGGATTTAAAGTTGTGATGTGACAGAATCACCAGTGGAAACGTGGTCTTGGCCAGTTTCTTAGTTTTTTCATATTACCTTACACACTTGGTGTGTTTGGCTTTCTTATTTTTTTCCTAAAAGTGTAATGCATACTTTCTGCAAAGAAAAACTTGGAGGAGTTCCCGTCGTGGCGCAGTGGAAACGAATCCAACTAAGAACCTTGAGATTTCGGCTTTGACCCCTGGCCTCACTCAGGAGGTGTAGGCCAGCAGCTCTAGCTCCGATTAGACCCCTAGCCTGGGACCCTCCATATGCCTCGGGTTCGGCCCTAAAAAGACAAAAAAAAAAAAGAAAGAAAAGCTTAGAAAATGGAGAGAGGCAAATAAAAAGAATAAAAATCAGATAATAATACAGACATCTTGATAACCAAACTAAAATAACAGGGAATGATCTTCCACTTAAATGAAATCAAACTGTATATATAATTTTTGAATGTTTTTTCCTACCCACTATGTCATTAACATTTTTCATGCCACTATTTTATTTTATTTTTTATTCTTATTTTTTTGTCTTTTCTAGGGACGCATCTGCGGCATACGGAAGTTCCCAGGCTAGGGGTTGAATCGGAGCTGCAGCTACCGGCCTACACCACAGCCACACGACATGGGATCTGAGCCTCATCTGCGACCTACACCACAGCTCATGGCAATGCTGGATCCTTAACCCACTGAGCGAGGCCAGGGATCGAACCCACAACCTCATGGTTCCTAGTCTGGGTTTGTTAACCACTGAGCCACAATGGGAACTCCCATGCCACTATTTTATAATGTTGAATTTGATGACTTTATAATTTTAGATTTTGAATTAGAGTCACAAATATGCTTAAATATAATTTTTAAAATTAATTTGGTATTTAATTTTTGGGCTTAGTATGTAATTTTTAAATTGTGCACTAAAATAAAATTTACATTAGTACATTTAAAGATGGTTATTTGGACAGAAATCCTGGATGATGCTTTCAAAGGATTTCTTTAAGAATTTCAGTTTAGGAGTTCCCTGGTGGCTTGGTGGGTTAAGGATCCAGCATTGCCACTGCTGCTCGGGTAACTGCTGTGGTGCAGGTTCATTCCCTGGCCTGGGAACTTCTGCATGCCGCAGGCATGACTAAAAAAAAAAAGTAATTAAGTCTAGAATGTACAGAAACTTAAATTTTTGTAGTCTATATAGTAATTTTGACTCAATGCATTGTTTGCAGGTTGTGTTAATAAATGAGTCTTTAGCAATTAATGTTTAAGGAATGAAAATTTGTGTGTTAACATTTAAGCATGTATTTCAGTAGACATAATTAAGGACTGGGATGTTTCTGAATTAATCTGCATTGGGTTTACTACGGATTATTTATTGCTTTCCACTTCCTTTGTAGGAACTTTAATGGAATTGGGTATCTCCCCAATTGTAACATCTGGTTTGATTATGCAGTTGTTAGCTGGAGCCAAAATCATTGAAGTTGGAGATACACCCAAAGATAGAGCCCTATTCAACGGAGCCCAGAAACGTGAGCATTAATACAATTAAAGAACCTTTTCCAAACAGACGAGTTCGGTGGGAAAGCAGGTTTTCCCGTCTCTTGCTCTGAGGCTGTGAGCATGTCCTCCTCTCCCCGTCTCTGTCAGTGTTTGGCATGATCATCACCATCGGCCAGGCCATCGTGTACGTCATGACGGGCATGTACGGGGACCCTGCCGAGATGGGCGCCGGCATCTGCCTCCTGATCATCATTCAGGTAAGAAGTGCGTCGTACACATGCAGACAACGGTTGCGTCCCTCTTCCTCTTGTAACCTTTCCTCAGGCGGTGGATAGATGGCTTTTCTTAACCTTTGAAATCATTTTACTTAATTGGAGTATGTTCATTATTGAAGTAAAGTCTATAAAATGGTGTTGCTATAAGAAGTTAAAATTTACTGGAGTAGCCCCACAGACGTGTAATAAAAGCATCATGGCTCAGCCGTACAGCACAGGCTCTAAGATGCACCTTTTCCCATTTTGTTGACTCTTGAGGTCAGGGTGCTTGGCGAGGCGATAGTGTCTGGCACTTGCCCTCGGCCAGGTGGCAGTCCTGATGGTAGTCGATGCCTGCCTGTGCGTGTCAGCCGGTCACAGCCGTTTATATCATTTCATCAGCTGGTTATATGTGGCGTGTAACCATGTCATGCCACTGAGTTTAACTGCTGTTTATATAACATGTCATTGAGTTCAGTGGCTGTTTGAAGTCTTCCAACAACCCACTGTGATTTATTATTGAAATGAAATTGTATGTAAACAAATGCATAGGAAGAACAAGTTAGATGATAAACATCTAAGTCTAAACTTTTAATACATGGAAAATAAAAATTCTGTGTAATAAGTTATTGTGTCATAGTTGTTTTTTTTGTTTGTTTTGATTTTTTTTTGTCTGTTTGTTTGTTTTTTGCTTTTTAGGGCCGCACCCGTGGCATGTGGAGGTTCCCAGGCTTGGGGTGGAATCGGAACTATAGCTGCTGGCCTACACCACAGCCATAGCAACACGGGACCCGAGCCATGTCTGCGATCTACAGCACAACTCATGGCAATGTTGGATCCTTAACCCACTGAGCAAGGCCAGGGATCGAACTCGTGTCCTCATGGATCCTAGTTGGTTTGTTAACCACTGAGCCACAAAGGAAACTACCCCTATTGTCATAGTTTAATTGGCAGTAATTTTTTTCTTAGTTGTACACAAAACAATGGCATTACAAATAATAATATCTTACAGTCTATGAAATACCATATAAACATACATATATATAGTCTGGATTTTTTGAAATGGATACTTTGGAATGGGATTTTTAATTTATTTTATTTTATTTTATTTTATTTATTTTTTTGGTCTTTTTTTTTTGTCTTTTCCAGGTCCACACCCTCAGCATATGGTGTTTCCCAGGCTAGGGGTCTAATCGGCGCTGTAGCTTCCAGCCTCCGCCACAGCCACAGCAGCTCGGGATCTGAGCTTCGTCTGTGACCTACACCCCAGCTCACGGCAACGCCAGATCCTTAACCCACTGAGCGAGGCCAGGGATCGAAGCTGCAACCTCATGGTTCCTAGTCAGATTCATTAACCACTGAGCCACGACGGGAACTCATAGAATGGGATTTTTAAAGGCCAACATAATTTTTGCTCTACTAAGTATCTTAAAATATGTAAAATTTGTTGGTTTTTTTTTTTTTTGGCTTTTAGGGCTGCATCTGTGGCATATGGAAGTTCCCAGGGTAGGGAGTTGAATTGGAGCTGCAGCTGCTGGCCTACACCACAGCCACAGCAACGAGGGATCCAAGCTCCATCTTCAGCCTACACCACAGCTCACAGCAATGCTGAATACTTAACAGAGTAAGGCCAGGGATCGAACCCATGTCCTCATGGATACTAGTTGGGTTCGTTACCGCTGAGCCACAACAAGAACTCCAAAATATGTATAGTGTGGAAGCTATTTCTCGAATGTAATCCTTAAAAATAATTTAGAGAAGTTGCCCAAGTATGGATTGTACTTAAGTTAATGGTTATGTACTGGAGTTTTGAAAAGAGGTTTAAGTTAAACACTCAACATCTAGAGTCCTGATTATCTTGGAAATGGCTCTTATACACTCTATGAAATTCGGATTAATTTAGAAAACTGCTTTTTTTTTTTTTAGTGGTCAGAGGATCAAGGTCAGAAAAATTGTTGAAACTAAAACACAACTTTATTAGTAATAGTTCTATATACACATATATGCAGAAAGAGAGAAATTAGACCATTTCAGACTTGCGTCGTTGACCGTCTCTCTTTTTTTTTTAATAGGAAATCCTAGTAGGAAGCAAGTTGTAGTAAGGAGCTGGTTTAGCCAGGATGATTCAGAACAAGGAGAATGGGATTGCTGAGGTATTTCTCAGGCATCACTGACACACATCGCATATCCTAGGACGTTTCTAATAAAATGGAAATATTTTGTCTTTTGACCAGGAGAGGCATTTTTAATGGACTCTTAGGTAGTTTTCTGGAAGAGCACGCAGTTGGTATTCATTTTTTTTACCACTGTTCTATTCAGTGAGGGGCTGTCACTTCTGCTGTCTCATTCCCCTCATAGGCATGCACGCTTTTATCTTATTCCTTTAATTATGGAAGTTACTTCCTATTTAGATTTCTCTAAAATTCCTTTGTCCAATTAGAAAAGCATGAGTTTGATTTTCACCAGATAAAGACGAATCACTCTCTAGTCTGATGGTGGGAGCAGGGGTTTGGGGAGCTCCTATTGTTTCAGAGCTGCCTGTGTGATCTTGGACAGGTCAGTTCATCAAAAGCCCGCGATAACGCCTCATGGTTGGCTGATGGTCCGTCCGTGGACCGCGGTTCTGTGCTGTCCAGGGAGGGCTTCGGTATTTATGATGGGGAGTATGTACTTGTTACGTAATTGTGGTCAAGATAAAACCTCAGTAGTTAAGTCCTAACTTGTCTTTTATCTTGTCAAATTGTTAAACGTGGTTTCCAAACAGTAAAGGATTCCTGAGCTCTCTTAGAAGTTTTGAGGATTTTACTTTTTTTACAGTCCATTGAAAGTCAAACTAAAAGAATGGGAATAGACAAGTTAGGTTCTGTACAGCCTTGAAATGACACTTAAAACACTGTAGGAGTTCCCGTCGTGGCGCAGTGGTTAACGAATCCGACTAGGAAGCATGAGGTTGTGGGTTCGATCCCTGGCCTTGCTCAGTGGGTTAAGGATCCGGCATTGCCGTGAGCCATGGTGTAGGTCACAGATGCGACTCGGATCCTGCATTGCTGTGGCTGTGGTGTAGGCCGGTGGCTACAGCTCTGATTAGACCCCTAGCCTGGGACCCTCCATATGCCTCGGGAGCGGCCCTAGAAAAGGCAAAAAGACAAAAAAAAAAAAAAAGCAAACACTGTAAGGTAAGCGTGCTTCAAGTGGTGCCCTGTAGTTTTCTCTCTTTCTTAACAGGGCGCACGGGGTGGGCTGTGTGAGCCTGAGAGCTGGGAGGGATGGAAGCAGCGTCTCCCAGCTTCTGGAGGAGGGGCTGTCTTTGAAGTGGGGACAGCTGCCGACTGGGGACATTTTATTCCCATCCTCATTAGTGACCGAAGTGCAGGAAAGGAGTCATGACCACAGAGGTCACTTGCAAGCTGATGGCTTATTTTTATGAACACTTTTACTGAAATGTCTGAGGAAAGAGGAAAATGAAAAACTTTTGATTTCACGTAAAGTTAGTATGCTTTTATCAAAAAAAAAAAAATTATGAGCTTAAGAACCTGCTGACCCTTAGATGCCTTCAGATTTTTCTTCGGTTTTTGTCATTGGATGTATCAAATGCATTTGTACATTGTTTTAATCTGTACACATTTGTCTCTATTTTTGACATTCTATATATTTTATATCGAATCAACATATAAATATGTAATACTTAAAAATATACCAACATAGTTCACATACTTTTCCTTTAATGGCCTATAAAATTACCTCTTGTTACTGCTTCGTAGTTCATTTGGCCTTTCACTTACTCAGAGCCGTTTAGAACGGTTTCAGTTTCTTGCTGTCATAAATACTACAACTGTGAATGTTTCTGTTTTTGTGTGCTTTTCAGTAGTCCTTATTTTCAAACATGGTGAGAGAAATGAAAATATACTTTGAAAGTCACAGTCTGCATTATAATATAACGACATTTCCAATCCTCTGATTTGCAGAATTGGCCTCCCACTAGACTAAACTGGGTTAAAAGACTCAGAATGTCAATTTTTTTTTTGTCTTTTGTCTTTTCGGGGCCGCACCCGCGGCATATGTAGGTTCCCAGGCTAAGGGTCCAATCGGAGCTGTAACCGCCGGCCTACGCCAGAGCCCCAGCAACTCGGGATCCGAGTCACATCTGAAACCTATACCACAGCTCACGGCAACACCATGAGGTGTGGGTTCGATCCCTGACCTCTCTTAACCCACCGAGCAAGGTCAGGGATCACACCCGCAACCTCATGGTTCCTAGTCGGATTCGCTAACCACTGCGCCACGACAGGAACTCCAGACTCCGAGGGTCCTTAACCGTGATTTTGCAGCCGTTGGGTTTTAAGTGTTGAGAATGCTGGGATTTCAACGTAGTCAATGATGTTCACCCTCCCCTTTCTCGAGTGTATTCTGGCTTCAGCTTACTTGCCTTTCTTTCCCCACAGTTGTTTGTTGCTGGTTTGATTGTGCTGCTGTTAGATGAGCTGCTACAGAAGGGTTACGGCTTGGGGTCTGGTATTTCCCTCTTTATTGCCACCAACATCTGTGAGACCATTGTCTGGAAGGCCTTTAGTCCCACCACCATTAACACTGGCCGAGGTACAGTGCACGCGGCTGCACCTGCACGGGTCCCGCTGGATGTGCGCTGAGAGGAACACGAGGTGGTGCCTTGCCGTCCCGGTCGGCCTCGGATGCTGATTGTTCCAAGGCCGATGAGCAGAGATCAGTGAAGTAGGAAATACTACTTCAGCAAGGAGACTATCTAAAATGTAGCCTCTGCTCACTTAAAATTTCAGTGGTTGCAAGCATTTAAAAAACTTTATCTGCCTAAGCCATTGCTGCGGAAGTACTGACTTTGATTTCAGCATTCCTAGAGGGCTGAAACGAGAGTGGGTGAAACTTTTCAGACGAAAACCTATTTCTGTTTGCACCATCAGGGAGCACCAGTACTTTTGCAGCTGTTCTCCTTGGCTTTGTAATAGCACTTCAATTTTGAACTATTTCCTTGTCGTGCCTTACCCATCTCTGCTTCTCTCAACTGCCATCCAGGATTTGTAATGGTTAACAACTAACCTGGTCCCAGCCTTAGAAAGTAGCAGGGATGGTGACTGACGTACTTGGTAAACTGAACTTAAGGGCGAGCCCGCAGAGGAACAGACAGCGCTCTCTGCTTTGCTGCTGCTTCTCCCCACCTCCGCTCTCCTGCCCCCTCAGAGTCCTTCCCTTCCCGAACCGAAAGGCCAGGCGAGTTGTTCTGAGTGAAGTAGTTGCTTTAGTCCGTTCACCTTTTCCTGTTTTCATCAAGAATAGTCTCTTGAGAAAACTTCAGATTTATGCTAAAAGAAAAAAAAAAAATCTCCTTGCCCCAGTGAGGTAAGGACTTGGAGAGGCTCCACACGTGGGCGTATCGCGAAACAAACGTGGATGACTTACTGTGCCTCGTATTTTCTGCCTGGTCCTGGAGCTCTGGGGTTACGTGTCGTGACTTTGGGGACGACTGTGCGTGATGAGGCTGCGGCTGACTTCCGTCTCCCCTTCTCAGGTACGGAGTTTGAGGGGGCCGTCATTGCCCTCTTTCATCTCCTGGCCACCAGGACAGACAAAGTTCGAGCTTTACGGGAGGCTTTCTACCGTCAGAATTTGCCCAATCTCATGAACCTCATTGCTACGGTTTTTGTGTTTGCTGTCGTTATCTACTTTCAGGTAAGTCTCCTGTCCTGGCTGAAGTCGGGGGGTGTGGATTTTTACTTGGCTCCGCGAGACCAGGATGCCGTCTGAGATGTTCGCGCCAACAAGCCAGTGTGGGCAAATCTGCTTCAGCAGATGATTCCGCTGCTGGGTCTCTACGGTACCAAATGGCAGTGGTTAGGCCGAGAGGAGGATGCCTCTCTGCGGGCGTCGGTGTGGACGGGAACGCGTCTTGGCGTCAGCCTCGCCCGCGTCCTGCCGGCCTGCGGCTCCTGTGACCCGCGTCTGCCCTTCCCTCCTCAGGGCTTCCGTGTGGACCTGCCCATCAAGTCGGCGCGGTACCGAGGGCAGTACAGCAGCTACCCCATCAAGCTCTTCTACACGTCCAACATCCCCATCATCCTGCAGTCGGCCCTCGTGTCCAACCTGTATGTCATCTCCCAGATGCTGTCCGTTCGATTTAGTGGCAATTTTTTAGTCAATTTGCTGGGACAGTGGGCTGTGAGTATTTTATGGTTTGTTCTCAGTATTCACATGCATTGTAATTTGCATTTCATGCTTATATTTTTAACCGAAAGGGAGGAGCCACAGTCGAAGCAGTTGCTTTAACATTTTCAGATTCCTTTACGGTTTATTATCTATTTGGAAGCGTTGTAAAGCTGTATGTGTGGGGTAAAACTAAGATTTTTGGCCAAGTACTTTTTATTTTAGGGCCGCTGTTCCCAGGCTAGGGGTCGAATTGGAGCTGCAGCTGCCAGCCTACCCCACAGCCACAGCCACGCAGGATCCGAGCTGAGCCGAGTCTGCAGCCTGCACCACAGCCACAGCAATGTCAGATCCTTAATCCACTGAGTGAGGCCTGGGATCAAACCCATGGATATCAGTCGGGTTCATAACCCACTGAGCCACAACAGGAACCTCTAGCCAAGTTCTTTTTATTATTTTACACCTAGGATTCATTTTCACATCTCCTTTGAGTTTCCTTCCAGGTTAAAATCACGGTTGCGGTTATGAGTGGAATTCCCCAGAAGTTCCCTGGTGGCCTAGTGGTTAAGGATCTGGCATTGTCTCTGCTGTGGTGTGCGTTTGATCCCTGGCCCAGGAACTTCTGTGTGCTGCCGGTGTGCCCAAAAAAAAAAAGAAAAAGGAAAGTGGTTCCCTGCTTTGTAATCTTATTCCACTATTGCCTAGAGTGTTTTTTTCCAAAGATGGTATTTGCTGATTATATTGATACTGAAATCATTCTCTCCTGCCTCCCCTGCTGATTTTCATGGCCTCAGTGGCAGTAAACTAGTGGGTGATTAGCTGGAGAAAGGCATGGAATTACTAGATCTTCTTTCTTTTTCTTTTGCTTTTTAGGGCCCCATCTGTGGCATGTGGAGGCTCCCAGGCTAGGGGGTGCAGTAAGAGCTACAACTGCCGGCCTATACCACAGCCACAGCCACGCTGGATCCTTAACCCACTGAGCGAAGCCAGGGATCAAACCCTATGGTTCCTAGTCGGGTTCATTTATGCTGTGCCATGATGGGAACGCCTGCAATTACTAGATTGAAGAGAGAATAGAGTTGCTAGAAATAGAATCTAGGAAGTTTTTGCCTCCTCTTTTAGATCCTCTTCCTCACAACAGCTTTATAGCAATCCAGCCTCACTCATTGGGATTGTGGTGTGGTTTTTGTTCTTTTTGCTTTTTAGGGACGCACCCCCCCCCTCCCCCGGCATATGGAAGTTCCCAGGCTAGGGGCTGAGTTGGAGCTCCAGCTGTTGGCCTACACCGCAGCCACAGCAGCGCAGGATCAGAGCTGTGTTTGCAACCTATACCACAGCTCAGGGCAATGCTGGATCCCCGACCCACTGAGCCGAGCCAGGTATGGAACCAGCATTCTCCTGGATCCGAGTTGAATTCATTTCCGCTGTGCCACAACGGGAACTCCCAGTGTTGTGAGTTACCGTGGCATTGAATTTTGATTGACGTAAATTCTTTCACCTGACCAAGGGGTAGTTTTCTCCTTGAAAATTAGGAGATTAGTGAAAACTAAGATCCTTATGTTTTGCAGAATATGTAATTCTAGAATTTGTATTTCCCCCAAAAATATGTTTTCATCATTCCTGAAACATGGGGCTTATTCTGTGCATTTGTCTCAATATGCTGCCTTTTGCATTGTAAGTTGTAATGACATATCTTTAAGTTTCTTTTTAGGGCCACAGCTGTGGCATATGGGCTGCGCGGGTCCATTTAGGTGCAGATTTTGTTCAGTAGTAAATACTTCAGTTCCACACGGTCCGCAGCAGGTTGAATCCTGCCACACAGGACCTTGGATACGGAGGGAGGAGCCGTTTATACAGAGGCACGGCTGTAAGCTCTGTGTGTATTTCTCAGTTGTGTGTGGGGTCGGTGCCGTAAGCCCCACGTGGTTCAGCGGTCAGCTGTGCTCCTTTTCCATTCATTTACCAGAAACCTGATTACCTGTGGAGAGGGGAGGGTCCCTCCACACGTGAGCTGATGGTCTGGCAGTAATAATTACTATGAGAATTTTACAGCAGCGATTGCACTGAATGGTTGTATATAGATTGTGTTGGATCTTAACGAGATTAAAAAAATTTTTTTTAATGATTTTGATTTTTTTTCCATATAGATGGTTTACAGTGTTGTGTCAATTTTCTACTGTACAGCAAAGTGACCCAGTCACACACACATATATATACACATTCTTTTTCTCACATTATCCTCCATCACATTCCATCCTGAGTGGCAAGATAGTTCCCAGTGCTACCCAGCAGGATCTCATTGCTTCTCTGCTTCAAAGGCAATGGTCTGCATATGTTAACCCCAGATTCCCAGTCCATCCCAGTCCCCACCCTCCCACCCCCAGCAACCGCAAGTCTGTTCTCCAAGTCCATGAGTTTCTTTTCTGTGGAAAGGTTCATTTGTGCTGCATATTAAGAGTCCAGATATAAGTGGCGTCATATGGTATTTCTCTTTCTGACGGACTACACTTAGTATGAAAGTCTCTAGTTCCACCCTTGTTGTTGCAAATGGCATGATTTTGTTCTTTTTTTATGGCTGAGTAAGACTTTTTTTTTTTTTAAATGAGAATTATTGGGAAGTTAAATTTGTCTGTAAACAGTGCTTCTGATATTAGTGACTCCAGGGACACAGTAAAGGAATCATTTGGAAATTGTAAATTTAGGAAACAGACATTTTGATCATTGCAACTCAAAATTGCTTCCCCACCCTTCATGGCCCTGAACTTTTATTTACATTTTTTTTTTTTTCCTGCTATTTCTTGGGCCGCTCCCACGGCATATGGAGGTTCCCAGGCTAGGGGTCTAATCGGAGCTGTAGCTGCCAGCCTACGCCAGAGCCACAGCAACGCAGGATCCGAGCCGCGTCTGCAACCTACACCACAGCTCATGGCAACGCCGGATCGTTAACCCACTGAGCAAGGGCAGGGACCGAACCCGCAACCTCATGGTTCCTAGTCGGATTCGTTAACCACTGCACCACAACGGGAACTCCGATTGCATTCTTAATAGAAACTCAGAAGTGAAAGAATCTGTGCTTACTCTTAAATAGTTCAGAGGATTTCAGATTCTGAACATTATCAGAGATCAGTGTAAATGTCATCACGTTCCCAGCTTTAGGAAGAGAAGGATTCTTCTTGTAGATGTATTATGTTTTTCTAAAAATCGCTCTTCTGTTAATAGTGTAGTCACAGTGTCTTTTATGTAATAGATACTGTATAATTTTGAAGGAGTAAAGATATTAGACACAAAAGCAAATCCTTAAGTTACATGGAATCATTAGTTGTAGGTGCTTTGAGCTTAAAACATTGTCCTAATTTTTTTTGGCTGTACCCAGTACCCATGGCATGTGGAAGTTCCCAGGGCAGGGATTAAACCTGCACTGCAGTTGTGACCTGTGCCACAGCAGCAGCAATGCTGGATCCTCAACCTGCTGTGCGACAGGGAGCTTCCAGGAGTTTCAAAAGTCGCAAAAATGTGACGCTTTGTCCTTTTTATTCTTGTTCTGTAGGATGTCAGCGGGGGAGGTCCTGCTCGGTCTTACCCAGTGGGGGGGCTTTGTTACTACCTGTCCCCCCCGGAGTCCATGGGCGCCATATTCGAGGACCCTGTCCACGTGGTGGTTTATATCATCTTCATGCTGGGGTCCTGCGCCTTCTTTTCTAAGACCTGGATAGAGGTGTCTGGTTCCTCCGCCAAAGATGTAAGTATTTGGTTTATTTGAAAATGAAAGAAAATTCGTAATTTTTCATGGTAACTGATACGTGTAATTAGTTTTATAATTTAAATTCTAGTTCATACTTTTTCATGAAGTATTACCTCCAAGGAGTTAAAAACTAGTTCCTGGAAAGTGAAAAATTCTTCTATGTTACAGTAGTTTGTGACTCTCCAGAGTCAGCCCTGCCTGAGAAAGGCTAACTCCTTAATATCTGTGCTCTCCTTGGCAATTAGCAAAGACTGAGAAGCACTGGCTTCAGGTCGGGGTGACGTGCTTGTGCAGCAGCTCAGCCGCAGGGAATGGGGTGGTCTCCGCCTGCCTCCCGCCTCCCACAGAGCCTGGCGGACGGTGGACGGTGAAGCGGCTGAGATTGCTTTGGAAACCTTTTCTCTTCGCAGGTGGCGAAGCAGCTTAAGGAACAGCAGATGGTGATGAGGGGCCACAGGGACACCTCCATGGTTCACGAGCTCAACAGGTGAGGCCTGAGGCTGCGTCCTGATGGGAGAGTGTGTGCCTTACACGCACAGGTACCCGGTTTTCCATTTATTGTCAAATGTTGTAATTTGTCTAGATTCACATTTGAGGCATTTTTCCCCTACTTAACACAAAAGAACCAGAATTTGACACAGAACTGAATTGTTCATCACGTCAAAATTGACACCTGAATTATTGTTCTAATTGAAATTGTGTGCCCATCACTGCTCAGCCCATTGTTAAAATGCTACATACATAGGTCAGAGGTTCTCACTGTTGGCTGGCTGCATGTCAAGTCACCTAGGAACTTAAAAAAAAAAAATCTGATATCCCACCTCTAGGAATTGGGATGTGTTTGGTCCTGGGTGGCTGCTAGGCCTCAGTTTTTTGTTTTTTTGATAACAGCTTTATTGAGATAGAAATTTACTGTGTGAAGTATATGGTTTAGCGGATTTTTTTCAGTGTATTAAGTGTGCAATCGTTACAATATAGTTTTAAGAACCTTTTCACCGCCCAGAAAGAAACCCTGGACCCATGAGCTACATCCCGGCCCCTCCTACCTCTCAGCCTCCAGCTTTTTCTTTAGTCTCTTGGATTTGCCTGTGCTGGACATTTCATAGGCATGGAGTTACTGTATGTGATCTTTTGTGAATATCTTCTCTTACTTCGCATCATGTTTTCCAGGTTTATCTGTTATTTGTGCATTTTATGCCATTGTATGGATTACCGTGCTTTGTTGACTCATTTCGTCAGTTGATGGAAGTGTTGGTTGTTTCCACTCTTTGGCTCTTACGAATAATGCTCTTGCGAACATACCTGTACAAGCTGCGTGTGGACCTATGCTGTCATTTCTCTTGGAGCGGCCTTGTTGGGTCATTTAGGAACTCTGTTGATCACGTTGAGGAGCTGCCAGACTCTCGTAGGGTGGCCACCCCATTCTCTGTTCCCAGGGGCAGCGTCTGAAGTTGCTGCACAGCCTCACCAGCACTAGCATTGGTTTTTTTGGTTTTTTTTTTTTATGTTTTACTGTATTGTTTTTTAAAATTGAGGTATAGTTACTTTTCATTTTTTATCATCTTTTTATTTTTTGTCTTTTTCGGGCTGCACCTGCGGCATAGGAAGGTTCCCAGGCTAGGGGTTGAATTGGAGCCATAGCCACAGCAACATCAGATCTGAGCCGCAGCTTGTGGCAATGCCAGATCCTTTAGCCCACTCAGCGAGACCAGGGATCAAACCTGCATCCTCATGGATACTTGGGTTTTTTTTTTTTTTTTGGTCTTTTTGCCATTTCTTGGGCCGCTCCCACAGCATATGGAGGTTCGCAGGCTAGGGGTCGAATTGGAGCTGTAGCTGCTGGGCTGTACCACAGCCACAGCAACATGGGATCCAAGCCACACCTGCAACCTACACCACAGCTCACAGCAACGCCAGATCCTTAACCCACTGAGCGAGGCCAGGGATCAAACCTGTAACCTCATGGTTCCTAGTCGGATTTGTTAACCACTGAGCCATGACGGGAACTCCAGTACTTGGGTTCTTAACCCACCGAGCCACAGTGGTAACTCCTTTTTATCATCTTTTTAAATTGAGGTGTAACTTATTAAAAGCAATTTTTTACCATCTTTTAAACATTGAGGTATTTTGTTCTTGCTTTTTGATTCTAGCCACCTAGTGGTATGAAATGGTATCTGGTTTTTCTTTCACGGTGGTTTTGATTTGCTTCTCCTTGAAGAGTCATGATGTTGAGCGTCATTTCATGTGTTAATTAGCCCTTTGAACAGGTTCTTGGAGGAATCCTCTCTTCAGTTCTTGTGCTCATTAAAAATGTTGAATTGGGTTGTTTCTTGTGACCGAGCTGTAAGAGTAAAAACATTTGAGGGTGTCTCTCATGTCAGGCGTGTGATGTGCAAACACTTTGCCTCATCCTGTGGGTTGTCTTTTTTCACTTCCTCCGTGGTGCCCTTTGATGCTTAAGTTCTTAATTTTGATGTTCAGTTTTTCAGTTTTTTCTTTGGTTGCTTTGTGCCACTTTTGGTGTTGTATCTAAGAAGCCAAGGTCACAAAGATTTATCCTCTTCCGTTTAGGTCTGTGACCACTGTGAGCTAGTTTTTGATAGGAGATGGGAGTCCAGCTTCCTTCTTCCTCATGGATATCCACGTGTTCTAGAACTGTTTGTTGAAAAGATATTGGTGTTGCTAACTTGCAACACAGAATAGATTGCAGAGAGTGGCATGAGGACCTCTGCGTCCACCTGTGCCCAGCTTCAGTGGTTATCAGCCTGCCATCCTTGTCTCCCCATCCCCTTCTTTAAATACCGTCCCATTATTTTTCAACAATTCTCCAGATAACTTGATCGTGTGACCACCGTTGAGTTACTGCTGAAGAGGTCATCATTTGATACTTAGGAAGCATTTGGAAATTTACTCTTCCTGTGCTAGAGGGAGCGAACGGTTACCCACTCAGCAACACTGTTAAGCAGTCCAGTACTCAAACTTCAGTTGTGGCTTTTCCTTTTCTTCCGTAAAAATCATGTATTGCCTGTCTCAGCTATGAACTGGTTTCTTGAACTCGGGAAGTCCAGTCGTCCCCTTAATTAAGCACAGTGCCCATCCGCATGTGACTGTCGGTGGCTCTGGACGCGCCATCGGTGCTGCCAGATTCATCACGCCGCACAGGTCAGTGCTGCTCACCGGCGCCCAGCCCTCTGACTGCGGGTTCTGTCTTCCAGGTACATCCCCACGGCTGCTGCGTTTGGGGGTTTGTGCATCGGCGCCCTGTCGGTCTTAGCCGACTTCCTCGGGGCCATCGGCTCTGGCACCGGAATCCTGCTTGCAGTCACTATTATTTATCAGTATTTTGAGATATTTGTTAAGGAGCAGGCTGAAGTTGGCGGGATGGGTGCTTTGTTTTTCTAAACGTTGCGATATTTCTTTGTGTGTGAAAGGGAAGGTATTTTGTCGCATTGTTTTTGTCAAGTAATGCGGTCCCCCTCTTCTCCTGCCACAGTTCGTTTTCCAGGGCGAAGCGTCCCATGTCTGAAATGGGCACGGAGCTGAGCCCGTGTGCAGCATGAGTACCAGCTGCCTTAAAACTCAAGTTTACATTAGTCAGTCAGAAACATCCACGCAGTGTTGCTTGTGATGCTGGAAAGCGCTGTACCCGCCTCGCCGTGTTCAGCTGTGACGGCGAGACGGTGCCGGGGATCAGTTCTGCACACTCATCCCAGCACTCCCCCTCCCCAACCCGTCTGAAAATAAACGCCCTTCCAGTTGCCACTTGCCCGTAGCCTGGAGCTTATTTAAGGAGTTCTGGAACATTTATATCGAATCCGTACTTGAGATATAATCACTGTTCGTACTCTTTAAACTCACAGTGTCCCCGTTCCCACGTCCCCCCTTTTATTGGTTCCTCCTCAAATCCAGCTTTTAGTGTCACCAGTGTCACATCTGTTCCCAGAAGCAAGCGCTTGTATGAACAGTTTCCCATCCCCCTTCCTTCCCAGTGACAGCAGGTAGTGCTGTTGGACTGTATCGGCTGTGCCTTCCAACGCCAACAAGTCGCTTGAGTCTCTTTCAAGACACCATGCCCCCATTTTTTTTTTTTAAATCCCTAAAGCAAAGATCTAATGCTCCAGCAGTGTCTGTAGTTGAGTGGGGAGAAAGTGAGTAACTCATGCTAGGAGTTTGTGTAAGTTGTTGTACTTGACAGCAGCAACATGAGTGTAAACAGTAGACAATAAAGTTTTATTTAATAAAACTGTCCGTTGTGTTAGAAAAATACAATTTGATATTAAATGATGTCTAAGATTATCTGTAAAGGTTCCTTGTATTCATGCATGATTCATCCCGAAATACCTACTGCGCATGTATTAGTTTAACCCTAAAAATACTGAGAGACAGTGGCCCACACAGGGTACTTAGATTTATGACTGACACCTGCAAAGACCAGAGAAACAGTTGTCTCTATGTCCCAGCCTCCACTGGCATTAGCACAGTTCTTTCTCAATAATTCATTTTTTTAACTATGTGCTTTATTGCCCAAAATGAGATCAGACTTTTCAAAGACATCCTTCTCATTAGTGTGGTTTTCCATCCCTGCTTAATTTCTTAAATGCAGTAAGTATCTCTCAATTTTTTGACTTTTTAGGGCCGAACCCACAACATATGGAGGTTCCCAGGCCAGGGGTCAAATTGGAGCTGCAGCTGCTGCCTACACCACAGCCACAGCAATGCCAGATCTGAGCCAAGTCTTCAGCCTGCATCACAGCTCCTGGCAACCCACTGAGCGAGGCCAGGGATCGAACTTGCATCCTCATGGCTGTTTGGTTTCCACTGAGCCATAATGAAAACTCCAGTATATCTTGTTTAGTTTAAGATCACAAAGCCAGCAAATTTCGGGAGAAAGGCAGAGAAAATAAAGGCAGGCAGGACAGTAGCTATGGTCAACAGGAGAGCATGTCCTGAGGGCCTCAGATGATTGTTACTATGGAAATACCGTGTTCTAGCTATCTTTCCCTAAAAGAGGTGGAAATAAGTGCCTTTCATAATAACCAGCTTTTAAATGCTGACATACTGTCAGCTGATGAAAACATTCAGACCACTCGTTCTCCAACTCAATTCCCAAAGCATAGCCTTTGATATGTATAGATAATGTGAATTGCATTAGGGGGATGATTTAGCTGTCACTTTTAAATTGCACTCTTAGGGAGTTCCCACCGTGGCACAGAGGAAATGAATCTTGACTAGGAACCCTGAGGTTGCAGCTTCAATCCCTGGCCTCACTCAGTGGGTTAAGGATCCAGTGCTGCTGGGAGCTGTGGTATAGGTTGCTCTGATCTGGCGTGGCTGTGGCCAGCAGCTGTAGCTCCGATTAGACCCCTAGCCTGGGAAGCTCCATGTGCCACGGGTGTGTCCGTAAAAAGACCAAAAAAAAAAAAAAAACAGCCCTCTTAGGAAGAGAAAGAGGCAGAAAGGATAGGCAGGGGTTACCAATCTGTCTCTTCCATCAGCATTTAAAAGTGGATTAACCAGCTGTCATGGGAAGTGGTTTTGAAGGGTTGGCCTGTGCTTTATGGACACCTTGGTGCTTCCTGATTTTGATCGAACAGCAACAAGGGGAGTTAGAGGACTTGGGCCTTGAGAGCTCAGGAAAAAGGATTCCAGTCTCTGGAAAGGGTGATGCCATGCTTTAAAATAAGGATTTTTTTTTTTTTTTTTTTTGGAGGCACAAGGAAGGCCACTATCAGAGCAACTAGCTGGGGGCTGAATCTTCACTGCATTCATAGGGAGAGCGGACTTGATCTGTACAGTTCCAGGTCCACCTTCCTTCCCGTTATTCTCGTGTAGGGCGTACAATAGAAGCATCTTTTCTCTGGGAAGACAGTGAGCCTGCAGACAGATGGCCATATACTGCAGCCTCTCTGGCATTCACCCCCTGATTGTGTCTGGTTCTGCGGGGCCTGACTAAACCCTGGGGCCAGGGCTGCAAACATGACCTAGGAGTAGCCGGGGAGGACCATCTGGAGACTCCTGCTGGGCTACCCTGGAGAGGCAGTAATCCCGAGGCTACAGAAACTCCACCGAAGAGCCAAGCTCAAGAAAGAGTAAGGTAAGACAGTGGCCAGTGACACTGCGACCTTGAGGATGGTGGGGTCTTAGGCACGTCCTGAGCCCGAAGCCGCCATGTTTTCCTCGTAGAGAAGCTTGTGTTGAAATAACACGTATTCCTCGTCCTTGTTAACCTGGCTACACACGTGGTTTAAACACCAAGACAGGGCCCCAACCATGTAAGTCTTCTTACGGCGGACTTGGCTTTTAGAAGCTTTTCATACTTTGTGCGGTAAGGAGAGAAGACGATTTTAAAGTCTGTACACGTGCTTGAGGGGAGGGCCCTGCATCTCCATCAGCCTCCCGACCTTGGCGCACTGACTGCATCCACCATTTCTCATTATGGGAGCACCGGCCGGTCCCCCTGCAGTCGTCGGGGCCATAAGGACAGCTGCTAACTGGAGCAGACGTGCCTCTCCAGCTTCCGTCCTCTGCTGCACAGACGAATCCCATGGGGCACACAGTTCAGCTGGGAGAGGCCAAGACGGTCCCCACAGGACTCGGTCCTTAAACAACATGCTGTGACAGTTACCGCACAGCTCGCTACGTACCTTCTGTTGGGGGTCGGTGGTGGGAAGAATTGGCCTATTTCTGAATTCAGGGCTATTTTCCTAAAAAATATTTTATCTCTTGGATGAGATAAGAAAAGTAATAGCTGGGATTTTTTTTTTTTCCCCAAAAAGACTGCATTAAACATACCTGCATTTCTGTTCTTGGTTAACATTAGCTGCAGTTTAGCACTTAAATGAAGGCTAAGAGTTTCCGTGCATAACGGAAATGAATCTGGCTAGTGACCATGTGGATGCAGGTTCGATCCCTGGCCTCGCTCAGTGGATTAAGGATCTGGCGTTGCCATGAGCAGTGGTTTAGGTCGCAGATGTGGCTCAAGTCCCAGATGGCTGTGGCGCAGGCCGGCGGCTACAGTTCCGATTCAAGCCCTAGCCTGGGAACCTCCATGTGTCACGGGTATGGCCTTTAAAAAAAAAAAAAAAAAAAAAAAGGCTACAGCCTCCCTGTAATTACAATTCCATACTGCCACATGCATTTTGTGTTGCTTTTATTTTATGAAAAGCTGATTTCAAATCTCCATTAGAAGTAAGCTGAATACAAAGTCTCAGTGAAAAAGGCCTGGTGGTTCTGTTTACCAAAACATGCCCACCGTCCTTCGGCCTTAAAACTTGAGGAAGGGCACTTCAAACGGCTTCGTGTTTGCGTGTTTCAGGGCCAGCGCGTACGAGTAGACTCGGGCATCCACGGTCAGGTGTTCGTCGGCTACCAGAGCTAGAGGAGGCGAGGCACACAAGTTAGGCCATGGCGTCAGTGGCGGATAACACTACCCCCGCCGGTCAGGGTTTACCGCGCAGCCGCTGTGCGGCCGCTTTCTGTGCTGGGTGCTGTGAGACAATGAACAGGACATTTTCTGCCTTTAGGGGTCCGACACTAGCGGAAGAACAGAGGATCTGAAAGCGGAACTCCGTTTCCAGAATGAGAGAGAACAAAAAAAGACAGAGAAGCTCTTAGGTGATGATCTTGCGTATTAAAATGCAATGCTTTGGGGTGCTCTTGTGGCACAGTGGGTTGAGGATCTGGTGTGGGCACTGCAGTGGCTTGGTCGCTGCTATGGTGTGGGTTTGATCCCTGGTCGTGGGAACTTCCCACTGTCAAGAGGGAGGCCTCAGTGGAAACGAATCTGACCAGTACCCATGAGGGCGCGGGTTCGATCCTGGCCTCGCTCAGTGGGTCAGGGATCCAGCATTGCCATGAGCTGTGGCGTAGGTCGTGGATGTGGCTCGTATCCCGTGTTGCTGTGGCTGTGGTGTAGGCCGGCAGCTCCAGTTCTGATTTGACCCCTAGGTTGGGCACTTCCATATGCCGCAGGTGTGGCCCGAAAAAGCAAAACAATAAGGAGTGAGGCCTCTCTCTCACATGGGGGCAGGCCAGAGAACTTGTGTCTTCCTCGGAGGGAGGCCACCACACTTGCGCCTGGGCCATTTTCCCAGCCACTTGGTCGGGAAGAAGCTTGGGAAGGTTTGATCTTCAAAGGCAGGGTCATGCCCTGCTCGGCTGCACAGCGGGTGTTGGGCGAGTGCGGACAGCTAGTCCTTAGCGCACTAACTCCACATGCCCTCCGTCCAACTTCCCAGCTTCGATTACTGTAGCATTACTCTAGCAAGGCAGGAACCCGGCTTGTCTGCCTCTCCTTCTTTTTATAGATACAGGTTCCTCCCTCCCGCCCTCTGTCCCCTCTTCTAGGGCCAGAAGGGAAGTTCGCTGGAACGAAGAAAGTATTTTTTTGGGCCATGCCCACACAATGTAGAAGTTCCTGGGCCAGGGACCGAGCCCTCACCATGGCAGTGATAACACTGGATCCTTAACCCACTAGGCCACCAGGGAATTCCAGGAAGGAATCTTTTTTTAAAAGAACACTTTTCTAATATAAAAAATAATAATAAATAAATAGGACATAACATTTAAGCATTTATGTGCCAACATTATCCTGTTTAATTTTATTCCTGCCTCAGAGGTAGGGGCTGTCTTGCTTCTGTTTTCTGAGAACGCTAAGGAACTTGTTCTAAGTTGTGACTAACGTCCAGTCGGCTGAGCCTCAGAGCCGTGCACCTGTTCTGGGGTGACCACGGCTCTCCCTGAACAGTCGCCTCAGACACCACTGCATCTTCACAACGGGTCCTCCTAACTGACCTTGGGATCTTGAGGTGGTGTTGACCTAAGGTCTGGGCTATAAAAGGGTAACGCTGGAAGGGAGGCCCTCTGAGAGCCTGAAGTCACAGCGGTTTCTAAAACATTTCCTTGACCTTTCAAACACAGACGTTAGAAATAAAATCCTAAGCCACAGGTTCTCAGGAAGGGAGAGACTGCTCTCAAAGCTTCAGATCTAGGGAGTTCCTGTTGTGGTGCAGCAGAAACGAATCCAAATAGTATCCATGTGGATGCGGGTTCAATCCCTGACCTCGCTCAGTGGGCTGGGGATCCATCGTTGCTGTGAGATGTGGGGTAGGTTGCAGACACAGCTCAGATCCTGCATTGCTGTGACTGTGGTATAGGCCGGCAGCTACAGCTCCAATTTGACCCCTAGCCTGGGAACCTCCATGTGTCGCGCAGGTGTGGCCTTAAAAAAAAAAAAAAGCTTCAGGTCTAACAGTGCTTCCAGTTAACTTTGGAAATAAAAACCTAGTAACCTTGGAATTAGGAAGACCACCCACTTCTGCAGGGTGAGTGGCTGGTGACCGAGGCGGCCGGCAGAGGAGCCAAGAGGGCACTGCCACCTCTTCACTACCTCCTCCTGTGGAGACATGGAAGGACACGGTCCACGGAGCCTTAGCAATGTTCCCATGATCCTAGGAGACGGGCTGACCAGGAGCCACACAGTCTCACTACGTGACAGGTCATTTACTAAGGGGCACACTGCTAGTTAGTTCCTTAACCAGCATATCACACTTAGTCTATAGAAGACACCTCAGTATTTGTGGAAAGAATACTGTTAAATTCTCCTGTAACATATCCCCCCCTCGCAGAAACCATCCAACGTATCTGCACACTTGAGGATCAGCCAAGAGCTACTACCAGACCTTTCGTGGCAGGGAGGAAAGACTTAGGGATCGGAACAGTTCCGGCTCAGCAGCAGCAATATAATCTTGACCCTTCTGTAGAATAAAAGCAGCCCCTAATCAAAGCTTTCACTTGACAGAGACTGCTGTGCTCTTCCTTTCAAACTCTATGCCATCCGGAAAGTGAGATGAAGATAGGTCAACGGCAGCTCTGTAACAGGTTCTAGCTATTTGACTTGATGAGGAAGAACAGAAAGAAATGGGATTTAGCACCCGACCTGTTGAGGACGGGGACAACAGTCGGGTCACATCGAGCATGCTTACCATGAAGTCTGCTCAGCAGGTCATTCTTTGGTAAGGAAATTACTTCCACGAATTCTAAACAAAGTACAAGTGAAAACAAAGCTGAACAACAGGCAGGCCCATCAGAGCCACTCACGGTGCCCACGCCACTCCCACCGCAGTCCGCCACGCACAGGGCAGCCTCGGGTGGACGACGTACCTCCATCTCCTGAAAATAAACAGAAGGACCCTTCAGCAAGGTGGGGGGTGGCACAACACTGGGCGACTCTTGTGCAAGGCCTGTTTCAAAGCCCTGTGAGAGCTTAACAAAAACCCGGGTCTCCACCAATCTAGATACATGGTGACTCCAACAGCACAAAGTTATTTTCTCCAAATCCAGTATTTAACAGCTCAATCTAACACGCATTCTGTAACATGTACATACGTGCTTTTAAACTGTTAAAATAGAACATAAAGTTCTCCAACTCCACCATTTTTGAAAAAGTGCAAACCGAGTGGCATTAAACACACTCACACTGCCCTGCAGTCCTGAGCACTGTGCACGAGCTTCCCGTCGTCCCGGCAGAAAGGTGGTCCTGCTGGACACGCATCCCTCACCTGCCGTGGCCTCTGTGCTACCTCATGTCTCTATCACTGCTGCTTTTAGGGCCTCCCTCAGTGGAATCACACAGCATCCGCCCCGCACGCAGCACGCAGCAGCACACTTCGTCCCCGGGACAGCATTTCAGCCACATTTCCCCATCTGTTACTGGGCATTTGGGTTATTTCCACCTTTTGGGTCTTGTGCGTGACGCTGCATGAACACTGGTGTCCAAGTATATGTCTGAGGCCCTGCTTTCAGTTCTTCCGGGTTTATACCCAGGAGTGGAACTGCCAGATCCTAAGCTAAATCTGTGTTTAACTCTGAGGAACCGCCCAGCTCTTCCACAGCATGTGTGCTATGCTTTGCTCTGTTTGCTAGTTGAACATTGAGCCTGTAAAATTAGCTGCAACAGGAAACAGAAACGTTCACAACTACAAGGGATGGGAAACGGAGGACCACCACTCTGACACGGGGCTACTGTGGGGTCCTTGTCACACCCCCTCCTAAGGACGTGGGAGAGCGCACGGTGCGGACAGAGGCACTGAAGCTTCTGGATCCAAACTTGCTAAGAAGCACGAGCAAAGCTTCACGGAGCATGGGACTCGATAGAGATGGTGCTGCTGTCCAGCAGCTCCTCGGCCGCCCCTCGGCGGGGAGGGGGCAGAACTCGGCGACTCAGAATTATCATCGTTTACTGCGTAAGGCCTCTAGCTCTCGCTACTAAAGGGGAACGAAGGCCACGCAGAAACGCACGATTTAATACTTTTATATAAAAAAGGCATAAAACCCAATGATGTGCTAAGCGGAAAATGCTAAAATACACAAATTTAGGAAAACAGCCAAAAGTACCAATGAAGCATCTAAGAAAGACTATTACTCCTTCCACAAAAATGGAGCGAGCAGCCGGTTAAAAGACACTTAATACAGAGCAACCACCTTAAAGGCAGCCACCGCACGCGCACCTGGCTTTGGCTTGGGCCTCACGTTCTCAGCGTCGTCCCCGTTGATCATGACGGTCACGATGTGCGTGGTACAGTTGGACAGCCCCGGGTCCATACACACAGCTGTGGAGAGAGGCGCCAGTCAGAGGCCGTCCCTTCACCACGTAGACGGCTCTGCAGGAGGACCGGGCTGGCGGCAGGCTGAGGCGGCAGGCCTCGTTCACCCGCTCTGCTCAGAGCGCGGGGCTGCAGAGCGTGTCCGCAGGCGGGCTGCGCGGAGGGGGCCCGTCCCGAGACGAGAATCAGCTACAACGAAAGCCACTCAATTCTCACCCGCGAAGCACACCCGCAGATGCAAGCCTTTCACGCGCGGAGCACCGCTGGGCCAATCACTTCAGCAGTTTGATCCCAAGTGCACACTCGAGAAGCAGCACGCACCTGGAGAACATTCGGCGACATCTCCCTTGTAGCCAGTCTCTTCCTCGAGCTCCCGCAGAGCAGCTGCTTCGGGGCTTTCGTTCTCATCAATGAGACCTGCAAGGCCAAAGCGTTGTGTGAGGGGACAGGGGACCCAGTGTTCTAACATACACGCTGCTGAGCGACCTGTGAACAATCAAGAGGTTTGCAATGTTTATAGAAAAACAGAAGGCGAAAGAAGCCCCCATCCCCACGCCCCAGCAGACCAAGTAGGTTCTGTTCCTCTGTTTCTACCCAGATTGCGGTGTGAGCAGCAAGGCACCAAGGTCTTGGTCGCTCCTGTGCGCTAAGTGGCTCCGTGGTGGCCCAGCTGAGTGGCTGCAGCCCGGGAAGCCTCTGCTTGTTTCCCCAGGTGTAAGATGGGGACACGCTACCTGCCAGCCTGCCTCCCTCCCTCAGAGCCATGTGGGCCTGTAGTGAAAGCCCAGACAGTGCCCTGAGAGGGAGCGGAGGAGAGGAGGCGGGGGCTGGAGGGGCACTGAGAGGAAGGAGTGAGGAGGGGCCGGTGGGGACAGCACCACAGTCCTTTTCCTGGAAGGAATTTCACCACCGCAAGAAAAAGGGAAACACAGGCTATTCAGTTCCTTTTCAGGGTGTTAATGTCTTCAGTGAAATGGCCAGAGAACGAGAAAGACAATAGAGCTGTTCCTACATGGCACTCCGGGAGGGACTTTGAGAAACGCAGAACTTAAACCACTAATGACAAATGAGATCTAAACTCGTCATGTGGGAACAAGCCGACGAAGTGCTGTCAGGAGGCTCTGCATTCGCTTCTAGAGACCGCCGCCTCCGGAACACCCGCAAAGGCCTTCCAGCTGGGTGAGGACACTTCCCTGGCCTTGGACGGACAGGAGGGCCACCATGGCTCTGCGTTCGCGGGTCTTAGAATTAGGAGTCGGCTTTAGTTCTTACTGCACATCTGTCAGGCAGATCGCGCGCGTGGTGGAAGATGAAATGAGCTGACAACAGAGGGAAAAGCAGTGCCCCAAAGAGGCGGGAAAGAACGCTGCAGAGAGGGGCACAGGTGGCCTGGAGGCCCTCACTGCCGAAACCACACGGATGGACAAAGAGGGGGGGTCCGAGTCGAGCGCGACCCCGAGGCCACCTCCTCCACTGCCCGTGTTTAGCGACTCACCGGCGGGGAACTCCAGGCAGTAGCCTCCCATGGGCGGCCGGAACTGCTTGACCAGCACGACACACTCGTAGTGCAGGGTCCTCTGCAAGACGGGGATGATGGACACGCCTGCGGCGGGGGACAGACCGAGGGCCAGTAAGTGCATCCGCGCCGGCAAGCCATCCACAGCCGTCTAACTAAAAGGCCACATGCTAAGAAACGCCGCATCGGAAATCAGTGTTCTACCTGCCATTAGCAACAGAAAGTTAACTGACGCTCCAGTGGTGGCAGTTAACTCCGGGAGTTGTCCTCCGGAGTTTAAGCACGCAGGGAAAAAGCAATCGCACTTGCTTGCTTAAGCTTTCTCTTGATGAAAAGCATGTTTTTTGTTGTCAAGGTTTCTTTAAAATCAAAACCGGACATGAACACTCAGGTCAAAGACCAAATCTCCATCTACGTGAACCTCGACAGAGACCACTGCTCCCGCTGCGCAGCCGGGCCAGAGGTCCCACTGCTCCGTGTGCTTCTGGGTCGCCTTTAAGCAAGAAACTGAGTAGGCGTCATTGTTTGTGGTGTATGCTAGACTCAGCTGTATGGGTTTAGGATAAAAGGCCTTTTCTCCCAAGTCACTTGGCCTTCGAACCAAACCCCCAACTGCCCTGGAGGACCCCCTGGCTCCTCTCTCACACTTGCCCAGCAGGAAAACGCAGCAGCTGCGGCAGCTACTCTGCTTCCAGGAAGAACAGAAGACAAGGACAAAATGGAGAAATAAAAGGGAAAACCAAGAAAGACCTATTGCCCAACTTCCCCTAGACCAGAGGGGGTTTTCAGGATTGTTCTGGGATCTTTGCAGTCAAAGCATTCATGCCTAGAAGGAAAAGTGAACTGAATGAATAGTCTTGTCCTAATTCGTTTCCTCATTGACTTATAAGCAAGTAGCCGAGAGGCATCAAGTGGTGCCAAGGAAGTTCTCCAAGCGAAAGGACCTCGCCTGGGGCCTCCGGGCAGACCACAGAGACTTTGTTAGCAGACCTAACGTATCCACACAGAGTACGTGGCCTCAAATTGTACTGACTTATGTTTGGCTATAAATATAATTACATCTTCCCCTCAAAAACACTCTTCTGAGCTTAGATGACAGGAGCCAGAAGTTATTTATAAAGAAAGCCTGAGTTACATAAGATTGCAAAATAGAATACCGGAGTTAAAAACAAAACAGCATCCTTGAAAGTAATTGCTCTGAGGTCTTGGTTACAGTAAAAACCCTCCTCCCCGGCCTCCTACAATTGTGTGTGGGGACCTCCTTTCTAGGAAGTTCTAACAGGTTTGCTTTCATACCATCAGCCGACTGTCCTTTCCTGGTTGTACGCTTCACAGTTTCCCAAGTTCTGTTCAGACAGACAAGAAAAAACAACAGCGTTAGTTCTTAGGCCTGTGTGTAGAACCGGCAGCTTATAAATGCAGTGCATGCAAGTGTGCTAAAGATGACAGCCAAGACCACCACGTGGTAAAGCTCTGTATGAACAAGAGCCAGCGGTGCCTTCCTAGAGCTTCTAAAACTCACCAATCCCCTGCTGCCCACATCCACCCTCTACATGGTAGTGGAAGCTCACTCGAGCTGCCTTCACTGGAAACACTGCTGTTTGGGTCATAAACCTACAGGTGAGCAGCACAGCTTTAAAGGCTATTCAGCAGTCGATGCAAATCCAGCCCGTTATGCAAAGTCCAGGATACTCCGCGCAAGCAGAACCACTGAAACCTTATTTACACAACTGAGATTTTAAAACCTGCGATCAATCGCCAAGTCCAAGTTATAGGAAGATAGGACCTTCCTGCTTATTAATCACACTTAATGAACTGAGGTAAGCGCTCTCCTGCGCACGCACGAGAGCCTGTCCAAGGGCAAAACAGTCCCCAGAAAACAGGCTGGGTGAGCGGCGGCAGGCTCCTGGGCCCCGTCCAGCCTTGCTCCTGACTAGCTGCGTGTTTCCTGGCCCTGAAAACCCAGTGACTGGAACAACCATGCTGACTACAGGGGGAAGCACGGGAGGGATTCCCTCCTCTCCTGTCCCTTCGACAGGAAGAACGGAGACGGGGAGAGGATTTAGAGGATGGAAGACATCTGAGTGGCTCTGAGGAAACGCGCCCACCTCCCAGGCGTCTCCCCACAGGGGGTGGGGACAAGAGGTGCTGCTCGGAGGAACCCTCCAGCTTCCACCTGGCTCTGCTGAAGGCTTGGGCCATGCTACCTTTCTATTTTAAAAAAGTCAGGTATTTAATCTGGTAAAAAAAAAAAACCACCCTTTCTGTGCACTACAGATCTTTCCGTACTCTACCCCAAGTCTCATGGGCAAACACGGCAAAATGAACCTGTGCGAATCCGATTACTCTGACACACGCAGCTGCCGACATGCCTCTTAGTAGCAAGAAGCCTCACAAGAAGCCACGCTGGTAAGTCGGTAACACAGGCCGTAAGTGACAAAACACCTTTAGCCAGCCACCAAGCCACACCGGTCAGTCACTAACACAGATCATGAGTGACAAAACACCTTTTGGCCCAGTTCTCTCTGCTGCCTCGTGGCGTCAGTCCTAAAGAGTGAAGACGACGGTGCGGGGAAGAGCCCTGAAGGTCCCAAGCCAAACACACTGGGGGTGACGGAGGCAAACAGAGAGCGTGGTTACAGGAGGGGAGATGACGGAGCAGTGCTGAGCCAGGAGAGGTGTGTGCTGATGAGAGTGCCAGAACACGATGTCCCTCGAGAGCTCCTCCCATCTCTAAGGGACCCCGAGAGGTCCTTAGATCGAGTGAGCAAACCCTCGCCTCCGCTGGCCCGACGAGCTGACCCTGCAGCAGCAACCTCGAGACTGTTTTCTCATTTGGAAAATGGAATGGAGAGCGTGCTGCTGGAAAAGCCTCTCGTGGCTGCGGAATTCTGATTCTGTGTTTCAGTCTTTGTTATAGGAAAGCCCGTTGTACCTTCCTTCCTCTAGTCAGCCGACGCCTCGAGACAGGCAGGCGACAGAGGATGAGCTCAGCTCCATCCTGAATGTCAGGAAGGGGCACACAAGCCAGCTTATCTTGGGACTCTTAAAACCAATTCCACAGCCTCTTCCGTGAGTAAGACAGGGGAACAAAGGATTCTCTATAGCTGCAATTTTCTTGTTTTGTACATGCAGCACTTCGTACATTTATTAATCCCAGCCTACAGTAAAGTATGGAGGTTCATTCTTCAAAGCTTGACATTCGGGTATGAAGTGTTATTGGTTCACACAAGAGCTCCTTGGAGGCCACAGCGCCGTCCTGCGGTGACAGATGACAGAGAAGTGCTGCAACAGGACCCTCAGTGTGGTGGCTGGGAGACCTCAGAGCCCACTTCCAACTACTGAAGCCAGCTCTCCAGAGGGGAGACGATTATGGGGAAAACACCTTCACGGGATCCCGCTGCACATCCTTGATGAAGGAGGGCTGGAAGGAGCAGGTGCAGAGCTGCGAGGGCACAGCCGGCATGTGCCTTCACACTCAGAAGGGCGAGGGGCTACACTGTGTCCCCTTAACCCGGCGGGAAGGAGACCCAAACTCTACCACGGTGAGCTGGGCTCCGAGCCCTGGCCGCGCTTTCTCAAGTATGAGCGCATCTCTGGGGCCGAGTCCTCCACTGCCAGCTGGGCAGCAGCACCCTCACCCGCTCGGGACGGGGCACGTGGGCTCGGCTCTCTTGCTCCAGGGTCTGCCAGGGCTGTGGGTATCTTAATGCTTGAGCAGCTCTCCAGCGCTGGGCCTCATGGCCAAGTGCTGCTACTTAGGTAGCTGTCGTCACAAGTTGTTTTTAAGCTTCCTGCAAGTTCCTGTCATTTCACACCAATGAGAGATGTATTTATTTTCTTACAAAGAAACTCTATATTCTTATTTGATCATTTAGTAAATTGTTTAGAGTCTTAAAACAGTTTACAATGAGAAAAATATCAAAGTTTATGACAAACACTAAGTAGAGACTCTGAGAACCCAAATACTGAGCATTTTACAAAATAGTTTATTAAAAAAAAAAATAGTTTACCTTGTTTTTCCAGTAGGATCCCTGTAAGTTGTTTTTTCAAGCTTGACCCATTTTCCTTCTGAAATTAACTAAAAGGAGATCAGACAGTAAGCTGGGAACCTTTCAAACTGAGTTGTTTTTTATGTAGGTTTTTTTCCTTTCAAACTTTCTCTATGTGGCTCTTCCAATGTCTGTGTTTCCCTCCCCAAAATCTCTGCCAGTTTTTCCTTTTTTTTTTGTCTTTTTGCCATTTCTTGGGCCGCTTCAGCAGCATATGGAGGTTCCCAGGCTAGAGGTCCAAGCGGAGCTATAGCCGCCGGCCTACACCAGAGCCACAGCAACGTGGGATCCGAGCCGCGTCTGCAACCTACACCACAGCTCACGGCAACGCCGGGTCGTTAACCCACTGAGCAAGGGCAGGGATCGAACCCGCAACCTCATGGTTCCTAGTCAGATTCGTTAACCACTGCGCCACGACGGGAACTCCGTCTGCCAGTTTTAGTTCAAATTATTAAAAGCACTTTTTCTGATGGTGGGTGTGCTGCTCTGTGGCATTTTAGAGGTAGGACTGCAAGGTGAAAAGAAATGAGAGTTGGCAAGTTCCTGGGTGTGAGGAGGACAGGGATTGGGGGGAAAGGAGGAAGGGAGGGGTGAGGAGGGAGGGAAAGGAGGGAGAGAGGGAGGAGGGAGCAGGAGGGAGGGGGAAGGAGGAGGGAGTGGAGGCTCCCAACATTCTCTGATCTGGGCATCTGGGTGCCAGTCAGGCAGGTGTGTTTAGGATGTGAGCACTCAGTGGCATTTGACTGTCAGTGACAACAAGGCACAGCTGAGACGGACACCATGGCCAGGGACTAGACTTCCCACAGTGACAACACAGGTCCCCCACCCAGTCTGAGGGGCCCCCAGCATCGTTCTGCTGAGGAGTTCCGGTTCCTGGGAGTGACGGAAGACAAAGTCCATTGCGTGCATCAAGAGTAAGCAGCCTCTTTCTTACCGGTCCATCTTCTACTTTTTTTTTTTTTTGTCTTTTCTAGGGCCGCTCCCGCGGCATATGGAGGGTCCCAGGCTAGGGGTCTAATTGGAGCTGTTGTCACCAGCCTAAGTCACAGCCACAGCCACATGAGATCCGAGCCACGTCTGCAACCTACACCACAGCTCATGGCAACGCCGGATCGTTAACCCACTGAGCAAGGGCAGGGACCGAACCCGCAACCTCATGGCTCCTAGTCGGATTCGTTAACCACTGCGCCACGACGGGAACTCCCATAATGGAGAATTTTTGTATCAACAGCCAAAGTCCACTTTAGGAACAGCCTCGATCTCACTAATACGCCTAAGTAAGAGAGAGACAGCACTGCTCCCGCACGAAAGCAAAAATGTCCCTGAGTCCTAAAACTGTCATGAAGAATTAAAAGCAATCATTTGAAATAGCAAACAGTCTACACAGTTCTTGAAAACACAAGCTTTATATGGCAAAGGGGAAGGGAAGTGAAGAAAAGCAATTTATACCTCCTCTGAAATAACAGCCTGTTTGGAATTCGGAGAAGGCTCCGCTGGCTCTTGCTGGTCCATTTTCAAACTTGTCCGTCTTTATGGGTCCCCAGCAAAAAGTTCACACTGTAAGAGAAGGAGCTTTGTTGAAGCCACATTAATTTTTCTGAATTAAATATCTGTCCACAGGTGCTTTCCTCCCGTGGGGATGGGGGGCACTGCCCAAGATGGTACAGGAAAGGCAAAGGCCTCCACACAGGAGAGTGCATAGGGGTCCCAGGGAGAGCAGCGGGCGGGGACCAAGCCCCAGGACAGCGGGGGAAGTGCTGACTCCAAGCTGAGGACACCTTCCGCCAGCCCTGCCCCGCCCCAGCCAAGCGCTGCCCCGCTTGTCTGCCTCCCCCTTATCTTCAGTGCAAGGGGTAAACGGACATTCCATTTAATCGTCTACAGTAGCACACCCACGTCAGTGGCCCGTTCACTTCCAAGTTTTGACATGGATCAAAGTCGCAGTTGCACATGACCAGTTAACTAGAACCAAGACCTGTTCGGAAAGAGCAGGCCTCATCCCGGCTGTGTGCTACCACTCCTCCAGCTCAGCGAATTCCCTCCATTCCGTACCCTACACGTCTGGAAAAAATCTTTTTTCTACCCTCAAAGTTCATTGATAAGCTGGCTGCAGATACAATTTGGGGCTGAAAATCCTTTTCTGTCAGCAACTTGAGGACACTGCTCAGTGTCATGCTTCTGAGGAGCAAGAGAAATTAGAATCCTTTTTTCTTTTTCTTTCCTTTTAGGGCTGCACCCTCAGCATGTGGAAGTTCCTGGGCTAAGGGATGAATTGCAGCTGCAGCCGCCAGCCTGCGCCACGGCCACGCAGATCTGAGCCACGACTGCGACCTGCACCCCAGCTCACAGCAACGCTGCATCTTAACCCACTGAGGGAGGCCAGGGATCAAACCCATGTCCTCATGGATACATGAGTCCGGTTCTTAACCCACTGAACCAGGACGGGAGCTCCCTAAACCCTTTACTGACGTGACCCGTGTTCTTTCTCTGGAAACTTGCAGTGATTCACGTCTTCACGCTGATGTTACTGTTGGTCAAGCGTGTCCTTTCAATCTGGAAACTTCTTACTTCTTTCCCTGACAACTTCCTCCCTTCTGTTTTCTCTGTTCTCTCAGGAAATAATATTTAGCTGCTGGACTTCCTGAATCAACCCTGTCTTACCCTTTCCATTCTGATTTTCTGTTTCCTTATTATCTGTATTCCTCAGCGGCTAGTCCAGCCCTTCACTCTAACGAAGTCCTGGAGTTCCCTGACCCACCCGGTCCCTAACTGTGGCTCCAGGGAAGGAGAGACCCCCACACATCAGCTCTCTTACCAACCATCCTAGAGGGAAGAGTCCGCCCTCTGGTTCTTCCGGGACCTGAGCTGATAATTCAACCATTCATCACGACTTCAAACTCCACCTAAACCACCACCAGCCAGCGAGCCCTACTACACCGTCCACTCCCCTCCCCTCTGCTGTGAGCCTGCAGGTGTCTCAGAGGACCAGATGAGACGGCTGCGGATCGTTCCTCAGCCCCCAGCCTCCTCCTCAGCCACAGCGACGCCCCAGTGCCGAGCCAGAAGGAGAAGCTTGCCCATCCCTCAGCTCCCTCACCAGCCGTAACTCATCCCTTCCAAGTCCTAGGAGTCCCACCGCTAACGTGTCCTGAACGCGCCCTGGCCCTCCTGCCACCGGTCTGGTTAAGACCAAAACCCTCTCCCAGACACTAGATTTTTCTTCACATCGTCTTTTTTTTTTATATATGTATTTTTATTTTTGTCTTTTGTCCTTTTTAGGGCCACAGCAACACAGGATCCCAGCCTCGTCTGCGACCTACACCACAGCTCACGGCAACGCCGGATCCTTAACCCACTGAGCAAGGCCAGGGATCCAACCCGCAACCTCATGGTTCCTAGTCGGATTTGTTTCCTCTGCGCCACCATGGGAACTCCCATATCGTCTTTTTTGGTCTTTTTAGGGCTGTAGCTGCAGCGTATGGAGGTTCCCAGGCTAGGGGTCCAATCAAAGCTGTAGCCACGCCTGCGACCTCCAGCACAGCTCACGGCAGCACCAGATCCTTAACCCACTGAGCAAGGCCAGGGATGGAACCTGCAACTTCATGCATACCAGTCAGGTTCATTAACTGCTGGGCCCCGACAGGAACTCCCTCTTCACACTGTCCAACTTTCAACTGCTCACAGTTATGTTGCTATAAAAACTCCCTGGAATCACCAGTGAATAAATGAATGAAGAAGTACAGTGAAGCGGGCTGCATAACTGGCTCTAGAAAGCCAACCTGTTTCTAAGAATTAGATTAGTTTGGGGGGCCTGCTTAGACTTGTTCTGAAGAATAGTTCCTTGTCTACTCATCTTTAAGTGAAATTCAATTTCAAAATTTCTTGGCACAAAGTTTAAGAATTCACACTTCCAGATTTCAAAACGTGCTTTTATAGCTTCAGTAATCAAGATGGTGTGGGTACTGGCGTAAGGACAGACATACATACGAGGGAGGGAGAACTGAGAATCCAGAATTAAACCCACAGATTTACGGTGAACTGATTTTCAACAGGAGATGCCAAGACAATTCCGTGGTGGAAAGAACAGTCTTTTTAACACATTGTCTAGGACTACATACATACACAAACACACACACACACACGAGAATGAAAACAAACACCATATATAAAAATGAACTGAAAATGGGTCAAAGCCCTAATTGCAGGAGTTCTATAAACTCTTAGAAGAAAATGGAAGTGTACATTTTCACCTTCTTGGATTAGGCAGTTGTCTTAGACGTGACATCTAATGCACAAGTAACCAAAGAAAAAATAAACTGCATTTCACTAAAATTCAAAACTTTTGTGTTTCAAAGGATACCATCAAGATAGTAGAAAAACAACCCACAGAATGGGAAAAAAGTCTGCAAATCTGATAGGAGACCCATATTTGAAATATGTAATAAATTCTTACAACACAGTAATTAAGACAACCTGGAGTTCCCATTGTGGCTCATCAGAAACGATGCTGACTAGCATCCATGAGGATGCGGGTTCGATCCCTGGCCTCGCTCAATGGGTTAAGAATCCGGCATTGCCTGAACTGTGGTGTAGGTTGCAGACACGGCTCGGACCTGGCAATGCTACGGCTGTGGTGCAGGCCGGCAGCTGTAGCTCTGATTCGACCCCTAGCCTGGGAACTTCCATATGCCCTGGATACAGCCATAAAACGACAAACAAAAACAAAGACAACCTGATTAATAACCGGCAAAGGATCTAAATAGACATTTCTCAAAAGAAGTGTAACGGAATTCCCTTGTGGCTCAGTGGGTTAAGGATCCAGCATTGTGACTGCTGTGACGGATCCTTGACGCACTGCGCCACAAGGGAACTCAGGTAAACTTAATTGGCATTGGTTTATATCAGATAAACAGTTTACATTATTGTAGGCAATCCAGGAGTTCCTGTTGTGGTTCAGCAGGTTAAGAGCACGACTAGTATCCATTAGGATGTGGGTTTGATCCCTAGTCCCACTCAGTGGGTTAAGGATCCAGCATTGCTGTGAGCTGCCACATAGGCTGGCAGCTGCAGCTCCAACTCGACCTCTAGCCCGGGAACTTCGCTATGCCCCAAGTGGGGCCCTAAACAAAAAACAGAACAAAACACATTAGTATTATAGGCAAGCAGAGTAGTATGCTGCCCAGAGGGAAACTAACCACCGGTCAGTAAAAACAAGGGCTGGCTCCTCCACGTGAGCTACGTGCTCTACCTCCAGAGAAAAGAACTTTATCCACTAGATTTATATCTTTTCGACTTCCATTCCCTTCTATTAACACATACATCAGAGAAGAAAAATTTCTCTTCCACTTTTAGTTCTGACGTTTAAAAGAAAAATTTTAAAAAGGCAATCAAGCAATCTCAGTGTATGCCGTAATCTGTCTAGAATGGCACCGAATGCTTGGATTAAGTCAAATGTCTAAGTCTTCTTTTAAAGTGACTCTTTGACCCTAAATAACTTCTGTGCATACCCAAAATTTCTTTTTTTTTTTTTTTCGTCTTTTTGCCATTTCTAGGGCCACGACCACAGCATATGGAGGTTCCCAGACTAGGGGTCGAATCAGGGCTGCAGTTGCTGGCCTACGCCAGAGCCACAGCAACGAGGGATCTGAGCCTCATCTGCAACCTACACCACAGCTCATGGCAATGCCGGATCCTTAACCGAGGAAGGCCAGGGATCAAACCTGCAACCTCATGGTTCCTAGTCGGATTCGTTAACCACTGAGCCACGATGGGAACTCCCCCCAAAACTTCTTAAAAGCAGGGAACTGCAGTCCTTAAAAGGTACAAGCATCAGTAGAAGAGCAGATAGCAAGAGCTAGAAAATCGCTAATTTTCTCTATGGAAAGATTTTTTTTTTTGCTTTTTAGGACAGCACCCATGGCACATGGAAATTCCCAGGCTAGGGATCGAATCAGGGCTGTAGCTGCCAGCCTACACCACAGCCACAGCAATGTGGGATCTGAGCCTTGCCTTTGACCTACACTGCAACTCAAGGCAATGCTGGATCCTTAACCCACTGAGCGAGGCCGGGGATCAAACCCAATCCTCATGGATACTAGTCAGGTTTGTTACCATGGAGCCATGGCGGGAACCCCTGGAAAGATCTTAATCTGGCTTCCCCGTAGAAAAAATGGTCAATGACGCCAATTTAGAAAAACACAGAGGTCCCCCCTGGGCCCCCACGCGAGTATCTTTAGGAGCAAAGGGGCATCTAGTTCCTTCGAATTTACATGAGATTTAAGGCATTTCAGCCATGAGCTGGGTCCCCTTAGGTTACTCTTTACAGCTGCCCTTAGATGTTCCGAGGGATGGCTGACACCAAAAGGGTGACAAAAGCCTCTCCTGGAGGAGATCCTCACCTCCTCCTCAGCTAACTAACCAAGCCACCCAAACGCAAGTACCAAACAATAATGAAAAATCAGGCCCTGACTGGCAGATGTTACGCTATAAGCAGTTGTTTCAAACAGATTTTATTTTAAAATGTTTAAGCTAGAATGTTAAGAGCTCTAGAAAAACCAAGCTCCAGACATGAATTACAGAAAAAGACAGAAGTGGTGAAAGGGGCTGGGCTGCTCTGGGGTGGTTACTTGGAATGCAACTGGCCCCAGGGGGAAACAGCAGTCTGTAGCCATCTACTGACGGTATAAAAAAACAAAAATGGGATTAAAGAGTGATTTCAGAAGTATATTCTTTGGTCTTTTTGTCTTTTTAGGGCTGTACTCATGGCATGTGGAGGTTCCCAGGCTAAGCGTCCAATCGGAGCTGAGGCTGCCGGCCTACACCACAGCCACAGCAACTCGGGACCTGAGCCTTATCTGCGACCTACACCACAGCTCACGGCAACATTGGATCCTTAACCCACTAAGCAAGGCCAGGGATTGAACCCACGTCCTCACGGATGCTAGTAGAGTTTGTTACCCACCTGAGCCATGACAGCAACTCCCAGAAGTATATTCTTTACCATGGGATTCCCATAATGTTCTGGATTATGAAAGCACCTCAGAAACACTGTTGAGTATTTCAGAAGCAGAAGCTACATGGTGCCATGTGGCACTGGACGCAAGCAGAGGACAGGAGAAAGTGGCACCCCTGCCTCCATCAGCACTCCAAGAGTGCTCCTAAACTGAGCCCACGCTATTCTGAAATTTAAAAGTAAAGTGTAACCTGAATTTTCTTCCCTTCATTGGCTAGACCTGAAGGTCGTCTGCGTTTTACTGCTAATAGGCATATTCGAAGTAAACTCCCCCATGAACACAATATTGAGTGTTGTTTAATCCACATAATCTACCTGAATTTATTTGGGTGTGAACACCGAAGGTCTATGACGGGTCAGATGTATGATTTTCCCAGGGCACATAAACTGCAGCGGGGGAAGGTCACAGGATTCCTAGAAGGCCGGTCCAGCGCCGGCAGCAGTGTCCAATGAGCTGTGTGAGCACGGGCGGTTCAAAAGTTCACGGATACAGCAAGTGCAAAGGACCACTACTCCTGCCCCTGGGGACCTCATGCTTTAGCACTCAAATGACCAGAAGGGCAAATTCCTGTTGGAAAAATAATGCAATACCAGAGCAGAGTGCTTTAAATGAGGCACCAATCACATCGGCTCAGGAGGCAGGGGACACAGAAGGAAAGACTTTTAAAAAGGCAGTCACACACTAAGAGGATTTACAGAGGAGAAGGCAGCACTCTGAGCAGTTGGAATCCTAGGAACAAAGGCAGCGACACTAACTGGGGCAAGGGCTGAGAAAGGAGGGAGGGTCTGGGAAGCCCCCCAACCCGGCTCTCTACCTCCCCCGCCCCACGCCCTCCCAAAACAAAGCAAAAGCAAATCCCACGTGGTATGGATGATGTTAACATTTACAGACACATTTCAGAGGGCATATCTATGATTCCAGCTAGATGCCCGTCCCTCCGCCGCAATCCGCAGGCAAACAAAGCACGCAGCAACCTTAAGTGGCTCCCCAGACTCCTGGGTTTAGTCCTCAGAATACGCCACGGACGGAGGAAGGTAAATGATCGCTTTTCCACAAACTTAGGCATTTGAGTATTAGGTATGTCAGCTGGATTAAAGAGGGAATAAGATTCAAGTGAAACCAAGAATCTCAAAAGCCAGGCTATAGAGTTTGCGCCCAGGCTCCTCATCACTCAGTCCCAAACCTGAATCCTGCTATTTGCTGAGGCTGCAAAGTGAAGCAAAAACCACAGCAAGAAATCAGAAGCGGTTGGGCTCCCGGTCTCTCCCAACTAATAGCAAAGTGTTGTGAGCACCATCTATACTGAACCAAGAAAAGATGTGCGAGCTCTTACCGTAAATAACTTCTGATCGACAGATGTAGGTCAGGCAGTTAGAACAGTTTAATACATGGATGGAGAAATCAACAAGGTGACATGAAAGAAATTAAGTGGGAGACCAATTTTTGCAGAAGAAAACCCGAGATTGAGTTAATAGGCATGTCTAAGATGCCATTTTACATTCAGAATAATCACACAGAAAAGCCATTCGGTTTGCTACGAACCATCGATTAGTATAGTTAGACTTAGTAATCTTGGTTATAATCATAAAACTTCAAAGAATTTTAGTTTTTTAAAGATATTTTAATCAGTCCTTTTATTATCTATGGTAAAATTTTGGTAACCACAGCAAATGGATGCACTCTAAGTGGGCTCTTCTTTGCTGACAACAATATTACCCTCACATCAGGCAAGCTTCCAAAAGTTACTTTGTTAATGAGGGAAAGCTTTCTTTTTCCTTCTCTCCTCCTGGTAGGTGTTGGGGGTTGGCCAGACAGGGAAGGAACGAACATTTTATTGAAATTATACTACTTGGTACTTTTATGATCATTTATCAGGTGACTTACAATCATTACATTTAGTGCTGGTTGAGCAAGTGTGAACTGATAGTGATTAAGCTTGGGCAAGTTCATTGGTTACAGATAGAAAGCAGTAAGACCAGAAAAGAACTTCCTGTGACAGCCCAGGAAAGAGACAATACAGGTTTGGGCTAGGGTGGAGCAGCAGCAAACAAGAATTCCCTGCAAATGAGACTTTGTTTTTGTTGCATGTTCCCTGTCACCTGGGAAAGTGCCCGGGCCCCAAGCCCCTGCAGTGACAATGCCAGTTCCTTAAGCCAATGCAACCCAGGAGAATTTCCATGTGAGACTTTCCAACTTTTCCTAAAACAGTTTCTGGGGAAGAGGTTTCCAAAGCTAATTCCAAAAAGATCTTAAAGGACATCAGGAGAGGAGTTTCCTGGTGGCTCAGTGGGTTAAGGGGATTACTGTCAGTGCTGCAGTTTTGCTTACTACTGTGGTGCAGGTTCAGTCCCTGGCCCATGAACCTCCATATGCTGCAGGAGCAGCCAAAAAATAAAATAATAATAATAATAATAAAAAGACATCAGGAGAAAGGGGCGGTACAGAGCTTACATTTGGACACACTGAGTTTGAGATGTTGGCAAGACATCCCAAAAGGAGAAAACCAGGAGGCTGCTGGAAACACTCATCTACAATACTCATCATGTTACGGATTCAGAGAAGGAATGTTTTTTTATTATTTCATTTGGAACATAAACAGTTGATGGGTACGTAAAGAAAAGATAAACATGGTGGCTGCCAAAAACCCGTGAAATCAAATTTAGCTGTACCCATTCAAAATACTGGAGCATCTGTAATGTTAATCTATGTGATGCTGGTTAAATGTGTAACGAGTTACTTAAAACCAACTGTAATATTAAAACTGCAGCACTTATGAAGTATACAGCCTGACCAAAAGACACCTGCATCAAATCCCTCCCCTGTGGTGCCTATATTTAAGCTCACAAACTTAGCTGCTTCTCTACAAATAACTGCAATTCTGTATTAAAGCGTTGCAGCTGTCTGAACGTCTAAAGGCTGTTAACATACGACTCCTTCCAGACTGAGACAGGTTCCCAGTTTCTACTTTCTCCTACAGATCTAGATCTGTTCACTCCTACCTTCAACAGAAAATACCTTACCCCAATTAACCCCATCAGTGCTGACATTTCCCTCAGATGCAACTTGTTTATTTCTAGGTCAAATCAAACACACATGAGTGACCACACCAACATGAAGCCTCTCTTAGACCTGGCAGTCCCGCACCATTCTCCCAGCATCCAGGGAATATTGCTTCTTGGCCTCTTCAGAAAACAGAAAAGCTTGTATAATCCTGGATCTCAGAAGTACTTAGGACCCGCTACCGCTGCCCCTCCCCCAACATATATTGCAACATTTCTTGAGTTACCTCTGCTTTGAAAAATGTTATGTTTCAAAGCATTGCTCTCAATGAATCCACTTAGCAGCATTTTTTTTGAGCATAACAAAAAAACATGAAACTGCATATTCTTGGAGGAGTGGGGTAATTTCTAATGCCTAAAGGGCAGGGGATCCTGCAGATATCCGAATGAATACCTTTCTAAGGAGGCCTGAGTACAGTGGGGTTCTCACCTCTTTCTAATTTAAAACGGGTTAGAATGGGCCAGTGAGAACGTGCGTACCCAAAATGTGCGTCTTCCGGCAGGCAAAGGTGCCTGGGAGAAGCCCAAAGCAGCCTAACTCTAAGGAGCAAGACTAGGTTTAAAAGGCGTTTTTCAACATCTAGTCATTTCTCCTCTCATTCATTTACAGAAATAAATGTGACTTTTTTTAGTACCCTACTTTCTCGTCCCCATCGGATACGCCATTACGAAAGGAGTAAGGAAGAACCGAAGAGAGTGTGATAAGGGCCGAAAAAGAGGGGGAAACATATGAAATTAAAAATTCGACTAGAATTTCTTTTTCCTTTTTTTTCCCCGTCCTTTTTTAGGGCCGCACCCGCGGCATATGGAGGGGTTCCCAGGCTAGGGGTCTAATCCGAGCTGTAGCTGCCCGGCCTACACCACAGCCACAGCAACGCGGGATCTGAGCCGCGTCTGCAACCTACACCACAGCTCAAGGCAACTGCCGGATCCCCACCCCACTGAGCGAGGCCAGGGATCAAACCGCAACCTCATGGTTCCCAGTCGGATTCGTTAACCACTGCGCCACGAGGAAAACTCTTATAGTTTCTTACAATCTTATGAACCCAGCATGCACGAATACGGATACAATCTGGTCGTGTTTCTGCACGCTGCTACTTTTGCGAGGCTAGAATAAATGAACTTAACGCTCAAAAGGAGACACCCCTCTCCCCCTCTGTGCTCCCAATTTTTACCTCCTCTACTACCTCCAAAGTCGAGCTCCCCAGAGCCGTAAAGACGAGACCTTTTTCCTCTCTCTCATAACCTTCCCTCCAGGGGCCAAGAGGGGCCGTCCCTCCCTTTGCAGATACCCAAACGCTGCAATCAAGCTAACATTTCACCGTGATGTATCCTGTTTTCTGTACTCCGAGTAGCCCAGCTCTCCCAGCCCAGCCCCTGGTTTGCCTCTTAACCCGCTCTCCCTCCGCGCCTTGCGGGACGCGAGCCGGGTCCGCAGCCGGGGAGACGCGCGTGGCTGTAGGCAAGCTCCAGGTGTGCGCCCTCCCTCCTCCCAAAGAGACACTGCGCGTGATGGGCTCGCGCCCAGTTACCTCCTCCCAGGCGTGGGGCGAAGGGATGCGTACTCCTTTAGGAAGCGGGAGGAACGCAGAAAGCACGGGTCCGACGCAGTCGTCACAGACGATGCAGCGCTACTGGGGGAGCCACAACCGCGTCTCGCGGTGCAGAGAGAGGATGAGCGCTCGTTCCCTCGCGGCACCCGTAGCACCCCCGCCGGTGACCTATAGCCTTAGATGATTACCTTCCGGGGCAGTGCGAGGCCGGATGAGAAGTGGAGCCGCCCACTGTTTACAATCTCGGTCTCGGCGCTTCCAGAATTCCTCTTCCGGGGCCAGAACTGTGTGCGTGTGTGCGCGCGCGCGCGCGTGTTTATGCGGGCACGAGTAGTACACTAAAAGGACGCCCCAAGGTGCTTTCTCTCCGCTTCCTTTTCGCTCCTTCCTCTTTGCCTAATAGACCGGAAGTGTCCCTGGACCAAACCAGCTCGGCGGGCACTTCCGGGACAGGCGACGAGGGTTCCGGGAGGGTTCTGGGAGGAGAGGGAGAGGCGGCGGCGGCGGCGGCGGCGGAGGCTGGAGAATGAAGAAGGAGCATGTGCTGCACTGTCAGTTCTCCGCGTGGTATCCACTGTTCCGAAGCCTTACCATCAAGAGGTGAGACTGGAGGGGTTACGTCGAGGCGATGGGCGAAAGGGGACTGCGACGTTTGAGGCGAATCCTAGCTCTACCAAAAACCTGCAGGCCTGGATGGGAGCGCCAGTGCCGAGATGTCGACTTCCTAGTGGCTTTTCGGGTGGGGAGGTGAATAAAATCGATCCGTACTTGCCGTGCGTCCAGTTGTGCGCCAGAGAGTGTTCTGGGGAGGTGGAAGGGCACGTCGTGGCTCCGTGAAGGTCAGAGGCGGGCTGAGTAGCGGGTGAAGCTAGTTTAGGCTCAGAAGTTTATTATCGCTGCTTTTAGAATTGCTAGAGCAGGCAGGTGATCTAAAGAACTAAGTAGTCTAGACTTTGCCGCTGACTAGCTCGTCTGCGGTCTTCATAGCTTTTGGGCCCCGTGAAATGAGAACAGTGATACAGACCCAGCCTCCGATTCTATTATGAAGCCCCAAAATGATAGTATATATGGGAAGCTTTAGTAGAATATACTCTGTATCTTTAGGGATGGGAGCCATCTGGAAGAGGAGTGGAACAGTATTTGTTTTCTCGTTCTTTGGCCCACACAAGGTATCCATGCCCAGTTTGCAGGGCGGAGGATTAACTGTCTCATCCTTCACTCGGTCGTTCAAGGTAATGTAGGCAAGGCAGCTGGAGGGTATCCCCAGATGTCCAAAAGCAGTCCTAACACCTGGAGCAGGATGCAAGGGTAGGGTTTCCCACACTTAGACGGATAGATCACAGAACTGCATATCCGTGGGTAGGATTTTCTGTATTTTGCCTACTCTCCTTTTAGGTCTAGCTTGCCACTAATTTAGATTTTTGCCCGTCCCTTCCTTTTCCTTCTTAGTGCAGAGAGTGTGAATACACAGAGGGAAACTTTTGAGATCCTGAGAATTTGGGAGAGCATAAGAGAATTGTTTAAAAGACGGTGCTTTTCCATCCTGTTGTTTGTACATAGCATCTGCTTCCAGTCATGCAGGGTATGATGGAGGTTAGAGCAGCTCCACGGAGGATAAGCTTTGCATTTGAAGATGATTGGAGCCACACAGGAACAGAAGGAGGAGCTTCCACAGCAGCAGCGGATGCTACTTCCGAACACAGAAGTTACCTTCCTCTGTGATGTGCCAGTCCTTCCTTATCTTGCATAATTGAAATAGGCTTCGGGTTGGAGGTGATGCTTGAGCTCTTTATTTTGTGTTGGTGTGGCAGAAGGGATATTTGCAAACCTGTCAGACCTTTCACACTGAGTTCACGCGAAACTGCCGTCTGCTGTGGGCGCAGACCCCTTTGGTCGCCCCTGGTGGAGTTTACAGCAGTAAAGTATCATGGTTAAGAATTGGACTCTGGAGTCAGGGCCATCTGTCTGGCTTTGAATTTTGGTTCCACCAGCATCTTGAGCAAATTGCTTAATCTCCTTAAGCCCCATCTGGAAAATTGAGACAATAATAGGATTGACATAGGAGTTAAATGAGATAAAGCATTAAAAATGCTTTTGCCACAGTTGCTGGCATATAGTAAACATACAAAACAGTGCTTATGGTTAGTATTTTGGATTTAATCAAAGCTCCACTGAAGCAGAGTGATTTTAGGTCACTTAAATTGTGTACCATTCATATGAAGCTGGGAGTGAAAAATAAAACAAGGGTGGGGCTTTCCTACCAGCCCACAACTAAGCTGTGTTGCCTAAAAGTATTCTTGACTCGGCCTTTGAAGTATAACTCTAGTCTGTTTAGTTCTGTGGTGACAGCACTGGAACCCAACATATGGCAGGATATCATACCCTTGACCTCGGTCCTTTCGGTGAGGTGGTGTGTGATTTGTCATTGCCACTCTGCTTTAATGCCAAGAGACCCTATTCTGGTTATTGACTCAGCCTTGTTTTTTTGGTGTTTCTCCATCACGGTTCAGAGATGATTCGGCGGATAGGAATACAGAATCATTGAGTTCTGGAACTTGGACTCAGGCTTAAGAGTAAGTAGCTAGATGACTGAGCCATCTCATCTATCTTTCTAAGTGTTTCTTTCCTCAGAAATGATTTGTCCTGAAATCTCTTCCATCTGTCCATGGGGCCTCGTGGATTCTCACCTGCATAGTGGGTTTTCGTGATGGATTGAGGCTCTTTGCTGGCAGCCTCCCTAGCTTCGGGTAAAGCATGTCTGGCTGTGATTTGTTGATGGCCTAAATCTCTCAGGCACGATCTCTTTTCCTTCTCACTTTCGGCAGCATTTGGTACATCTGTACTGGGCTCAGCACTTAAACTGTATGGTGACTTTTTCTTTAGTTTCTTTTCCTGCTCATAGGGGTTGAGTTCTTGATAGAGTCATCTTGGTATCCTCCAGACTTCTGTCACGTAAAGCATGGTCACGTCATGAGGGCAGCTTTAGAACCATGACTGTGGGACTCAGAAGAGCTGTGCAGAAACTAACTCGGTGTCAGCTCCAACCTGTAAGAGGTGTAGCCCCTCCAAATGGGAAGAATACGCAGAGAATTCAGAATGAAACCAGACGGTAAAGAGATGTTTTGACTCCAGTCGAGGGCCGATGCAGCCTGGAGGGAAAGCCCAGATGCAGAGTCGACTTGAGAATTAGTGTAACTCAGAAACAAGGGACACCGGCTCTGAAATCATTGACGTTATGGACATAGCAGATGGCTCTCCCTGCTGTCCCTGGGGTCAGGAATGTCACCCTGAATGTGTAGGAACCAGCATTTCTGTCTCAGGCCCCTGAGAAGATAAACTTCACATGCTCTTGGGAAGGTCATCTTTGATTCTCTTGGGATGACGTTGTTAGGTAGTAAGTGTCCTTAACCCCAGGAAGAACTAGAATTAAATATAGACGTGATGAAATAATTCAAACCTGAGGTGTTTCTCCCTGTTAGGCTTATTTAATATCGTTAAGAAGTTGCCAGTTCGAGGACAATTAGTGTATCTGTAACGGATTAGCCTGGTGTTTCCAATTTAAATTGTATAATTGGTTTAGAATTGTGATGTGTGAAAATATATAGGAAAATTTTTCAGTTGTTTATGCAGCATTGAGATGTTTACGAGAATCTTAGACTCACTATACTCAGGGTTTAATTCACTGGTTTCCTAAGCGTTAAATTCTTGCAAAGGCTTATCTGTAATTAGGAAATTGACACTTAGAAAGAATGTTGAATATTTTTATAATAGAGTTTAAAAATCTAAAGCAACTTTTAGGTTTCAAAGACTCACTTGATGAAGTAAGAAGGATACAATACCATGTGATATCAATTACATGTGAAATCTAAAATATGGCACAAAGCTATCTACGGAATATGAACAGAGGCACAGTCATAAAGAAAGACTTGTGGTTGCCAAGGGGGAGGGGAGAAGGAGTGGGATGGACGGGGAGCTTGGGGTTAGTAGATGTAAACTATTCCATTAAGAAAGGAGAAGCAGTGAGGCCCTACTGTGTAGCACAGGGGACTATAGCCAATCTCTTGTGATAGAACATGATGGAAGATACTATGACAAAAAGTATATATATATGTATGTGTAACTGGGTCACTTTGCTGTACAGCAGAAATTGGTACAACATTGTAAGTCATCTGTACCTAATCATAAAAAAAATTTTTTAAAGCCTCCCTTGAAATTTGTTAAAATCTAGCAGATTTACAAATAGAATAAGATTTGGTAACTGAACTTAGAAACGTGAAGAAGTAGGCTTTTGAATGTGAAATTGTAGCTTTGATAAATCAGATATTAATTTCTAAAGCCAAAGCAGCTCATGAATACACTTTTCTGTGCATAAAACCATCTATAGTGTTCCAAAAAATGTATTCAATAAATCATTGACCCATACTCTTAAAAGTCAGTGACGTCTTGGTTGAAAGCCAGCCGTAATGGCTTTCAGTTTTTTAAAAAATATGTATTTCAAGATCAAAATAATAGCATTACTTTTAGGCATCTGTGTCAGGACATTCTGATGATTTATTATTACAGTAAAAAAAGCATTGTCCCGTACATTTTTCAAGTGATCTCAGGTATGGCTTTGCCAGCCCTTAATTAGCCTCATCTGAAAGGAATTAAGCTGCAGCTAGCTCACTCGGGTAAGCAGCTGTGTGGCTCCTGGGGTCAGGTGACTAGAGTCCCGCTGCAGCACATCCAAAGGCGCTGTGAATTCTTAGTCTTGCACCTTCATTGCCAACCAAACGTGGTCTCCAGATTTCAAGTCTACTTCTGCCCTCTATCTTAGAAAGTGGTCAGATGCTGAAGTCAAACCTGATTTCCTTGCTGCATTTCCCTTGTTTTTGCAAATACCTGCAGGTCTCTGATTTCTTAAAGGCACACACCCCTTGTGCTCAGACGTCTTTGGAGCTTGTTGCTTTCCTCCTGTGATTTCGGTCCAAGTTCTTTGGATTTGGCTGGTTTTTGTTTCTTTACAACAAACACAATTGAGGTAATTAGATGCACCTAATTCAGTTTACTGCAATGTTTATTGGTATTCTTCTCCAAATATCCGTCATTAACACATTCCCACTTCATGTTACAGCAAAGGAAACAAGTAATTCAGAAGCTAATTGAGGTTGGAACTTTTTCTTTCAGCTTATGGTTGATCTTTTAAAATGACGTCTTTTTTGAGTATGTACTTTTTTTTCTTTTAGTGTCATTCTTCCGCTTCCTCAGAATGTGAAGGATTATTTACTAGATGATGGAACGCTGGTGGTTTCAGGAAGGTAAGGTATATCAGAAAAAATATTCTTTAAATTTGAGCATCCAAGAATGTTGTAGTGATTAAATCTCAATGATCACCGTGTAAAATAAGGATGTTAGCTTTGGCCCCCTTCACCCTCTTTTTCCTTCCTCGTTTAAATTACGTACTGATCCGTCTTGTGTATCTTGTCAATGCTCAGTAAGATTTTCAAAACCACGTACTTCCTCCAGTGGTAATTACAGGTTGTGAAATTGAGTAATTCCTTTCATCATACCTGTAGAAAATGGGCAAGATGACTATTCCTTCTGTTCAAGGGATTCATTTATAAAGGAAAGAAGTTACCATGCGTCAGTCTTTTTAGTGAAAACTTGAAAAAGTTTCAGAATCATATACTTTAATGACATTCCTTTTTTCTTTTTCATTTTACGGCCGCACCTGCAGCATATGCATGTTCCCGGACTGCCTCAGAGCTGCCCACTGCAGGCCTCTGTCACAGCCACGGCAATGCTGGATCTGAGCCATATCTGTGACCTACACTGCAGCTTGCGGCAACACCAGATCCTTAACCCACTGAGCAGGGCCAGGGATTGAACCCACATCCTCATAGAGACAACATCAGGCCCTTAACCCACAGAGCCACAATGGGAACTCCTGTCACTTTTTTTGTTTGTTTGTTGTTTTAGGGCTGCTCTCGCGGCATATGGAGGTTCCTGGCCTAGGGGTTGAATCAGAGCTGCAGCTGCCAGCCTGCACCACAGCCACAGCCACATAGGATCCAAGCTGTGTCTGTGACCTACACCACAGCTCATGGCAGTTCCAGATCCTTAACCCACTGAGCAAAGCCAGGGATCAAACCTGTGTCCTCACGGATACCAGTCGGGTTTATTACTACTGAACCACAACGGGAAGTTCACTCTTTTTTTAAATAGAATTCTGGATTGGAAATAGTTTTATATCAGAATTATTGAAAATTGTCTTATTGAGGTCAAATACACTTAGCATAAAATTTACCATCTTCACTATTTTGAAGTGACAGTTCAGTGGCATTAAATACAGTAATACTGTTGTGCACCCGTCACCACCGTCCGTCTGCAGAAGTCTGGTCATCCTGTGAAACTCCTCTGTATCGGTTCAGCACGAAGCTGCCAGCCCCCTGCCACCAGCCCCAGGCAGCCACCGTTCTGCTTTCCGTACCTGTGATTCTGACGGCTCCAGATACCGCTTTCAGTGACTCCCACCGTGTCTGTCCTTCCGTGACTGGCCGATGTCCTCAAGGCTCTTCCCTGTTACAGGGTGTGCGAGCATGTCCTTCCTTTTTAAGGCCAGTGCTGCTCTGCTGGATGGATTACCGCTTTTTGGTGCATCACTTTCCATCTCCTGACCTCACTTTATTTTTCTGTGTCACATCATTTCCATGTGACGTCATTCCCTGTTAGAAGGCAGTGTTCTCGAGGACAGGGACTCAGACAGTTCTGTTCTCACCTCTTGGAACAGTGCTCGATACATATGAGGTGCGTGATATTCATTTTTTGGGTGAATGAACTTAGAAACATTTTCAGGAACATACACATATATATATACACACACATAAATAGTTGGTGTGTCAGATGCATCTTCTTTGTAGCTTTCTGGATTATAATTCTGTTTTTGGTATTCTCAACCCCTTAGTAATATGAAAATTATTCATTTAGAGCCTCACTGACTTGGAATAATTGCAGGATAAGGAGACAGAATAGTTAGGCACGTCTCGACTTCAGGATTTTATAGGCATAACTTTATTATTTTCAAATATAGGACGTGTAATAAGTTTACATAAACGAGAGCGAAAAGCAAATGCCTCTGACATCACACAGCCCGAGGCACCTGTCAGCGCTCTGATGGCAGGGGAGCTCCCGTGATGCTTTTCACCGGCCAGACGTGTGCCTGAGCTTCTGCACAGGCCAGCCCGTTAAACACTGTTACTGGGTGTGACACGGCACAGGGTACGCAGGTCGGGTAGGGACCTTGCCCTTTGGGAGCTGGCAGTCAGGCAGCGTGGGGCTGGTCTTGCAGTGCCATTGCCTACCATGTCTCTGCTACCGTCTGGCTCTCTGCCAGACGGTAGCAGGGATAAAAGACAATGTGTAAAATGTTCAGCCCAGTGCCAGCGAGTGAAAAACGTTTCCTGTACACTCTTCAGAAGTACTGTTTTCACCATCACTGATAGTCTCAGTCTGAACATGAAACAAACACATGAGTAAATATGTAAGTGAAAATTACGGTAAATGCTGTAAAGAAAACGGGGGAGGGAGTTCCCGTCGGGGCACAGTGGTTAATGAATCCGGCCAGGAGCCATGAGGTGTAGGCTGGTGGCTCCAGCTCCGATTCGACCCCTAGCCTGGAAACCTCCATATGCCGCGGGTGCCCTAGAAAAAGGCAAAAAGACAAAAAAAAAAAAAAGAAAAGGGAGGAGGACACTGACATATTCAGTTACTGGGAGGGGGTGGGCTGAGGATTGCAGGGAGCATCAAGGACACCCCGAAGAGGTGACTTAGGAGCCTCAAAAATACAGAGTTTGGGTAGAAAGCAGTCATTTGAAGGGTGAGTTGTGGTGTAGGCTGGCAGCAACAGCTCCAATTAGACTCCTAGCCTGGGAACCTCCATATGCTGCAGTCGCAGCCCTAGAAAAGGCAAAAAGACAAAAAAGAAAAAAAAAAAAGAGAACGTATTTCAGAAAGTGGAAGTCCTAGGTGAATGCTTTTTTTTTTTTTTTAAATGCTTTCTTTAAGTTTGCAAATTGTTACACAGAAATTAAAAGGCACAACAAGGCTCTGAAGCTAATTTTCTTGAGTTTCATCTCCCAGGAAGTAAGTGTGGCCTTTCTGCTCTTCCAGCTCCTCGTCCCTCTGCTTTGCCTGCCACCCAGACCCTTTCTCCTCCCTGAGTAGACTTGGGTCACGTGAGATAGAGCATCTGCCGTGGCCCAAATGTTTGTGTGACCGTCACATTCATGGCTTGAAATCCTCACCCTGCATGATAGTGGGTATTAGAAGGGAAGGCCTTTGGGAGGTGCGAGGTCTTCCCGAGGATGACGTCTTCATGAATGGGTTAGTGCCCTCATGAAAGCGACCCCACAGAATTCTCTAGGCCCTTCTGCCGTGTTGAGGACACACGAAGTGGCCATCTGCAGCCTGGAAGAGAGCCTCACTAGAATCCAACCCGCCGGTACCCTGATCTGGGACTTCCAGCCTTCAGAACTGTGGAAAATAAATTCTTGCTTCTAAGCCACTCAGTCTGTGCTGTTTGGTTCTAGCAGCTTGAACAGACTAAGACAATATCCAGCTTTAAACGTAGCTTAATGCATGGGGCAGGTACATTATTTCACATAATGAGAGGCCGTAAGACATGGCGATCATTGGTGAGTTTACAAGTTCAGTGCTGCTAGGACTCAAAATTCAGCCTGTCTGAGTTTCTAGGCTTTCGCCTCCGGTGTCCAGGGTTGCTGTAGTGTCCAGTGCCACGTGCTGACACTGCCATCTCCAGCAGCCAGGACGAACGAGACCCGGTCTCACATCCCTGTGTAAGAGCAGGGAGCACTTAGCCGGAGCCCTCTGGCCCCGTTGGTCAGGGTTGGGCCCTCACTGGGGAGGGAGATGAAGAACCATGGTCGGCTGCACCAGCCTGTGGTCACCATTGCTGTTGGTTGGAAGTCCGTAGAGCGCACGGGGGCTTAGCATCTGAACACGGCGGAGCTGAAGGGAAATGGTGGTTGGGGTCGGCTGTAGCCCCACCGCCTTCACGCCTCCTCTCCCATGCCCTTCACTCCAGACTGTGAGCGCTCTTAAGTGTCTTGTCTACACTCATAACTTAGCCAAGAGTCTGGGCTCAGTTAATACCTGTTGAGTGACTGAATGAGCGAATGAACATGGTTACTGGGCTCTTTCCCATGGTGGCTGATACTGAGCGAGTGAGTAAGTGGTGTAGACCAAGGGTGATAACTGGGTTATCCTCTCTGCCAACTGTACTCTACTGTCAGTGGTTTCCAGGAGTGACGTGTTGAGAACGTCCCTGAGGCTGCATCCAGGGTTCCGTGAAAAGAGCCCTGGTTTGGTCAGCTGTGCCTGCAGTGGGTGTGGGGCGGGAGGCTGGGGCCATGCATTTCTGGTATAGACTGTGATCCGTTTTCATTGCGATGTTGGGAGTCTACTCTGAGATGGGAGCTGAGGTCCTGCTTCAGGAGTCCGGGCTTCGTCGGTACCCACGTCAAAGGTGTGAATAAATAGGTGTCTGTTTTTTGGAATCAAAGTGCCCGGAGTTCTGTTAAGCTGTATTTTTGGAGTTTAAGTAACCCCTGCAAGCTGGGGTGAGGCTTGACCTGAGTTCACGGTTAACTCTGATTCAGATGGTTTGAGTCAGTGCTTCCAAGTAGGTGCTAAGCTCCACTGTGCCTCCTTAGTCCCAGATTCGTTCTTTGCTGACCAGTCTCCCTTCAGGAAAAGGGTCATAGACGCCAGTTGTGAAACTTGTTGGCTACGCCCGTGTTTTGGATCTTCACATCTCTGCAGCGTAGCTGCTGTTATCCCGGTTTTACGGATGGGCTTCTGGTGGCACGCTCCCGACTAAGAGTGGCAGAACCGACGTCCAGACGATGTCTGTCTGCCTCCAGCGCCAATGTTGTCACGTGTCCCATGGCGCTTAGGAACCAGCTCAGTGATAAAATATGGAATACTTCTACATATCATCATGTTTTGATCAGCTCATTCCTTGGTGTTTAGAGGTTTACCTTGGAAAGCAAGCCTAGTAAACCTGGCAGTGTAAACCCGCATTGTCTTTTCCAGGTCTGGGACATCTCATGGTTGGCATTGCAGTAAGCTCTTCCGGAGAACTGTATGAGTGCACTGATTGCAAATATGATTTTAGAAATGTGTTTTCTGATATTCATGAATCAAAAGTGGTGTTTTGGAGCGATAAGTACCTTTTCAAGTTCATTGAGTACCTTTTGTATTGTTATTTCATGATAATCCCCTGTGTTACCGAAACTTAGTGGCTTACAACAATAACCGTTTTATTTGTCAGTGCTGCTCAGCTGACTATTGAGAGACAGTTCTTCTTGGGTCTCTGCATGTCTTGCAAGTAGAGGCACTGACAGCTTTTGTTCTTGATTATCTTTTCAAGGGTGTTTATGCAGCAGATGGCCTTGGAAGTCAGAGATGGTGTCTCCTTAGCAGAGAGTAGCCTTGTTTACTGTCTAGTACAAATAAAGACAGTGACTCCCCTTGGGTCAAAGCCTGACCCAAGTTTACTGCAGCTCATAAAAGATGAGATTCTCTAAGTTCAGGGTTGCTTAGTTGTCACACAAACCTGGGCCTCTCCTTGGCACGGGGCTTGAGGGTCCAGAGGGAACGGATGCAGAGATGGAGCACGTGCTTCCTGCCATGCTGTGAGTGAGAGGCCTTTGTTTCTGACCCTTGAGTCTTCGTCTGCCAGAGCCCACGCATTGTGGCAGGCTGACTTGCTCGCTTGCACGTAGAGTGAAACCTCACAGCCTCCATGGTTTTCCACGCTGAGTCTTGTCTTGGTCTGGCCGAGGTCATTCGCGGCTGTAGTCATCCAGCCTAACTGGATGGTTTTAAGATGGCCTCACTCAGGTCTGGGCTTCTCTTTCCATGTGGTCTCTCATCTTCAGACTCCCTTTAGCTCCTTTGCACAGGGGTGACAGCGTTCCAGAAACGTGAGTGCAGAAGCTGTGCGGACTTTTGACACCTAGGCCCAGAATCATGGTGACATCCCTGTGTCCTTTGTTGGTCGGTCACAACGAGTCCTGAAGCCAGTCCACGTTAAAGGGCTGGGGAGGCACCGGCACAAGGACATGTCAGCGAGATGGGAGGGGCTGTGGCCACCTTTGTACATCATCCAGGTTCTTGTTTTTGTTTTTCGTGTTCACTGTGATGTGTACTTGGTGGACCCTTTCATTCTTGAGACTTAGATATATATGTTTTTTCTTTTTTGGCTGCCCTGCCACATATAGAGATCCTGGCCGGGAATCCGGTCCGAGCCACAGTTGTGATCTCAGCTGCAGCAACGCCAGTTCCTTCACCCACTGTGCCAGGTCGGGGATCGAACCTGCTGCACCAGTGCTCCAGAAATGCCGCCGATCCCATTGTTCCACAGCGGGAGCTCCAAGACTTACATTTTTTAGTTTTGGAACATTTAAAAATATTATATCTTTGATAATTTTCTCTTGTTTTCTTGCTTCTCTTTCTGAAACTCCTGTTATTTATTTATTTCTTTTTATTTTTTGTTTTATTTTTTGTCTTATTAGGGCCACACTCACAGGCACCCGAGGCATTGTGGAGGTTCCCAGGCTAGAGGCCAAAATGGAGCTGTAGCTGCCAGCCTGCACAACAGCCACAGCAATGTCAGATCCAAGCTCATGGCAACACCAGATCCTTAACCCACTGAGGGAGGCCAGGGATCAAACCTGTGTCCCCATGGATGCTAGTCAGAGGCATTTCTGCTGAGCCACGACGGGAACTCCGTGGAACCCCTCTTATTTAGATGTTGGATCTGCTGGATTAATTCTCTGAATTGTATTGTTTCTTCTCTATTGTTTATCTTTTTGTCTTCTTAGTTCTACTTTCTGGAGAATTTCCTTGATTTTGCTATTCATTCGGTTGAACTTTTAAGTTCCAGCTGCCCTGTTCTCAGCTTCTACAATACAAGTTCAGTCTTGTCCTCTGTTCTTCTCTCATGGGTGTGATATCATCTTTTATCTTTGAGGATATTTATGATTCTAAAAATATTTTTCATCTGGTTCCTTTATTGTCTCTGTTTTGTCTGTGTACTTTTTCCTTTTTAAAAACTTCTTTTCCCTCTTCAGTTCGTGGGGGCTTTAGTTGCTCGGCCCTGCCGGGTGAGGAAGACTGGGTGTGTCTTCCTGCCCCTTGCATAGACTTTACACGGGTCACCCCTGTCGGAGCCCAGGCTACGGTCCCACCTGGCGTGAGCCCCAGGTCTGCCCAGTGCTCCCTGGGTGGTCCCCTCATTCACCTTCTGTTTTCCAGACTTTGGTTATCGTCGCTCTTCTGCAGTCGTCTCCTCTTTGGTCTTTTTTCCCCCTTGGGATCTTTTAAATCGTTTTCGTGGCATCTTAAGAGGGAACATCAAGATCGTTGAATGTCCGTGGTCACCCGGAAGCCCCCCTTTGCCTTTTTCTGTGGTTTCTCAGGCAGATCCTTGGCCGGCTCTCCCTCGGATTAGCGTCTGTGTTGGATGGTGGGAGCGAGCTGCTCGCAGGCTCAGGACCTGTCGCGGAGTGTGTTCGGGAGGGCTGGGCAGTGCCCTTCAGCCTTTGCTTCGCCCCAGGCAGTGGAGACTGGCTGCTCATGGCCCTTTCAACACCTGCTTCCCTCACCGGCTGCTTCTAAGACGGCGTGTCTAGGGGTTTTCTCTCTCTCCCGTGCTCTGCAGAGCTGCCAGTCCAGACCCAGCAAACGTGCTGTCTCACCGTATCAACCAAAGGTTCCTGGGTGTCCCCACAGGTGTCCAGAACAGTTCCTTTTGTCCCCCCTTCATCCGGTCTGAGCGGCCTCGTCTAGACAGCCCTTGCCTTGTCTCGGGATTCAGTCTTCTAGCTGATTCTCAGTGTCCTCAGAGGTGGAGTTTCCGTTTTTCTTTACCTTGTTTCTAGCGATTTCTGAGAAGAGGGCAGGAAATTTTTATTCCACCATCTCTTATTGGACGTGTGCTCTCATTAATTTCATTTTGGTTTTTCTTAGTTCTGTCTCAAAAATGGACTTCCCCTAAATTATTCTCCAATTCTCAGGCTATCTCTTCTTCTTCTTCTTTTTTTTAATATGTATACATATATGCTTGGCACACATGGCATTATGACCGCATGGCAGCAAAGCTTTTTCTTGCTCAGTTTTTGCTCTGTGTTCTTCCAGGGAAGATCCGCCAGCACGTTCTCAGCCAGACAGTGATGATGAAGCAGAAGAAATACAGGTTGGTTCACCATAAAGTAGCTCTTGCGCAGACTGTTCTGATTGAAATGCTCTCTGAAATGGATCTGGCTTTTGAGAGCTTAGCCTCCTTTCTCTAAAGTAAGAAATTACACAAAAACCTCGCTTGGACGTCTGTGTTGTGTTCAGGAAGAGCTGTCTCATGTGGATGTGTCATTTTCAGATGGAAGCCCAGCACACGACCTCTTTTTAACCTTCTGTCTCCTTCCTCTTCCCCCTACAGTGGTCGGACGACGAGAACACAGCCACGCTTACGGTAAGATCGGGTGCTGTCGGGTTTCAACACAGCGCTCCCCAAGTTCCCATTTACTCATCATTTCAAGCTTTTATTTATTATTTTGGAAAATAACTTCATTGTTTACAGACAAAACATGGCCTGCCCTTTTTTCCCGTTGATTTTAAAGAATATATCTTAAATGCATGCTTGAGGCTTTGACTTGTTTCTGGTAAGCTCCCAAAGAAAGAATCAAGCCTAACACTAAACTCTGAGTTTCCCAGATCTGTGGAATCGAAATTAAATTGAGAATCTATATTTGTGTATTCAGGTATATTAAAATGGCATAAAAGTGATAGTTTCTTGCAATGAGAGTATGTAACTTGAACCAGTGTCTTGTATAAAAATGTAGAAGTTGCTTGAGTGTGTTTTAGTCTTTCAGGCTAGGTGTGCTGTTAAATTCAACTTAGAATAGGTTTTAAAGAAGTGTTTTTAGGAGTTCCTGCTGTGGGGCAGCAGGGTAAAGATCCTGTTGTCTCTGAGGTGGCACAGGTTCAATCCCTGGCCTGGCGCAGTGGGTTAAGGATCTGGCATTGTGGCAGCTGTGGCATAGGTACAGCTGCGGCTCAGGTTTGATCCCTGGTCTGGGCACTTCCATATGCCGCAGGTGCAGCCGAAAAAGAAAAAAAAAAAAAAGTCATTTTTTAAAGGAATGAGAGTATTTCTAGAAATATGGTAGGCAAAAGAAGCTCCTCATACTTTGAGATAAATGAGGAAGGTTTCTATAAACTTCCTCCAAATGAGGGTCACGTCACTGTAAAGGAAGCTCCTTTCCAGGAGGGTGTCTTGTGATACAATTCTAAGTGAGAGAAAGTGGCCGAGAGCATACATATCAAATGACAGCACGTCTGTTAAGTTTTTAAAATGTTATATTTTATGGACAGGCACACGTAGCCGCAGCATAAAGTCCTGGATAGAAGAACATGCCTGACCTGTGCCGCTGGCTGCCTGGGGCAGAGGGAGGACTTGGAGGAGAGTGGGGAGCCTGGGCGCTCCATTCGTGTCTGTGATGTTTTTTCCTTAAGAAACTTAAAGGTCTGGATCAAGTATGTCGGGTTATTGAATGTATGGATCCAGATATCTATGCACACATATGTAGTATATTTAAAACATTTAATTTATGATTAAAACCAATTTTTAAAAGAAATACCCTTCTGAACAGGTGGGTATGGGGGACTGTGGTGGGTAAAGTTGGAAAGATAGGTGAGTTTGGATCCTGAGAAGTCCCCAGATGTGATTTAAAGTGTGGATTTCATCCCCCTTAAAAAGGGCACCTTTTCTCAGACAACTGATGTTGTCATGCGCATTTCAAATCAACTCAGTGAGCTATGAGCTTGAATGAACCCTCCTGCTAGTTAAATCTGTTAAAAAAATCATTCCCAGGAAAATGATTTAACACACGTTGAGGAGCTTCTGTTGTGGCTCAGCGGTTAACAAACCCAACTAGTATCCATGAGGACACAGGTTCAATCTCTGGCCTCGATTAGTGGGTTAAGGATCTGGCGTTGCCTTGAGTTGCGATGTAGGTTGCAGACGCAGCTCGGATGGTGGCTACAGCTCCAATTCAGCCCCTAGCCTGGGAACCTCCATATGCTGCAGGTGTGGCCCTAAAAAGACCCCCCCCCACACACACACACGTTGAAAGCTTTATTGAACTCATGAGGGAACTAGGCCATTGTCATAACTGGCTCACAAGAAAACCCAAAGGAAAGATATATTCACAGATAGGGGTATTGAATATGTCAATAAGGCAGCACTGGCTTTGCCTCGTGCAGGACGGGAGGGGAGGCAGCTGGGTTTCTACCGTGCAGCATCCGGAAGAAATACTTCTCGTTGACGTCACTTACCTGTAACTTACCAAGCTGTGCACGCGCTGGCAGACCCAGCTAGGATCGGGTGACCCAGAAAGCGCTGTGTGTATATAATACGTAGTCTTCCCCTGAAGCATAAATTATTTTGGACCGTGCGTAAACTTTTTATCATTTACATTGACTTGAGGATCCCTACGGCAGGATTTCTTTAAGTTGAATAACCTGAGGACTTGAGGGAGTCGATCACCTCTCTTAATGTTTATTTTTGGCTGCAGCCATGGCACATGGAAGTTCCCAGGCCAGGGGTCGAACTCACACCACAGCAGTGACAATGCCGAGTCCTTAACCACTAGGCCACCAGGGAACTCCCAGTCAGCTCTTTTAAAATGTTATTATTATATTTTATAATGACCATAAATGAAGTGTACCCTTTAAACATTGTGAATTACTATATATCTTATACCTGTAACTTCTATAAGAAAAAAATTTAATACAGGAATATAAAACAACCCTTAAAGGTGAAGTTTTGTGGGTTGGGGAGAATGAATTGTTTTGTTTTTGAAGATCAAATCCCTCATGTTGTAAAATTTGCATAACTGTGCTGTTTATCAGAAATATCACTGAGGCAGATCTTTGCTGGCTGTTTTTGTTGGACAGAGCTCTAGGCAAGCCAAACCAGCAACTTCAGGGGATTTTAGGAAATGATTGGCCTAACAGAAATCATTCTCGTTCTGATGGGGGGAGGCGAATGGAAGATGAAGGACTCAGGGCTCTTACTCATTTTGAAGGCCTCCCTGTGTGGCTGCAGTGTAACTTCACGTGTCTAAGTTGAAGTTGAGTGAGGAAAAAAGGAAGTCCCAGCCCCGCTCCCCATCTCTCCCTTTACTCGCCGGCCTATTGCTTAAAGGAATATATTCCTTTTTTTTTTTTTTTTTTTAACTTTTTAACTTTTCATTTTTTGGTCTGTTTCCCGCACATAGTTTTTTCTCTTGTCATAATCGGGTTGGATCTCAGGAATCAGCATAAGCCTTTTTTTTGGGGGGGGAAAGTGTGGTTATTATTGCTGAATAACAAGCCACCCTAAAACTTTATGGCTTGAGATAATACTAATCATTTCTTTTTTTACATTGCAAAAACATGTTATATGCTTTTTAAAGGTTGTACTTCATTTATAGTTACTGGGAAATACTGCCTGTCTTCCCTGTGTTGAACGGTACTATGTCATTGTAGCCTGAATTACACCTAATATTTTGTACCTCTCCCTCCTTTAGCTTATTCTAGGCCTCTTCTACCTCCTTTTCTCCCTGTGGAAGAACTTATCTCGCCTGGACTTTTTCAGTATTTGCAGTTGCCCAGTAGGAGGCAGCAAATATAAAGGGATAACGCCACAGCAGTGCGTCACTGCTGGTATTTTTGTATTCTTGGCTCCCCTGCAGGCTCCACATTGTCTCAGGTTCCCCTTTTCTCTGCTTCATCCGTGTGCTCCTTTGATGGTGACATAAGGCTCAAGGGAGAGCATCCGCTGTGTTTCTGTTTACTTCCCAATTGAAATGACACTTAGCATGTTTTGGTTACTTGCCCATATAAAATACGTGTTTTAAAAGCAACCAAAAAGGAAAGAGCATTTTAACTTCACCAGCATCCTATTCTGGAGTTTTGTTTATATTAAAACTTGTCTGGAAATAGCAGTGTTTAAATACAGTTAACCACGTAATTTATTTCTCATTCTCATGAAGCCTTTGTGGGGATATGTCCAAGAATCTTTTCCCGCACATGGAAAGGCTTCTGGCCCTTTCAATACAAGGTACTGCTTCCGAGAACTGGAGTATATGTGCAGGTGATGTTGCCTCTGTCTCTCTTCACTTAATATTTCTGAGAAGACCATTCCTTCCTTCCTCACACCCCCAGATGCCTGCTGTCATCTGCCTCTTTAGCTTCGTGGGTCTCATCGGTTTTGGAAAGTGCTGTTTTGACACTTGTTATCCTTTTCCCTTTCTGACCAACGTTATTCAATCATTGATTTTATTTAGCTGCGTTCAGAAATTCTGATACTAATATGGATTCTAAATTATTTTTAATGCCCTGAAGGGTGGAACCTTGAGATTTGAATCTTGTTTTCTGTATTTATTGTGATGATGGTGACTTGCCCAAATGACTTCTTCTTTCTCTCTGTAGGCACCAGAATTTCCCGAGTTCACCACTAAAGTCCAAGAAGCTATCAATTCCCTGGGGGGCAGTGTGTTTCCTAAGCTTAACTGGAGTGCCCCAAGGGTAGGAACGCCTCTCTGAATCTCTGACTGTGTGAATGGGCTGTGTTTTACTCTTGTGTTTGCTTTTACATCCCCACGGAGGGTCTGCTTACATTCCTGATTCTAGGGACGATGCTGTGGAATTTATTTTTATTTTCCCTGTTATTTACTTTTCTTGATTTCCAATGCATGTTCTTGGGTCTGTGAAATACTTAGATATTTTGGTAAAAGACAGCTTTAATCTCTTGTGTTGCCGATCTCATTAGAAATCTAAAGAAAGCCTTTCTCTGCCCTTTTCAGAATTTTAGCTCTTCGGTGTGGTGGAGAAATTGTTCTCTATTGCAAAGTAATAAAAATTAAAATGTCACAGGATCTAGAAATAGAGCAGTTTGACAAATTGATGGACATGTTCTTAAAGTGTGTTTTATTATTTCAACATTGCATTGACAAGATTGTTATTTTTTAAGTTAAAGTCTGGGGAAAATTCATTTTTTCTACTCCCGTAGAAAACAGTTTTTATGTCAGCAAAACTCACTTAAGGAATCAGGACTTAACCTGCATTTTCAGAAATCATCTCCTGTGCTTACCTTTTCTTATTCTAAAATGAATGATCAGTTGCACCTAATCTAATTTTTATTTTTACTTATAAAAATTGGGGATACACATACATAGTTTAAATTTTTGAAAGATCTGGAAGCTTGCTGCAAGCGTCCACCCGTCCCGACAGCTGTTTTGCTTCACCATTTCCCACTCCTCAGAGGCAGCTGCTTTCACATATTTTAGTGCATCTTTTGTCATTTTCCTCTCCTTCTTTATTCTCCCATCCTAGGTGCTTAGTACCAACTTCCCGCCTGAGAGCAGGGAGATCCAGCTCTTCCATCTCCTGTCTCACTACTTTCTACTCCGCTGTCCTCAGTTGTGGGAGCAGCACCCTTTGATTAGATCCCTAGTCACTGATTCTCACATCACGATTAGGCAGACACTGCGTACGCATCTGATACCCACCATGCTACTGTTCCTTGAGTCTTCTTATCAACATTTTGTTTTCCCCAGCGTTAATAATTACCTCGTTGTATTCAGCTGTGTATTTTTCTGTGTATAGACTGTTGTTTCATTGGGGTTCAGTATGTGCATTCAGTGTTTCATCTTTAATCAGAAGTTCCTCTCTTTTTCATTGGGAGAAATTTTAAAGAAGTTATTATCAAGGAGTTACGAAACTCATTTTTAGTTTACATGCAATCAGGGATTCGAATCATTGTTTACTGTTGATCCAGCTTGAGGCTTTCCAGTGGGATGGGTAGATTTATTTGTGGTCTTAAGTTATTCCTTTGTCCACTTTTTTTTTTAATTGAGTGCCTACTCTGCCGCTGATTTCTTTCATACAGTGGGGATAATTGGACAGTTTTTTGCAGTCATTGGTTCTCTCACGCTTACATTGCTGTCCTGTGTTTGGCATGTCTATAGAAGAAGTATGTTTTTAGAATGACTTGATTATTCTCTTATTTTCAGGCGTGTTCACTGAACTGTGTGCCTCCTCTATCCACTGTTTTTACTTTTTTTTGATTCATATGTGTGAGGCATTCACCATTTAAAATGGCTGTGGTTCAGAATGTGTCACCTCCTGTCTCCCAGATTTGATAGGAGAGACAGGAGGTCTGAACTGCTCCCGTCACCAGTTTCAGTGTCCAGCTGACTCTCCCCAGAAAGAAGCAGCAGCCAAGCTTCTCTGATTTTTTGGAGGGTAGCCAGCCAGGCTGTTTCTTTCTACCTGGATCTTCTAGCTGAAACGTCAGCGTTTCTCGTGTCTCTTCATCCCCTTCTTTCATCGTCAGTAAGGAGGACACAGGGAAGTGCTTGGGCCTGAGCTGGAAGGTGAGGAGGCCCAGAACGTCTCCCCTCAAGACCGAGGGTCCCACATGCAGTGCTGGTGCCCTTCCTTGTTTAGTAGTGGAATGTGACATTTGGCAGCATAGCTAACATTTCTTACTTGACTCTTTCTTTTCGAAACCCTTGAAATAATCGGCATTGTTGATTTTGTATATCGGCCTGAACTGCATTCATAGCAGCCAACCTGGAGTATTTACTAAGTAGCATGTGCTTTGTTATTTAGGATGCATACTGGATAGCGATGAACAGCTCTCTGAAATGTAAAACCCTCAGCGACATCTTTCTGCTCTTCAAGAGTTCCGATTTCATCACTCGTGACTTCACCCAACCGTAAGTGTGTCTCTCTTGGGCTCTGAGTTGTGGTACTTGTGCGTTGTTTTAGTACTCGTGAGTTTTTCTACGGATGGAATTCCATTAGTGCTGGGTAAACAAGAGCCGTATAACGGGCCGTTTCATTTTCTCAAATGACATATTAAAGCAATCCTTTCTTTTCTTTTGACAGCAAATGCTGTACAGTGAATATCCCTAAATATCAAGGGGCTTCTAAATATCTGCCCAGTAAATATATTGATAATTTTTTTCTAATTATGCAACCAATTTATGCTTATCACAGAAAAGTGAAAGTAGGGACTACAGCTAAATCAAAACAGGTAAAACAAAAGCATTCAGGATCTTACATTCAGTTGGTTTTATATGCTTCCAGAACGCTGTCTATGCATAGGTATAATATAGATACACGCCTCTTACTGTATCCTAATTTTTAAGAACAAAAGTGGGATGATAGCAATCATAGTTCACTGCTTTTACACTTATCAGCATGCAAAACAAACATCTTTATGTGTCATTAAATACTTAAATGCATCATTATTTTGAACTTGCTTCAGAGTGTTCTACTGGATAGCTGTGTGTCATTCACCAGTGCTCCCTTCTTATGTATCGTCCTGCGGTGCATGCCCTTGAGCTGAGTCCTTGTGAGCGTTCCTGGTGGTCCCCTTGGGATGGACTGCCCTTCCCCCACCCCGCCCCGCTGCCACTTAGCCCACAGCTCATCTTCACCGCAGGCGGGCAGGCAGGCAGGCAGCACCCTGCATGGCTGAGCTGTAGGCGACCTCTTCATGCTTCTTTGGTTCTGCCCTCAAACAGCAGTTAGTCTATATTTCTTGTCCCACCCTGTTTTCAATCCGAAATCTCAAACCACTCTTTAAGCTGATCGCTGAAATAAAGCATATCAAAAACATCTAGAAACTAAGCAGGTGCATGGGTGAAAAGACCGTGTATACATGCCACTTCCCCCACCTGCCCAGGTCAGCTTGCCCTGCCCCTTCAGCCCCTTTCAGTCTCAGATCCTGTTTTGAAGAAGACCCTGATTTAAAGAAAATACATTTCCTGAAAGTCGGTTGTGCATCACCTCTTTTGCATCTGGTTCTGCAGCTCAGGCGTGTATGTGGTTTTAGCATCACATTACTTAAAGAAAATGAAGTTAAATAATAATAAATGAATGTCATTGTATTGCAGTTTATTATGAAAAGGACTTTACCTGTATTGGTTTTTCTGGTTCATTTATAGGAAAAGCTTCAAGTTGTTTTGACATTTAGCTGTCAGCCTTTTTTTGGTTGTATTGTCACAGGTGTTATTAGGTATTTGCTTTAGTAGTAATGCAGCGAGATTTTAATTCTGGGGGATGATCCTCTGATTAGAGGAAGTCATGGCTCTCCCTTTTTTTGCCATCGTAGAGCTTTTTGACATCTAGTGCTTTTGAAAAGAGGCCTTGGAATATGTTACATTAAAAATAATCTGTACTCATTAATTCATTGGATATGGATTTTTATGCATCTTTAATGTGAGTTGCCTTGAGCATGTGAGGATATCATTTCCTTTCCAACCGTTATAAATCACTTCTTATTCTCTGCTGTTTGTTGTTGTTGTTGTTGTTGTTGTTGTTGTTGCTGCTATTTCTTGGGCCGCTCCCCCGGCATATGGAGGTTCCCAGGCTAGGGGTTGAATCGGAGCTGTAGCCACCGGCCTACGCCAGAGCCACAGCAACGCAGGATCCGAGCCGCGTCTGCAACCCACACCACAGCTCACGGCAACGCCGGATCGTTAACCCACTGAGCAAGGGCAGGGATCGAACCCGCAACCTCATGGTTCCTAGTCGGATTCGTTAACCACAGCGCCACGACGGGAACTCCTCTCTGCTGGTTTTTAAAATCATCTTTGCAGTATATCGACTGGCTGGCTCCTTGTAGCTCACCTCTCCTCCTTTGTCTTACGTCAGTTTTGCCCCGATCCCAGTGAAAGGTAGAAATAGCAGTCAGTCATTTTGCGTTTTCTACTTTCTGACTTCTGCGTGGGGAAGAAGTTAAAATGGCGAGTGAATCTGAGGGCCTGGACAAGGAGTGTTTATTCACAGAATACCATCCTTCTCCTCGAGTGAATAGTTGGGAGTTGGCAGGACAAACACCAAGCTCTGAGCTGGCAGGCCTTTCAGACAGGCAGTACTCATGGCACCCTTTTCTGGAAATCTTGGTCAGCAGTCAGCTGGATAACCGTTAATAAGTCTTGTTACTACATAAAAATCCCCGTTGATTGGGTCTTTAAGGAAAGATGAACTTTTGTCACAGAGGTCCTTCTGGACCCCTTAAAGATTAAATTAAGAGTATGATTCTCTAGGAGGTTCTGCTGTGGCACAGCCAGCAGGATCGCCAGCAGGATCAGCAGCGTCTCTGGAGCACCAGGATGCAGGTTCAACCCCCAGCCCAGCACAGGGGGTTAAGAACCTAGCGTTGCTGGAGTTCCCGTCGTGTCTCAGAGGTTGACGAATCCGACTAGGAACGATGAGGTTGCGGGTTTGATCCCTGGCCTTGCTCAGTGGGTTAAGGATCCAGCGTTGCCATGGAATGTGCTATAGGTCGCAGATGCGGCTCGGATCTCGAGGTGCTGTGGCTCTGGTGTAGGCCGGTGGCTACAGCTCCGATTGGACCCCTGGCCTGGGAACCTCCATGTGCTGCAGGTGCGGCCCTAGAAAAGACAAAAAAAAAAAAAAAAAATCTAGGAGTTCCCGTCGTGGCGCAGTGGTTAACGAATCCGACTAGGAACCATGAGGTTGCGGGTTCAGTCCCTGCCCTTGCTCAGTGGGTTAACGATCCGGCGTTGCCGTGAGCTGTGGTGTGGGTTGCAGACGCGGCTCGGATCCTGCGTTGCTGTGGCTCTGGCGTAGGCCGGTGGCTACAGCTCCGATTCAACCCCTAGCCTGGGAACCTCCATATGCCGTGGAAGTGGCCCAAGAAATGGCAAAAAGACAAAAAAAAAAAAAAAGAACCTAGTGTTGCTGCAGCTGTGGCTCAGATCTGATCCCTGGCCTAGGAACTCCATATCCTGTGGGGTGGCCAACAAAGAAAAGAGTACAGTCCTTTAAATTGGACAGGATCCTGTCAATGATGTAATCTGACTCTTCCGTCAGAAAATTGAGGCCTAGGAGTTCCTGTCGTGGCGCGGTGGTTAACGAATCCGACTAGGAACCATAAGGTTGTGGGTTCGATCGCTGGCCTTGCTTGATGGGTTGAGGATCCGGCCTTGCTGTGAGCTGTGGTGTAGGTTGCAGACACAGCTCTGATTGGATCCCTAGCCTGGGAACCTCCATGTACTGCTGATGCGGCCCTAGAAAAGACAAAAAAAAAAAAAAAGAGAGAGAGAGAGAAAATTGATGCCTAGATCTGTTCTGTAATTTGTTTCTATAAACTAGCTAATAGAACCAAAACCGGAATATAACCTCAATAATACTACTCTTCTAAACGTTCTCTGTATTTTCACTTAATAAAGTTGTAAGTTCCTTTCCTAAATACTTCAAAGTAAAATATTATGGAATGAAATAAAGATAGAATATTATAGTATATAATAATATATATATTATTACATAACATTGTGAAAATTACATAAAATTATACTTTTGGGAGCTTGCTTCAATGCAAGAAAACAAGACGTTAGGATTACAAGTTAACAGAGGGCCAACTAAGAAGAATTTACACAGGTCTTTAAAAAGTACATTATTTAACAAGGAGTCTAGAGACAGGATATTTCTAGGGTTAATTCAGCATGTCATCGAGGGCACCAGGGACCAGGCTCTTTCAGTCTTTCCCTGTGTCATCCTTGGTTTATTGCCTTGGTATTTGGGTTCGTCACCTGACGGTTGTAAGGTAGCTACTGCTGTCGTAAGTATTGCGTGAAGGTGACAATAACTGCATCAAAAACAGAAGGGGTTCATTTGTTTCCACTCATTGTTCTCTGCATGTGAGCAAGCAGAGCTTTCTGGAAGCTCCCCAGGAGACTTGCAGAGAGGCTCAGGTCACACAGACAGGTTCTTAGCCTAATCCAGTAGTTGGCAGATGGAATAGAAATGCCATGATTGGCTTAGACCAGAGGCTCTCAAATTTAGCTTGCACCGGAATCATCTAGAGAATTTGGTAGAGCACAGATTGCCAGTCCCCACCCCCAGGGTTTCTGATTCGCTGGGCTAGGAGTCAGGCCCAAGAATATAGTTTTTTACAAGTTCCCAGGTGATCCCGATGCTGGGGTGTAGGCTCACGCCTGGAGGACCGTGTGCTCAGAAGGACACATGCATCACGTGCATCGCTGAGGCTCAGGGCCAGGTGTCCTCATGTGAGCAACCACCCTTCCGTTGGCAAGGAAGGAGGCTGGGACTGCCTGCTACTGCTGTCATCTGGCATGGGTAGTAAGTACTCTTGTTTTTCCTGTTGTCAAATGGTTATTGCTTTAAAAAGTTGCAGTTGACATATGACACACTTAGCATAATCTGTCTGCATTAATACTTGGTGGAATGAATTATTTGCCTAGATAAGCATTCTTTGTGATTAGACTTACCGAATCAGCAGGCTGCTTTCACTAATTATGTTATCGATGAGGTGTCACTTCAGTAGCCCAGGACCAGAAAAAAAAAAAACAAAAACCTGGTATTCATTTGACATTTAGAAGGGCTGAGTGAGTGAAAAAATGAATCTGTTCCTTGTTTCTCTGAGAGGCTTATGACTAAGGAATAGAGTTACAAGAGGTCAGGAAAGTTCACGTGTCTTAGTAATCCAAGCTCAGCTATTAATATAATTTTTATACATTTTTTATTACATTTTATACAATTTTTATACATTTTTTAAGATTATCACAAAACTATTAATCCTAAAATTCAGCAGCAAACAGTTTTGGGAGTTAAATTTTGTACTAAGTTGGACCTAACAGAACGTCTACCTTGTGATTTTTTTTTTAAGGCTTGTTTATTTGTATATTTATCTTGTCTTTTTGCCATTTGTAGGGCTGCTCCCGTGGCACATGGAGGGTCCCAGGCTAGGGGTCAAATCGGAGCTGTAGCTTCCAGCCTACACCAGAGCCACAGCAATGCCGGATCCGAGCCGTGTCTGCGACCTACACCACAGCTCACGGCAACGTGGGATCTTCAACCCACTGAGCAAGGCCAGGGATCGAACCTGCAACCTCATGGTTCCTAGTTGGATTTGTTAACCATGGAGTCATTTATTTAGATGATGATTTTCCCCCTTTAGATTGTTTTAATTTTATTGTATTTATTTTATTTTTTAATTGAAGTATCATTGATTTACAATGTTGTGTTAGATCATTATAATTTTAGATAGCACATTTTATCTCTTCTTGAAGAATTCTGCAGAAATTCAAATGAACACCCCCAGTCACCCTTGATTCAGTATCATTTTTTATCTTTCCTTTTCCGCCACCGGTGATAACGAAAGAAATGGATTCTGTACCCGAACTCTTATTTTGGATCCTGACGAGCAGCATTTTTCTTTTTTATTTCTGCCCATGACTTAATTTTTTTTTCTTATATACTTAGGTACGGTGAGGTATGATGCCGTACCTTCCAACTTTTTAGGAAGGCTTGTGAATGGGGATTGTGCCCTAGTAAATATCCGAACAAGGTGGCCCTTTAAAGCATTCATGACTTTGTATACTGCCCCTTTAGAAGCGTTTTAATGAAGACGTCTTCTCCTTACTTAGCAAAATGACCAGATTGTGATTTCCATCACTGGATTTAGGCAGCACCTAATCTGGAGTCCCTTCACAGCGTCAGGGTTCTGAGAGCCCTGCTGCTGCTGTGACGACGTCTTCCCCCATTCCTGCCACACGGCCTGGCCCGAACTAGAGAACTCACACCTTTTGAGGAGGTGACATGGTCAGTCGCTTCCTCCAAGGCCAGAAGAAATAGTCATCTCAACCTGAGTGTTTTCCACTGGCGTGGTCTCTTGGATTCCACCTCCTCGTAGCTCTTTCTTGTTTACTGTATTTAAAAACATTTTGTTGTTGTCAAAGTGTGGTCGATTTACAATGTTATGTCAGTTTCAGGTGTACAACTAAGTGATCAGTAGATTTCTTAACTGTAGCACAGCTCTCATCACAAACGTGTATCCTTTTTCATAGTTTTCCTTCTTTCCTTGCAGCAAAGCAGGTACCACATCCAGAGTTTTCTCACTGTCCACCCAGCTCTGCTCTCGTGCATTCTTACACACCGAATGTACTGCATTTGTTTTCTTTTGATGTGTGACATAGTTGGAATATTTTGATAAAAACTGTGCTGATCACAAAGTTCACAGAAGAAACTTTGTTCCCTCTTCTGACATGTTTGGGGCATCATGCATGTGCCTGTTTAGAGTGAGAGCGTTTGGCCAGAAATGCAGCCTTGAGCTTAGGGTGAGGGAACGACTTGGGAAATAGCTTAGGTGGAAATAAAGACAAACAAGGTAACATTCCTGTCTATGGCAGCTAAGCACAGTTCTTACAGTTTGGAGCTAGGAGCTTTTTTCTTTTCAAAAATTTGGATCTGGAATGTTGCTCTCCAGAATTCCTGTTAACTGGCTGACTGCAGAATGTATTAACAGTAAAATGGTATTGGAGTTCCCTTTGTGGCTCAGCAGGTTAAGACCCCGACTAGTGTCCATGAGGATGCAGGTTCGATCCCTGGCCTTGATCAGTGGGGTAAGGATCCAGCTTTGCTGTGAGCTGTGGTGTAGGTCGCAGATGGGGCTCGGATCTGCTGTGGCTGTGGCATAGGCTGGCAGCTATAACTCCGATTTGACCCCTAGCCTGCGAACTTCTGTATGCTGCAGGTGCGGTCCTAAAAAGAGGAAAAAAAAAAAAAAAGATAGTGGCATGATTTCATAGTAGCTTTCATCAGAGAAGACCTTTGGTTATTTGTTTTCTGCTTTTTTTTTTCCCCAGAGTAAATCTTTACCGTCATTGTATCTGGGAATTCTTTTATTTTGTAATTCATGTTGTAGCTTATACAACACTAACTATTTAATAACACTTGTATTTATTTTGAACTTTTAATGGCTAGCTAGAGGAATGGTAATTATCTGCCGAGAATTAGGAGTTCAACAGAGGAGTCCCCTTTCTACCCAGAAAGGAGTATGACTGTCAGTTGATGACATTATTTAATACTGCTTTCTCTTGATACTTTGTTGAAAATTTCAATCAAAGAAATCCTCCAAATTAGTATAAAATACTCACTAAACCAGGAGAAAATTTTAGACATGGGATTAAAAAAAAAGAACCAATATGCTTATAAGTGTACGTGAAAATGGCCAAGTACTAACTATAGCTAGACCAGGGTGGCAGAGATCTTCAAGTTAAATTCAAAATGTTCTTGGTTATAATTATAAAAGAACTAGAAGAAACTGGTCATTCAGATCTGGCCTTATTTAAGTTTCCAGCTAAGAAAATTTGAAAAATCTTCTGTTATGTATGTCTAGATGTGCTGGCTACAATGTAAACTATAATGTAAAAATTTAAATGGGTAGTCGATGGAGTTTTCTGGTGGCCTAGTAGTTATGGATTTGGCGTTGTCACTGCTGTAGCATGGAAATTTCTACCTGCCCTGGGTGCATTCCCACCCGCAAAAAAAAAAGGGTAGTTTAATTCACAAGAAACAAAAAAAGCATTCCCAGATGCAAGAAATGTAAAGAGGATTGAAAACCAGAGGGTTGGGTGGTCAGACCTTTAGGGGTGGTCATCAGAACTGGTGATGCCTTCATAGGCTTAGGAACCCAAACCTTAAGCCAAAATAAAGGGGTGATTTAGAAAAGAGACTTTTGCACCCTCAGTAGAGGATGAACAAACTGAAAGTTCACCCACTGGCACAGAAACAAGGAAGCAGGACTGAAACTGCTTGGGCTTTGCGTTTTTATTTATTTATTTATTTTTCTTTATTTTTAATTTATTATTTTTAGGGCCACACCCATGGCATATGGAGGTTCCCAGGCTAGGGGTCAAATTGGAGCTGTAGCCACTAGCCTACGCCACAGCAACGCCAGATCCGAGCCACATCTGCGACCTACACCACAGCTCACGGCAACTCCCAAACTAAGAAAGTTTTATATTTGATATGAATGGAAGGTATTTTATTGTTATGATGCTGGTATTTTCTGCTAGTATGGTTTCTGCTAGCATTCTCAGTATAGTAAGTAGCCTTGATTTAAGAATTTCTTTTTCCTTTTTTTGTGTAGCCTGGAATTTTTGGATCTTTAATTTATATAAGGATCGTAAAAATTTAAGTGATGTTAATACTGTCATTATCTTAACTCATTTTTCTGCTTTTTTAAACCTACTTCCTCCAGAATGTAAATGGAATTTAAATTCTCATGCGCAGCTTTCTTTGCAGTCCTTCAGCTGAGCTCCTGGAAGTGTTATTGTTGACCTTCACACTCTGTCTTCATTAGATAGTTTTGCACTTTCCTCTCCTTTCAGGGACGGTACTTGGCCATCTCGTTAATCATCTTAATAAGAAAAAACCTTGTACAGTAAACTCTTCTCACGTCTCCCTTCTGAAACTAGGCAAGGTTTTTAAATAACATTGTGTCAAACCAATCACCACTCAAAAAACAATGTTATAGGCTGGTAGAATGCAAATGTGTTTTAAAAATGTATACCTATCTAGGGAGTTCCCGTCGTGGCGCAGTGGTTAACGAATCCAACTAGGAACCATGAGGTTGTGGGTTCGATCCCTGCCCTTGCTCAGTGGGTTAAGGATCTGGCATTGCCGTGAGCTGTGGTGTAGGTTGCAGATGTGGCTCGGATCCTGCGTTGCTGTGGCTCTGGTGTAGGCCGGTGGCTACAGCTCCGATTCGACCCCTAGCCTGGGAACCTCCCATATGCCTCGGGAGCGGCCCAAGAAATGGCAAAAAAAGACAAAAAAAAAGTATACCTATCTATAGAAAAGAAACAACTCATGGATTTGGAGAACAGACTTGTTGTTGCCAAGGGGTAGGGAGAGGAGGAGGGAGTAGAATGCACTGGGAGTTTGGGGTTGGTAGATGCAAACTGTTGCATTTGGAGTGGATAAGCAATGAGATCCTGTGGGGTAGCACCGGGAACTACATCTAGTCACTTGTGATGGAACATGATAGAGGATAATGTGAGAAAAAGAATGTCTATATATATGTGTGACTGGGTCCCTTTGCTGTGCACCAGAAATTGACAGAACATTGTAAATCAACCATAACTTTTAAAAATTCGTTGTAAACGTGTACCGTACGGATTTTAAAGTAGCAAATGAGGATTCACCAAGGGTTGAAACCAGTATCTATAGGAATATTGAAGCATTAAAAAATTTAGATGATGAAGACCTGTGTTTTAGAAGTGTTCCTTTTGGTTTTCCTATAGAATTTTAAGAAGTTAGATTATAGCACCTTAATCTATCTGTTCTTTATAGAAAACTATAACAAGAACTATCTCATCAGTTTATAAAAAATACGGCACTCACGTGGTTAAAATCACATTTCAAAAATTAACTGTTACGGTAATGCCCTGTCATTTTGTCATTCCTCTCCTCCCATTTCCCTTGCATATTTTAGGTACATTTAAATTAAGATAAGCAGTTCAGTTTTATCATGGTAAAGAACTAGTGGTTAGTTGGAAGCTAAGGTACTAATATTTTAAGAAATTGAGTTTTAATTGACCTAACAGTGTATTCAGGTATACAACATAATGATTTGGCATTCTGTATATTTTGCAAAATGTGAAATTCTCACTTTGTTTTTTTGTTTTCTTTTTTGTATATTCTAGGGCCATATCCGAAGCATATGGAGGTTCCCAGGCTAGGGGTCGAATTGGAGATGTAGCCACTGGCCTATACCACAGCCACAGCAACGCGAGATCCGAGCCACGTCTTCGACCTACACCACAGCTCACGGCCACGCTGGATCCTTAGCCCACTGAGCGAGGCCAGGGATCGAACCCGCAACCTCATGGTTCCTAGTCGGATTCGTTAACCACTGCGCCACCACGGGAACTCCAAAATCCTCACTTTTAAAATAAATTTGAATTGGCTTCTTATTATGAAAGCACTTCATGTACACTTTGTACATTTATATGTTTTTTAGTTCCTCAAAATGAAAAGTAACATGTATTTGATGTGATAATGTTAGAAATACTACAGATAAACAGCAGAAGAAATGGGCACCCACTGCTGGGAAAGAACCACTGTTACACATTCTCATAATTATCATCATGTTATGTTTTCTTATGCATGTTTTAGAACATGAGCTTGTATGTATGTAATTTTGCAACTTTTTTTTTTTTTTAAGGCTGCACCTGCAGCATATGGAGGTTTCCAGGCTAGGGGTCGAATTGGAGCTGCACCAGCCGGCCTGTGCCACAGCTGTAGCCACTCAGGATCCAAGCAGCTTCTGCGACCTACACCGCAGCTCACGGCAGCGCCAGATCCTTAACACGCTGCTCGAGGCCAGGGATCAAACCTGCGTCCTCATGTATGCTAGTCAGCTTCGTTTCTGCTGAGTCAAATTCCTTTAGGACCTTTTTTATTATTTAAAAGTATACTGTATTGTAGAAGTTCCCGCCGTGGCTCAGCATGTAGCAAACCTGATGGGCATCTGTGAGGACACAGGTTCAATCCCTGGCCTTGCTCAGTGGGTTAAGGCTCTGGCATTGCCATGAGCTGTGGTGTAGGTCGTGGATGCGGCTTGGATCCCGCATTGCAGTAGCTGTGGCTCTGGTGTAGGCCAGCAGCTACAGCTCCGATTTGACCCCCAGCTGGGAACCTCTATGTGCTTCGGGTGCGGCCCTAAAAAGACTTAAAAAAAAAAAAAAAAAAGTGTACTGCGTTGTGAATGATTTTCTCTCTTGTAAAGAGTTCTTTTATTCTTTTACCATACTTATTTTTTTTGTTAACATCTTCCATTTGGTGGGGATTTTATTTTTTTGTTATGGTTGATTTGCAATGTTCTGTCAATTTCTGCTGTACTGCAAAGTGACCCAGTCGTACACACACACACATTTTCTCATATTATCCCTCCATCACGTTCCATCACAAGTGGCTAGATATAGTTCCCTGTGCTATACAGCAGTACCACATAATTTTTTATTCTTCAGGGTATATGGATTTTGACACATTTTTCATTTTTTCAGTTAGAATTTAAAAAGGAGTTGAGGGAAAATGTTTAAGGATAAAATGAATTTTTTAATAGAATTCATAAGTGAATTAGCATTTTTTTTTTTTTTTACTAATTAAAGTATTTGGGCTGTTAAACTAGGGAAAAAAGGAATCTTTTCATTTTTTAAAAAAATTGGGGGTTATAGTTGATTTACAATGTTATGTCAAATTCTGCTGTACAGCGAAGCGACCCAGTTATACATATATATAAATCTTCTTCTCACATTACCTTCTATCATGTTCTATCGCCAGTGATTGGATGTTGTTCCCTGTGCTATAAGGTGGGAATTCTTTAAAACAAAGAATATATTATGTAGAACACAATATATTCTACATAGTATATTTCACATAATATATTCCACATAATTATGTAGCTGATCAAGGACATAAGTCTTTCTCAGGAACCATTAGTCCCTGGGGATTTGGGAGTTTTTAATGAAATCTGAGAGCTTTCACAGCAGCTCTGGAACCCCCGCCCCTGGGAGAGGCAGGTCCACACGTGGTTTGGTCGTTTCGTGCTCTTCCGCCGCGACTTGGTTTCCCAGCTTCTGGAACCTGATGTCCTCGTGCGGTGAATACCGATGATAATAATAGCACTTTCTCATAGAAAATTACCGCAAAGATTAAATGAGATGGCGAATGGGAACACTTCCTATGGTGCGTGATCCCCAGTCCAGAGGCGCGCCCTGCCTTTTCACCGAGTCCCTGTGTGTTGCCGTTCGCATTACATCCGTTGGTGCCCAACTGTCCGTGGCAATAAAAGTTCTTATTTTCTGAGGATTTTTAGTCAACCACCTTATTCGTATTGCTGCTGTTTGTGGTACAGATCATCCACCATTGCAGAGAATTCCCACCTACTCCCACATTCGGGGAAATTTAAAAGCTTTTCGAACTCGATTTTGCTTGAATTGCTTAAGACGACTTTAAAACTCATTTGGTTTTGCCTGTGTCTCTGGACCGCCTGTTTTGCTCATTCTGTAGTTGTTGGGGTTCCCCGGGGTTCTGTCCCCCGCACGAGGGGATCGTGCTTGTCCCTTTCCTTGACGCGGCGCTTTGGCCGGTGGCATGACGGCTCCCGAGGACGGTCTTCAGCTCCGCCCTCTCTGCGGTCCCCTTGCCCCGGCTGCTCACGAGACCTCTGTCTGTGCCTGTCCCAGGACGTCTGCAGTGCTGCCCCCCAGGTGTGGTTAGCTCCCGTCTCTTCCTCACCCCACATCCCTTGCTCTTCCTTCTGTCTCAGCGAATGGCATTCGCATCACTGTGCAGCCAGTCATCAAAGCCCCCCCAGTCATCCAGCCTCTTTCTCCCTCATCCCGCCCTTCACGTCGGGCACCAAGTAGCACTGACTGTGTGCCTAGCCAGCCCTTGGCACAGGTGGGCCTTTAGTAAGGATATGAACAGTTGTTCAGGAAACAGGATTTTTAGAAGCAGTGTATTTAATGGGAGAATGAATAATTCTGTCAGTTATTTTTTAAATGGGATGTGGGAGAAGAACAGATTAACGCTCTGTGGCTCGCAGTGGCAGTGGCAGTGGCAGCAGAGAACTAGACTTTTGGTTTAACCACAGAGAAGAACACAGTAAGAACTGCTGAGCAGCGGCACCCTCTCCTCTTCATTTGGAATCTCGAGTTAGACACTTTGAGATACAGTCCTGGCTTGATCACTGAATGGGGTGTTTTCTGGGTCTTTTTTTTTTTAAACAGGAAAAGGGAGATTAGAGTAGCCCATAGGGTTGTTCTGGGGACAAATGAAATACCATTTCAGGGTGCCTTAGCTGACATCTGACATACGTAATGAACATTCATTGAATGTGAGTTTCCTGTTTCTGGATGCTTTTAGTAGAGCCTTGCTGTCACTGTAAATATAAGTAATGTATATGCATAAATGCACCCCGTTAAGCAAAGATTCAGTTGCCTTTTTTCTCTCTCAAAGATTTATTCATTGTACGGATGATTCTCCAGACCCGTGTATGGAATATGAGGTAAGACTCCTGCCCTTACGATCTTGATAAAGTCGATAATCCTAGATGGGGCTGTATTGAGAGCTGCTCTTTATTCTTAAGTGAAATGAAGCAGATTTTTTTGGACTAATTTCTCTGGGAACCTAGAGCCATGGAATTTTTTAAATTTATGAAATATATACATAATATATGCACATACACACAGTATGTGCATAGTATACAACATACATATTTTATAATAAGGCATCTTTATATTCACCATCCAGCTTAACCTGGTTAAGCTTTTTAAGCTGGTTTATAGGAAAATAGTCAAATCACCATTTACCATTTTAGTCCAGTGGACCTTTTCATTTTTTATATTGTTAACTCATTTTATAGATTACATACAGAAGAGCATAAGGATAGTGAAAACTCCTAGAAACAGCAGCAGTTCGCACTGTGGCACAGTGGGTTAAGAATCTGACTGCAGTGGCTTAGGTCATGGCAGAGGCGTAGCTTTGCTCCGTGGCCAGGTTCAGTGTGTTGAAGGCTCTGACGTTGCCATAGCTGTGGCATAGGTCAAAGCTGCAGCACAGATTCAATTTCTGGCCCAGGAACTTCGTATGCTGCAGATGTGGCCATTTAAAGGAAAAAAGAAAGAAAGAAATAGTAATAGGATGTTCCTATCGTGGCACAGCAGACACGAATCCAGCTAGGAACCATGAGGTTGCAGGTGAGATCCCTGGCCTCACTCAGTGGGTTAAAGATCCGGAATTGCCTTGAGCTGTGGTATAGGCCAGTGGCTACAGCTCCGATTTGACCCTAGTCTGGGAACCTCCATATGCCTCGAGTGCGGCCCTAAAAAGTACACATACACACGAAAGAAACAAGGGACACTCACCAGTAATAGGCATTTAAACAGAGCAAAACCCAAATTTTATTCCATCTTTTTCTGGGTTGAAGGTATATAACACACATACACACACACACCTCACACACACACACACACACACCTGAAAAGGGTGGCGTCCTTGGATGCGCTAGTTGTTTTTTTTGTGTAATTTCTTCATCTTCTATTGGCTTCTGCTCACTTCTGTATATACACATGCTTGCAAAAGTTGTCCTCTGACTCACTGCAGCAGGTAATGCTTCGTGTGTTGACATATCTTCTGTGATGATACCATAGGAGGGAACAGTTAATTTACTGTTTACCAAGCCACCAATTAACTATATCTTTTAGCACTCTTAATCGAGAATTGTTTTTTTTTGTCTTTTTGTCTTTTTAGGGCCGCACCTGTGGCATATGGAAATTCCCAGGCCAGGGGTCAAATCAGAGGCTACAGCTGCCGGTCTACACCACGGCCACAGCAACACCAGATCCTTAACCCACGGAGCGAGGCCAGGGATTGAACCTGCATCCTCATGTATGCTAGTTGGGTTTGTTGACCACTGAGCCATGACAGGAACTCCAGTAATTGAGATCTTTACTTATCATTTGTAAGGGGTATATGATGTATGAGCAACGTCATTAAACATTTTTTATTTTTATTTTATTTATTGATTTATTTTGCCTTTTAGGGCCGCACCCGAGACACATGGAGGTTCTCAGGCTAGGGGTCGAATTGGAACTACAGCTGCCAGCCTACACCACAGCCACAGCTACACCGGATCCCAGCCGTGTCTGTGACCTACACCACAGCTTACAGCAACACAGGATCCCTAACCCACCGAGTGAATCCAGGGGTTGAACCCGCAACCTCATGGTTCCTAGTCAGATTCAATTCCGATGCGCCACAGTGGGAACTCCATAAACCTTTTTTATAACATTATATGTATAACTTATTCATATCTGTTGTTGCACTGAGCAGACATTAAGCACCTGCTGTATCTTACTGTTTTGTCCTCGAAACACAAAAATGGAAAAAGTGGTTTTTCTAGTCTTGCCCCGCAGCATAATCTTTGTTGAGATGTCATCATTTATCCCCAAGATTTATTTCACTAGCAGTTTGCTCTTTTATTGCTTTTTGGCTAATATGCCATCGTCATCGTCATGTTCGTTCATGCAGCTTAAAACCCAGTTTTAAAAGCCTAGGAGGTGCTCCCACTGTGGCGCAGTGGATTAATGATCTGGCTTGTCTCTGGTAGCACTGGTTTGATCTGCAGCTTGATGATGCCCAGCCCAGGGCATGGGTTATAGGATCCAGCATTGCCATTGGTGTGGTGTAGGTCACAGCTGTGGCTTGGGTTCAGTCCCTGGCCTGTGAACTTCCATATGCTGCAGGTACACCCAAAAAGAAGCCTAGGAAAGTGAGAGTAATTAAAATGAAAAAAAGTTGCAGGCAGTATCCTATATATCATATATTCCTATCTGTGTGTATTTAAAAATATATATACACACCCTGTATGTTCATACATTCAGAGAATACCTCTGGGAAGATAGACGAGAAATGGACAGCACTGGTTCCCTGTGAGGAGGACAGAAGGACTGGTTGACTGGGGGAGGGAGACTCACCTCCCCCCCCCCCCCCGCCCCCGCTTTTTTCATCTTTTCAGGGCCATACCTGCAGCAAATGGAAGTTCCCAGGCTAGGGATCTAGGTGGAGCTGTAGCCTTGGCCTACACCACAGCCACAGCAACACTGGATCCGAGCCGCATCTGTGACCTACACCACAGCTCACAGCAACACTGGATTCTTAACCCACTGGGGAGGCCAGGGATTGAACCCGAATCCTCATGGATACTATTTGGGTTTGTAACCGCTGAGCCACAACGGGAACTCCCAAAGAACATTTAAAAACAGACTCAGAAGCATACATTTGCCAACTATACTCTTTATAAATTGGAGAAATACATGAATTTGCATGTATTAAATAAACAGTTACGGTAATAAGACCCATTTATGGCCTGGGCTATAGGTAGAACTGTTTTGGAAAAGTCATGGAAGGGTTATAGTGAGTCTTCACATTGAGCCGTAATAATTTTATTGGAGTATTACAGGAATGATGCTTAAGGGAGATAACTGTGAAATTATTTTTTGATATTCATAAAGGAGTGAGCAACATATGAATTACAGGGCAACTTATGACCCAGTGATGATAAGATTTAACTTCATCATCTTTTGAGTTGTATGTTATGTCAGAACTCCCCAAATGACAAATAAGTGACAAAGATTTATTTTTGTTTTAAAGAATTTTAGCACAATTTCCCCTATTCTGTTAGACTAATAAATAGATTGCAACTCTGCCCCTTACATCTCATGTCAAGAATGTTTTATGATGTCTTTAAAAAAAATTCAGGAGTTCCCGTCGTGGCTCAGTGGTTAACGAATCTGACTAGGAACCATGAGGTTGCGGGTTCGGTCCCTGCCCTTGCTCAGTGGGTTAACGATCCGGCGTTGCCATGAGCTGTGGTGTAGGTTGCAGACGTGGCTCGGATCCTGAGTTGCTGTGGCTCTGGTGTAGGCCAGTGACTACAGCTCCGATTTGACCCCTAGCCTGGGAACCTCCATATGCTGCGGGAGCGGCCCAAAGAAATAGCAAAAAGACACACACACACACAAAAAAAATTCAATAATGGCAATTGTTAAGATAGTCTGGACATAAAAATGTCTATTAGACTAGTCAATATTATCTTCTTACGTAGTTGTATAATATATATATTTTTTCTTTGTTTACAGCTCGTTCTTCGAAAATGGTGTGAATTAATTCCTGGGGCTGAGTTCCGATGTTTCGTCAAGGAAAATAAGCTTATTGGTTAGTTTTGTTTTTTTAAACCTTTGGAAGTTGTTAAGACAAACTTTTTTTTCCCCCGCTTTTTAGAAAAGCCATACCTGTGGCATATGGAAGTTCCCAGGCTAGGGGTCAAACTGGAGCTGTAGCCGCCAGCCTACACCATGGCCACAGCAACGTGGGATCTGAGCCACATCTGCAACCTACACCACAGCTCACGGCAACACCGGATCCTTAACCCACTGAGCAAGACTGGGGTTTGAACCCACATCTTCGTGGATCTTAGGTTCGTTAATGGCTGAGCCATGAAGGGAACTCCAAGACAAACTTTTGATGGAAATAAATTACTTAGTAATTAAGACAAGCATAACAATGAGTTTTTATGTCAGATGCTACCTCTAACGAGCTGGCACTGACTCTCTGGAATGCTAAGGATCCTGAGGCCATATTCTGTTTCCACCGAAAACAGTCTTGTCGGTGAACGTGTTTGTCTGGATTCCAGAGATGAAAGTGATGGTCTTTGCGTTCCCAGTTCAGGACATGTGTAGGACGACCTGCTTTCTCTTTGGGCCTTTCTTCAGTATGACTAGCAGTACACCGCTTAGTTTAAGCATCATAAAAGTCCAGGTTTTGAACCTTTATGTCTTTTCTTGAAGCACTGTTTATTATTCTAGCGAGAGAAAATATGCAAAAACATTAAGTGCATTACTTTAAAAGCCACCCGTTTTCTTCCCTCTCAGGTTACTATTTTGTCTGCTACGATTTTTTTCAAGTTAAATATTGCAGATAATTGGCTCTTATTTTGTCTAAGCACATTTTCCATGAGATGAAATTGATCTTCCACCAAGAAAAGTGTGGTTTGAAGAAAATCAAATCAACACTGCTTGTTTATTGACTGTGATGTTGACATTTATAACTTACCTAAAACACGCTGGGCTGGGCTGTTGGAATTTGTGGTGCCGTGAGACCTCCCTGAAAGAAACAGGGCCGTATTCGGTACAGCCCACGAAGGGAGACCTCTTGGCCTGTGCTTAGGAAATTGGACGGCAGGCCTTCTTTCAGAGCAGGGCCCTTTTTCCTCGGCCTAGAGCAGATGGAAGCACTTCTTACAACGCTCCCATTCGTGTAGTTGGAGTCCTTTCAGCGAATCACTCTGAGGAAAGGCGTGTTTACTTTTCCATGACTTGAAGCATCAGGCCTGTGAAGGCAGGAAGGCATGTGTGAACAAGGGGCCGAGACGCTTCTGTGAATGCAGTTCGGACGCCGAAGACGGGTGCCGAGGGCTCCTGTGTGTGTTTCCAGGGAAAGTGGCTAAGAAGGCCTGGTCTCAGAGAAGAAGCAACTGACTGTGTGTGCAGCTTTCATACTGCTGCTTTCGTTTTTTACGTACCATCTTTAGGGCTTCGAATTCTTTCCATTGTTCTAAATCAATGCGGGACCCATGGCCCTCAGGGTCTTTGGGGTTCCCTCCCTACAGCCAGATGAACCCCTGCAGCTGAGAAGGTTTCCATCCGTGTAAAATGCTGACGGGGGTTCAGTGCCACTTTCCTCTGATTGGCCTTCTGATCTCCTTTAATGGTTCCCGAAACAAGGGGTTTAAATCGCATTTTGGTGCTTTTGAAAAGGATAGCATGCAGTAACGCAATATAAAATATTTTCTCGTCAGGTATTTCTCAGAGGGACTACACACAATATTATGATCATATTTCTAAGCAAAAGGAAGAGATTTGCAGATGCATACAAGACTTCTTCAAGAAACACATACAGTATAAATTCTTAGATGAAGACTGTGAGTATTTTGTTTTTTGACTCTGAAATGAAATGAAACGGACAGTGTTGACTGAACTTTATTTCACGGCGGTGCATGTTTTAGAAGTGGATTCAAAACACTGCTTTTTTTAAGCATTTTACTATAGTAGAGTATTGCTGATGGGTTGGCATGGTAATTTGTACCTTATTTAACCAGACAGTTTAAATTCTGAGACAGTTCTCTCTGGTGTCATTTGAGATGTTTTGTTACACATTTCAGAGGGTCTATCTACAGACCACCAAATGCTTCTGCTATTAGGACTCAGTTAGCCAGCTGACTGATCTACTACCTTTCTAGATATTGAATTTGAATGATCAGATAGCAGCAGTTACAAAGTAAATATTGGTGCGTTGTATTTAAGAATTAAAATTAGAATTATATTATGTAAGAGACAGGGTTTTCATGCATCATCAAATGGAGATCTGCTCTGGTTTACATTTTTCTACTTGCCAAGCCTGGGCTCTGTGACAGATTTGACTCTTAAAAAAGATCAGTCGTGCTGTAAACACAGCTAGACTTTATGCTTTCTGACTGCGGTTCTTACCGCTTTACTCCCCATCAAGTGGTGACTGAGTGATGTTCCTTTCGTGCGCCTTGTAACCTATGACAGGGAACTGGTGTGATAATATCAGTGTTTGGTTTGAATTTTTAAATATAAGGGATTATGGCTGAGGATGGAGAAAAGGAAAACAAAATTATATATAAGTAGAAAATTGCAGGATGCCTTTTTATGTTTGCAGTTTTGAAATGAAGAAGCATGAATCCCTCAAGGTCAGTTCTATTCTGCTGTCTGAGTCACTGATAATAGAATGCATTTTAATTTTTAAAAGGAGGCTTCTTCGATCATGAAAGTGGTAGTTCGTTACTAACTTTGAGTTTTTTCTCCTTTGCAGTTGTGTTCGATATATACAGAGACAGTAGGGTAAGTAGAACTGATATTTGATACGCTTTAAATACATCGGCATTCTCTCTGTGAAGGGCTCACTGCTCAAAAAAATATTTTCTGGAATCAGCTAAGGTGTTTGAAATGCACAGTGGTCAGGAATCTCCTCTTAGGAGTTCCCACTGCGGCACAGTGGGTTAAGGATCCCGCCTTGCTGCAGCTGTGGTATAGGTCACAGCTATGGCTTGGATTTGATTCCTGACCTGGGAACTTCCATATGCCGGTAGTGCAGTCAAATAAATAAAGAAATCGTTTCCTCTTAAAATGTCCTTAACACTAGGAGACATGATATATTCCATCATCATGTGTCACAGGGTCAGGGATTATTAATTTACCACATGGTTAAATGGCTCACCTGTGTCCCCCTTTTCCCTTTTGTTGGGGGTCCGGGCCCTCTTCGAATAGTTCAGGTTGCTCTCTTCAGTGTGACCAGGAATTTGTCCTCTACTGCTTAGATAATTGTCTTTCGTCACCTGAAAGACCCTTAGCAGTGATTTGAGCCCCTTGTACCTTTAGACAGAAGATGAGGGTTTGAGTGGCTTGTATTTATTCTATACTCTTAAAGTGATGGAAACTTCCGTAATGAAAAAGAAAACAAAAGCCTGACCTGGTGAGTCCTGCAGCAGAGATGTCTCTACATGCCGTCTCGGCAGAGACATGCGGGGCGCTCAGCGTCCTGCGATCGTGCGCACTGACTGAGCTGTTAGGACAGCAGGTGTACTTTCCACGTATGTGGCCCGTACGTTTCCTGTCGCTCGTGTGTTTCTCATGCCCTCGCCACGTACATCCTGCCTCAGTGTAGGGTGAGGGTGAGGGTGATGGCTCCGAATCATTTTTTTGAACAGCAGGATATGGCCCGTAGGGTCCTGTCCCCAAATAACTGCTGTTTCCTCCCTGCTCTCCGGCCAGAGGCGTCACTTACTCTGTTTTCACCTCTTAGTCTTGAAGGGTGATGGCATCTGTTAAGAGCTAGAGGAGTTCCTGTTGTGGCGAAGCGGAAACGAATCCAACTAGTGTCCATGAGGTTTCAAGTTGGATCCCTGACCTCGCTTAGTGGGTCAGGGAGCCAGCGTTGCCCTGAGTTGTGGCGGAGGTCACAGACACGGCTCGGATCCTGCGTTGCTGTGGCTGTGGTGTAGACTGGCAGCTGTAGCTCCGGTTTGACTCCTAGCCTGGGAACCTCCATACGCCGTGGATGCAGCCTTAAAGAAAAACAAAAAGGAAGAGGAGCTGTAACCTGAGATGTGGTACAGGAGAGGCACGTTACCTGGCAGGGGTTCAGCTTAGTGGAAACAAACCTTAGGGAAGGGGTGGGGAGCCAGTGCCAGGGGACAGACAGAGACCTGAGCTGGTGGGTGCCCAGCGCTCAAGTCTTGTCTCTGCTTCAGGCAGCCGGACTCCAGCCCTGCCATTTACCAAGAGCCCGTCGTGTGTTCGATGCTGTGCTTCCAACCAGATGGGCTCTGGACCTTCAAGGAGCTTGTCTTTGAGCCTGGACCTGGCAGAGTCGGCCTGGTAGCAAGCAGGGTCCCTCCTGCAGTGAGGGAGTGAGCCAGCCGCTCACCCTGAATGTGCAGCTCAGAGGAGCTCTGTTCTCTCTTAACTCAGTGTCTCCCTTGGTCCATACAATCCTGCAGGGTATGTGTCACTTGTCCCCGTTGTGCAGATATCAGATCCGAAGCCAGTTATCCTCTAATGCAGTTCTATTTAGTGGCACTTGAAAATTTGGGATTTGCCAGGATGTCTTGATATTTCCTGGGCACGTGCCCAGGTCTGCTGTGGTTCCGGAGAGCCAGTAGGTCGGTGCAGGTGCGTGGCTTGCTGCGAGAGTGATGGAAAGGTCTTAGGTGGAGTTGGACATGGACCCGAGTCATTACTGCTACGACCTGGCGGCACTGAGAGCCGTGGTGCGCTTGCGCGGTGGGAAGGGTGCCCGTGCCGACGTCCTGGCGGCTCTGAGAAGGGATGTCGGCTGTGATGTCAGACTCCTCTGCGTTCACCCGGTGGTTCTTCGACATCGTCCGGAGGGTGTCATTTTATGGCCATTCTCGCGAGAAAACGACCTCTTCTCTCCCGGTGGGCTGTTCCTGAAAGCGCACCTGGAGTGTGTTTGGGCTTGAGGACGCTTGGACGTGTCTGTGCTGCGCAGGTGAACTCAGTGTTGAGCGAGTCTTGCTGCCCGTGTGTCACAGCCACGGCCCACCCATCCAGGAGGTCTGGAGCGAGGCCTTGGAATATGCATTTTAAGAGGCTCCTCAGGAGGTCCTGTCGTGGCTCAGTGGTCAACAAACCCAACTAGTATCCATGAGGACGCAGGTTCGATCCCTGGCCTCACTAAGAGGGTTAGGGATCTGGCGTTGGTGTGAGCTGTGGCGCAGGCCGGCAGCTGTAGCTCTCATTCGACCCCTAGCCTGGGAACCCCCATATGCCTCGGGTGCAGCCCTAAAAAGAAAAAAAAAGGCTCCTTAAGTGATGGTTACACACAACTAGAATTTAAGGTAACCACTGCAGACACTTGAAAAATGAGTTGAGCCCCTTCAGGTATTCTTTTTGGTTCTGTTTTGTTATTCATTTCATTGCTTTGAGGGATGAATATATCTTCTCATGAATCTTTGATGTTGAGGATGGATTTGCAGCTTAGTTACTTCCTTTATTTTCTCATGTGTGATTGAGAAAATACAATTTCTTTTCCTTTTCCTTTTTTTTTTTTTTTTTGCTTTTTAGGGCTACACTCGCAGCAAGTTCCCAGGCGAGGGATCGAATCGGAGCTACAGCTGCTGACCTTTGCCACAGCCACAGCAACGTGGGATCTGAGCCATGAATAAAAGCTACACCATAGCTCACAGCAAAGCCAGATCCTTAACCAACTGAGTTAGGCCAGGGATCGAACTCCCGTCTTCACGGATACTAGTCAAGCTCGTTACTGCTGAGCCACAACAGAGACTTCCAAGAAAGTACAAAAATATGCAAAGTATTCCGTAGCTATTTGCTTGCCCTTATTAACTGTTGTTATTGTGAAAATATAAGTCGAAAGGTCTGGCTCTCACCCCTGCGCCTCTCTCTGCACTGGCTGGGCTTAGACTTTTGTTAAATTTCCTATGTATCCTTCCAGCGTTTCCTTTTTTTTTTTTTTTTGGTCTTTTTGTCTTTTCTAGGGCCTCTCCCGTGGCATATGGAGGTTCCCAGGCTGGGGGTCTAATTGGAGCTGTAGCCACGGGCCTACACCACAGCCACAGTAATGACGAATCCTTAACCCACTGAGCAAGGCCAGGGATCGCACCTGCAACCTCATGGTTCCTAGTCGGATTTGTTAACAACGGGAACTCCCAACGTTTCCTGATGCAAAAACAAGCAACAAACTTATTTTTTTCCTCTTTCCTGCACAAGGGTTAGCAGATGATACACATGTCACCTGGCTCTTTATGCTTTTTTTAAAACAGAGTATCTTGGGAAGCTTTCCAGTGTCCTGCGTGGGGGTGGAGCATAGTTTTTCATTTTGTGTATGTACTATATAGTTTCATGAGACATTTCCCCATCGGTGAGGGTGAACGCATAACTTCATTCTTGTCTTTTTTTTTTTCTTTTTGTCTTTTTGCCATTTCTTGGGCCGCTCCTGTGGCATGTGGAGGTTCCCAGGCTAGGGGTCGAATTGAAGCTGTAGCCACTGGCCTACACCACAGCCACAGCAATGCGGGACCCGAGCTGCATCTGCAACCTACACCACAGCTCGTGGCAACACCGGATCCTTAACCCACTGAGGAAGGCCGGGGATCGAACCCCCAACCTCTTGCTTCCTAGTCGGATTCGTTAACCACTGCACCACGACGGGAACTCCCATTCTAGTCCTCTACAGACTGAGCTGTAGTGAACACCTTGTAGTGTACCTGGTGTGTGGGGGGAGTGGGTGTGTGTGTGGGGGTGTTCCGGTCTGGGCTGAGCTCTTTCAGTGCGTAGATTCCCTGTTACCGATGTCATGCCCTGATGCCTGGCAGTGTTTGGTGCCTAGAGATAGACCTGGGGGCTTGAGGGGGCAGTCAGTAGGTATTAGAACAGTCAGCATGACCACTGCTGTTTCTCAGGGGCTGCCTAAAACCAGAATCTCTCAGGATGTCTTGTCCTGAAGTGTGACGTGAAAAGCCTGTTACAGGTATAAGATCCTCGTCTTGACAGTTTTATGCCTGATTACAGCCGTAACCAGTTTGTTTTTCTTTAAACTGGAGGGTGGCGTCTGAACAACGGGGCATATTCTGCCAGCTATCCGTCCCGACAGTGGTGAATTTTTTTTCAATAATATGGCATATTTTTAGTTGGTAGAGCTAAATAGTCTGATGTAACAGGTGCGATAGTTTTCTTTCTTTTAAAAAGGAGATGGTTTTCCAGGTTATAAAAACTCAAGTAGGAAGGGTTTAAAGGTCAGAAAATACCAACATTGTTGGAATAACACCCCTTCTGTCAGAGCGCTCTGAGTCGTCACCCCAGAGAGCAAAGCTGACCTCACACCAAGGAGCAGACTGATGGCTGACCTTAGCTCGCGTCGTCGGGAAGGTCCCAGCAGGTGCCACGCTGAAGGAGAGCACACCTCAGGTGCCAAGAAGGGATTGCGGGGTCTCTCCTGGAGGCTGCAGGGACCACGAAACTTAGCCAAATGGTGTGTGGTGGAAACTTCCTCCACCAGTTCTTTGCCACGTCCCAGACGTTTGTACTTTGAAGCTTGTCCTCAGAAGCGGTTGCATCTTTCTTACCATTTTCCACCAGCCCAGACCAGAAACAGTGCTAGATCCTCATCATGCTGGCTCTGCAGTCTCGTCCCTCAGGCATCTGTAATTTTACACACGCGTGTCCAATCAAGACATGATTGCTGTATGTTTACAGAAAAAACTACCAACAACCCAATGGGACAGTTATCTGAATATCTCATTGAGAAAAATCCTTGGGAAGAGAAACGCTTTGAAGAGACATTTATCTAGTAGATGTCACGTACACCTCTGTGATCAAATGTGTTGGCTTTAATTTCCTGGCAGGATTTCAGCGTCCCCAGCTCCTTTATGGCAGCACTCTGCCCCTTTGTACTCAGACGCGCTGTCTCTAAACTCCAGCCAGGGCGGAGGTGTTTTTTCCCTAGGGCTGAACCTATCACGTTGCCCATCGCTACTCCCAGGATAGGAGAGGGCGGTTGTTTCTTTTCAAGGTTGATGTGGTTTTTTTTCATTTCCCTTTCATGTGCCATCAGGCTCTGTGATGCGGGGAAACCAGTTGTTACATTGAAATTAAAGATGGCTGAGCATTTTATTTTCTTTTGTGTGTTTTTTAAAAAGTGGAGTTCCTACTGTGGTGCCCTGGTGCAGTGGGTTAAGAGCCTGAGGCGGAGGCCCTGGTTGCTGCTGAGGCTCTGTGTCAGTCCCTGGCCCGGTGCAGTGGGTTAAAGGATCTGGCATCGCTGCAGCTGTGGCATAATTGTACCTGCTGCTCAGGTTCAGCTCCTGGCCTAGGAACTTCCATATGCTGTGGGTGTGACCATCAAACTTAAAGATAAAATAAAGTAAGATTACATTTTAAAAAAGCAAGCCTTTGCAGCAGCCTCACCAGGATTAGGACTGGTGTGAGAACTGCAGGCTTCCTCATGACAGGTAGTTGAAGACACCCTTGAAAGCACTCCCATCCTGCTGCTTGACTGGGACCCTCTTGGGAGCTTTCCCTTCTCCCTGCATGGACTGTGGCATGGAATTCTCACGTGACTGAAGGCAGCTGTTGGAATGTCTGTCTTGGCTGGGGTCTCTGCCAGGTCTCTTCTCTGCCTTCACGGGCGCCTTCCCTTTGGGTCTGTGCCTCCTCCGTGTGAGACAGGTGGCCCCTTCTCAGATGGGCCTGCAAGCACTGTCTTTTGAAATAAGTGCCACTATATATATATATATATACATATATATATATGTATTTTTTTTTTTTTTTTGCTTTTTAGGGCCGCACTCGTGGCATATGGAGGTTCCCAGGCTAGGGGTCAAATCGGAGCTGTAGCCGCCGGCCTGCACCACAGCCACAGCAATGCGGGATCCGAGCCGCATCTGCAGCCTCGGGGTAGAATAAAATGATCTTTCTGACCAGCCAGATTGCAGGCCTTGTTTAATTTCACACGCGCTCCTCTCTGGACTGCAGGGGAAGGTGTGGCTGATTGATTTTAACCCATTTGGTGAAGTCACGGATGCACTGCTGTTTACTTGGGAGGAGCTGTTATCTGGGAGAAGCGTCAGAGGTGACTTGAGTGAAGGCGAAGCTCCGGAGCAGGTACGTGGGTGGACACGTGCGCGATTGTTCCGTGGGCGCTCACACAGATGTCCTCGTGGACACTGGGCCGTGGCCATCAAGAAAGCTGTGCGGTGGGTTCATTCACTTCACTTGAAAGAAACGATAGATTTTTTTTCTGGTTAGTTTTCTTTGTCTTGGCCCCCCTGTCTTGCCCACGTGGGGAGGATTCGGACCCTGGCTCAGTTCACGCGTCCGTGTCTTCTGGCCCAGCCCCAGGGCGCTGCCCGGGGACGGGGCACGTTGCCCAGATAGGAACTCGTTAGAGTCACGACCCTGACTTAAAAAGGGGCCTTTTCCCTGACTGTCCTTTGTTGTCCTTGGTCAAGGATGCTCCAACCTTCCGCTGCACCAACAGCGAAGTCACAGTGCAGCCGAGTCCCTACCTGAGCTACCGGCTGCCCAAGGACTTCGTGGACCTCTCAACGGGGGAGGACGCCCACAAGCTCATCGATTTCCTGAAACTGGTAAAGCTTGTGTGCACTCTGGACACCAGCCGTGTCTGCTTTCAAGTTGACTTTTTAATATTTCATTCGGGTCACATACCACATAGCCTTCCATTCGAAGATTGGGAATTAAAGGGGCGGAATTACTGAGTGAGGTTGTTTTATAACGACACGGCAAGTAAGCTGAAGGAATAATTTATTGATTAAAACGAGAGAAAATATTTTTATGACATGTGCACTTCTGAATAATTTTCCTAACACCTCTCATTTGGAAGAAAGTATGTACGTACAGTTGACCCTTAAACAACCAAGGGAAAATCCACGTGTCACTTACAGTGGATTCAGCCAGTGTGGACCCTGCAGCGCTGCAGTACTTACTACTGAAAAGACCCACATATAGGTGGACCCATGTGGTTCAGACCCGTAGTGTTCACGGGCCGCCTGTATCCTGGAACAGCGCCGAGAGGGCGGAGCACTGGTGTGGTTCCTCTGGGGGCGGCGGGGGGGGGGGGGGGCCCTAGGTGTTTGTCTTTGTGTTTCTGTGTGGGAATATTTGTCCATAAAGAAGAAAGAGAAGAAAATATTCCAATACCTGAGGATCATGTGCCCAGGAGCTGGTGTGATCAACCACTTTAATGAACCACTTCAGGCGTGTTTTTGTCATGATCCTTTTCAGCCACATCTTTTGCCAAGGGCCTCTGGAAAATTATCCTTGCTGACAGAAAAAGTGATCTTGGCTGAACAAATATCCCAATTAGAATGTGCTGTTTTAATGCCTCTTGGTTTCCTTTAACAGAAGAGAAATCAGCAAGAGGATGACTGATGAGTGTGCTAGCGTGCAAGGCCGAGTTCCAGAGGAAACCACCGCTGCTGCTTCGGGAGGCCACGCAGAGTCCACAGCCTCCTATTAACCCGGTTGGGGGTGGGGGGGCGCGGCGGGAAATCAGTAGCTTTTTATATTCATGTATAAAGCGGGGGGAGAAGGAGGGACTTTGCTACTTGTACAAATAACGTAATAAAGAGATCTTAAACATAGGAAGCCATCCTCTCCCCATGATCAGATACTTTCAGTGGAATGCTTTGTTCTTTTGGCTCAGTCTGTTTAGAGTTTTCTCTCTTTCTTGGGCTTTTTTTGTTTGTTTGTTTTTTCATACCTGTCAGGTAGCTGAGCAAGTTCTATTTGTTATACAGAAATGTTTTTTTTTTGTTTTTTGGGTTTTTTTTTTTCCCAGCTGCACTCACAGCATATAGAAGTTCCTAGGCCAGGGATCAAACCCACACCACAGCAGCAACCTGAGCAGCTGCAGAGACAACACCAGATCCTTAACCCACTGTGCCATAGCAGGAACTCCGAAATGGGCTGCTTCCTAATCATTATGTTTCCATTGCAAACTGGGACCTTATATTATCATAGAAAATATTTTTCCTCCTTTGAGGATTTTCATGTTATTTTTCTACCAGTTTAGCTTCAGTTTAGGTATAGTTAAAATTATACAGACTTCTCCAACTGCCAGCCATGAAAATTTCAGTAGCATACAACCGCCTTGCTATATATTTGTAAGACTCTCACAGGTTTAATTGTAATCGGGCCTTTTTAGCAAATATTGGGATTCTGAGAGAGGTGGGTTCACTTTTTTATTTTTATTTTTATTTTTTAATTTTTTTTTTGTCTTCTTGCCTTTCCTAGGGCTGTGGAGGTTCCCAGGCCAGGGGTCTAATCAGAGCTGTAGATGCCGGCCTACACCAGAGCCACAGCAACGTGGGATCCGAGCCACATCTGCAACCTACACCACAGCTCACGGCAACGCTGGATCCTTCACCCACTGAGCAAGGCCAGGGATCGAACCCGCAACCTCATGGTTCCTAGTCGGATTCATTAACCACTGAGCCATGAAGGGAACTCCTGGCTCACTTTTTTTAGGCCACTGCTTTAGTAATTACTCCCCATTGTCGTAATTGATGATGATGTTATCAGTAGTGTCTTATTTACTCAGCACTGACCATGTGCCCACCACTCCGCTGAGTGCTCTTTGTGTGTTATTTTACTTCGTGGAGCAGTGTAAGGAAACAGATGCTGCAGTTTCTCAGGGTCTCTCTCTAATGTGATATCAAAGATTATTTTACTGGGCTCAGCATCAGGGGGCCTGCAGGTGCTCCCATCAAGCCGCAGCAAAAAGTGGGGCAAAATTTCCCCTTTCTGTGTGGTTAAGTCCGTTGACGTATAATGATGAAAGCTATTTCTTTATAGGTTATCTCAAACTGGATTTTTGGTGGTTTCTCAGTTGCAATCACTTGATATTAGTATTGTAAACACAGGAGTTCCCGTCATGGCTCAGCAGTTAACGAGCCCAACTAGTATCCCTGAGGACACTGGTTCAATCCCTGGCCTTGCTTAGTAGGTTAAGGAGGGATCCAGCATTGCCATGAGCTGTGGCGTTGGTCACAGACTTGGGATCGACTTGGAGCTGTAGCTGCCGGCCTACATTACAGCCACAGCAATGCCAGATCTGAACCGAGTTTGTGACCTACACCACAACACTGGATCCTCAACCCACTGAGAGAGGCCAGGGATCGAACCCACAACCTCATGGTTCCTAGTCAGATTCATTTCCACTGTGCCACAATGGGAACTCCTAAATTATGCTTTTATGATGTTGGCATTACCCTGTGCTTTCTTTGAGGGCCCCTCAGGTTTGTGCTTGAATGTAGCGAGTGGATGGATACATGTGTGATTCCTTAGTCCGGTTCCGAAATCCTGCCTTAGGAAGCGAAGACGTTGCAGCGGTTGACGTTGGGTGATAAACTTGTCTCCTTTGTCCTGCAAGCCTCCGATACAGCCAGCTCTGCCAAAAGTTCTGTCTAAAGAAGTGTCATTTTCACTCTGGTGGCACAGGTTCCATTCCTGGCCCAGGAACTTTCATATGCTGCAGGTATGGCCCCCAAAATGTGCCATTTGGATTTGCATTTTCTGAGTTCATGAATCTTTCCCATCTACTCAGCCGTATTTCCCTTTTTGGTAACTGAGGATCATGTCTGTTAAAAAACATGCTTAAGTGCCTGAATTTTTTGGCTTATATCTGTTTTCTTACCTATAAATTGGGAGAATGATGATCAGGAGCTCATGCTTCTGTTTAAATGAGCTGACCCGTGCAAAGCTTTTCCTGCAGCGTGTCACACACGAGCCCCCAAGAGATGGCAACCGTGATTATCAGCCTGCTTTGCAGACCCCTCTCTATTAAAGACAAGTTCTTAACAGAACCGACATAATTTTGAGTCGAAAGGGACTTCTGAGATCATTCAATCCAGTTTCTTTTTCCCCCCTTTCTCCCTCTCCTCTTTTTTCATACCTTCCTTCCTTTTTTTTTTTTTTTTTTTGTCTAGGGCTGCACCTGCAGCATATGCAGGTTCCTAGGCTAGGAGTCAAATCAGAGCTATAGCTGCCAGCCTACACCACAGCCACAGCAACGCCAGATCCAAGCTGTGTCTACGACCTGCACCACGGCTCACAGCAACACCGGATCCTTAACCCACTGAGCAAGGCCAGGGATTGAACCTGCATCCTCATGGATGCTAGTCAGATTCGTCTCCACTGAGCCATCATGAGAACTCCCCCTTCCTTTTTTTCACAGAGGAAAAAACCACTGCTCAGAGAAGTTAAGACTTATCCAAAATTGTAGCAGAATCAGGATCGCAAAAGAACTTCTAGTCTACTGCTGTTCTCTAAGGATTTTTAGCCAAGTAATTTTTTCTAGGTAAGTTTCAACCAGGACATGTTATTTTAATGATGGAATTTTCAGAAAAGAATTGATTTTTAAAATAAAAGTAAGAAAAGAATTGATTTTTAAAATAAAAGTAAGTACAAATTTATTTCACACATTTTGTATGCAGAGGAATCAAAAAATCAATTACAGAGAAATGAAGAAATAGCTGTCTTTGAGATTAATTTCATGTTTGCATTAACCCAGGCTGATCTTAAGAGGTGATGTAGCCATTTTTAAGCATTTAAAAGACAGAATTTTCATTTAACGGCGCGTTTTATTCATGTGTTGTCTTGGCTCATAGAAAACAGTTTCATAAGTGTGCTAAGAAAATCAATAACGATAAGCTCACCACACACACCCAGAGTTAGGTCTGTTATGTGTACACATGAAGAAGGGGCTTGAGAGAGAGGCCTGTTAAGTGAGTTACAGAGTAGTTGAAGCAGCAGCTACGCAGCAGCCTATGCTATTGGGCAATGAGTTTGGCATTAGTTACCTTAAGAGAGAATGTAATAAAATGTGTCTTTTTTGTTTTTTGGGTTTTTTTTTGCTTGAGAAAACAAAACGACACCTCTAAATACCTATAGACTGAAAAACGAGCGGAGGTGGAGCACTGAGGTGAGGATGCTGAGGCAGTGACTTGTTACCCGCAGGTGTTTTTCAGGACAGTGTTGGGTGCTGTGTGTGCATCCTGAATGTCTTGTCTTCAGAGACCTAACAGGACAGGCACACACAAGAAACAGGGATTGGGATGAGCCACAGCAACTCGGAGACCCTTGTGGACCCGGGAGGAGCAGGCAGGGCCTGGTCCAGGGGCAGATGCTGGGCTTTCATTCTCAGGGGAGGTGGGAGGCCACTGGGAGGTTTAAGCAAAGGCGAGACAATATAATTTGGGGCTTTGAGGTGTTCCTGCGGTTTCGGTGTGGGAGGCAGAGGATGAGTTAGGAGAATGATGCCTCTTGGTGCTCGGGTGGCCTTCACTGCAGGAGGGCGTTGAGAGGTCAGGAGGTAGAAAGATGGGGGTTGGGGGGAGCAGGGCTAAGAGGAGGGCATAGGATGTGAAGGCAAAGGAGGGTGTGAGCTGCCCGGGGTAAGGTGAGGCAGGTTTCTAAGAATGAGAAAGAGGAGTTCCCCTGTGGTGCAGCAGAAATGAATCCGACTAGTATCCATGAGGATGCTGGTTCCATCCCTGGCCTCGCTAAGTGGGTTAAGGATCTGGCATTGCTGTGGCGTAGGCCGGCAGCTGCAGCTCTGATTTGACCCCTAGCCTGGGAACTTCTGTATGCTGCAGGTGAAGACTTAAAATGAAAAAAAAAAAAAAATGAGAAAGAATAAGAGAGGAACCAGTTTGGGGAGGCAAATCAAGATTTTGGTCTTGGACATGAAGAATTTGAGATTCCAAAGGAACAATGTCAAGAGACAGTTGGATTTAACAATCAGAACTTGTACGGAACAGCAGGAGCAGATCCAAAACGCTGGCGAATCAGGAGGGAAAGCAGGGGCGGCCTGGCTATGGGGGACTCTGCTAAGGAGTTAATTAAGTAAGACACCGAAAAGTCCTTATGTGTCACCAGTAGAAATATTTTGTTAGAAGACCTAATATGGGCATCTAATGTGAATTTAGACTTGTTATTCTTACTGATTTTTATGTATGAAGTACAAATCTCTCTGCCCAAAAGAAGTTAATATGTAGCAATATAATTTTGAGATTCATTAATCATTATTTAGTTTCGTTAAAGTCTCAGTATGAACTAAGATGACTTAAGTTGTGTTTTGTCCATTGCTGATTTTCTTGGCTATTGGACACTTACATTTAATCTGTAGAGTTCTTGGGTGGATTTTCTCACCATATATTTATGGGCTTTTAATCAGGTAAAGGCATAAACTGAATTTTTCCTACAAGCTGCAGGTGGTCTGCCCCCTGTCTTTGAAAGAAACCTGTAAAATGTTCGCACTAATTTTGGAACTAGGCGAGGAGCTGGGGCATGCTTCCTGTTCATGGTGTACCAATAGTCATCAGGAAACTGAGCATGAACAACCGAAAAACCTTCAAAATAAGCACGAGGAGAAATGGATTTCTTTGAGAATCTGGTGAGAGCTATGGGCTCATCTGAGAAAAACTTTATCCACAGTTTCAAGAGGCCCCAGACCTCAGATTAAGAACCTTTGCACTAAAGCCTTGTGGGATCAGATTAGAAGCCAGAGCTTCTGCCGTTGTAGGAATGGAGCCATTTCATCCTGTGTCATTGCCTCCAGAAATGTAAAGCCCACAGCTTCATTTTTAACTCAGATGGATGCTAACGATGGTGTTTATGTCACGAATTCATTTTAGTACCTTCCCCTCAGATTGTCTCCTCTCGGAAGCAGAGTAAACTATGAGTTAGAATTCACCCAGAGAAGCAGGAGGAGCATATATATATGTATGTATGTATAAAATCTTCCTACTGCATGTGCATGTATGTATGTACACATGCTATCTGTATACACACACGGCTTGATTTATTCCGTTGAGGTGCGCCAGCTGCACAAGTATCATGTCTGTAGGGCCCCTGGGGCTCCAGGCCCACCCTTGTCCACAGGTGGAATTCTGTCGTCTTCTCCTAGGAAAGCCTCAGCCCTGCCTTTGAAGCCCTCCAACTGATTAAGCCAGGCCCACCAGGATACTCTCCCTTAGAATTAACTGACGGGGACTTCATTGCATCTGCAAAAGTCCCTTCGCAGCAGGATCTAGGTTAGCTTTTGAGTAACTGAGGGCAGAGTCTTACCTCATCAAGAACAGAGTGGAGAAGAGGGTCCCTTTGTACTTACAGACACTGGTTCTGGTGATGGATTGTGATCTGTTTTAAGAGTAATACTTCCGGAGTTCCCGTCGTGGCTCAGTGGTTAACGAATCCGAGGAGGAACCATGAGGTTGCGGGTTCGATCCCTGGCCTCGCTCAGTGGGTTAAGGATCTGGTGTTGCCATGAGCAGTGGTGTAGGTCATAGACTCGGCTCAGATCTGGCATTGCTGTGGCTGTGGTGTAGGCCGGCAACTACAGCTCCAATTAGACCCCTAGCCTGGGAACCTCCATATGCCGCAGGTGCAGCCCTAAAAAGAAAAAACAAATAAAAAAGAGTAATATTTCTGATTGTCCTAAAAGGAGCAAACTGATTATTCACTGGAATGGGTATTACTCTTGAAAGCAGGTGGTTTAGAGACGACGCCCCCCTTATTTTTGTGATGCGGCCACACGTCACAGAGACCTTATCTTGAAGTTTTTTGCAAGTTCCTTCAGATCCATTTGTAAGCCACAGAAGAAAAGCTGTCTTACCTTCTATCTGTAGATTGTTTTATCATCTAATTTTCTTCAAGACCTTGGTGTTTGACGGAAACCGAGACACAGATCACTTCTCTTTCTCATCTATCAGACTTGGTTCCAGATCTTTCCCGAATTCGGACGTCAGCTCCACGAAGCCTTCATCCATTTCAGGCGCCACTGGGACATTCATCTTTCCAAAGCCCAACTCCAGTCACGCTGACGCTTCAAGCCTCTCCTAGGTTTCCCCTTTCTTCGATGTTGAAAGGCTGACTTTTCAGATGGGCGTTCGGAGCCCCAGCGTTGCCCCAGCCTGTTCTCCAGCCAGCCGAGGTGGCTGAGGCTGCCTTCGTCTTCCCCAGGTTCCTCTGGCCATGCCCCGAGCCCCTCAGCCCCCGCAGCCCCCTGCCCAGTCTTCTTTTTATTAAAACCCCACAGAAATTCCTCTCTGCTGGGGTTTCATAGCCCTTTGCTGTTACCACCCCTTTGCACTTGGTGTCATGGAGTGTTGGTGGTGTCCCCTGTCTAACTGAGAACTTAGGGCCCCGTTAAGTCCTCGCTTGGGTCTCTTGCAGTGCTTGGTGTGGTCCCCGCGCTGGGCCAAGTGAATGTGATGTAGCATCAGTGAAGGTGTGGCTTAGAAGCCACTCAGAACGAGTCCCCCAGATCTCTGTCCACCACAGGAGCATCGCCAAAACCAACACACCACCCTCCAAGGCGACAGCTTCACTAATGCGGCTCAGTTACACACACCGATGTCCCTTTTCTATCCACGTTATGGAATCACTACTTGAGAAGCGTATTAAGGAGCTCATTCTTCTTTAACTTCGCCCAACCATCAAAAGCCTGTTGCTGATATCTTATCCCACGGCCTTCATGATGGAACATGTACCAGCCTTCCAACTGGGAATAAACCCCAACTAATTACCTCTGCTTACTTGTTCTAAAGAAACTCTGTGGAGCCTCAGTCTATTCTGACCGCCTGCCTTTCATCTGTTCAGACACCGTTCCTTCCCCATGCCCCGTCCCCAGCACAGCAAGCGGGGTTTCCGTTCAATTCGGGCACAGACAGGATCTGCACCCGTGCTTGGGACGCTCTGCCTTCCGTGTGTGTCCAGATCGCTCAGAATGATCACCTCTCCGGAGGTAGTTCTAGTTTGGTTTTGCGTTAAAGAGGAAAATTGGGCTCTTCTGTTGCTGCTGCAAATCAGCATAGGCTGATGGACCGGAGAGCGCCAGGCAGCCTGGGTTAGGACTGGCTTTGTCCCCGGCATGGTGTCCTGTTCTGTCCCCCCCGGTCCCATGTTTCCTCATCTATTAAACAGTCTTCCCTGTCTCACAGCGCTATTGCCAAAAGTCAGTGTAGCGCTGTTCCTGGCATCATCGTAACTCCTCGGTAAATATGAACCCTTAGCTACTGCATGATGTACTTGCCTTTGTGTGGTTTCAACGAGCCATCCACCCCCGCCACACAGCAGTGTTTGCTGCTTTCCTCGGTGTTCTTTTCCCCATCCTACCTGCATACCTGGCCTTAGATTCACCTGTGGTGGCACCGATGCCGGAAAGATGGGACTGAAATCGGGATTCTTATTCACACAGCCGAAGAATGAACTTTGCAAACACACAGGCAGAAAGCAAGCAAGCAAAAACTTTGTTACAGGAAAGCAAACACCTCCCAGGGCAGCTGGGAGGAGGGAGAAGAGGCCCTGTTCTCTGCTGTCTTATGGGGGTTTTTATCCTCTAAAGATGGGAAGTGCCAATGAGAGGTCCAGAAAGATGGGATTTTTTTTCTCCCATTGGCCTTGCTCGGTTACCTGTATCAGTCTCTGTCCAATAGGAGTCTTAGGGGGTCATAAGTCTCCTGGTTTCTTTGCCCTTCTCTTCCTGTAGACTGAGTCACAGGGGGTTAGAGATTAATGTCCATCTGGGTGTAAGTAGACTCCCTGTAGTAAACAAGGCCTGTGGGGATGTTACTCCCTGGAGCCCTTAAGCCACAAATGTTCATCAATAGCCAGATCAAAGAAGGCATCGAAGCCCATGCTCCTACACTGACTACCTGAGCTAGTATTCTGCCTCAGAACCAGCGTTGATCCCACTTTCCAAGACTCCCTCTTCCTGCCGGAGATCAAGTGTATGCATTTCCAGAGCCACTCCATTTGACCTGGAGCAAGGAAGGGGCAGCATGGGGATAAGTGCTTAGTAGAAAATAAATCAGATCTATCAGGAGTGCTTCAAATGCAATTATATTAAAGCAGTAGACTGGGGACTGGGAAAAAAATGCATCCATTCAGGAGATGCAAGAGATTACCAAGCTTGTAATAAAAAAAAAATTATAGGATAGGAAATGCCAAATGCTTTATGTATGTTAGGCAATAATTTCCCCCATTTTACACAGGATGAATTCTCAGCTCAGATAATTTGTTCTAGATAACACAGCAAATGACAGAGGTAGGATTCAAACCCAGATTTGCCTGAGTCCAAAGCCTACACTTCTCACTCAGTAGATAGACCAGATCAGGCCATAGACAGATAGACCAGAAACCTCAGAATAACCTGAAATCTGTGCAGCTTTATGCTGATTGTATTCAATTTATCTGTGGCCCTTCTGTTTTCCCCTACACGTAAAATACATACAGCCTTCTTGGAAAATTCCAGCGGTGGCCATGGATGCAAGTTGGTTCCTGGTTTCGTGAACTAGAGACCAGGTGCAGGCGCAAGGAGCATAGAGAAGACTTGCAACTTCCCTCCTACGTCTCCAACGGATTTCTTTCTTTGGCCCGTTTTAAGAGTTAATGCTTCTCTTACCAGCCCAGTCACCACCCACTTAAGCCAGTCAGGTTGGTTCCCTTTAGTTTCCCAGTGGCAGTCTAAGGTGCCAGCCATCCCTGTTTCCCGTCTGGGGCGGGGTTGTGGGGGGCACTACCAGAGCCTGTGCTCCTGCTCCAGGCTCCCACCTCTGCTTGGTGTCGGTTCTGTAGCTCAGCGACGATGCTCCATCCTCACGGCTGTGTGTGTGTGTGTGTCCTGTGCTGTCAGCTAAGCTTTTGGCTTAACAAGGCCCCTCCTCCTAAAGCAAGAGCAAAGCCATGTGACTGGGTGTTGTGGGCCCGCCTTCTTGCTCCAAGTAGACTCTGGAGAAAAAAAAAATCAACTTTCCTTACGTTTTGAGGAAAATAACTACAGATCTGAAAAAGAAAAACCTGAATAACCTGAAAGCTTCTGTGTTGACGGATGAGTACACTTCCTTGTCCTCCACCTGGGGTGTCACCACCGTGCATCTGTGAGGCTGCTGGGAGGACGTGCCAAGAGCAGCACCAAGTTTTAGAAATTTCACAGTTTTTTTGTTTGTTTGTTTGTTTGTTTAAGGCCACACCGGTGGCATGTGGAGGTTCCCAGGCTAGGGGTGAAATCAGAGCTACAACTGCCGGCCTACACCACAGCCACAGCAACGCCAGATCCTTGACCCACTGAGCGAGGCCAGGGATCGAACCTGCATCCTCATGGATACTAGTCAGATTTGTTTCCACTGTGCCATGACGGGAATTCCAAACATTTCAGTTTTGGAGTCTTATGTTGCTGCATTTCTCTTCTCTGATTTCCTCTTCTCCCGATTCTTGGATCCCTCTAGTTTGGGTTTTGAGAGCCCTGGACGAGTGGGAGGGAGCAGCCCTGGCCTTGAGGTTTACAGTCCAACAGTGAAACAGACACACACAAGTAGAAGGTCTAGGCAAAGACATGTGGGTACACGAGTGTGTTAACGGGCAAACAGCAGTAAATAAAGATGTGCTTTGATTTATTGTTGGTTTTATAATGTGAGAAGTTTTAAAATTTTACAGAAATTTAAAAAATTAAAAGTTGGTTTAGTATAATTTACTGAGTTTATGAGAACAAGAGTCTACAATTAAAAAAAAAAAAATCCTCCTGAGAGTTCCTGTCGTGGCTCAGCGGTAATGAACCTGACTAGTATCCATGAGGATGTGGGCTTGATCCCTGGCCTCGCTCAGTGAGTTAAGGATCCGGCATTGCTGTGAGCTGCAGTGTAGGTCGCAGATGTGGCTCAGACCCTGCGAGGCTGCGGCTGTGTGTAGGGCGGCGGCTACAGCTCTGATTGGACTCCTAGTGTGGGAACTTTCATATGCCGTGAGTGTGGCTGTAAAAAGACAAAAAAAATTTTTTTTAATTAAAAAAAAGCCCCATTACATCCCATTATGCAAATACCTCTCCATCAGATGATTGGTCCTAAACCTGGTCTGGTGCCTGTCTGCTTGCTTTGTCGCCACCCAGCTCCATCTGTACCAGGGTGGCATTTGAGAGAGGAGAGAGGGCTCGTTGAAGGCCTTGTACTTGCTATGACATCTCCTCACTGGGCAGAAGGGATTCCCGGTTGCAAGTGGGAGACTCGGGTCACGTGACGAAACCCTGCCCTCCAGCACCCCCTACAGACCTGTGTGCAGAGTAGTGGAAAGGCTCCGGGCTCCTGCCTTTACCCCCTGCGTCTATTTGCAGTTCACAGGGTGTCACTGCTAAGAAGTTCAGCCAGCGATTTCTCTGAGCAGGTGAAGGCTCAGTCTTCCTTTTGACGGCAGGATTTCTTCAAAAGGCGTAAGCCGCTCCCTGATCTCACTGCGTTCCTTCCCATCGCATCACTGCAAACCCTGGGCTAACAGGCCCGCTTCATTACTTACCTCCCTCCCCAGTCCCTGGCCCCAAAGGAGAACGGGGAGGGGAGACGGGGGAAAAAGAGTATGGATGTTATGCGTGTACACACACACACACACACACACACACACACACACACACGCACAGTTTAAAATTGATTTGTTTTGGTCAGTGAGGCAACACAAATTTGGCACAAGGAAGTAGGCCAATAACACAAAAGAAGAATCATCAAAAATGTAAGAGTACTGAGTTCTCATTATGGCTCAGTGGTTACTGAACCTGACTGGCATTCATAAGGACGCGGGTTTGATCCCTGGCCTCGCTCACTGGGTTAAGGATCCAGCGTTGGTGTAGGTCACAGACATGGCTTTGGTCCCGAGTTGCTGTGGCTGTGGTGTGGGATGGCAGGTACAGCTCCGACTGGACCCCTAGCCTGGGAACCTCTGTATGCTGCAGGTACGGCCCTAAAAAGACAAAAGACAAAAAAAAAAAAAAAAAAGAGCACAGATTGAAGCGTGGCTGGGGATGGCTGAACCGTCATCCCAGACTCACAATAGGCACCAGATGAAGGCTAGGTCGTCTCTTTTCTTCTTTCTTGCTCTTCCCCCACCTTCCCCCTCGTTTCCTTGAGGGAAAGCATCCGGTGCTGCAGCAGTTTCTAGACAGGGCCCTCTGTTTAGGTCTGAGGAATGGGACCAGAGGGTATCCAGCCTCGCACACTTATTCCTGTGGGGAGAACTGACGGCTAATGCTTTAGTGTCTAGGAACTGTCTGGAGATGCAAAGCGTTGCCTAAATACCCACTAGCATCACCACTGTGAGCGGTGTTTGTTTTCAGTCTGGTAAAATGCGTTGATCTTGGGTCCCATGGAAGCCCAAACTTCTACAACCAGCATCTGCATGTGTTTCTCTCCCATTCGAGAAAAGCAGAGCCTCCCGTGTGCCTAGGAGTAGTGTCAAAGGCACTACAGTTTTTAATTATTTTTTTAAAAGTGGTCACTCAAAGAAGAAGGACATTGGGTAGGGACCCAGAAGGGATGGAAAGGCATCTCAGATCCTCCTGAAGGGCATCTGGTGTGGACTGCAAGGGTGTGTAGAGTTAGATCAATGGAGCAGGAAGAGAAACAATATTTTAAACAGAAAACTTAAAATCCAGTCCAGGGCAGAAGGCTCTCGGGTACCAATGTCAATAAGGTAGCAGGTGTGAGAAATGGAAAAGTGCCAGGAGGTCGATGGCTGCTTCCCATCACTTTTTTTTTCTTTTTTTTGTCACAAAATTGTCTCCTTTGAAATCAGAATGAGGATCTCTGGGATGAGCTTTAGAAAAGGAGAAAGATCTCAGGATATGATAACGCTCACTTCTGGATTTTGAATGCAAAGCAAAGCTGTGCACAGTTTGAATAATGAGAAGGAATGTGGTCCATCCATTTAGAAAGTTTAGTTGCAAGCAACAGAAACGCACCCTGGTTAATTCCAGGAAGGGGGGTGTATTGGAGGGAGAATTAACCGCAAAGCTGAAGGGACAGGCCACAGAGAGGACAGAGACCCAGTGGGTCGGGTCACCAAAACCACCCACCAAGGGAGTTCTGGCTCCTGGCCTGGTTACTCTGCTCAAAACTCAGAATCCCTGGAGAGAGTGTCTGATGGGCCCAGCTTAGGTCACAGGGCAAATGCTGCTGGTTTGAACCACGTGAACTATCATTCCCGAAATTCCAAGGAGAAGCAGGATGGAAGGCGCAGTGGTCTGGAACGTCCTCTGGGAAGAGGCGAGGTGGGTGTCATGCACGGGCCTGGTGTTTGAATAGTGGTCGGACACCCCAGCCAGAGTGGGCGGGGCACTTTGATTGACAGTCCCAGCCAGACCACAGGCCCCGGAAAGTGGGACGTTCTTCAAAGAGACAGTGAGGAAGCAGCAAAGGGAGTGACTGCTGGACGTTGAACACAACGGATATCTCTTCCAAGGACGAGCCACGGAGAAGAGAAAGGGGATGCAGGATGGGGCATTCTGCAGAGATGCTTAAAACCCTTATTAGAGATCCAGGCCGTCACCCAGGGGGCTCCGCCAGGCTACAGGCTTCAAGTCCCGCTCATCTCTCACGTCTCGTCTCTGTCGTGTACACTGTCATACCTGGATGTCTGCTTAGGTGTCCAGCTCCGCCCCATTTAGCACGAGCCCGCCAAACGGCGTGGAGCAGTGGTTACACACAACATCGTGCTAAGTGTGACTAAGTGAGATGTTATCCCTGACCTTAGAATGTTAAAATCTCCTAGAGCAGCTCCCGATCTAGCCAAATTCCTGGTCTTCATACCACATCAACTATTTCTTGTATTTTTTTTTCCTGTCTTTTTGTCTTTTCTAGGGCTGCACTTACAGCATAGGGAGGTTCCCAAGCTAGGGGTCCAATTGGAGCTGTAGCCGCCGTCCTGCGCCACAGCCACAGCAACGTAGGATCTAAGCCACATCTTTTTTTTTTTTTTTTTTGTCTTTTTGCTATTTCTTTGGGCCGCTCCCGCGGCATATGGAGGTTCCCAGGCTAGGGGTCCAATCGGAGCTGTAGCCACCGGCCTACGCCAGAGCCACAGCAACTCAGGATCTGAGCCGCGTCTGCAACCTACACCACAGCTCACGGCAATGCCGGATCGTTAACCCACTGAGCAAGGGCAGGGACCGAACCTGCAACCTCATGGTTCCTAGTTGGCTTCGTTAACCATTGCACCACGACGGGAACTCCTAAGCCACATCTTAGACCTACACCACAGCTCACGGCAATTCGGGATCCTTAACCCACTGAGTGAGGCCGGGGATCGAACCACAACCTCATGGTTCCTAGTTGGATTCATTAACCACTGAGCCAAGATGGGAACTCCTCTTGTATTCTTTTTTTTTCTTTTTTTTCTTTTTGTAGGCCTGCACCCACAGCATATGAAGTTCCCAGGCTGGGGGCTGAATGAGAACTACAGCTGCCCTCCTACACCACAGCCGCAGCAATGCAGGATCTGAGCCAGGTCTGCAAACTACACCACAGCTCATGGCAACTCTGGATCTTTAACCCACTGAGTGTGGCCCAGGCTTGAACCCATGTCCTCATGGATACTAGTTAGGTTCATAACTTGCTAAGCCATAATGGGAACTCCTCGCTTATTTTTTTGATAATAGTATATTCCCAGACCACTGGCTTTGAAACCTCGGCATGATTTATAACTCAGCCTTTTCCTCAATCTTCCTTATGTGTATATCTCTTACCAACTTATCCAGTTAGCAAGTTTGCCCAAATCCTTATGCCCGTTTCTGCTTTTCTGTTCTGGAGCCACCACTTGGCAAAGTGCTCATTATCTTACACCTACTTTTCTGTAATCACCACCTAGCCGAGCTTGCTGACCTGGTTTCCACGTCCTTTCTGTCTTTCCTGACTCTGCAGCTTCCATAAACCTTCCAGTAATGAGACTCTGACTTCCGTGAACTCATTTGCCTTTGCTCCTAAAACATCCGCACCCCCAGGCCAGTCGGTTTTCTTCCGGTCCTTCAAAGAAAACAGGTGATTCTTGCTTTCCCGCCCCTCGCCTCTCTTCCTCCGCCTCTCCTGGAAAGTCCTCTTGCATCTTGTTCATCCACTGAAAGCCTGCGTTCAGCCCTGGGGACACATCCTTATTACCTGGCGAGGGTTGGTTTTTCTCTCCTTTTAAAATTACCAGTGGAAAGGACCCAGCTGGATCAATTAAGCTGAACATCCAGGGCTGCAGTATTTTGAAAGCTCCCTCACCTAATTCTAGGTCCTGTGAAAGTTTAGACCGGCGGTTTAAACATCAAGCCTCATGCAAGGGCAAACTCCAGCCTGTCCCCAGGGCCCTCCTGGACTGTCACAGCCTCTGTGCCTTTCATCCCCATCTTTCTCTGAACTTCTAAAAAGCTACAGTCCACCTGTCCAAACTAGCAGCTCATTCCTTACATTACTGTATCAGTTCCTAGGTATCTGTGGTTTTAGTTTTTATTACAAGCTCCTTGAGGGCTTAGGCAATTAGTCAGCTCTTGCAGATAATGAAATGTGGAATAAATGGAGATACAGCCAGGAATGTTCCAAATGACTGAAAATGCGCAATAAAGTGGAAACTGGGCTGAACTGTGTCCCTCCCAAGTTCGTATGCTGAAGCCCTAACCCCCAGGACCCTAGAAGGGGACCGAACTTGGAGGCGGGGCCTTTAAGGAGGTCATCAGGTTAAATATGGGCCATTACCATGTTTGGATCCAGTCTAACAGGCGTCCTTATAATAAAAAGAGATTTGGACACATGGGAGAGACAGCGTGAGGACATAGGAAGAACACCTGTGCCAAGGGGGGGTCTCCGGAGAAACCAAACCTCCCATCACCCACCTTGATCGTGGATTTTCAGCCTCCAACCCTGGGCGGAAATTCACTTCCATTGTTTAATCCCCAGGCTGCACTGCTTTGTTACAGCAGCCCTAGCAAGCTACGTGATGGGGTGCGGTGGGGTGGGGGGCAAATTAAAATCCTGAGTTTCGGTAAATGTAACCTGAATTATACTTATCAGCTCTGAGCTGTCAGATACGGCTGGTCCGCAGACTCAGAGGCCACAGTCGAAAGTCACAGCCTGATGCCCGCAGGACTGAATGCTGGGGTCTGGCTCACAAAGGGTCTTAGAAACGCACACTCGTGGGCAGGTGGAGCAGAGAGATGATCACACCTGGGCGGGCGGAGAGGGCGGAGCTGCGTGCGCTGCTCAGCGCAAGAGAGCCCTTCACGAGCAGGTGCTGGCCTTTCCCAAAGGAAGAGACTCAAGCAGCAGGATCTCATGGCCGGCCTTGAAGAATGGAGCTGCCACGAGCCCTGGAGCCCGAGCGGCACTCGGAAGCCATCGCCCGTCAAGGCTCAGGTGAGAAGCGGCCCCACCAACTCCTGCATCTTCAGCCTCCCGAGCCCAGAGCAGAGAGGCCAGAAGGGGCTTCTGACCCTCCCAAACTGGGAGACAAACAACCGTGTGTTGTTCTAAGCCAGGCATTTGTGGCAGTGTTTTCCACAGCCCCGGAACACGGATACAGTGCGTAGTTTCTAAATCCTGGCACACGAGAACTAGGGCCCATCATTTCGGGAAAATTAGTATTTGAACCTAAAAGTTAAAAGTGAGTGTGACCTCATACACCCATGAGATTATATGTATGGAAACTGTTATCCAAAGAACTGATAGCCTTAAAAAACAAGGAGGCGTTGGAACGGTTTCCATGAACTCACGGATGACCTTTAAAAAAAAAAAATAGGGCTTAATCTCTCCTTCTTTCCAAAAATGATCTGAGGTGACGTATAAGACATGTTTGCTGACAACTGAAAAAACAAATAGGAAAAACACGGACCGAGGAGTCGAACACATGTGTGAGTCAGGGGCCCGCGTGAAAAATACATATAGAAACTGACAAAGCACGGGGGATGGGGAAGACGCAGTATCACGAATCTTGGCTAAGTAGCAAAAGAAATTTAGCTTTGAATTTCTCAGAAGTCGAGATGTTTTTAATAGGGTAAAAATGATAGGAATTCTCAGGCTCTGCTGTCCATTACATCCCCTGGAGAACTTTTAAAAAGCTGTCAAGCCTGCATCCCATCCCCCAGGATTCTGACTTAATTGGTACAGCATAAGGCGTGAGCCCAAAGTGTTAAAACCTGCCCCAGGTGATTTTTGTATGTGGCCTGGATGGCGAACCCCGGAACACAATTTTTATTATCCAACGAAAGCGTTCAATGTAATGTACCAGGAGAGGTACATTGTGTCTTGGAATTTATCTTGTGAGATTTGTGTTATAGAGAAGATTTTTATACTTTGGCAGTTCTGCTGCAAATGCAAAGATACTCTTTGGCCCTTTCTTACATTGATCTTTGACAAAAAAAAAAAAAATTCAAGACATATCACCAAAATATAATTTTAAAGGGATATCTATGGGAGGCTTAAGTAGATGCATTTCTGATGATATAGCTTGACAGAGGAATTGGAGCCTATATTCCCTAGGAATGGGGATGGACACATCTGTCTTTGCAAATCTACTTCAAATATCAACCATCCTGGGAAAGTTCATGAAACGGCCTTGTAACAAAAAATTCAAATGGAGCTCTCCAGGGAGAACCTGTGATAAAAATACTGTTTGGCTTAATGAGGGGAAATGGTTAAGCTTTATGTATCAGACTTGATTTTATTCATTTGCAAAAACCTACATGTCAACTTATGTTCTATTTTTCTCCATTTACAATTGAGATTCAATTTATCAGAGAATATTCTTTTTTTTTTTCTTTTCCTTTTTTGGCTGCACCCACAGTATGTAGATGTTCCTGGGCCAGGGATTGAAACCCACACCATAGCAGCAACGTGAGCTGCTGTGACAAAAGCCACCTTAACCCCCCTGCACCACAAATGAAATCCTCAAGAGAATATTCTTAACCACTCTGATTTTCAAGATATTTTAATAGAGATTCTGCAAAAATACAAGTAGCATAGGATTTAACACGAGATTAGGTTAGTCCTTAGATATTTGCGGGGTTTGAAATCAAAGGCTGGGAGTTCCCATTGTGGCCTAGTGGAAATGAATCTGACTGGTATCCATGAGGATTTGAGTTTGATTCCTGCCCCTGCTTAGTGGGTCAGGGATCCAGCATTGCTGTGAGCTGCGGTGTAGGTCACAGACTTGGCTCAGATCCCGAGTTGCTGTGGCTGTGGGGTAGGCCAGTAGCTGTAGCTCTGATTCGACCCCTAGCCTGGGAACTTCCATGTATCACGGGTGCGACCCCTAAAAAGCAGAAAGAAAGAAAGAATGAACGAAAGAAGGAAAAGAATCAAAGGCTGCTGATATAACAGCTTGTGCTAGAGGTAATTATTTAGCAATTTTTGAGCACTTACAACAGTGGTTAACACGCATGGCCCAGCTCTGTTCTAATTTCTTTCCCTGCATTAATTAATTTAATTTTCATAGTAACCTGTAAGGGAAATACATTATGATCCCATTTAAAAGGTGAGAACAACTGAGGCACAAAGTGATGAAGGACATCCTATTAGTAAGCGGAAGTTGTAGGGTTTGAACCCAGATATTATGGCTCCTGAGCCTTGGAACAAATTTCCTGCATCACACCCACAGGACAGTGGTGGCCACTGTAGGCGAATATGAGAATCAATCCTCATAAACCACTCACTGATCCTAGGGAAATACATTCCCGTAAAGAAAGGGTGGTGCACGTACAACCACTGCTGGGAGGAAGAAGCCGTGTGGATGGCATAGGAGGAAGGAGCCCACCTGAATTATGCTGACCTAGACGCCAGCCAGGTCTGTAACTCTTCTTTGCTTCTCAAAGCTCATGTTTCCGCTGGTGTAACTTCTGTTGGAGGAACTTCCTTTAGCGGTTCATTTAGTTTTTCTTCATCTGAGAAGGTCTTTACTTTGCCTTTGTTCCTGAGGAATATTTTTATGGGCTATGAAATTTCGAATTGAGAGCTCTCTCCAGGCAGAACTTCTAAGACGCCCTGCTGCTGTCCTCCACAGTTTCCACGGTCCCTAGGTCCCTGCAGTAATGCCAGTCCTTGTTCTCTGATAACTAAGGTGGTTTTCATTAGCTGCTTTGGAAATTTCTTTTTCGTTTCTCAGCAGCGTTTCAGTGTCTGTGCATGGCTTTCTTTGAATCTATTCTGCTTGGGGTTAACTGAGCTTCTTGAAATGGCAAGGTTGTATCTTTCACCAAATTTAGGGAAAGATACAAATTTAGGGAATTCAGGGTCATTATTTTTTCAATGATATTTTCTGTACCAATCTTTCCTCTTCCTCTGGGAGCCCAATGACATGGATGTCAAACCTTCTGTTATTATTCTACCACTTGCTGGTCTTACTCATTTTTAAGAAAACATGTTTTCTCTCTGTCCTTCAGATTGGATATTTTTATCCTGAATTTCATTGATTCTTTCGTCACTTTCCTTTGTCGTCCTCTCCACAATCTTTCCCGAACATTGTTCTTTCACATCTGTGGACATTTGCATGAAAAGCATCTATAGGCAGAACGGCTTTCGTTACCTCTGCTCTCTCTTTGTCTTCCTTGGTGCGTTTCCATAGGGATACAGTTGAAAGGTTGGGTGGAGGAAGCAGGGAGGTCACAGAGAAGTGATTTCCCAAAGGATGCTCAGACCCAGTGGCCTTGACCCCAACAGACCAGAGTGAGCCAGCCCCTCCATCCCCAAAGCAGACCAGCAGGAAATGTGTTATGCATGGTGGACTGTGGGCAGCAGAGAAAGGAGTAACCATCACCGTGTGGAAAATTCACCTCTTGGAAAAAGACGTGCATTGCCTCCGAGTTCCTTTCTCTCTTTCTAAGCTACTATTCAAGATGGCCTCGGGCCAGCAGATGAAGGGGGGATGAAGGTGGGAGAGTATGGAGCAGTGGCCTTGTATTTTTCCACTTTGTTTTTTTGTTGTTGTTATTGCTGTTTATGTCTTTTTGCCTTTTCTAGGGCTGTACCCGTGGCATATGGAGATTCCCAGGCTAGGGGTCGAATCAGAGCTAAGCGATTCACAGCCACAGCAACATGGGATCCAAGCCACATCCTCAACCTACACCACAGCTCATGGCAACGCGGGATCCTTAACCCATTGAGCAAGGGCAGGGATTGAACCCGCAACCTCATGGTTCCTAGTTGGATTCATTAGCCACTGAGCCACGAAGGGAACTCCTATTTTTCCACTTCAGAGGTGTCACCTGCTCTAGCTGTGGCTACTCCACCTGAAACTGAGGTTGTGACTTAATCCGTGACCTGAGGAAGAGGGTGGCAGCAGGGCCCTGCCTGCGGTTGAAGGAGGGGCCTTTGGAGGTGGGGCAGCTGGAATGGGTCTCCTCAGAGCATCAGGGTTCCCTCAGGGCTGCGGTGGTGCCCTCTCATCACAAGTTCCTAGTGTGCCGGTCCAACCCCACACCTCCTGCCTTCCCCCCTGCCTCCCCCTCCCTGCCCCACGGCTGTCCCCCTCCTCTTCCAGAATGACTTCCCAAGTGCTACCTTCAGCCCCTCTCTAGGGCCTTGCAACTATTTCCATTGCTTCTCCCAGATCTGTTTTCCCTTCTCCAGCCTGCCTCCCACTACTAAGTATGCCTTAGGCACGTCTCCTTCCATCAGTATCTGCATCTGCTCGGGCCTCCCCCTTCCTTCCAGGTTAGCACAACACAGACACGTTCCCCAGAGTATGCTGGTAACAGAACAAGAAGGAAATGGATCACCAACACCCCAACTTGGTCCCCATTGCCCCCCTCCACCCCGCCTTCCTTTAAGTCTCCTGTTTTCTCTTCCTTCTAACCTCTCCTGTTGGCGGCTAACGTCAACAAAAACAAGTGTTTCTCACTTCAGACCCTGAATCTCTCCCCTCCAGGAGTGGGCAGTGAAATGGGGGAGGGCGGGCAGGAAGGGAGCTGCAAAATCCTCAGACCCATCCATCAAATCTGTCAACACACGTTCCTACTTCGTTCCACTTGGAGGCTCTCCCCGAAGTGACTTCTGCTCCTGGGCTCGCCTCGGACGGTCCCCCCTTCCTGGAATCTGATGGCCAGTTTCCAGCCACATTGCGTTTGCTCTCACTTTTCTCCAGCTACATCCTCCTGCTGACTCTCCCCTCACCGATGCTGTCATCCGTGGCTTTCTGGGTCCCACTTTTCAAGCGCTGCCCGGCCCCTGGCTTCCAGAGAGCTGAGGTTAGAGGCCCTCCTGAACCCCAACATCATTTTCAGGCACCCACACTCCCCAAGTCCCTGGAAGCTAATTGTGATCCTTCTCACTCATCACAGCTTATTTCTTCCTGTAGGTTGACTTCTTGTCACAGCAATCCAGGTGACATTCCTGAAGGGTGGCCTCCATACGTGACATGCTTGAACCCTAGCAATAGGCATTGCATAAGCTTTTTAAAAATCTGAATGTGAACAAAAGAACTCAGAGTTTGGGCAAAAGAGAATTATTATTATTTTTGTAATTGAAGTTGAGTTGATTTACAAAGTTGTGTTATTTCCCGCTGTACAGCAAAGTAATTCATATATATGTACATACGTTTTCATATTCTTTTCCATTTTGGTTTATAAGATATTGAATTTAGTCCCCTATGCTATACAGTAGGTCCTTGTTTTTTATCTATTTTCTATATAGTAGTGTGTATCTGTTAATCCCAAACTCCTATTTTTTTTTTCTTTTTAGGGCCGTACCAATGGCATATGGAAGTTCCCAGGCTAGGAGGTGAGTCAGAGCTGCAGCTACCGGCCTACACCACAGCCATAGCCACACAGGATCCAAGCCATGTCTGTGACCTACACTGCAGCTCACAGCAACACTGGGTCCTTAACCCACTGAGTGAAGGGGGTTGAATCCCCAGAGATTGAATTTGAGTCCTCATGGATGCTAGTTGTTTTCATTACTGCTGAGTCACAACAGAAACTCCATCCAAACTCCTAATTTACTTCTCCCCCTTCTTTTCCCCTTCGGTAAACATAAGTTTGTTTTCTCTGTTTGTCTATTTCTGTTTTTCATTTTATCATTTTTGTAGATTCTACATATAAGTGATATCATATGGTATTTGTCTTTCGCTTTCTGACGTACTACACTTAGTATGATAATCTCAAAGTCCATTCATTGTTGCTGCAAATGGCCTTTTTTCATTATTTTTAATGACTGAGTAATATTCCACTCTATATATGACACATCTTCTTTATCCATTCATCTGTCGATGGACATTAAGGTTGCTTCCATGTCTTTCATATTATAAATAGTGATGCTGTGGACATTGGGGTGCCTGTATCTTTTTGAATGAAAGTTTCTGTCTTTCCTGGATATATGTCCAGGAGTGGGATTGCTGGTAACTATTTTTAATTTTTTAAGGAAACTCTATGCTATTCTCCATAATGGCTTTAGAGAAAATTCTGATTTAAAAATTTTAAGGGAATTCCATTGTGGCTCAGTGGAGACAAATCTTACTGGTATCCATGAGGATGCAGGTTCAACCCTTGGCCTTGCTCAGTGGGTTAAGGATCTGGTGTTGCCCTGAGCTGTGGTGTGGTTCGCAGACATGGCTTGGATCTGGTGTTGCTGTGGCTGTGGTGTGGGTTGGCAGCTGTAGCTCTGACTGGACCCCTGGCCTGGGAACCTCTATATGCCACGGGTACAGCCCTAAAACAAATTTTTTTTTTTTTGTATTTATTTCATGATCAATGTGTTTCAGGCCTTGGGGTCTTTTGATACTCACCATGATGAGCTATATCACCAGTCACCTGGTCAAGAGCATTCATTGAGCACCTTCTGTGAACTTGGCCCTCTGGAGTCTCCATAAAGTAAGTGCAGGACTTAAGAAGCTTTTGGAGGTGGGGGTGTCTTACAGGCTGGTAGGTTTTGGGGGAGGGTTTGCTATAAGACTGGACTGGCAGCACAAAGAATCCTGAACGTGGCCTGAAGCTTTTCCTGTGCCCAACTTGTCCAGGCTGGCATCCTGCTCAGGTCGCTCCCTGACCGCCCAGCAGCCGATCTGCAGCTCGGATTTCACAACCACACAGAATGCGGAACTTCACACCCCTTTTAGCCCGTGGGGGTTTGCTGTCTAAGCAGAGCACTGAGATCTACAGCAAACACCACGAGCCTAGAAATGAGAGAACATGGAGTTCCCGTCATGGCTCAGTGGTTAATGAATCCAACTAGCATCCATGAGGACACAGGTTCGATCCCTGGCCTCGCTCAGAGGGTTAAGGATCCGGCGTTGCCGTGAGCTGTGGTGTAGGTCACAGATGCAGCTCAGATCTGGCATTGCTGTGGCTGTGGTATAGGCTGGGGGCTACAGCTTCGCTTCATCCCCTAGCCTGGGAGCCTTCATATGCTGTGGGTGCAGCCCTAAGAAGCAAAAAAAAAAAAAAAAAAAAAAGAAAAAAAAAGAAATTAGAGAACCTTGTTTTCAGCTCTGGTTCTGTAGGCATGTGTTCCATTGTGTGACATTTTCATAAGTGAAGAGGATGCCCTGATACTTTGCATGTAAATTTTAGGGAGAGACCACTGGCTAAGCCTTTCCCAAGATGAAAAAATAAAAAGAGAAAAATATGGAGTCCATGCCCTCAAGCCATTAATTTCCTTTCAGGTTGTTTGAAATCAATCCATCAGTGATCTTATCTGGAAAAATCCCTTTATCTTTGAAATCATTTGAAAATGAGATAGTACAACTTAATCTAGAGCCTGAACCTCTGGAGGAAGTTTTTTTTTTTTTTCTTTCCCTCAAATAAAGGTAATTGTCAGTAGAAAAATAATCTTCTATGAAAAAAATCAAACTTCTCCCTGAAAATTTTTCCTGGGTTTTTATTTATTTTTAAAACTCTATTTTTTGATTAAGTATAGTTGATCTACAATGTTTTATTGGTTTCAGGTGTATAGCAAAGTGATTCAGTTGTATGTATATGTGTGTGTGTGTGTAAATTTTTTTTTCAGATTCTTTTCCATTATAGGTTATTATAAGATACTGAATCTGGTTCCCTGTGTTATGCAGCAGGTCCTTGCTGTTTATTTATTTCATATACAGTTGTGTGTACCTGTTTCCTAGACTTTATTTTATTTTTTGTCTTTTAGGGCCGCACCTGCAGCATTTGGAGGTTCCCAGGCTAGGGGTTGAATTGAAGTTGTAGCTGCCAGCCTAGGCCACAGCCACAGCAACGTGGGATCTGAGCCGCATCTGCGACTTACGCCACAGCTCACAGCAAAGCCAGGTCCTTAACCCACTGAGTGAGGCCAGGGATCGAACCTGTGTCCTCATGGATGCTAGTCAGATTCATTTCTGCTGAGCCACAACGGGAACTCCTATTTCCTAGGCTTCATAATGATTGATTTGGGGGAGAGGAAATCTCAATCACTATTTATGCACTCTGACCTCCAACAGGAAATGTATCGAGAACTTTTTTTTATGAGAACAGTAGAAGCTCGAGCTGTTCTTAAGCTAATCAAAAATAGTCTAAATATGGCACTTCACAAAATCAAGTGGAAAAAAATGGGCCTCCTCTTTCTTTCAAGTTGCTGAAGGGATTCACCACAAGGTGGCATCAGGCAAGTGCTGGTTAGTACATAAAATGCTTCCCCCTGTGGGCGGGTGCCTCTTGGGGAGGTACCCATACTTAAGAGCTGTGGCAGTGGAACATTTGAGGATATGCTGTTTCTACAGAGGCACGTGTCTGTCTTGCTGCGTGAGTTCTTCGCGACTCAGGTCTTCTTCGTGTGTTCTTTGTTTGAGCTCTACTTTCCCACTTATCTGGTTCCTTGTTCTTGCCACGATACCAAGCCCACAGCTACTTAGGCAGTTTGAAGAGAAGGTGGCTGAATCGGGTGGGTCTTTGATGGTATTGAAGTTTTCCCTTTAGCTCCTGATGGAAAGGCCTGCGAAGTTATGTTCTGGCTCCTTTCGCTATCCTGTTTCGTCGTTGCGGATTTGCGTAAACACAAAACACTGGGCGTCCTTAATGTGTCTGCAGAAGATCGGCAGCTGCGGCTCTGGAAACGCGAGCAGGCTGTGTATTCTCATTGCTGAGAATGTAAGGGCAAGTCCCAGCTCCCAGGCTGCGGGGCAGCCATTCCCTCCATGCATGAAAGCAAGCCTCACGTCTCCTCCACTGGGTGTTCCAATCCTGGATAACTGGGTGATTGGAAAATTAAAGGGGTCCCACCTTCACGTGCTTCTGAACACTTGGAAAGACAGTCACAGGAGAGGATGTAGCCTTTTTATATGTGTGCAGGGCGTGTGTCCTTGCAGTTCAATAGAACTTTAACTAGTACTGCCCTGTTGCCACGTAGCCAGGTAAATATTTGCAAAGTGCCTACTGCCTCTCTGGATTTGGGGCATGTGTCTGCTGGGTATGAGACAACCTCTGTGGGGGAAGTGAGCCTCCCCAGCCTTATCTGCCTCTTACGGCAGAGTTCACCAGATATGACACAACCTCCAGAAGGACAGTTCTTATCTCTTTTCTCAACTGGCACAGGGGCATTCTAGTGGCCAAGGCATTCTAGTGGAGACAGGAGGTAGGTCCAGAGGTACCTCTTCTGAATATACACTCCTGGAGTTGTAGTATATCCTCAGGCTTATGTGCCGAAGCCTTTGCGGGGTAGACCAGTTAGCCCGTATGACATCGGTCAGGAAGAGACACTGGTTGTGGACAAGTAATGAGATGGGAAATCATATTTTTCAGAGCTCTTCTGAGGCAGGATATTCTAAGAGGTAGGATGCAACACTGGGATAGGTGGTTTAAGGGGAAGTTAAGACCCCTACTTTGACCCCACCCCACTCCAGAGTAACAACAGCCAGCTGCCTAACTGCCTTCCAAGTAAAGAACGAGTTTGCTGAGTGGGGTGCACAGTGTGGGGCCTGAGCTAAAGTTTCAGGGACAGAAGAGAAGTGTCTCTGTCTCCCCGCTACCCCTCAACCAACAGGCTCTCGTAATCATTGGACAAATCCCTAAAGACTGGATTGAATGGCGTCCCCAGGTGTAAGCGTGTTAGAGCACCAAGGGTCTGTACCTGCCCAGGTGGGAGAGGGTCACTGGGAAGCGCCTCGAACAGAAGCATAAGAAGAGGTTCATGTCAACGTGTTATTATTCCAGGGTCCACTGGGCAAGGACCTCAGCTTTTCAAACCTGTTTTCTCTTCTCTCCGCCACACCCAAGGACCTCGGGACAATAGTGAGAGCGATAGATCCCAAATTTTTAGGAACTATCTGGTTTTAAATGTTCTATCCATTCTGTTCAGGTAAGGATATTTTAACTCGACACTCCAGTCTTACACAGGGACTTGGGGCTCTGAAAATGAGCCATCACAGAAAGATTCCAGAACTTTGAACTCAGTTCAGGAGGAAACCCCTCCAAGGTGATCAGAGGTGGACCCCTTGGAAAACTGCCAGGCCAGGGCTGGATATTGCTCGTGTCAATCCCAGTGGGACACTTTTGTGGATGCTTAAGTGAATTAGTCACTGAGGAGAACGATGAGATGGATCGAAGACCAGGCTCAAGGGAGGTACGTGTTTTTAGAGAGCTTTGAGTTATCCAAGAAGGGCCCTCTCACAAAGCAAGTGGATCTATGGAAACAGAAATTCAGTCTTTTGGTTGTAGAGTTTTTCTGCTTGACAGAATTTTCTCTGAATCGTCCAGCCTCATGGCATGTATTCTGGGCCATATTTAGCTGTCCCTCTTTCTTCTGTACCATTTCTTTCCCTTTCTTAAATGCCTCTTTTCTTTTGCCAAAGGAGTTTCTGAGGGATCCCTTCATGCTGGGGACACAGGCAATAAGCCTTCTGAGTTCTTACACACGTGTCCAAGAGTGGCTCTTGTCCCTTTCCGCCTGACTGATGATTTAAGTGGGTAGAGAACGCCAAGTTCAAAGCCATTTCCCATAAATGTTTTGAACACATTGCTTTGTTGTCTTCTAGTATAATTATTTGAAGTTTAAAAATTTAAAGAAGAATCTTCTTTCAGGCCATGTCCTTCAGCCATCAAGTCTCTCCACCCCTATTAACTTCTGCTTCTTAGGCAAAAGCATTTCCTCCTAACCAGGGTGGGGTCAGAAGTGTTGGGCAGAACTCCCTCTGAGACTGTGTGTTTGTCTCAAGAGGATCAAACACTTAGACTCAGTGTGACAAGCTATTTGTTATTAGTGCCAGAGCTGGAAGTGGGCCTTTTATGGAATTTGTGATTCATCATCCAAGAGCCTAAAAAATTAATTCGTTCCGGTTGGGCCCTGATTGTGTGGGCTGAACATCAGCTCGACGGCTCAAATCTAGCACATAGACACCATTTTACCTGCCCTGGGAACTGCCTATTTCTGACCGGTGTCGGGGTACAGAACACCTGGTTGGTGAATTGTCTACCCGCCCCCCGTCTAAAAAGCTTTCTGCCACTTTGCTGAGTCACAAGGTAAGAGACAGCCAGGACACCTCAACGCCAGTACCAGGGACAGGAGTAACTCACGTTCTTAGCAAGAGGTGAGAGCTGCTGACGATTCCCTCTGCATCATTGATGAATTATGAAATAACCCAAGAGAGAGGCCGCTAACCGCCAGAGCGGACTGTAAGTGGGACAGACAGCCTTGGGAATCCGTGAGCTCCTCCTAAGAGTTATTCTGAGTGGAGCTATTATAAATCAGATCTAAGAACCCCCTGGATGGTTAGAATGCATGGCTTTGAAGTCCTTTTCAACCGTGAGAATGTGTCCACTGGGCTTAGCGTAATGCCTGGCACACAGCAGATGTTCAATAAATTGTAAATGTTTGTGCGGGAGTTCCCATTGTGGCTCAGCAGATTAAGAACCCAACATAGTATCCATGAGATTGCAGGTTTGATCCCTGGCCTTGCTCAGTGGGTTAGGGATCTGGCCTTGCTGCAGCTGCGGCATAGGTTGCAGACACAGCTCGGGTCTGGCGTTGTGGCTGTGGTATAGGTCTCAGCTGCAGCTCCAATTCGACCCCTCGCCTGGAAACCTCCATATGCCTCAGGTGTAGTCATTAAAAAAAGAAAAAAAATGCTTGTGCACTGCACTATGCCTCAGCGGCCAAGATCAGTGGCTCCCCAGGATTCCATGGCTGTTTTGATCTATAGTAAGCAGGTTAGCCTTTGCAACTACCATGAGCTATGAATATTGAAACATTAACAGAAGAGTCTCGTCCTCAAACAGTGGCCGAGTTTGAACCGGGGACTTGGTTTTGGTCCCAAGCCCTTGACTGCCTAGTGTCATTTATGGCTCTGCTACAAACTTGGTCTTGTGTAGACAGCAGCGGCTCACCAGGCACCAAGCCATTAAAGAGCAAAGCCCTCCTTAATCATCTGGATTAGGGCTTTTGAATAGCAGGAGGGAGGCTTCCAGGCCTCACTTGGCCTGGAAAATACAGCTTTTCTTGCCCATGAAGGTTGAGAAGAGATGCTATTTTTTTGTGTACCTGCTTGTGCCGTGTGATAAGGGACAGACGCTGTGAGGGTGGGGACAATAGAGTCTCGGGATGGCGCCCATCCATTCAGTGAGGAAGCTGGAAGGGATGGAGACGTCCAGATGGGATCCGGAGAGGCTGCCTTAACGTATAATAAAGTCAACACCAAGATGGCCTGAAGTTCCCTTTGTGGCTCAGGGGGTTAAGCACCTGACATTGTGTCCGGGAGAATGTGTGTTTGATCCCTGGCCTTGCTCAGTGGGTTAAGGATCTGCTGTTGCCACAAGCTGTGGTGTAGGTCGCAGATGCAGCTCTGCTTCGACCCCTAGCCTGGAAAGTTCTATATGCCACAGGTGAGGCCCTAAAAAGAAAAAAAAAAAGAAAAAGAAAAAGAGAAGGCCTGAGGGGCCAGCTGACTGTCAAGGGCAATAGACAAGGAAGGGACCCTGAAGCCCAGGCCAACCCCCTCACCTCTCCTGGTTTCTGATCCAAACTTGGTCTTATGAGGATGTTTCCTGCTTTGTGAATTTGTTTTTATGTATGAAAATAGCATTAAAAGCTTATAAGAAGAGGCAAGAGAAAATAATTTATCCATAATCCTATCATGACTTTTTCAAACCTGTTTAGTACTTTCCAGGCCTGTGTAGTTGGTTAGAGATGGATGGTTTGTGATGGCCATGGTGCCAACGTGGTCTTTGAAACTGGGTTATTTTTCCAACTAAATGTATCATATGCATTTTGCTAAATATTTTCCCCCAACTTTTATTTCACACTTTTAGCTTCTTGCAGCTAAATGGTAGTTTGTCAAGTGGAAGGAAGAATAATATCTAACACATGTTATGCTTATTATATGCTAAGCAGAGTGCCATGAGCTTTCAATGGTTGTCCATTTTTTTGTTTGTTTTTTTGTTTTTGTTTTTGCTTTTTGTTTTGTCTTTTCTTGGGCCGCTCTTGCGGCATATGGAGGTTCCCAGGCTAGGGGTGGAAGTGGAGCTACACCTGCTGGTCTACACCACAGCCACAGCAACACAGGATCCAAGCCATGTCTGTGACCTACACCACAGCTCATGGCAATGCCAGATCCTTAACCCACTGAGCAAGGCCAGGGACTGAACCCACATCCTCATGGATCCTAGTCGGACTCGTTTCCACTGTGCCACAGGGGGAACTCCTAATATAATCTCTAGGTCTCTCTGTATTGCTGTAAAGGGCATTGTCTAATTATTTTTTATAGTTGAGTAATATCCCTGTGTGTGTATGTGTGTGTCACATCTCCTTTATCCATTCATCTGTCAATAGACATTTAAGTAATTTCCATGTCTTGGCTATTGTAAATAGTGTTGCTATGAACATAGGGATGCATGTGTCTTTTTGAATTAGTGTTTTATCTGAGTATATGTTCAGGAGTGGGATTGCTGGATCAAATGGCAACTCTTGTTTTTAGTTTTTGGAGGCATCTCCATGCTGTTTTCCATAGTGGCTGTACCAACTGGCATTTCCACCAGCAGTGTAAGTAGGTTCCCTTTCCTGAGGATGGAGAGTGTGATGACAGTTGATGCCTTGTGTCAGAATAACTTTGAAAAAATGATATGGCTTTATAGTATATAAATTATAGATATGTCTTTATCCGTCTATTTATAAACTTATATCCTTGCCAGAATTAGTTATGTTTAACTTAAAATTTTCCTTCACTAATTTAGTAGCAAATGAAAATTTAGTATTTTAATTTATTTTATTATTTGAACAATTAAACATTCTTTCATGTATTTGTCTGATGGCTATAGTCCTTTGAGTCATGAGATTATGTGCTTTTTCCATTTATCCACTGGAAACATTTAAAAATATCAATAAATACGGACTTTTCTCATAGTAAAATAAAGATATTAGTCCTTTGTCAGATTTGGTGCAAATATTTTTCCTGAACTGTTTGCTTTTTTGTTTTGTTTTGGTCTTTTTAGGGCCACACCTGTGGCATATGGAGGTTCCCAGGCTAGGGGTCCAATCGGAGCTGTAGCCACCAGCCTATACCACAGCCACAGCAACATGGGATCTGAGCTGTGTCTGCGACCTAAACCACAGCTCAAGGCAACATCGGATCCTTAACCCACTGAGCGAGGCCGGGGATCAACCCAGTGTCCTCATGGATACTAGTTGGGTTCATTAACCACTGAGCCATGATGGGAACTCCCTCTAACTTTTTAATGTAATATACTGCTTCTAGAAAAGTTGTCTCTTCCAAACTCCTCTCCAGATATTTTAAAATTTTTTAAATTTATTTTCCTGTAATCTTTCTATGTAGTCCAACAACACTATTTGGAATTTATATTGATTTTCAGTGTGGTTAAATGACCAACATGCTTCAGGCTGTTTCATAGCAAACAGACTAAGATCCATCCCCACACCCCCTCTAGCTACTGCTCTTTCCCCACATTTTCACCTCCTGCTCCCACCTCCACCTACTTCTGCTTGGATTCCATCCCAATTACACCACCTAACACCTCTCTCACTAGCTCGCTCGCAACTTGCCAATGACCTATACTTTCACTTCTGTCGGGTAAATTCCTCGGGGTAGAGTTGGTGGATCGTATATGGTAGTTGTATGTTTAACCTTATTAAAAACTGGATTTGGATAAATGCCAAGCTGTTACCCAAAGTAATATTGTACCTTTCTAAACAACCACTAACATTGCAGGAAAATTCCACTTGTCTTACTTCATTGCCAATGTTTAATATTGTTAGTCTTTTTCTTTTTTGTCTTTTCTATGGCCGCACCCACGGCATATGGAGATTCCCAGACTAGGGGTCCAATTGGAGCTGTAGCTGCCGGCCACAGCCACAGCAACACCAGATCTGAGCCACTTCTGCAACCTACACCACAGCTCAGGGCAATGCCGGATCCCTAACCCACTGAGCGAGGCCAGGGATCGAACCCGCAACGTCATGGTTTCTAGTTGGATTCGTTAACCACTGAGCCACAAAAGGAACTCCCACTTTAATTGTCAGTGGGTACAAAGTAGCATGTCATTCTGGTTTTAATTTGCATCTTCCTACTGACTGATGATTTTGAGCCCCTTTCTCTGTGCTTAGTGGCAATTCATGGAGCATCTTTTGTGACATGTCTGGTAAAATATTCTGTCCATTTAAAAGTTGGGTTGTTTGTCTTTTTACTTTTGACTTGTTGAAATACATTATATATCCTTATATACCTTATATATTCTGGATGTAAGAACCCTGTCAGGTATATGTATTGCATTTTTCTCCCAGCCTGTGGCTTGCCTTTTCAATTTTCTTAATGGTGTCCTTTGAGCAGAATTGCTTTATATTGTATTATTGCCAGTTTATCAATCTTTTCTTTCATGGTTAATACTTTTTGTGTCCTAAGAAATTGTCTCCTATTTCAAGGTCATGAATGTATATGTTTCTTTATGTTTTCTTTTAGAGGCCCTATAGTTTTAGCTTTTACTTTTAGTTATGAGATCTAGTTCAAATAAAATTTTGCATAAGGTATGAGGCAGGGTACAGGGTATATTCTTTTCTAGGTGGATATTCAGTAGTTGTAGCAGAATAGGCTGAAATGAATTTCCCCATTGAATTACTTGGGCACATTTTGAAAATCAACTGATTGCATTTTACACTTAAACACAAATTTCTGGACTCGCTATTCTGTTCTGCTGGTGTATCTGTCTGTCTTTGCCCCAATACCACACTGTCTTATAGTTTTATAGTAGAAAGTCTTGAAGTCAGGTAGTAGAATCTTCCAAACCAGTACTTCTTTTTTTCAAGATCATGTTGGTGGTTCATTGTCTTCGTATTTTAGAATCAGCTTTGCTAATTTCTACCAGAAAAGCCTGGAGGGATTTTGATTGGGTTCATGTTGAATCGCTGGATCAGTCTGGGGTCAGTTAACACCTGAACAAATGGAGTCTTCTGAACATGAATATAATATCTCTTTCTATTTACTTAGGCATTTAAACAGTCTTCTCAACAATGTTTTGAACTTTTAAATCTTGCACGTGTTATGTATTACTAAGTATTTCATAATTTTGATGCTCTTATAATAGTATTTTAAAATCATATATATTGCTAGCATACAGAAATAGAAATACAGTTGATTTGTGTGTGTGTGTGTATATATATATATCTCCTCTGATCTTGCTAAAATTCATTTATTAGTTCTTTAATTGTTTTGTCTTGTCCTTTTCCCTCCCCGGATTCCTTAGGGTTTTCTACGTAGACAGTTATGCCGTCAGCAAATAATGACAGTTTTTTCTTCCTTTTCAAGTTCTTGATAATTAATTAACTGGCTAATTAATAAAGCATTAGCTAATGACTTATTGCGCAGGCTCAGAGCTCCATCCAGTACAGTGCTGAAGGAGTAAAAGCGGGCATTCTTGCCTTGTTCTCAACCTTAGAGAGAAGGCAGTTAATATTTCAACCTTAAATATGATATTTTTATTATAAATGGATCTTGAAATTTATCAAATGCTTTTTCTGCATCCACAGAGCTGGCCATTTGAGTTTTATTATTTAATTGCGTTCCTGTGGTAATGTGAAATACCTTAATTGGTTTTTCCGATGTTAAACCATCTTTGCATTCTTAGAATAAACTCCATTAGGTTATAATACATTATCACATATAGGTGTGCTTTGCTAATATCTTGTCAATATTGGCATCTTTGTTCTTAAGGAATATTGTACTTTTAACTTGTGATGTGTTTAGATGATTTAATAGGATTTAAGTCAAACTTTTTTTTTAACCTTAGCTCTGACAATACTCACGTTCTTTAAATACATTTTCATTGAATCCTTGGAGATGCAGATCTCGCTGTATTAATTTTCTGTGGCTGAACAGCACCTGATCAAAAACCTGGTGGCTTAATACAACACACATTTATTATCTTACAGTTTCTGTAGGTTAGAAGTCCAGATATGGCTGAGCTGGATTCCCTGTTTAGGGTCCCCTAGGCTGAAATCAAGGTTCAGGCTTGGGCGGCAGACTCACTTGAGGCTTGGGGTCCTCTTCCAAGCTTACATGGTTCTTGGCAGGACTCATTTCCTTTCAGTTGCCTGTCTGAGGCCCTTAGCTCCTGGAGGTGGCTGCCATTCCCTGCCATGTGACCTTCCCTAGAACACGTCGGTTTCTTCTTCTGTGCCAACAAGAGGCCTCTGCTACTTGTCTCCCACTTCTAGACCTTTTATTGAAGGTTTTTTTTTGGGGGGGAGGCATGCAGAATTCCCAGGCCAGCGCTCTGATCATAGCTGCAGCTGCAATCTACACAGCAACTGCTACAACACCAGATCCTTAACCCACTGTGCCAGGCTGAGGATCAAACCTGCATCCCAGTGCTCCAGAGATGCCACCACTCCTGTGGAGCCACAGCAGGAACTATATGGACTGTCTTTTAAAGGATTCACCTGGTTTCGATCAGGGCCACTCAGGATAATCTCCCTGTGGATTAACTCCAAGTCAACTGATTATGGACCTTAATCACCCTTGCCATGTCCAATAGTATGATCACAGGAGTGATAGCTCATGAGAGTCCCAGGCCCTGCTTATACTCAGGGGCTGGGGAGTGTTCAGGGCATGTATTCCAGGAGTGCGAGTGCTGGGTCCAGCCTATTTAGACTCTTCGTTGCAGTCCCATAGGCTGTTGATTCTCTCGCTCATCTTCCCACCTCAGTCTTGTTTCTTTGTTGTTTATTCAGAATATTTCCGCTCATCTGTCTAGGTCCATTCATTCAGTGAACAATATCATATTCATCCTATGTGATTAAATTTTTATTTCAGATATATTTTTCTGTTCCAGGGTTTCCATTGGGTTCTTTTTTGAGTTTATATACTGCTCATAAAATTCACCATTTCTTTCCTCTTTGTAGCTATTTTTTCCTTCACAATCATTACCATATTTGCTTGCAAATTCCCAATAAATAGGTCATCTGCAGGCCTACTTTTATTAGCTGTCTTTCTTCTTTTTATAATGAGTACACTTTCTCCCCATATCTGTTCCTGTCTAGTGAATTTTCTCTGAGCTTGTTGGCAGAAAGCTGAGTTCTGTGTAAGTCACTGGTAGCAGAATTCCTCCTTTCCTCTCATAGTTTATATTAAACAAGTTGAGGGAGTTCCCATCATCGCGAAGTGGAAACAAATCTGACTATTAACCATGAGAATGCAGGTTTGATCCTTGGCCTCGCTCAGTGGATTAAGGATCTGGTGGTGTTGTCTCTATGGCAAAGGCCAGCAGCTAAAGTTCTAATTTGACCCCTAGCCTGGGAACTTCCATATGCTGCAGCTACGGCCCTAAAAAGACCAAAAAAAAAAAAAAAGTCAAAATGATTTTCAGAAGTCATAAAATCTGGGTTTGAATCCCATTCCCACTACTCATTAGCTCCAAGATCTTGAACAAGTTACCTAACTTTTCTGAACTTCAAAAATTTCCTCATTTTTAACATGAGGAATTAGGACAGGTGTCTTCTGGCTCTAATCATAAAAGATTTGGAGCTTTTATGATTATAAGATGTTGATCTTCAGAATCAAGCACAAGTGCTGGGCACCAGTTTTTTTTTAACTCTTTCACCTCCAAGTTCTGCTGACCAAGTACCCCTGTCACCTCTGAGCAGTTTTGCCTGGGCAATTTCTCTCACTCATGCAACCCGTCAACCGCAACTAACCCACCCAAAAGGATTTGATCTTTGCAGTCCTTTTTCTTCCCCTCTTTTAAGAGAAAGGTAGCTTTGAACTGGAAAGAGCATCTTTGCCCGTAAGCATGGATGGAGAGCATCACTCAGCACCGAAAATTGGCAGCCCTCGAAATGCATCATTAATGCAAAGTTTTGGCTCCACCTCTGACCTACTGATTTAGAAACATCGTGGGTGGGGCCCCGTACTGTGTTTAACAAGCTCGGCAGGTCCAAGTGGTTTCAATGCACCCACAAGACAGAGCACTGCTGGGGTGGGGGAAGGTGGTGGAGCACAGGCAGGGACGCTAATAGCGTCCTGGAGTGGGGAGGGGATATGATAGTAAAACCACATATGCCGAGACCAGCTCAGCAGGTGAGGGCTGAAGAACGGGTGCTGTGAAACTTAAGAAAAGTTAAAGTAAGACACAGAGACATTTATCTTAATTAAAGGTGGGAACCGGGAGACTCATGGTTTCAGGGACCAAGAGTGCTACCTCAAGAAACCATGCTGCTTTTTTTGTGCACTTTAGGATGACAAGTGAGGAGGGGGCTGCAGGTGCAGGATATAGTTCTTTTATTATTTTAAAAGCCACATAGCTGGTAGCTGGTTAAGTTTTATTCTCACCTTTAGGCATTTAACAGTCATTAGCTGTTAAATGAGGGAGCCTGGCATTAGCTGTCTATGCAGAGCATCTGGAAAATCATCATTGCCTATCTGCAGGAACCTGGCTTGCCTAGGTTTGCACCTCGCTCTCCTTGCTGATGCATATTCTGCTAACGACCCCTCATAAACCCCCTGGGGCCATGAGGCTCCTCTTTCTCTTAACAGGACGTATCATGCTGTGCAAACAGCGTGCCTATCTGCACAGGTCCTAGACCAATGCATTATGTCCTCACTCAGCTGACCGCATGAATAACTTCTGCCTTTTGGTCTTTGTTCTTAAGCTTAAGTTATTTACCAGCACTGCGACTGGTTTTCCAAGCAGGAATAGGGGGTAAAGTAAAGCAGGACATGATGGAGTTTTCAGCACAGAAAATAGAAGCAGAGAGGCTAAGAAAAGATTGGAGAAACGTGTCTGCCGACACACATAGAGGAATGTTTAATTTTTCCTCTTAAAAACACAAAGAAGAGTCTGTTTTGGCCTTGGAAAGCGGTCATGCAAAAGAATGGGTGGCATTTTGGGGATACTGTTTCAGCCGTTTTGAGAAGGGGATGATTGAGGAAGAACTGTGTGGCCTAGGAATCAGGGTAGGGTTTTCTCCAGGTCATTTCACTCCAAACCAAGCAGCTTCTTTGGTTCTCTGAAGCCCGGGGGACCTCAAGAGGGCCACCTTGAGGTCCCCCTGGCTTCTATGTGGATGGAGGTCTGGTGCTGGCTGGTCCCCGGAGGGGTTCAGATGTATCCTCTTAGCCTCTCATGGGGCATCACCGCCTCAGTTCCTGCGGTGGCCTGAGTGTGGTCCCCCACTTTCAGGAGAGGCTAGGTGACTCGTCCCGGGAGCAGTCTGGAAGGCTTGGCCGACTTGGCTTGGAGCATCCAGCATGTGTTATTCTAGGTATACATGAGAGCCAACCGCTTTGTTTCCTAACAGGGAAAAAATAGAGGTATTACTCTAGCCAGAGGGAGAAGGAGCCAGCTTCCAGCTTCTGTCAAGCAAATGCAAACATATGTGGATTAAAAAAAAAAAAAAAAAAAAAAAGGAAAGCTGGTGAATGGTTAAGGTAAGAAAGAGTCTTTGTTTTGGATGTTGTACAACCGCAGGCGGTTTGGTAGAACGAGGCGTGCAGGCTTGTCCAGGAGCAGGAACACACTCTCCTGTGTTTACTGCTTTCCTAGGAATGCCTGTGCTTCCCGCCTTGTTGAGAAGGTCTGGCACCTGGAGGAACATTGCTTTCCTTGCCTTGCTGTCTTGCTCAAGACCTCACTCCCGCCAGCCGTGAGAAGGCAGCCTTTTGCTACAGCCTCAGGTCCCAGGTCCCGGCTCTTTCCCAGACGCATAAACTGCTTCATTAATTTGATCCAATCCTACCTTCCTGACTTCATCTCTGAATTCCTGCCCCCAACACCAACGCTGCCTCCTCCAGGCAGTCTTCCAGCTCACACCACCCTCTTGCTCACCGCCCTGGCCCGAGCCAAACTGTCCATCTTTCATGATCTAGAACCCCCTCCCTGATTGTGCCAGTTCACACTAGACTCTGTGTCCCTGCCTTGACGTTTGTAGGCTCTACCGCGAATTTAGTGGCTAAATATACACTGTCCTATTCTCATACTAAGTACGTCAGAAAGAGAAAGACAAATACCACAGGATATCACCTACATGCAGGATCTGAAATATGGCACAGACGAACCTATCTACAGAACAGAAACAGACTCACAGACACGGAGAACGGACTTGTGGTTGCCAATGGGGAGGGAGGGGGAAGGAGGGGGAGGGAAGAGAGTTTGGGGTTAGTAGATGTAAATTATCCCATTTAGAATGGATAAGCAATGAGGTCCTACAGTCCCACAGGGAACTATATCCAATCTCTTGTGATACAACATGACAGATAATATAGATACTATGAGAACAAGAATGTGTGTGTGTGTGTGTGTGTGTGTGTATGATCACATCCATTTGCTGTACAGCAGAAATTGACACAACATTGTAAATCAACTATACTTTAATAAAAAAATGATGAAAACAGGAGTTCCCCCCATTACGCTGTTGGCGGGCATGTAGATTGGGGCAACCACTGTGGAAAACAGGAAGCTAAAAATAGAATTATCATTTGAACCAGCAATCCCACTCCTGGGCATCTATCCAGAGGAAACCATGACTCGAAAAGACACATGGACTCCAATGCTCATTGCAGCACTATATACAATAGCCAAGACATAGAAACAAGCTAAATGCCTATTGACAGAAGAGGGGATAAAGAAGATGTGGTACATAGACACAAGGGAATATTACTCAGCCATTAAAAGGAAAGAAAGGCGTTCGCAGCAACATGGATAGACCTATAAATTATCATGCTAAGTGAAGTTAGACAGTGAGACACCGACGTCATATGCTATCACTTACATGTGGAATCTAAAAAAAAAGGACACAGTGAACTTCTTTGCAGAACAGGTACTGACTCACAGACTTTGAAAAACTTATGGTTTCCAAAAGAGACAGGTTGGGAGTGGGGGGCATGGGCTGGGGGTTGGGGATGGAAATGCTATAAAATTGGGTTGTGATGATAATTGTGCAACTATAAATGTAATAAAATTCATTGAATTAAAAAAAAAAAAACCAGGAGTTCCCATTGGTGGTTCAGCAGTAAGGAACCCAACTAGTATCCATGAGGACGTGGGTTCAATCCCTAGCCTCACTCAATGAATTAAGGATCCGGTGTTACCATGAGCTGTAGCGTAGGTGGCAGAAGCTGCTTGGATCCCGAGTGGCTGTGGCTATGGAGTAGGCCAGCAGCTGCAGCTCCAATTCGACCCCTAGCCTGGGAACCTCCACATGCCTCAGGTGTAGCCCTTAAAAGACAAAAAGAGAAAAAAAAAAAGATTAAAAGAAAAAACAAACAAAATAAATATATGCCATCTTGCATTTTGTATGGATTTGCTTTCCAGGTGGCTTGTGCCACGTGTTTATCACTCTTGCTCTTTAAGTGTCGACGCTTTGACCGTTCTGGGCAGGATGTGAAGAAACCCGAGGGATGAGGTGCTGAAGGGGGAGGAAAGAGGACACGCAGAGAAGGGAGTGAACACGAGTTTGACTTTTCTGAGGGGGCCCGGCTTTTCTCGCTTGGCTATTTCCGACCAGTTCGTTTGGACCACAGCTGTCGCCCGTTACTATCCTGCGTGTTTAGCTGATGGTTCAGATAACACCGCCCCTCCCAGACGTGAGCCAAGTTGGACTGCTCCCGCTGATATAGATGGCACCTGGGCGGGTGGATGAGACACAAATAGGAAGTTAAAAATCTGGGTACCCCAGGCGTTCCTGCTGTGGTGCAACAGGGCCAGCAGTGTCTCTGCCGTGACAGGATGCAGGTTCAATCCCCTGCCTGGCACAGCAGTTAAAAGATCCAGCATTGCCAAAGGGTTGTAATTCCAGCTCAGACCTGGCCCCTGGCCTGGGAACCCCATATGCCACAGGTTGGCCAAAAAAAAGAAAAAAAAGAAAGAAGGAAAGAAAGAAAGAAAGAAAAGAAAAGAAAAGAAAAGAAAAAGAAGAAGAAAAAAAAAATCTGGGAGTTCCCGTCATGGTTCAGTGGTTAACGAATCTGACTAGGAACCATGAGGTTGCGGGTTCGGTCCCTGGCCTTGCTCAGTGGGTTAACGATCCAACGTTACCGTGAGCTGTGGTGTAGGTTGCAGACACGGCTCGGATCCCGCGTTGCTGTGGCTCTGGTGTTGGCTGGCGGCTACAGCTCCGATTAAACCCCTAGCCTGGGAATCTCCACATGCCGCGGGAGTGGCCCAAGAAATGGCAAAAAGACAAAACTAAAAAAAAAAAAAGAAAGAAAGAAAGAAAGAAAGAAAGAAAAATCTGGATACCCCAGAAATTGCTCTTCTTTACCAACCTTGGTGTGTGCACGTCCACACGCAGCTTTGATATGGACAAAACTGACAACTACGTTCAGTTATAAACAAAGACTGTCCCTGCCTTTTGCTTTCTTTCGCGTGAAGTTCCTCTTAAAAACTGCCTCATCTTTGCTATGCAAATAACATGATAAACTCACAAATACTCCACAGGTGGATAACAAAAAGGAATCATTCCCTCGAAAGCACATTATCCAGACACAACCGCTCTTACTGTTTTGCCAAATGCAGGCCAGTTTTTTTCCATGAATGCACATATACAAACACGTAAATTTTATGAGTGGTGTGGCAATAGAATGCTATAAAGTTTTTCACTCTTCAATATGTTTGAGTCCTGTTTTCCCATCATTAATGATCTACATTCTTTTTTCATTTTTTTTCTTTTTTGCATTTTTAAGTTCTATCGAAGCAGAGTTGATTTACAATGTGGTCATTTCTATTGCACAACAAAGCCATTCAGTTGTACATATACACACACATCCATTCTTTTTCAGATTCTTTTCCCATATGGGTTATCACAGAATATTGGGTAGGGTTCCCTATGCTATATAGCAGGTCTCCATTGGCCAATCATTCCATAGACCACAGTATGCTTTAATTATCTACATTATATATATATATATATATATATATATATATATATATATATATATATTTTTTTTTTTTTTTTTTACTTTTTAGGGCTGCACCCACAGCATATTGGAGGTTCCCAGACTAGAGGTTGAATCAGAGCTGTAGCCACAGCCTACGCCACAGCCATAGCAGTGCCAGATAGAGCCATGTCTTTGACCTATACCACAGCTCACAGCAACACCAGATCCTTAATCCACTGAGCAAGACCAGGGATTGAACCTGCGACCTCATGGTTTCTAGTCAGATTTGCTTCCTCTGCGCCACACTGGGAACTCCTACATTATCATTGTTAATGGCTAATAATTCCTTTGTCTGGAAGTACCATATTGTAACCATTTTCCATTGATTTTTGGGGTTCTTTTTCTTTCTTTTTTTTTTTAAGGCCACACCTGTAGCATATGGAAGTTCCTGGGCTAGTGGTTGCATCAGAGCTGCAGCTGCCACCCTACATACACAACAGCCACATCAACCTGGGACCTTAGCCACATCTGAGATCTACACCACAGCTCGTGGCAATGTCGGATTTTTAACCCACTGAGTGAGGCCTGGGATTGAACCCACATCGTCACAGACACTAGTCAAGGCCTTAACCCACTGAGCCACAGTAGGAACTCCAATACTTAGGATCTTAATTTTTTTGTCTGTAAATAAGCCTGCACATAATGAACATGCTTTACATACATAAATTTTCAATATATACTTTTCAGTATATATTTTTCCATATGCTAGTGTGATGATCTTAAGCTAAATCCTTACACGTGGACTCTGCAGATCAGAGTATGTTTTAGTAAGACATATTCTGCAAATTGCCAAACCACTGCTGAGTGTCCATTCCTAAGCTTCTTGCCAACAATAAAGAAACTATTCTTGTCTTTAATCTGAAACATTCTTACTGTTTCTGACACATTCTTACTTTGTTATAAATGAATGTTTTTATAGTAGTAACAACTAGATCCAAGCTCACAGACTAGCCGGGAACTGGTTTGCTGTCCCAAGGGAGAAAACTACAACAGGCATCCCCCCTGGAGACCGTGGAGAAGGCAGCCGAACCCTGGGAACGTGTCTGTTCTCCTCTGCCCTGAAGACAAGCTTCTCTATATGAGATGCTCTGAACATAACTGAGCTGCCTGCCACCTTCGACCCACAGCCCAGCTTCTGTGCTCTGCAGGATTTGGTTTCCATCTGCCCATTCTACTCCTCACTTTCTGCACACCTTGAACTTGAGGGCATTTCATACCCTCTACAAACCTGCACTCAGGAAAAGATCTGGCCCGAGACTATATAGCAGTCTGGTCTCACCTTGTGATAAATTGGAATCAACAAGATCGTTCTTCTGGTTGTCGGCTTCTACAGTTTATCCCTAATAGTCCAAAAAGATCATTGTTCATTTTTTCTTTTTTCTTTTTTCTTTTCCTTTTTATTTTTTTAGGGCCACACCCAAGGCATATGGAAGTTCCCAAGCTAGAGGTCATATCAGAGCTGCAGCTGCCAGCTTACGACACAGCCACAGCAACGCCAGATCTGAGCTGTGTCTGCAACCTACACCACAGCTTGTGGCAATGCTGGATCCTCAACCCACTGAGCGAGGCCAGGGATTGAACCCACATCCTCATGGATACTGTTCGGTTCATTACCACAGAGCCACAGCGGAAACTCCAAGAGCGTTGTTCTTCTTCTTTTCCATTTTTAAAAGTTTTATTGAAATATAGTTGATTTACAGTGTGGTGAAGAGCAGTGTTCTTAATGAAAGAAATATATCAACTGAAGGGTTCTTTTTTTTTTTTTCTTTGTTTTTAGCATCCTTACAAGTCAACACCTTCGAGTCTATCAAAGTAGAATTCAGGTGCCCCTGACTGCCTGGGAAGTGCCACCTTCCACATGGATCCTTGCCGAGTTTATGCCCAGCAAGGGACAAGAGGGAATCCTCGTGGGAAGGACAAGTGAGTCTCCTTTTCATGGGTTTCAGGAAAGTGACATGACTTCTCTGCGTGTTTCACATCCATTCCCCAGTCCGCCCTGGTGCTCCACGGGTAAACCCGCTCTTGAGGGGAACAGGGAAGCTGGCTTGTAGCATTTGTTGATTTCCGTGGCCACTTTCAAGCTACCAACAGTTGAATAACTGCTCCACCATATTCCTGACCATTAAACAATCAGCTCCTCTATCAGGAAAGTCCCAGTGGCTGCTTTTACGATTGAGTCTTCTTTTAAAGCTGCTATTTGAGGGGCCACCCCATCTCATTTGTTTATTATGATGGGAGAAACTGCTTCTCATTGTCACGTGTATGTGAGGACCCTCCCACCCCCACGCATCACTTTGTGGTCATGGCGGTTGGTGGACCGCTGACACCTGCCTGAGATGCAAGGCTGTGTCCTTGCTTCTATATGTGATGTGCATGGCACTGGACTATAACTAGATGCTCAGGCGAGGTTTTAGGCAGGCTGGTGGTTCTTTGTTGGGAAAAACGAGGGTCTTCCTGCTTTGGGAACGGTGGCTTTTCTTTGAGCAAGAATATATGTCAGACCGCTTCCTTTTCACAACAGCGTGTCAATTCTGGCATCAGGGAAGGAGAGAATCGGGAGCGCTTCCATCCAGTGATGCAGACGTTATCAAAGAAAATCCTTGTGAGGCCACACACACACGTCATTTTCTAGATCACAGTGTCTCAAAGTTTCGTGGCATAAAAACTTTGCCCTCTCCTCCCAAGTCTGGGTCCGTCCGAGAATCTATATTTTATCAGCAGTTCAGCTGAATGTGAGGCAGTGTCTGGAGGTGGGGTGGGGGGAGGGGGAACGGCACACTTGGAGGCCTGGTCTCACCTCCTCTGACTCTCACCCTTGTGCTAAGGTTGAGATGTGACTGTGTTGAGACCTGGAGTCCTCCTTATTTAGCTGCAAATCAATATTCCATGGCTTTTTTTTTTTTTTTTTTTTTTTAGGACCACACCTGTGGCATATGGAGGTTCCCAGGCTGGTGGTTGAATTGGAGCTGCAGCTGCCAGCCTCCACCACAGTCACAGCCACACCAGATCCGAGCCACGTCTGTGACCTGTGCTGCAGCTTGCGGGAACACTGGATCCTTAACCCACTAAGTGAGACCTGGCATCAAACCCGTATCTTCGTGGATACTACGATGGGTTCTTAACCCACTGAGCCACAATAGGGACTCTACCCTTGGCTTTTGTCAAAAGTCAACATAAGAACCAGCCACAGGAAGTAAAAGTATGTTTTTGCTCATGCTTAGACAATCATATACTCCTTCTAGAATTTAATTTTAGTGGGGGAAAACCTTTTTTATTATCCGAGGAGGGAGCCATCACATTCGTTTAGCCCCTGAGAGGCTCCGAGTGGACTAAATTTAGTGTTTAATAACAATGCTTGTCCACCCCTGGGTCCTGGTATAATTATGAATGCCTTTTTCTCCATAGTTTCTGGTGTCTCGGTTTTGATTTTTAGGGGCCTTAAATCCTTTTTGGAAGTACACAATATGTAACAAAGCAAAAAATAGATGAAACAGAGAGAGAGCTCTGTTAGATATTATACTAACAAGGGACATCATTTATCTCTTGGTACATCCAAAGCTGTAGATTAGCAAAGAGCTTCATATTTCTCTCTCTCTCTCTTTCTCTTTTTTTTTTTTTGGTCTTTTTAGGGGCTGACCCATAGCATGTGGAAATTCCCAGGCCAGGGGTCAAATCAGAGCTATAGCTGCGACCCACACCACAGCTCACAGCAACACCGGATCCCCGACCCACTGAGCAAGGCCAAGGATCGAACCCTCGTCCTCAGGAATACTAGTCAGGTTCATTCTGCTGAGCCACAGCGGGAACTCCAGGGCAGATTTCTGGAACCAGGCAAGTATACTTTTTACACTCTGTACTCACAGAGGGACTGGTCTCTGATTTTTCTGGCAAATACCGCTCCTCCCTAGGCCTCTAGCAAGAGCATGTGAGTCTGAAGTGCTCTGTGAAATGCTGCCCCCTCGTCCCCACCGCCCAGCTCTGAGCTGTTTCCCGGTCAGTGTCCTTTCCATCCACGATTTCTCAGTCATTTTGACCCGAGGACCCTTCCCCGTTCATTTTACTTTTTCAATAGTGCCCATTAGACATCCGCTGTCAAAGAACTGTGCTCAAGACCTGCCCATCCTGAGCACCAGCCGGGGCCCTCTCCTCTCGGAGGCAGCTCAGTTTTACAGGCCAACCCCAACATCAGCTGCCCGTCTGTCTGCCCCGAAAGAGAAAGCGTCCCCTCTGAAAGAAATGCACGGTTTTGTGTTTAGGTCAAACAAAGGTGATTCTAGACTCCAAGGCGTTTACATGAGGCCAGCGATAGCATCTTAAAAAGGCTGGAACCGTGTACGGGTGGGAGGCATCTTGAAAAACGAAATGGTTGAAATGAAAGAATAGAGATTTAAACGTCTAGGAAAGGGGGCAAGGGAAATGGGAATTGCTGTGTACTGGGTGTGGATTTTGAGTCTTGCAAGATGAGAGAGTGCTGGAGATGGGTTGCTCTACAATGTGAATATATCTCACACCACGGAGCTCTGCACTTGGAAATGGTGAAGATGGTCCCTTTCGTGTTACGTGTGTTTTTAGCTTAAAAATTTTGTTTATTAATGTGTAGTTGATTTGCAATATTCCTTCAATTTCTGCTGTACGGAAAAGTGACCCAGTCATATATATATATATACACATTCTTCTTTTTCACTTCTATTTTCCATCATGTTCTATCCCAAGAGATTGGACATAGTTCCCTGTGCTGTACAGTAGGATCCCATTACTTATCCATTCTAGATGTAGTAGTTTGCATCTTCTAACCCCAAACTCTGTATCCATCCACTCCCTCCCCCTCCCCCCCTGGCAACCACTAGTCTGCTCTCCGTGCCTATGATCTGTTTCCATTTTGTAGAGAGGATCATTTGTGCCCTATTTTAGATTTCACATATAAGCGATATCATGTGGTATTTGTCTTTCTCTTTCTGACTTACTTCACTTAGTATGAGAATCTCTAGTTCCATCCATGTTGATGCAAACGGCATTATTTTTTCCTTTTTATGGCTGAATAGTATTTCATTGTATATACGTACCACATCTCCATCCATTCATCTGTTGATGGAATTTGGGTGTTTTCCATGTCTTGACTATTGTGAATAGCGCTACAATGAACATAGGGGTGCATGTATCTTTTTGAATGAAAGTTTTGTCTAAATATATGTTTTCCGTAGTGGTTGTACCAATTTACAGTCCCAGCAACATTTGCTATTTGTAGAATCATTAATTATGGCCGTTATGACCTATGTGATTTGCATTTCTCTTATAATTACTGAAGTTGAGCATTTTTTTAATGTGCCTGCTGGCCATCCATATGTCTTCTTTGTCTATTTAGGTCTTCTGCATCCCCCCTTTTTCTTTTGTCTTTTTACCTTTTTCTAGGGCCGCTCCCATGGCATATGGAGTTCCCAGGCTAGGGATCTAATCAGAGCTGTAGCCACCGGTCTACATCAGAGCCACAGCAATGCAGGATCCGAGCCGCATCTGCAACCTATACCACAGCTCACGGCAACACCGGATCGTCAACCCACTGAGCAAGGCCAGGGATGGAACCTGCAACGTCATGGTTCCCAGTCGGATTTGTTAACCACTGCGCCATGACAGGAACTCCAGGTCTTCTTCCCCTTTTACAATTGGGTTGTTTGTTTTTCTGTTGAATTGTATGAGTCGTTTGTATATCTTGGAGATGAGGCCTTGTCGGATGTGTTGTTTGCAAAGATTTTCACCCATTCTGTGGGTTGGCTTTTCTTTTTTATGATTCCCTTTGTTGTGCAAAACTTTTGAGTTTAATTAGATCTCATTGGTTTATTTTTGTTTCTAATGTCATTATTCTAGGAGGTGGCTCAAACAAGATGTTTCTGTGATTTATGTCAGAGCGTTCTGACTATATTTTCCTCTAGGAGTTTTACGTATCTGGCCTCACATTTAGGTCTTTAATCCATTTCGAGTTTATTTTTGTGTAAGGTGTAGCTCCAGTTTTCCCAGCACCGCTTATTGGAGAGACTATCTTTCCTCCACTGTATATTATTGCCTCCTTTGCCATAGATTAGGTAACCATAGGTGCTTGGGTTTATTTCTGGGCTTTCTATCCTGTTCCACTGATCTGTATTTCTCTTTGTGGCAGTACCACACGGTTTTGATGACTGTAGCTTTGTAGTGTCGTCTGAAGTCAGGGAATCTGATTCCTCCAGTTCCTTTTTTTTCTTCTCAACATGACTTTGGCTATTTTGGGTCTTTTGTGTTTCCATACAAATTTTAAAATATTTTGTTCTAGTTCTGTGAAGAATATCATTGGTAATTTGATAGGGATTGCATTGTAGCAATCACAATTATGAAAGAAAAAAGTCTGAGAAGTGTAAGGGAGGAAATACTGGGGAGGGGAACACTCAGGTCTGGAAAGTGAATGTTTAAAATGAAGTACTGTGTTAAAATTACCTGCATCCATCATGTGAAGATATCAAGAGCATCTCTCTCCCTCTCTTCCTCCCTCTCTCCCCTCTCCCTTCCTTCCTCCCTCCCTCCCCATTTGATCTGTAGAACCTGCTAGAAGACAAGGCAAAACTAAGGTGACCAGATAACCATGCAGTCATGGTCATTTTGGCCACTCCTTTTTTCAGGAGACTGTGTGCTGCCTGCTTTTGTTTTTCTTCCTCTGGCGCGTCTCAAAGCATTTTGAATAACTTAGGAATTCTTGATTCTTCCGATGCTAAGTCACTGCTTCCGGCCCAAGTTTAACGGGTGGGGAAAGAATTAATTCATTGATTCATACATTGGGTCAAAGCCCGGTCTTTGTTTATGCTGAATTGCACTTTGGGACTCAGAAGTTCTGCCAAAAAAACCTGTGACAGTGCCATCCAGGACAATTAACTGGAAACAAGTTTTTCTATACTTTCTCTAGACTCTACTGATGAGCATGAGTATGCGTCCTTTCCTTTAGATGAAACTGAAAACACTAGGTGGCTGATGAGGTTTTAGCCACAGGCAATGCAAATTAATATTATAATAGCTAACATTTTATATCATGTTTGACATTTTACAATCCCTTCTGTCTAAGTCATATCTGTGGTCCTGACAAAAACCACTGGAGGTGAGTCTTAGGATCCCCCTGTTGGATTCAGGAAGGATGCGTGTTTGCCCATGAAACTTATAGTTAATAATCTGTCTAAAGTTACAAAACAATAATGGCGTTAGTGCTTGTGACAATCCAGGGCAGGAATGTCTTGGTGGTTACAGACACTGTAGAGCTGGGGTAAAACCGAGGAGAAGAATGCTGATGGAAAGGCCCTACATATAAACCCCACTCGAGTTCTGACTTCTTGTTTGACCTCACTAATGCATCACGCTTGATAGTTCTCACTGTCTGATAAGGGATAGTTTGCAGGCTACTAACCACAACCCAGGTGTGAACATGGTTGTGATCCTGGAGTTTAATTTCTCTAATTCTTTTTTTTTTAATAATTAAAAAAATTTTTTTCTCATTATAGCTGGTTTACAGTGTTCTGTCAATTTTCTACTGTACAGCATGGTGACCCAGTTACACATACATCTATACATTCTTTTTTCTCACATTATCATGTTCCATCATAAGTGACTAGATAGAGTTCCCAGTGCTACACAGCGGGATCTCATTGCTTATCTGTTCCAAAGGCAACAGTCTGCATCTATTAACCCCAAGTTCCCAATCCATCCCATTCCCTCCCCTCCCCCTTGGCAACCACAAGTCTATTCTCCAAGTCCATGACTTTCTCTTCTGTGGAAAGGATCATTTATGCCATATATTAGATTCCAGGTAGAAGTGATATCATATGGTATTTGTCTTTCTCTTTCTGACATACTTCACTCAGGATGAGAGCCTCTAGTTCCATCTATGTTGCTGCAAATGGCATTATTTTGTTCTTTTTTATGGCTGAGTAGTATTCCATTGTGTATATATATCACATCTTCCTAATATAATCATCTGTCAGTGGACATTTGAATTGTTTCCATGTCTTGGAATTGTAAATAGTGTTGCAATGAACATGCAGGTGCATATGTCTTTTTCAAGGAAAGTTTTGTCTGCATACATGCCCAAGAGTAGGATTGCTGGGTCATATGGTAGTTCCATGTATAGTTTTCTAAGGTACCTCCATACCATTTTCCATAGTGGTTGTACCAGCTTACATTCCTACCAACAGTGCAGGAGGGTTCCCTTTCCCCCCACCCCCAGCATTTGTTATTTGTGGACTTATTAATGATGGCCATTCTGACTGGTGTGAGGTGGTATCTCATAGTAGTTTTCATGTGCATTTCTCTAATAATCAGGGAGGTTGAGCATTTTTTCATGTGCTTGTTGGCCATCTGTATATCTTCTTTGGAGAAATGTCAATTCAGGTCTTTTGCTCATTTTTCCATTGGGTTGTTGGCTTTTTTGCTGTTGACTTGTAAAAGTTGTTTATGTATTTTAGAGATTAAGCCCTTGTCAGTTGCATCATTTGACAGTATTTTCTCCCATTCTGTAAGTTGTCTTTTTTTTTTTTCTTTTTGGTTTCCTTTGCTGTGCAAAAATAATTTCTCTAATTCTAATAAGCCTTCATTCCCCAGAATGAAGGCCAGTACAGAGAGAGTGCTTACCTTTGGTCCCAGCCTACAAAGCTGTGCAGCTTGTGAGAGGGCCTTCCAGGTCCCATGGCCAGTGATGTAGGAGATGCAGATGAGCTTTCACCAATGAACCAGTTTAGCTACATGGGGTCCATACCAAGAAGCAGCTGGGCGTCCAACCATTCTGGTGATGGAGCTGGGTAGTGTGAATAAGCACTCACACAAGTGAAGAAGCACTCAAAGATGCTACTGCTCGGGTTCCGGGGGTGGGGGGCAAAGAGCAGGCTGCAGGGACAAGGGGTAACCATACAGCTCATCACCAAAGACTTTACTCTCTTTCACCTCTGAATATTTCCTCTTTCCTCATTCTTGCCCTTGTAATAAAGGTATATTTTCCCCCAACTCCTTTTCTTGTGAGAGTAACCTTAAGTGATAAATGTAATGACCACGGACCTCAGTTTCCTTATTTATAATAGATGTGTAATCTCCTACATGAGTATGTAGAGCTTTTGAATCCGTCACCATTTTCCTTTTTACTCTCATCTCTTACAATATCCTCTGATGCACATTACACGTGGTCATAGTCAGCTGTGGAGGAATGTCTGTGTCACCCCCAAATTCATATGTTGAAACCTAACCCCCAATGTGACAGTATTAGAAGATGGGGCCTTTGTGCAGCCATGAGGTCATGAGGGTGGAGTCCTCATGAATGGGATTAGTGCCCTTAAAAGACACCCCAGAGAGCTCCCTGGCCTTGTCACCCTGTGAGGACACAGTGAGAAGAAGATGGCCATCTGCGAACCAGGAAGTGGGTCCTCATCAGATCTGAAGGCCTGGTCTTGAACTTCTAGCCTCCAGAACTGTGAGAAGTAAATTTCTATTGTGAAGCCACCCCTTCCATGTTATTCTGTTGTAACACCCTGAATGAACTAAGAGTAGACCCTTGAGTTTCCTTGAACATCATGCTCATTCTCATCTTTGTTCTCTGCCTTTGGTGTGTCCTCTGCTGCGGTGTTACCACCCACCCCCCATGAATAGAGTTCTTACTTAGCTTTCAAGACCAGTTCAAAAGATAACCGTTCACTCCTTGGCATACTCATGGTACTTGGCATATACTCATATTATAGGACTTAACCAAATTTCACTTGATTATTTTCCCCACTCCTCATTAGGGGCTCTGTATTTGTCAGCCTCCTGGCACACTTCCTGCACATAGTAGGTACGCACAGTATCAGCGGCCAGGAGTTGATAACACGCAGCCTGGGGCTTCTGCTGAAAGCTCCAATGGAACAATGGTATCAGCAATATGTTCTAAGGGAGGCACTGCCATTTACCTGCCCCGTCTCCCAGCAGGACCCCTCTTTCCCTGCCCTTGAAAAGGAGGAAGTAGTCAATTTACTTCCAGAGGAGGGGGCCTCCTGAGTACCATGTGCTCTAGAATGTTCCAGGGCTGTCGGGTTTGGTGACAAAGAGGACCGCAGCTGTGGGTGCCAGGAAGCGGAAAGCACCAGCTTACGGTCCCCGTGGACAGCCTCTTCAGGATATTTCTGCCCTCCCAAAGGAGCACTGCTCTCTCTGGAGCCTGCGCCAGACTTCATCAGGGGGCGTGCGGTCCTCAGAGAGGGGTTTCATTGTGTGGAGACATGAGGAGCAAATGTGGAGCATTTAAAGCCAGTGCAGGGCCAGCTCCTTTCAGTGTTCAGAGTTTGTATCAGGGAAGGCTGGGTTCTCTGCAGGTGGGAGTTCCTGTTCTGGCTCAGTGGTAATGAACCCAACTAGTCTCCACGAGGGTGCAGTTTCCATCCCTGGTCTCAATCAGTGGGTTAAGGATCCGGTGTTGCCATGAGCTGTGGTGTAGGTTGCAGATGCAGCTTGGATCCAGCGTTGCTGTGGTTGTGGTGTAGGCTGGCAGCTACAGCTCTGATTCAACCCCTAGCCTGGAAGCTTCCATATGCCATGGGTGTGACCCTAAAAAGACCCAAAAAAACCCCAAACAAACAAATAAGGGCTGGGGGCCAGCTGGTGAGAAAGGGAATGGGCTTGTTTCTGTCTCATCTCAGACACCTGGGCATCTTCAGACCCATAGTTGACTCTAAGGTGAAGAGATGAGAAGTTATCCCCAATTATTCTATTTTTCACTGTCATTGTAATTACCTCATTACCAAGAGGGCTGGCATGACCCACCCATTTGGAACAAGTCCTAGGGTAACTTGTCTGCTGTTAGTCTTCAGCACTGTGGGTGAATTATGTGGTTCCTCACCCATGATAAAGACTCAATAAATCTTGAGTGGACAAATGGATGACTTAGCTACTCAAAGTCCAACAGAACATGCCCAGTGGATCCATTTGGGCAGCTGCTTGAAGGATCAAAACAAATTTAACTTTTCTTTTTCTTTTTATGGCTACATCTGTGGCAGATGGCAGCTCCCGGGCTAGGGGTCGACTCAGAGCTGCAGGCCTGCACCGCAGCCACAACCACATAGGATCTGAGCCGCATCTGCTACCTAACTTCTGGCAAGGCCGGATCCTTAACCCACCGAGTGAGGCCAGGGATCGAACTCGCCATCTCATGGTTCCCAGTCAGATTTGCTGCCGCTGCGCCACACGGGAACTCCCTGAGATGTCAAATATTTAAATACAAACGTTTTTCATAAAACTTTTTCTTCACTAATTACATTACATTTAATATGGAGGTATTTTGCTAAGAAATGATCCTAAATGAACTTGGTAGATACGTTTTCCTTTTTTAAAAGTTTTATGGAAGTAGAGTTGATTTACAAGGTTATGATAATTTCTGCTCTACAAGAAAGGGACTCAGCTCTACATAGGCACACTTCCATTCTCTTGTGTATTGTTTTCCTATCACAGAATATCAGGTAGAGTTCTCTGTGCTGCATAACAGGTCCCCACTGGCCCCTTGTTCCAAAGACCTCAGTGTGCATATGCCCATTCCAAACCCCCAGTCCCTCCGTCCTCTCGCCAGCTGTCCCCTTTGGTAGCCATAAGTTTTTCAAAGCCTGAGAGTCTGTTTCTGTTCTGTAAATAATGAACCTGGCACATCTTTGATATGCTCTTTTAATTGAAAAAAAAAAAAGGAAACAAACGTTTTTTAGTCTTATACACAGGCCTTTGGGTGCTCTTATGCCTGCAAAATCGGTTATCGTTTTTGCAAAGTGCCTCTAAAACCAGAATTTTTTTTTATTCGGGAAAAGAAACAGCCTGTAAGAGGTAGCGATTGTATTGTCCAACGTATGGCAATCTGCCTCAAGAACAGTCTGCGATTTATGAGGAGGTGTTCTGACTGGATGCCAGGACACCGCCCTGACAAATGTTCTCATAATAGTCAAGGAAAAAGTTTCCCGACTGGAGTTGAATTTGATTCCCCAGGATTTAAAGATGTTTTCTTTGCAACCATGGCAATGGACAAAACTGGAAACTATTAAAAGGCAAATTCAACCTTGAGCAGCGTACTACCTTATTCAACAGAGGCAAAACACATCCGTTTGTCCACATTTGCAACCCCTCAGAATCTGGGGTTTGGTGTCTGCAAGCCCCACAGCCCCGTCTTTGACTCTGGGGAGACTTGGACAGAAGAAGACACATCTTTGTTTCTAAGCAGAACATCAGACTCTGACATAAGTTGTTCTAGCCAGTGAAGAAGATTCCGTCTCAGTGCCAGGGTGAAGATGCCAATAAATCCTTCCTTATGCCCCTAAGTGCTCAGCACGTGGTCAGTGTGCAAGAAATTCTTGCCACCTTAGGTAAACCAGATGTCCCCTCTGTGACACCAAAAAGCTAGGATTTTTCCTTTCCTAACTTTTTGGGTTTCAACCAGCTACGGATGCATTTTAGTCTCAACAGATCCGCTGCTTCTTTGTCTTAAACGTTGTCTCTTCTTTCATCAGCGAGCGTCTTGCTGATCCTAAACCCCAAGGGGATAGCGGAGCCTGGTTCTTGTACTTGGCCTACAGTTGATGGGACTTTTCCATTGCACTCAGGTGCCCTTGTCCGTCTCTCCACCCCAACGCCATTCAGCTCTTGGCTGCACGTTCCAGCCCTGACGGCTCCCAAGTCATGGTGAACATAGGAGCCCTTTCTGCCGCTCCCTGCAGTGGTTCAGCATTGACCAGGCCCATAACTTATCTCGTAAGATAGCAGTCATGGATGAGTAGTCCCCCGAAATGAAAGCTTCTTCCTTCCTGCATCATCTTTGTGGAAAGAAGTAGACCCAATTTTTACAGGCACAAGAAATCTCAGGGCCCCGTTCCCATCCGACACCTCACCGTTTACACCCCCTGTGGCCTCAGCATGGTTCCCACTGCTTTTAGTACTGGAAATAGATCCAGGGGCTAATGAGACAGAGTGGCAGTGTGCAGAGAATGTTCTAGAAAAGAAGAGGGCAAAACGGACCCTTTGTCAACAGACGCTGCCTCTGTGCTTTGGGGAATGAACATTTCTCGGAGAGTGAGGCTCACGTTATCGGCCTTCTTCTCTTGCGGCGTGTGGAAGTTGTTGGCCTTTTTCTGAACATGAAAATAGCGGAGAACCATTTTTCTTCCGAAGGCTACTCCTATTCTCTGGGCACAGCATCGGAAGGGAGGCGATGGAAGAGCGGGAATGGTGGGAAAAGGAAGGAACGAGCGGTGCTCAGTGAGTTCCTTTGACTTTCTGGGCCCCGTGTTTTCATGAATAGACTGGAGGTGACAGTGTCACACTAGTAATTTGCTTAAAGCCGCGTTGGGAGGAGTAAGCGACAGTGCAGGTAAAGTTCTTGCCGCCCTGCCTGGAATGTACTAGGTGTTCAATGAACAGCTGCTTGGGAGACGTGTGCGCCCAAGTCCTTCCTCTTTGCGGCAGGGCTCTTGTGCAGTGCCTCTCTCTCCTTAGAGGTTGACATTCCCTGCTGTGACCTGCCTGGGGACCCTCCTCTGAGACCTCAGGGCCTTCCTGATAAAGAGAACAACAGCTAATGTTAATTGAATACCTGTTCTGCTTTCGGGGTGTCTAAGTGCTCTCTGACCCTTCACTCATTTAATCCTTGCACCTGTGCCGCAAGACAGATGTATCATTACTTCTAATTTACATCTGAGAAACCGAGGCCTGGGGGCGCTTTCTCTTGCTGCCTAGCTGCCGCAACTGAAAAGCAAGCCACTGGCCTCAGGGGTCAAACTTAGGGCTTCCCCTTCAGCAACACCTTTAACTGTGGATCTTTCATGGAGCCAATCAGAAAAAATCCAACAACTATTTGTAACACCTTTTTTTTTTTTTTTGTCTTTTTGCCGTTTCTAGGGCTGCTCCCATGGCATATGGAGGTTCCCAGGCTAGAGGTCTAATCAGCTGTAGCCGCCGGCTTACCCCACAGCCTCAGCAATGCCAGATCCGAGCCATGTCTGCAACCTACACCACAGCTCAGGGCAACGCTGGATCCTTAACCCACTGAGTGAGGCCAGGGATCGAACCCACAACCTCACAGTTCCTAGTCGGATTTGTTAACCACCGAGCCATGATGGGAACTCCTGTAACACCTTTTTGAGGAAAGTGTGTTTTGGGTTCCAGAAGTCCTTCCATGAACTTTTGGGATGACATTCCTTTGTCAAGTTCAGACTGCGGGTAATGGGGTGGGGGTGGGGGCACGGCTGTCTGGTCCAGGTGAGCTGTGTGGAAAGGTAGGTGTCCCCGCCGCCACCCAGAGCTGTAACGCAAATGCTCATTTTCCACACATCTGGGGTGTCATTCATCTAAGTCAGTGGGTCTGGCCGGCTGCCAGCAATTATTTTAAGCTTTTGGAAAGTCTACCTGGACTGGCCTAGTTTCCTGCACAGAGCTCTCCAGAGACACCAGGCCGTTTCAAGTGCTGGCTCCCTCGTGGGAGGTCTCATCTACAGAAGGTTACCAAATATTTCAACTCTTGGAGCTCCTGGTGTGGCTCATCGGGTGAGGAATGCGACTAGTACCCTCAGGGATGTGGGTTCAATCCCTTGCCTTGCTCAGTAGGTTAAGGATCCGGCATTGCCATGAGCTGTGGCGTAGGTCACCGTGCAGCTTGGATCCCATGTTGCTGTGGCTGTGGTGTAGGCCGGTGGCTGCAGCTCCGATGCGACCCCTCACCTGGGAACCTCCATATGCTGCAGGTGCGGCCCTAAAAAGGAGAGAAAAAAATTTGGACTCTTGCTTGTTACTTGCGTGAAGACATTTCCTGTGCTCTTTTCACGTATTGGCAGCAGTGAGATGGGAAACGGCCCCTCTTTTCTCTCTCTTTTCTGTTTAGTGCCTCTTTGTAAGAAATTCTTTATCACTGATGGTTATAACAGCTCTTATGTCCCGAGACCCTTCTATGTCCTGGGACGTGGGCCCAGCTCTTTATGTACATTGTCCCCAGTGTCCCGGAGAAGGAAACTGAGGCCCTGAGGAGTTAAGCCGCAGGCAGAGGTGAGGGGGAGACCCAGTTGTGTCTAGTGCCAGAGCCTACTGTCCTAACACTAGGCTCTCCTGCCCTCGGCCGCCTTGTGGTCCTTTACCGGGATAAGGGGGCACCTGTAGGGCTAATCCAAACAATAGGGAACAAACCAAAAATTTCTCTTTGCTTCTGAAATCCATTATTTATGGGATTTTCTTGTCTTCCTCTTCTTCTTTTTTTTTTGGGGGGGGGGGCTCACCTGTGACATATGGAAGTTCCAGGGCCAGGAGTTGAATCAGAGCTACAGCTGCCATCCTACACCACAGCCACAGCAACACAGGATCCCAGCTGCATCTGCGACCTACACCACGGCTCACAGCAACACCGGATCCTTAACCCACTGAGCGAGGCCAGGGATCGAACCCACATCTTCATAGATACTAGTTGGGTCCTTAACCCACTGGATCACAATGGGAACTCCTCTTGTCTTCTTTAGCCTAACATTGAAATTGATTTGCATTTTGCGAGTGTATAGTAGTTCAGGTATAGAGCAATAAGACAGCAGCTTAGCGGCTGGGAATCAAGGGGAAAAAACAGACTGAGGTTAAAAATTAGCCTGCTGGTACCAAAAAACAGCAGTGTAGAAGTGGACAACCCAGGGTTGGCTGGCTGTGTGCCCAAGTTTTATGGTACATTGTAAAATGATGACTTTCAGCCTGTAATGCAGTTTCATTAACTTCAGAGAATTCTAGTTTGGAATTCACCACGAGTGGACAGCAGCTGAGTTGAAGCTTTTCTGTGTTTTCTTAGCCAAACATTGTCTTTCAAGATCATACACATGATGGGGTCCCATCATGGCACAGCAGAAACGAGTCTGACCAGGAACCATGAGGTTGCAGGTTCTATCCCTGGCCTCGCTCAGTGGGTTAAGGATCTGGCGTTGCTGTGAGCTATGGTGTGGGTCACAGACTTGGCTCGAATCTGATGTTGCTGTGGCTGTGGTGTAGGCTGGTGGCTGTTGCCCCGATTCGACCCCTAGCCTGGGAACCTCCATTTGCTGCAGGTGCAGCCCCTAAAAAAAAAAAAAAAAAAAAAAGATCATACACATGAATAAGAGAAACATGGATCTGAGCTGTTCAAGGTAAATTGGTTTTGGTGAGTTTTTGGTTCTTTAGATGCATTTCTTTCTAGATGTCAATAAATATGAAGGACCCGTCTTATTCCCAGTTTATTAAAGTGGCCCCATAGAGACCGTTGTTAGGGAATAATATCACTCCCTCTATTAGGCAGGCTTCTGTTAGCTGAGGTTGTCATTCTTTTCTAGAAAATCCTGGGATTAAGATGGATTCAGATGGTGAATAGTCTTCCCTCGGATTTAATGAAGTTTGGCCTGTCTTTGCAAATGTCCGTTTCTGCACCCACAATACTTCTCTTACGGTCAATATCCTAATACTGCTGCTGTTAACTCTGTGTGTCGAGCAGTAAGGAACTCGCTGGGCGTGAAGGAAGACCAGCTAATTACAGCAGAAGGCGGGTGGTTTTTCCACTCAAGACTCTCTTTCTTCTCATGGCCATTTCTGGAAAAGACAAGCTGTCCTAGATTCATGTAATTTTAGGGCAAGAAGGGAGCTTAGATGTGGCAGATTCCCTCATTTTCGAACATCCCTCAGAAACATCCATTTCCTTGAAAACACAGCCCAAGAAAATGCAAAGAGAATCAGATGCTGCGTGGGTCTGGCTTCCCGGACCCACGAGGTGTTTGTTTTTAACGGTGCATCTGTGGTCCTGCTGCCGGGCTCAGACCTCTCTCCCCCTCACCCCCTTCCCACTGACCTACCTGCAGAAAAAATGCAAGGCTGCGTCTCTAGCTCCAAGAAGACAAGGATTTGTGATCCTGCTCAGCCAGCACATATACCTTTTGTTTTTTTGGACATTTTTTTTAGGCCGTTTGAGATAGGTAGATAGATAGGGGAAATCACATACATATTCAGGACATGTAAAAAATTCCAAACTGCTAAGATTATGAGTTTAACGGATATGGACTATTATTTAGCCCAGTTCACTGGTAACAGACTGAGTTTTGAATGTCACCCTTCATTCATTCAAGAAGCATGTGCTGATTAATGGTCAGATGCCATCCATTAAATGGCCATCCAGCAATAAATAAATAAATCACACACTGGAGTTCCTGCTGTGGTGCAAGGGGGTCAGTCATGTCTCTGGAGTGCTGGGACCCAGGTTCGATCCCTGGCCTGGCACAGTGGGTTAAGGATCTGGCATTTGCTGCCGTTGCTGCAGCTGTGATACAGGTCGCAACTGTGGATCTGGTCCCTGGTCTGGAAATTCCATATGTCAAGGCCAAAAAAAAAAAAAAAAAAAAATCCAATCAATCAATCCATCAATCAACCAGTGACAGACTTTGTTCTCCAGGAGCTCACAGCCCAGAAGGTGAGGTAGATTGACTTACTTCTAAGAGGGTGGGCAGCTGACTGTTTTCTAGTGATGGTGATGGGTTGTATTGACTCACAACTCACCCAGAGTTTGCTTTTGAACCAGGGCACTCATTTCCCTGGCAGGTCGAGTTGGGAGTTCAAGGCAGGTTTGGAATGTAGGGAGGATCAGTGATCAGGGCGCCATGGGCACCATGTTCTGGTCAAGCCGGCTGTTTGGACTCAGTGGTGATATGACTCAGGATGATTCAGGATGCAGCAAAGGCTGCATGGTGCGTTTCCTTGCAATGGTTTATACCTGGATGAAGCAGTTGTCCCCAAACCCTTGACAGTTGACCCTACACCGAAGGTGCTGCATATTATTCTACCTATTATTCTAGACCTGCTTTAGGGAAGAAGCCCCAGTAGACAGAGTGCAGTATAAAGCCAATGATTCATGTGCCACATGATTAAGTCAATGCAATTCCTGCTCCACAGATTCTCTGCTCAGCCCAAAAGTTTTCTGTTCAGGAAAGCAAAACTCGGAGCCTCATAACTTTCTACCTCCAAGGCTTTGCTCCCTTTACAGATTCAGATATTTTTGAGGTGTGCCTACCCATTCTCAATTTAGAAGAATAAATCAAAGCAAGCTTAAGTTCCGATTTCCTTACTGTTTTGTTTTGATTTTTCCAATTCAGTAAATGTTCCATTTTAATAACCAGACCATGCTTTTTATTTCATGTTATTTCTCCCCAAAGAAGAAGCAGAGAACTGCAAGATCCTTTTTTAGCTTTGGTGCAGATAGCTGCTTCTCAGAACATTTGTCTTTTACATAACTATTTGTCCTTTACATGAGTAATAACCAGGAGAAAAGAAATGAGAGACATGGGTTATCTTTATTTCCATACAGAATTATTTATAAAAGGATATACATGAAAGATCTCTGAAACAGCAAAGTGTTTTATTTGTGTATCATAAGATTACGGTAATTAAAGTAGTGTTAACAGCATAGATAGTAAAACAAAGATGAAGAGAACAGAGAAGACAGCCATGAAGCTGGTCCTAGAAAACACAAGGGTATGTGGCTTAGTGGTTTAAGGAGCAGGTGTTGTCAGTGCAGTGGCTCAAGTCACTGCTCTGGATTGGTTCAATCCCTGGCCCAGGAACCTCTGCATGCTACAGATTCAGTGAAGAAAGAAAAGAAAGAAAGAAAGAAAGATAGAAAGAAAGAAGAATGAGTACGTGAAAAAGGAGCTTTACAACTCATTGCTAAAGGGATTTATTTATTGACTGAATTATTTATTGCATGATGGTAGAAAAACAAACTATCGAAGAGAAGTCTCAATGTATATACTTTCACCATTGGCGGTAAGAGGTGTCAAAAGGAGTTCCACATAGATTAAGAGTGAAATGTAAAATTAAAACCATAAAAAAAGCCAAAAGACCAGTGAACTCATTTACAAAACAGAAATGACTCACAGACATAGAAAACAAACTTACGGTTAGCAAAGGGAAAAGTGGAGGGGGGGATACATTAGAAGTTTGGGATGACTAGATACACAAAATATATATAAAAGAGGTAAACAACAAGGCCCTACTGTATAGCACCTTATAATAACTATACTCAGTACCTTATAATAACCCGTGATGGAAAAGAATCTGAAAAAGAATACACACACACACACACACACCTGAATCACTTTGCTGGACACCTGAAACTAACATGATATTATAAATCAGCTGTACTTCAATAACAAAAGAACTAATGCCTTGTATTAAATGTTAAATACAGTCAGATTCCTAACTGATACTGGAGAAAGGGCAAGGGGATACAGGGAGGTGATAAAGTCATTCCAATTTTTAAAAAATCCAAAAGAAAACATAAGTGACCTCAAGGGAGAATAGGACCTTATAATTAAAAAAGCAGTGCACAGGAGTTCCCTCGAGGCTCAGCAGGTGAACAATCCGGCGTTGTCATTGCTGTGGCTCTGGCTGCTGCTGCGGCTCCGGTTTGATCCCTGTCCCAGGAACTTCCCCATGCTGCAGGTGCAGCCAAAAAAAAAAACGCCCCAAAATTCAAAAACAGTGAAAAAAATTTAAAAAGGAAAGATCAGTAGATCGAATTATATAAAATAAGAATATTTTTGTCAACATAAAAGTAAAATTAAAACACATGGTATAACCAATGACAATCAGATATCTTAAGAGCTTGCAAAAATACAAGTTGATAAATGCTTTGCACCAAGAGAAAATGAGCAAAAATACAGAACATTCATATAAGTAAACATTAATGAAAAATGCATTAAAAATTCAAACTCATGATTAACAAAAATAATTACTTAGGTGCCATTCTGTGATTCCATTTTTCATTTATCAAATTAAAGAACAACACTTAGCCCTAGGGTATATCTGTAGGAAAGCAAGCCCTTTCACGTACTCCTGATGAATGTGTAAATTGATAAAATCTTTTTTAAAAACAATTTGTCAGGAGTTCCCCTTGTGGAGCAGTGGAAATGAATCTGACTAGTATCCATGAGGATGTGGGTTCGATCCCTGGCCTCGCTCAGTGAGTCGGGGATCAGGCGTTGCCGTGAGCTGTGGTGTAGGTTGCTGATGAGGCCCGGATCCGGCCTGTGGCTGTGGTGTAGGCCGGCAACTGCAGCTTGATTGGACCCCTAGCCTGGGAACCTCCATATGTCGCACCTGTGGCCCTAAAACAAAATAAATAAATAAAAACAATTTGTCAGTATATTTTCAGATTTCTGAAAATATTTATACCCTTTGCTCTAGTAATTTCATATCAGGAAGTAATCAGAGAACCACAGACAAATATTTATATACCGGTCTGTTCATTGAGGCATTATTTACACTAATGAAAGCCAAGAGTCAACTTAAAGACTTAGAGAACAGCCATTAATAACTTTTGGTTATTATGCAAAAATCACCAAGAAAAAGAAATATTATGCAGCTGGTAAACATCTTGTCTTCAAAGAATGTTCAGGGACACGGGGAAGGTCTCATAAGGTGGTGTTTAGTGAAAAAATAGACACATTCGTCGCTTTTCTGAAAAAAAATTATGTTTACAAATAAAATAGGAAGAAAACTTGCCAAAATGTTAACACTGAATTATCTGCTGGTCGATCAAATTACAGTTTTTTGCTTTGGTTTTGCCCTCGCCCAGATTTTCTACTAAACCTGTATTGTATAACGCAGAGCATAACAAAGAATCAAGTGGGAATAAGTTGCAATGTTTATTTTCAATAAACCAAAAAGCACTGCCTGCAGGCACTTTTATTTATTGTACCCCTGAGTCACACAATGCAAGACTTTGATCTAGAATCAGGTCCCTTCCTGACAGGTTCCCTGCCTTCTTTTCTTTTTATTTCTCTTTGCTCCCTGCCCCACCCTCTGGCTCCAGAACCCAGACGTCCTGGCCCCCAAAACCTCCCCGCCCCCGAAATTTCCTTAGCGCTCACTCCTGTACATCCTGGGTCCCTGGGGTTGACCTCGACTCCGGGGACAGCATCCCCAGCCAGCCTCTGAGCTCCAGTATGCCTTTATTGTATTTCCCTGTGACCCGACCGTCTTGTGGGTGTTGTGTCTGCAGTTTGATTAAACCCCACAGAGCAGACCCTGTGTGAGTCTAGTACAAACCTCGGTACCCGGGAGGTCGTGTTAGTGCATAGAAGGCACTCAATCAGTTGTACAGCTCATCTCCGTCCTGATTGTGGTAACACAGTCCCCACCCATTTGGAAAACACTTATGGGGGGCATGTCTCCCCTTCATGCCACCCCTGGGTGAGGTCCCTTAGAGACCCGTGAGGGATCCATGAGCCAAGTAAACACCCTGAATGGAAGGGAAATGAGGCTGTAGACTGAGCCGCATTTACTCCCTCTGCCCCCTCTTTCTGCAGCACTTCATGAGGCCACCATGCTGGTAAAGAACCACATCCTTGTTTTCCTTTTTAAAAAAATGTTTTGGAGTTCCCGTCATGGTGCAGCAGAAATGAATCTGACTAGGAACCATGAGGTCACGGGTTCAATTCCTGGCCTCGCTCAGTGGGTTAAGGATCCGGTGTTGCCGTGAGCTGTGGTGTAGGTCGCAGATGTGGCTCGGATCCCGCCTTGCTGTGGCTGTGGTGTAGGCTGGCAGCTGTAGCTCCGTTTTGACCCCTAGCCTGGGAATATCCATATGCCGTGGTGCAGCCCTTAAAAAAAAAAAAAGTGTTTTATTATAGTTTATTTCCATTGTTCTGTCAATTTCTGCTGTACAGCACAGTGACCCAGTCATACATCCAGACAGACTCTCATATTATCTTCCATCATGTTCCATCACAAGGGATTGGACATTCCCTGTGTTACACAGCAAGGCCTCATTGTCTACTCCTATTAAATGTAACAGTTCGCATCTATTAACCCCAAACTCCCAGTCCATCCCACTCCCTCCTCCTCCCCCTTCCCTTTGGCAGTCAGAAGTCTGCTGTCCATGTCTGTGAGTCTGTTTTCGTTCTGGAGATATTGTGCCATATTTTATTTTTATTTTATTTTATTGCTTTTTAGGGCTGCACCTGCAGCATATGGAAGTTCCCAGGCTAGGGATTGAATCAGTTACAGCTGCTGGCCTACACCACAGCCACAGCAACGCAAAATCCAAGCCACGTCTGCAACCTACACCACAGCTCACGGCAATGCCGGATCCTTAACCCACTGAGCAAGGATGCTAGTTAGGTTTATTAACTGCTGAGCCAAGACGGGAACTCTCGCCTGTGCTATATTTTAGATTCCACATATAAGTGGTATCTGTCTTTCTATATATGGTATAGTCTTTCTCTTTCTGAATTACTTCACTTTGCATGAGACTCTCTAGTTCCATCCATGTTGCTGCAGGTCCGCAGAAGGAAAGAAATCATAAAGATCAGAGAGGAAATCAATAAAATAGAGATTCAAAGAACAATAGAAAAAAAATCAATAAAACCAAGATCAGGTTCTTTGAAAGGGTCAATGAAATTGACAAACCTCTGGCCAGACTCACCAAGAAGAGAGAGGAAACCCAAATAAACAAAATAAAAAATCAGAAAGGAGAAATCTCAATGGATACCGCAAAAATACAAAAAACCATAAGAGAACACAACAGACAATTATATGTCAACAAATTTGACAACCTTGAAGAAATGGACAACTTTCTAGAGACCTACAGCCCACCAAAACTGAGCAAGAAGAAATAGATCATTTGAACAGATCCGTCACTGTAAAGGAAACTGAATATGTAATAAAAACACTCCCTACAGGAGTTCCTGTCATGGTGCAGCAAAAACGAATCCGACTAGGAATCATGAGGTTTCAGGTTCAATCCCTAGCATTGCTCAGTGGGTTAAGAATCCGGTGTTGCTGTGAGCTGTGCCGTAGGTTGCAGACGTGGCTCAGATCTGGCGTTGCTGTGGCTGTGATGTAGGCTGGCAGCTACAGCTCCAATGAGACACCTAGCCTGGGAACCTCTATATGCCGCGGGTGCAGCCCTAAAAAGACAAAACAAACAAACAAACAAAAAGCATTCCCTACAAACAAAAGTCCAGGACCATATGACTTCACAGGCAAATTCTACCAAACATACAAAGAAGAACTTATACCCATCCTTCTTAAGCTTTTCCAAAAGTTTGAGGAATCACTTTCTATACATATTCTAGGCAAATGTTTGGGCTTCCTTCTCCTTTAACCCCACAAAGGGGCAGAACATATAAAGCATATGGATTTTTTCAATTTTTTTTTATTGCATAAGAACTTCTTTTTACTACCTTTATTTATTTATTTACTTATCTATTTATTTAGGGCCACGCCCACAGCATACAGAGTTTCCCAGGCTAGGGGTCAAATCAGAGCTACAGCTGCTAGCCTACACCACAGCAACAGCAATGCAGGATCCAAGCCACATCTGCAACCTACACCATAGCTCAGAGCAATGCCGGATCCTTAACCCACTGAGCAAGGCCAGGGATCGAACTTGAAACCTCATGGTTGCTAATCAGATTCATTTTTGCTGAGCCACCAAGGGAACACCTCCCTACCTTTTAAAAGAAATGACATCTTCCTTCACTTTAGCGACAGGAGTTTTAGAGGGGGTGGGGCGAGCCATAGAGGGCCAAGGCCAGCTGTGTTTATGCTGGATCAGTCCTGGAAAGAAGTAGGGTGGCAGGAGCTGACGGCAGGATCACGCAGGAGAGAGATCACGGCCTCTGAGGCCTACAGGGCTGATGGGCAGCTCACGCAGACACTGGACTGGGGGTGAAACGGGGGCTGGGGCGGGGACCCAAGGTGGATATGCCTCGGAGGCTCAAGACCTTTAAGCTTCCTGACCCGTCACCTGCTCAAGCCCTTGGAGGGGACCTAGCAATTTTATAGTTGAAATTTTGATTTCTTTTTTCCTGGTCCTGGTAGAGCGCCGGTAACCGAAAAGCCCCGCCTGAATAAGGAGCACTGTTCAGCTCCAGGTGTTGACAGCTGATTAGAAGTGTTGCTAAGGCTCCTGATTTTTCAAGAACAGCAAGGAATCCAGATTTTTTTTTGTACGAAATCACTTCCATTTTAGGATGTTGGCCACTGAAAACAAACAAACAAACAAACAAAAACTAAACTCTCTCTGGCCAAAACAAGTCATACCCAGAGGCTTGATTGAGCCCATGCACCACCAGCCTGTGATTTCTGGTTATTCAAGTCCAAAAGAATTAGAGCATTGCCAAATGCCAGGAATGGCTTTGTGGCTGATCTACCTGCTGTCCTCGCCCTCTGCCCATTAAGAACAGGTCAGACCGGGTGTAAACTCTCGAGCTTTGCTCTTTTCCATGGCCGCAGCCAACAGCCAGACATTGCCTAAGTGTCTGCCACTGGTCACAGGGCAGGGAGCTGACCGTGGGTGTGGATGGATGAATGGGTATAAATTCATCCTTACGACTGACAGAGCCAGCTGCAGCCCGTGGCCCACAGCAATGTGGCAGCAGAGTCACCTCGTGAACATCCGAAGATGCCAAGAGTGACTATTATTCTTTCAGGGCACTAATTGGTCTTGGAGGTGGGTCAGTACCCATTCCCTGTTCCTCTGTAGGGCGGCAGCCAGTGATTCAGGAGAGATTTATGTAACTGCTTAAGTGGAAAGCCAGTCACTTCTTTGTGTCCCCAGTCCTCTGGAGACTGCAATCCAGCTTTCTGCAACTGCAGACTTTCCACAATGGGAAGCTATAGAGCCCCCCCCCCAAATGAAGGACATTTCTCCTGGGTACCATCTCACGTGCAGCACACAGATGCTCTTCTAAAGCCTCCGGTGTAACAAGGGGACATCAGATGGGGCTGCGGGGCTGGCGCCGAAGGCAGAACCTGGAAGTCAGGGCTTTAGGACAGAGAGAGAGAGAGGCAAGGCTGGTGGGAACAGGGACAGCCCTGCAGGTGTCCCTCTGCTGTCAGCTCCAATGGGTGACGATAAAGCTGCTTCCAGTGGTTGCAGTTTGATTGCTCATTAGCTTGCTGTGGGATCTGTTTGTCACCGAGTGGCTTTGGGGGCTGCAGCTTGGCGTTCAATTAATTTGCTGTGGTGATGAAGCTTGTCAAGCATGGGCCAGAGCCAGAGGGTCTGTGGTAGAAACTGCACGTCTGATTCTAACAGAAGCAAGAAACAGAAAGTGGGGGGAAGGCAGGATGTGGAGGGAAAATGCTAGAACCTTCGCTTCTGCTGGGGACCTCAGGGACCCTTCCTCTTGTTCACTGGCTTCTTGCAGAAACCATCTATTGGAATTGCCTGGCAACGCACCTCCCCACTACCTAGAGACTGTGACAAAACACACCTGTCCCTACTCACCCCTGCACACACACACACACACACACACACACACACACACACACCTGCCCCCCGCCCCCATATGGTTTGCTCTACTCTAAGCTCTTTGTCCTGCAGCTGAGGCCTCAGCCTGGGGCAAGGATGGGGGCGGGGTGAGGGATTTACCTGCAGGGCACAGGTGAGAGGGGGCAGGACTGAGCCTGGACCACTTCATCCAGAAGCTTATCTCCTGACATGCGGCCTAGTGCCCTTTCAACGAGGTCCTCTCTGAGCAGCACGGTAGGATGTCCAGAGTTCGGTACGGACAGGATCTGGAGACCCCAGGAAAGCTATTTTGGTGTAGCGTGTGTGCTGCCAAAGTGCTGCGACTATTTCAGAGTCACAGCCTTTTCCATGTCCGTTGGTGCCAAGCACAAGGTTGTACTTTTTTTTTTTTCTCTGTTTTCTGGCCGAGCCTGTGGTATGCAGGGGTGCCCGGCTCAGGGATTGAACCCAAGCCACAGTAGTGAGGACGCTGTATCCTTAACTGCTAGGCCACCAGGGAACTCCTTAAAAGGATTCAATACACTACAATGTCATATCAGCCCATTTCACTCTAAACTCGTTAAAAATCTCTACTTTTTGGAAACCGCAGCAGATCACGTGGGATAGAAGAGGAAAGAAATGAGACTCTTCCAAAGTGCTCACCTAGGGGCCAGTGAAGAATTCTTATGATTACCGTCAGCCTAACTATTTCAATATTCTATATATATTTTCTATCTACATTTAAAAAATGAAGCTCCTTTGATTAAAAAAAAGGAAAGAAAAAAAATGAGACGAAGAGGTTGTCACGATTTTAGGGAGCTGGACCGTCTGTCTGTCTGAAACCTTCCTGGGAGCCCAGGCGGGGGCTCACCCCGGGTACGAGGTCCTTCTCTCACCAATTAATGGATGACTTCTTCTTGTAGTCTAGGTCCTGTTCAGAGGCTGGGAATATACGATGGAAGAGACCCCCCCGTGTTTGGAGCACCCAGAGAGGAGAGTGTTAAAACGAAATCACCCCTCCCTGATCATCGGCACCCCACGAGCTCTTGAGTCCTGTGTGGTCGTGGCTCCTGTGGGCACACTGGACCGCATAGGCCACTGGCCATTGACGGAGGGAGGAAATGATTCTTCTGGTCTCATCTTATTCCCACCGGGCCTTGGCTGATTCTTTTGCTCTGTTGTGACGTATAAAGGCACGCTATGGGGCCTGCTGGTGTAAAGAGTGTGTTTCACTCTGATTACTGCTAACTCGCTGTAGCATTTTCAGAAATGTTCTAGCAACCAGTGGTGTTTCTGTGTATGCAAAAAGAGGGCCACTTTCAAGCTGATGATTGATGGAAGTTGGCCCTCCACCCAGGGAGAGGGGGTGGGCGGGGGAGGTCGGTGGAAGCCCAGCTCCAGCCTCCACGCGGTGGGGAGGCAGCCAAGCTCCCATAGACGGTCTAGGTTCAAGATTTCTCTGTTTTTGGTTGTTTACAGTATCTCTATGTTGTAGCTAGGTGTGCTTTTTTTTAAAAAAAGTTCATGTTACGTAGAATTTTTGGGCTTTCGACACTACAAGTTGATGTTTGCCATCCGTTCTGGAAAATTCTTGGCTGGCATCTCTTCAATACTGCTTTTTGTTCCAATATCTTTTCCTCTTTGAATGCCAATTAAATATATGTTGGGCCTTTTGAACATATCTTTGTACACACACACACACACACACACACATCTTTCTTTCAAGCTGAATTCTGGATAGTTTTTTCCTGCCCTATCTTCCAATTCACTAATTCTCACTTCAGCTGGGGTAACCTGCTGTTAACCCAGCCACTGGGTTTTCTTAGCTTCAGTGATGGTATTTCTCAGCTTGAGAATTTCAGTTTGGCTCTTTTAAAAATCGTTTACGTCATTCCATAGTTTCCAGTTCCCTGTCACAGTTCCCACACGTGACATTTATGTTTCCGAGTATAGTCAGTTGTTTACTAGTATGTACGTAAGACCTCCCATTCCAGAAGTCTTCGTGGGCTCTTCCCACTCTTGACTGTTTCTGCTCTTTTTGCCCCTCAACTGCCTGTTTTCTTGGGTGTTTCACTTCTTAGCTGGAATTAGATATTGATAAATATATATGTGTATATATAATATGTACTGTATGTGTACATACATGTGTAAACAATACACACACATACATAACACACATGTATATACACACACACAGTGTATGTATACACACATATACACATGTATACACACATGCAAATACATATATGTGTATGTATATATACCTGTATATATGTGTATATATACTATATACAATACCCACATACATGCACGCATGTAGTGTGTGTATACAGACAATATAACACACATGTACGCATGTGTACATACATGTACACACAATACCCCCACATGCATGTGTAGACACACATACATACACACATGTAGTATATGTACACAGACACACATACATATATGCATAAATGGCAAGTATACATGTAAATGGCATTGCATACATCAGGCCACAGAGGGCACTTCCTGTCTGAAGCCACTTTAATCCAAGTGCAAAGCCTACGGTTCCCTGGGCTCAGTGAGGCCGTGAGCTCACCGAGGGGACCCTGTCTCCATTTGGGGACCCAGCTTAACATGGCGAGTGTCTTATCTGAATCCCCATCTTTGGCAGGCCCTGGGCTTTGGCCTTGTGAGGCCAAACCAGAGCTTATTTTTAAAACTGTTTTTTTTTTTCCCCCAGATTGACAAACACTTTAGGATAAAAGCTTTGTGGGCTCGGCTAACCTTTCCGGGCTTTGTCCTTCCCCACCCAGATTTTGGCAGTTGTTTCTTCACTGCCTTATTATTGCTTTGAGGCTTTTAAGAAAATTAAACAAATATTTCATCCAGCTTTTAAAGTTGTCTTTGGTGGGAGGGCTGATCTGAATTGCTTCATCTGCCATCGTCAGAAGTGGAAATATCAGATGACTTGTGTTTCAATCCAGGGTCTGGAGCTCCCTGGTGGCCTAGCGGTTAAGGGTCTGGCAATGTCACTGCTGTGGTGTGGGTTCGATCCCCGGCCTGGGAACTTACATGTGCCATGGGTGCAGCCGGAAAGAAAGAAAAAGAAGGAAAGAAAGAAAAAGAGAGAAAGAAAGAAAAAGAGAGAAAGAAAGAAAAGAGAGAAAGAGAGAAAGAAAGAAAGAAAGAAAGAAAGAAAGAAAGAAAGAAAGAAAGAAAGAAAGAAAGAAAGAGAAACCCCAAGTCTGTCAATTATTAGCTAGCTGAAGTTGGCCAACGATGCTCCCTTATCTCTCAGATGTGTTCATTAAAGCCTCGCTCCTTGACAATGTGTCGTAAAATTTAGATGTGAAAATTTTTGGTAACTTGATACAGTGACATTTTTGTTTCTTATCTGAGTCCCACACTAGACTGTCAGCACCATGAGATGGCAAAGTAATTTCTTTCACTGTCTCCCCAGTGATGCCAGGGCAGAACAGACACTCAATAAACACTGGCCAGGAGAAAGGGCTACTCTATGTATTTTAAAATAAAAACATACTGGAAAAGTCTCCTCTCGAGGGTCAAGCTCAAATCTTCCTAACAACTTCTACAATTTAGAAGTGCTCCTATTTCTCTTTATTATTTTATAAACCCAGAGGTTAGGTCGATACAATTGTTATTTTGTTTTTGTTTTTCGATTGATATTATTTTGACTAGAATCTTCGCCTTAAGTGGAAGTATTATATTCCTTTGCTTTGTGAAAACATGGTCCCAACCTGTTGGACCCCCTGGGCTGTTTCCAGGTTGGGGCTGTTGTAGGTAATGCTGCCTTCTTTATTTGCTGATGACAGGGAGAAGGATGAAAGGTGTCTATTGTCAGGTCTCGTTCAGACTCACTTCAGAAGCATGTCTTTCAGCACTTAAGGTCTGGCATCGTCTTCTAGAACATAAACGCAATCAACAAAAATTGGTCCTTGAGCCTCACAGAGAACAGCTCAGGCTGCTTCCAAAGCAGATCAAGGAAATAGCTCGTGTAACAGAGAATTCAGGGTGTTGAATCCTAATGATGAACCTTTGCATTTCCTCAGACAAAAGCATTCTAATAAATGCTCCGCCCATCTCTGTTGCCATGGATACCCTTCCTTTCTTTTTTCTTCCTTCCTTCCTCCATTCTGTCCTTCCATCCTTTTTTCTTTCCTCCCTCCCTCCCTCCCTTGCTTGCTTGCTTGCTTCCTTCCTTCCCCTCTTTCTCTCTTTCTTTCTTTCAACAAAACAAGGAGTGACTTAAAAATGGTTATGTGGGAGTTCCCATTGTGGCTCAGCAGTAATGAACCCAACTAGTATCTGTGAGGATGCGGGTTGGATCCCTGGCCTCCCTCAGTGGGTTAAGGATCTGGTGTGGCCGTGAGCTGTGGTGTAGGTCACAGATGCGGCTCGGATCTGGGGTCGCTAGGTCTGTGGTGCAGGCTGGCGGCTGCAGCTCCAATTCGACCCCTGGCCTGGGAATTTCCGCATGCTGCGGGGTCAGCCCTGAAAAGACCTTCAATCAATAACCAGTCAACCAAGATGGTTATGTGGTTTAGCTTAATCCGTAGCAGCTAAGTGCTGGACTCCCTCAATCCATGTTCTCCTGCAGTTTCTTAGAGAAAAAAGTGAAATAAATTTGTAATCAGAACAGCTCAGTTACCCAAGGATACTTTTATTTAATGGTCAAGTGATTGAGTGAAAAAGTCATAACGGGGAGTTCCCTGGTGGCTCAGTGTGTTAAGGATCCAGTGTTGTTACTACTGTGGCGCTGGTTTGATCCCTGGCTCGGGAACTTCCGAATGCCACAGGCGTGGCCAAAAAAAAGTCATGACAATAAGAACCACCATCCATTGACCATCTTTGTGGTAGATGCTTTACAGTTAGAATTTAATTGTCTTAAACCAATCCAGCCAAGCAGGTGCTGCTGTTATTTCCATTTCCTGAGAGTTTAGGCGACGCGCCCAAGGCCACACAGCTAGAGCAGCTAAGGGAAACCGCTGGTTCCAGAGCCCACTGCCCGCTTTGCACCACCCTCACCTGAGCATCCTCAGGCCCACGGGGTTTGGGTGGTCACTAAATTCCGTAAGTGTTTCTTTAGGACCTGGCAGTGTTTGCCCCCAGGGCTGTGGGTAAGGTGCCTTAAAACGTAACAAAGGAACACGAGACATGGCATCTGCCTTTGGGGACTCAATGAAGGAGTTAGATGTCTTTGCATCTAGAAAAACGAGCACCTCCAGCGGCCCGTGGGGTGCCACGATGTGCAATTACAACAGGAACACGATGGCCGAGGAAGGGGAGCCCCGGCCAGCTTGCCTCCTAAAAGTTGAAGAGAGCAGGATTTAAAAGCTCTGTTTTGGAGTTCTCACTGTGGCTCAGCAGGTTAAGAACCTGCCGTAGTGTCTGTGAGAATGTGGGTTTGATCCCTGGTCTCGTTCAGTGGGTTAAGATCTGGCGTTGCCTTGCGCTGGGATGTAGGTCACAGATGTGGCTCGGATCTGGCGTGGCTGTGGCTGTGGTGTCAACCGCAGCTATAGCTCTGATTAGACCCCTGGCCCGGGAACTTCCACAGGCTGCAGGTGCCGCCGTAAAAAGAAAAAGAAAATAAAAAATTTTAAAAAGCTGTTTTATCGATATAAAAGCTGAGCCATTGCCTCCCCTGTCCAGGGGAGCGTCACTTGGAATGAGCATCCAATGCCGAATTTGAAGTGTTTAGTTTTTCCTGAGTATCTCGAGCAGCTTATACATGGGGTTTGGGATGGGAAAGGAAAAGACGTGACCCTCTCCACCAGCACCCACATGCCCCCTTCTTCTCCCTCCCATTTGCCATTTGGCACTGGCGGGGAAGGTTGTGGGGCAGATGTGATGGCAGGTGGGGGAAGAGGGCTCCCACCGCCTCCCTCCTCCTGATTCCCTCCTGAACTGGACTGGAGACCACGCCCCCCCCCCCCGCCCCCTCCCCTCCCCCGACGACTCTGTGGATGCTCTGATTTCAGGTGAAAAGGCAGCAGGCAAAGGGGCCGGTGAAAACTTTGGGCTTTCTGTAGGCACAGCCACACAGAAGTTCAAGCGGCTTGTCCAACAATACATATCTAGCTAGAAATAGAAGTCGGATCCCTGGCCTGCCAGTCTGGGGCTGCTTCTAATTGACCCTTCCACAGGAGTCACAGCTTTTCCCTGTAGGGGGGGGTGAGAGGGGGTGGGGAACTCAGCGTCTTTTTATCACCCTCGGTAGCCGGGGTGAGGGGAGGAGAGAGTTTTTGTTCGTGAGCTCATTCCAATCCGAATGTGTCCAGACGCCCAAATATTTGATTTGAACCCGGTTGCTAAGAGACCTCCCACTGGAACCCAGCTGCCTGAGGGGCGGCGCGGTGGGGGGGGGGGGCATTGGCATTGCTTCAGATTTCTGCCAATTTATTTTGAAAACCTGGAACCTTGGCGTCCTCCAGGCAGCCACGGGGAGAGGCGGGATCTGAGTGAGCCCAGCAGCAGAGGGAACCCCCACTGCCCTCTGCCAGGGAGGCTTTAGGACAGAATTCTCTCACTGCAGTTGCTGACTTGGGGTGAAATCTGCTGGGGATGAGGAGGACCCTGGAGCTCCGGGCTTGGTCGTGCAGCAGACGTCGCAAAGCCACCGCAGGGATTCCAGGGCAAGGCTGGATTTCTGCCTCCCCACCGGGCGTGGTGGAGGCTGCCTTGCCGCACACCCAGTGTCTCGGATTTGCATTGCCCGCTGGCTCATACCCCCCAGGGAACATCTAGGGCGTGTGAGGGGTCCGTGCACGTGGGGGAGCTGGGGACACCCCACTTTCTCCAGATAAGGCAGACAGCTGAGCCCAACAGGCTCAGCATCCACATGGTTATCACTAAGTAAGGACCACCGCTTCCCCACCCTCTGCGTCTGAATAGAACCCCTGGGGCGGGACCCCTGACCCCAGCACTGGTCTCAGGACCAGAGAGTGATTGCGACAGGCCCTCAACTTTTTCCAGGGTATTTTGTTTTTGAATTTGGCCTCACTGTTCTTTATAAATGAGTGTGTGATTGTGAAAAACAGGTTTTGCTGCCGGGATTTTTACACGCGAGCTGTCGTGGAATGAGAAATGTCACCGTCATGGGTGGGGGCCCTTGGCTTTCATCCAAGGCCCTCTTTCCAAGTTATTTGCCCAGAGGCTGTATCACCTGGTGGGGTTTGCTTTCAGAGAGAACTGAACCAGGAGCTGCGTTCTTTTTGGCGTAGACGTGGGCCTTTGGGCAAACTCAGATGTCTCCATTTCCCCGTCTGTCAAAAAATACTGGATGAAGTATTTGTTGGCTTTGAGAAGAGCAGGTAGCAAATAGTCTGATGCTTGGGAAAAATCCACTGGAAATGGGAAGGAGCTGGACATTAAACGTGGAAACAAGAGAGCAGAGGGCCTATGTTGGATACCTGGTGATGGATTTCTAAGTCATTCTAGCTGTGTTCTAAGAGTTCCAGTCCAGTTTGCTTGGCTGAAGAGGAAGATGAGGAGGTGATAAATGCCCAGTTCCGTGAACAGAGGACTCTGAAAACCAGGAACGACTAGTCTGAATGTCACAGGGAAGAAAGGGAGCATCACGAATGCACCTCACAGCTGGGTCTAAGGTTTGGGAACGCATCATGCCATTTTTTAATGATTTTTATTTTTTCCATTATAGCTGATTTACAGTGTTCTGTCAATTTTCTACCACACAGCAAGGTGACCCGGTCACACATACATGTAGAGGTTCTTTTTTTCTCACATTATCAGGCTCCATCAAAGTCAGCAGACATAGTTCCCAGGGCTACACAGCAGGATCTCATTGCTTATCGATTCCAAAGGCAAGAGTAGGCCAGCATGTAATTTTCATTTTGCAGACCAAGGAAACAATACCCTCCAGCCGCGAAACTATACCTGAAGCCAGAGAGAAGGCCCTTCCCAAAAGCAAGTTTTTCTGTGGGAAAGGAAACTAAAAGAGACTGGACGTGTGTACACGTATCACTGAATCACTGCTGTAGAGCAGACATTATCACACTATTGTAAATCAAGTCGACTGCAATAAAACTTTAAAAAAATGAGGAGTTCCCATTGTGGAAACACTAACTTGACCGTTATCTGCGAGGACATGGGTTCGAGCGCTTGCCTCCCTTGCTGGGTTAAGGATCTGGCATTGTGGTGAGCTGGGGTGTAGGTCGCAGATGCAGCTCGGATCTGGCGTGGCTGTGGCTCTGGTGCAGGCCAGCAGCTGTAGCTCCGATTGGACCCCTAGCTTGGGAACGTCCATAGGCCGTGGCCCTAAAAAGCAACAAAATAAAAATAAAAACAAGTGCGTGCTGTCCTGTCTTTGTGCTGAAGAAATCTGCGAGAGCGCTCTCAACTTGCCCCCCCCCCCCGGATACCGTGTCATCCAAGGTACCAGGGAGTGATTCCCATGGAAGAAGCCATGTCATCACAAGGGCTGCATCATGTTGTCATCACAGAACCTCTCCGGCACCTGACCAGCCTCTTGTTTGGAATCTTCCGTGATGCAGAGCCTTGGCGGGGCGGGGGGGGGGGGGCGGATTTTCCACATGAGACAAATGTGGCAGATGGGAGACCAGGTCCTGCACGGAGTTCTTGAATATTCCACAGGCGATGCAGCCAAAACCCGTCTCTTAGTTTTTCCGTAATGATAGATGACAAAGCCTGGAGTGAAAATAAACCCACTTGCAGTGCTGTTTCTGGCTCGTTCGACAGGAAAAGCGTTGTTACCCTGGAGGGGCCAGCCGAGCCGTCTCAGCTTTGGGGGGCTGGGGCCTCTCCTGGGAGGGGGTGACTGGGGAGGCAGGGGTGCTCCAATGCTATTCAGGCCCAGGCGCCCCCCTATTCCAGCCCCCTTCTTAGTTCCTCTGTACATTTAATTAGCAGAAAGGCTCACCTTCTGGCTGGTAGTTTAAACATCTTTCCTCAGAATGTCAGTTTTAGGCCAGGGATTGCATGAGGTTGAGGGCCCACATTTTGTCACGGGCAGAGCTGACACCCCAATAATACCCCCACCGGGTTATGTCCATCTGGGCCAAACTCTGGAAAGAGCTGTTGGACCAGGAATGCCGAGCGTCTCGTCTGTGATGTTTCTGCCCCGTAAGTTCCAGGGGAACAGTTTCTCCTGTCTTTCCTCTGTGTGTTTGGAGAAACAGAGGGAGCAGAAAGGCCAACAGAGGCCCACTGTCACCTTGAAGGAGCATGTCCTTTGTAAGAAATTAAGTGACAAGTCATTTGCTTTTCTAAAAACATATTGGTCTCCCCATGTAGGTCTGTGGTTATGGATTTTTAAAGTTTTGGTTTTGAAGAGTTAATGTGCAGAGTGCAAAGACTCTCTTAAGGAATGAGTGTCTTGGGGTCTGGCTAACAGGGAGCTTTCCTTCAGCTAGAAGCCCCTGCGGCAAACAAGAATGCAAGACAGTCCGAAATTACTGACATCAAAGAGAAAATGTAACCATCTAGCAGAAGTCTTCTGGGTGGATGTGGGATTTTGCTTTCGTTTTTGTTTTAGGACCACACCCAGCAGCATATGGAAGTTCCCAGGCTAGGGGTCCAATCAGAGCTGCAGCCGCCAGCCTACACCACAGCCACAGCAACGTGGGATCTGAGCTGCTTCTGCAACCTACACCGCAGCTCACAGCAATGCTGGATGCTTAACTCACAGAGCGAGGCCAGCGATCAAACCTGATTTTTCATGGATACTACTGAGAATCCACTGAGCCACAATAGGAACGCCTCCAATTTTTTTTTTTAATTATAGCTGATTTACATTGTTCTGTCAATTTCTGCTGTACAGCAAAGTGACCCAGTCGTACATATATACACATTCTTTTTCTCACATTACCTTCCAAGATGTTCTATCACAAGTGATCAGAAAGAGTTCCCTGTACTGTACAGCAAAACCTCATTGCTTCTCCATTCTAAATGTAACAGTTCGTATCTACTAACCCCAAACTCCCCGTCCATCCCACTCCCTCCTCCTCCGTCCCTTTTGGCAACCACAAGTCTGTTCTCCATGTTTGTGAGTCTGTTTCTGCTTTGTAGACAGGTTCATCTGTGCCATATTTTAGATTCTACATATAAATATATCACATGGTATTTGTCTTTCTCTTTTCAACTTCTCTTAGTATGAGAATCTCTAGTTGCATCCACATTGCTGCAAATGGCATTATTTTTTATGGCTGAGTAGTATTCCATTGTGTATATATACCACATCTTCTTAATCCATTCATCTGTCTATGGACATTTAGGTTGTTTCCATGTCTTGGCTATTGCGAATAGTGCTGCCATGAACATAAGGGTTCATGTACCTTAAAACATTCATTTTAGGAGTTCCCATTGTGGCTCAGTGGGTTAGAAGGTGACTATATCCACGAGGACATGGATTTAATCCCTGGCCCCACTCAGTGGGTTAAGGGTCCGGCATCACCATGAGCTGCCGTGTAGGTCACATATGCAGCTTAGATCTGGTGGTGCTGTGGCTGTGGTGTAGGCCAGCAACTGTAGCTTCAATTCGACCCCTAGCCAGGGGACTTCCATATGTTGTGCCTACGGCCCTAAAAAAAGAAAAAAAGAAAGAAAAAGAAAAAAATGCATTTTATAATCCAGGCAAAAAGCAAAGTGACAGTGCTTAAAAAAACAAGATGAGTCCTTTTAATGTCTTCTGAGTACGTACTGCCTTTCTACTAAGAAGACCCAAGGGCTCTGCTGATGTTTTCTCGTCCCTACCTGTGTGGTACCCTCATTTGAGGAAAGGACTGGATAACAGCTGAAGTCAGGGACGGGGTTGGACACCAGAGGAGATGCAGTTCTTTCACCTCATGCAAACCTTGCTCTGGTTCATGCTCTGTAGTCAGTGCCACAAGTATATCAGAACACAAGCCGGATGCCTTTCACGCCGGTTGTGTTTTAAAACCCCCTCTAGTGCATCCACTCCGTTGTCTCCCTGTAGCCCTAAGGAAAAAGCCCGAACTTGCCAACAGCGCTCACCAGACCCAGACTGACAAACCTGGTTACTTGGTGGCTTGTTTCCTGCATCAGGTTGTTTGCAAAGTCACTTGTGTGTGGAGTCCCCAGCCACTCACCAACAGGACTCCAGGGCCACAGCTCTTGTGGACTGGAGTTAAGATTAGGTGGAGTTCCCTGGTGGTGCAGCAGGCTAAGGATCCAGTGTTGTCACTGCTGTGGTGTGGGTTTGATCCCTGACCCCAGAACTTCTGTGTGCCGCAGGCTTGGCCCCTCCCCACCCCCAAAAAAGATTCAGTGATGCTCTCGACTCTCTCTGAGACTCGGGCCTGCAGAGATGCCCCAAGAATAGATCATATTTTATTTTATTTTAGTCTTTCTTTTTAAGGCCTCACTTGCATCATATGGAGTTCCCAGGCTAGGGGTCCAATCGGAGCTGTAGCCGCCAGCTTATGCCAGGGCCACAGCAACTCAGGATCCGAGCGGCTTCTGCAACCTACACCACAGCTCATGGCAACGCCGGATCCTTAACCCACTGAGGGAGACCAGGGATCGAACCTGCATCCTCATGGATGCCAGTCAGGTTCATTAACTGCTGAGCCACGACGGAAATTCCTAGATTGTATTTTAGAGTCCTAGCTAATTAGCCCGTCCCTGGCACCTGTGCAGGACCTCAGCCCAGACTTCAAGGTTCCGTAAAGACTAGAAGCGTCGTGGCTCGGTGGTTAACGAATCTGACTGGCATCCGTGAGGACACAGCTTCGATCCCTGGCCTCACTCAGTGGGTTAAGCATCAGGTGTTGCTGTGGCTGTGGTATAGGCCAGCAGCTACAGCTCCAATTGGACCCCTAGCCTGGGAACCGCCACATACTGTGGGTTCAGCGCCCCCCCCCCCCAAAAAAAGAAATTGCAATATGTCACTAATATCAAAGGTAAGAATGTAGGGAACAATACTATAACCTCCTCTGGGGCTTTGGTTCAAATTCCTTCAAAGGTGTCCAGGGTTCTGCCATGGTTAAGGCTTTTCCACCAGGATGAGAAAAGCAGCCACAAGCCCACATACTTTCTGGGGGTGACAGAGCCATTCCTGAAAGGCAAGGGGGGGGGGTGGAGCTGTTTTCAACCCTGATTGTCACACTTGTTGAGGCACTTAAAGTTTCACCTTCAGAACAGATTCTTCAGTCTCTTCCAGCCTAATCTGTGTTGGCCTCTCTGCTCACTGCATGCTACCCACCACCGCCCAACCCCTGCCCCCAGCACCATTTCCTGAACACACAGCCTCGTGCGGTGCCTTTGGGTGGTGTGGCTTCTGTTGTCATTGGTGCTGTTTGCCAGATTCTTCCAGCCCTCCTCTTTCTGGGCCTGTGATGAGACTACATTTCCAAGCCCCCTTGTTGGGTGAGGCTGTGTCATTAGTTCCGGCCAAAACCTTTTGTATTGGCAGTGATGTGTGTCCCTGACAGGACAGAGTGATCACTCAAGCACGGGGGCAAACCTGGCTGGACTGCCCTCCACCACAGGGACCAGCAAAGTTCAAGATGGCGGATCCTTGGCCAGCAGGTCCCCAATCTGTTGAGGATAAATGTGAGGAACCAACCTCTTCCTATGAATGGCTAAGATTTGGGGGTTGTCACGAGGCCATTCCGATGGATGTCCCTTTTTTGTTGTTCATTCACACGTGCTTTTGCTTCTGCTTAAAATCTGCACGCACCCTCCCTTCTCTCCTTGGCTAATTCCTACTGATCCTTCCAGACTCTGTTCAAAAGGCTTCCTTTCTACGAAGCTTCTGGGAAGGTGGATCCTTTCTATCCTGCGCTTCCCCATCACTCTCTGTGCAAACCTCCATGACAGCCTCCATCGCATTTTATTCTTTTTTTTTTTTTGTCTTTTGTTGTTGTTATTGTTGTTGTGGTTGTTGTTGCTATTTCTTGGGCCGCTCCCGCGGCATATGGAGGTTCCCAGGCTAGGGGTCGAATCGGAGCTGTAGCCAGAATCGGAGCTGTAGCCACCGGCCTACGCCAGAGCCACAGCAACGCGGGATCCAAGCCGCATCTGCAACCTACACCACAGCTCACGGCAACGCCGGATCGTTAACCCACTGAGCAAGGGCAGGGACCGAACCCGCCACCTCCTGGTTCCTAGTCGGATTCGTTAACCACTGCGCCACGACGGGAACTCTGCATTTTATTCTTGCTGCCTGTTTCCATGTCTGTCTTCGTCTCTTGGACTTGCAACGTCTCGAGGGCAGGCACCGTGCTTTGACTGCTTTTCTGCCCAAAGTGCCTGTTTCAAAGTACGAGCTCAACAAATGTCTCAGAGAAATGAAGGCACTCAGAATGGTTGACGCACATTGTGCAGGTCAGCCCACTGGTGTCACAATTCACTGTCCCAATGCCCCCAGATACGCCAGAACTGGTGAATTTGCCAACTGTTGGAAAACATTTCCTGAGATTGATTTCTCTCCTTCTTCCACATTATTTGACTGTCATATTTCAAAAATGTTTGTGGATCAATTTCAAAAATGTTTGTGGTTCGAATGACTAAAAAAGGAAGAAAGAACATCTTACAATTAGGCTCCCATCTTTTGATAGTTACGCATCTTTACAGGAAAAGGTTTTTTAAAAGACTTAAAGTTTGGGAGAAAATCAACCTTTATGGGTCATTTTTGAGGCCATTGTGGTTGGTCGTGGCTTTGCTTATATCAAACATCATAGTTATTGACTCAATGCCCTCAAATTTTATAAATGCATTTATGTGCATCATCCAATGACCATTAAGTTTATAAATTGATGAGATTCTATTTCAATGTCTGTTGAAGATCCTGTGGGTAGAAAATCAGGGGAGGTACCATTTTTGTTTAGGCCTGGTTCCACATGTAAGAGGAAGCATATTTACTGTTTTTGGTGTCCTCAGTTTTGTAAATGCTCCTGCGTATATTGCCAAATGCACTTCATTGAGTTAAAGATAGACTCTTAATTCTAACATGCGCTGCTAAGACTGTTTCAATGTTAGTTGTAGAAGAAGGAAGACCCAGGTCTGGGAGGATGTTGAGAACAGTCCTACCCCTGTTTCAGGTCTAAGGTAAGAAGATAAAGGTTATGGCCATTGGGTGAAGATCCAAGGGTGTGTATTCCCTTAAAAATGAAAAAAGAATAGGAGTTCCTATCATGGTTCATTTGTTAGTGAAGCCAACTAGCATCCATGAGGTCTTGGGTTCGATCCCTAGCCTCGCTCAGTGGGTTAAGGATCTGGCGTTGCCATGAGCTGTGGTGTAGGTCGCAGACTCGGCTTAGATCCAGCAGCGCTGTGGCTGTGGCATAGGCTGTTGGCTACAGTTCTGATTTGACCCCGAGCCTTGGAACCCCCATATGCCTCATGTGTAGCCCTAAAAAGACAAGAAGACCAAAAAAGAAAAAAATGAAGGTAAAAACACAAAGATAGATATATTTGTGGATTTAGAAGTCATTTGATTATCCTATTTTTGTTTTGAACAACTATCAGTCTCCCCTTTCTCTTTTTAAAAAAGATGGTTTTTATTTTATTTTATTTATTATTATATTTTAAATTCATGACTTTTTATTTTTTTTAAGTTTTACTGAAGTACAATTGATTTACAAGGTTGTGATAATTTCTACCGCACATACACATGTACACACATCCGCTCTCTTTCGGATTGTTTTTCCCACATAGATGATCACAGAATATTGGGTACATTCTCTGTGCTATATAGCAGGTCCCCGTTGGCCAATTCTTCCATACACGTCAGTATACATATGCCAAAAAAATTTTTTTTTAATTTATTTTTGGCTATGCTCATGGCACGAGGAACTTCCTGGGCCAGGGATCGAAGTGGCAATGACAAAGCTGAATACTTAACCTCTAGGCCACTAGGGAACTCCAAAAAATATTACTTATTTATTTATTTCTTTTTATAGTCACAACTGTGGCATATGGAAGTTCCCAGGCTAGGGGGCAAATTGGAACTGCAGCTGCCAGCCTGAACCACTGCCATGGCAACCCCAGAGCTGAGCCCCATCTGGGACCGCCACCACAGCTTGTGGCCATGCTGGATCCTTCACCTGCTGAGCGAGGCCAGGGATCGAACCCACATCCTCATGAACACTATGTCAGGTTCTTAACCTGCTGAGCCACAATAGGAACTCCTAAAAAGATGATTTTTACCTGTCATGGGACAGCTGTCATGTTTGGTGGCTCAACATTCATTCCTCCTTTGTCGGTAACAGCCTCTCAGTGTTTGATGCCTTTTTTTTTTTTTTTTTGAGTAACACTTTGATGGAGGGGTTACAGTGCAACAGTTAAGGGCAGGGCTCTGGAGCCAGACTGCTTGGGTTTTACTCACTCATGTTGCGTGCCCTGGAGTGTGTCTTAACCTTTCCAAACCTTGGCCTTCTCCACTTTAACATAGGAATAGCCATGCTACCTAATCTCATAGAATTGATGGGAGGATTAATGAATAAATATGGTAAAGCACTTAGAAAAGGGCCTGATGTGTAATATGACCTCAGTTAATGGTCAGCTATTATGAAATTTGGACCTCACAATTAATTTCTTTAGGGACGTTATAAGCAGTGCCCAAGCCACTGCAGTGACAACACTAGATCCTCCACCCACTGTGCCATAAGAGAACGCCTTTTTTTTTGTCCTCGAATGAAAATGTTAAGGGCTTTAAGAAAATATAAACCTCAGTAATCTAGAATATCTGGCAGAGCTTTCTGAAGTGGGGCAGATTGTTAGGGAACAGATAGCTTTTGACCGATAGGTAATAGATAATTGACAATGGAGTGGAGGTGCAAGAAGAGCTTGGCAGCTGTCACCTGTGCCTCCAGAGAAACATGGCAGCTGGAGGAAATGGTCAGTTACTAGGGAACAGTAACAAATTCTTGTATTGTACAATTTTTAAAAGTGAATTTTGATATGGTTGAACACAAATGTTATCTTTTCTATAGCAATTTTTGTTCTCGTGTTGAATCTTCACTTCCGTTGTTCTTCCTATTCCTTCATTCACTCTCTTTTTCTTTCTTTTTTTTAATATTGATTTTTATTTTTTGCATTAGAGTTGGTTTACAGTGTTCTGTCAATTTTCTGCTGTACAGCAAAGTGCCCCAGCCACACACATATACATTCTTTTTCTCACATTATCCTCCATCATGTTCTGTTACAGGGACTAGATAGAGTTCCCTGTGCTATACAGCAGGGTCTCATTGCTTATCCATTCCAAATGCAATAGTTTGGATCTATTAACCCCAGACTCCCCGTCCATCCCACTCCCTCCTCCTCCCCATTGGCAAACACAAGTCTGTTCTCCAAGTCTATGTGTTTCTTTTCTATGGAAAGTTTCATTTGTGCCATATATTAGATTCCAGATATGTGATATATGGTATTTGTCTTTCTCTTTCTGACTTACTTTCACTTAGTATGAGAGTCTCTAGTTCCATCCACGTTGCTGCAAATGACATTATTTTTTTCTTTTTTGTGGCTAAGTAGTATTCCATTCTATATATGAACCACATCTTCTTAATCCATTCATCTATCAGTGGACATTTAGGTTGTTTCCATGTCTTGGCTATTGTGAATAGTGTTGCAATGAACATATGGGTGCATGTATCTTTTTCAAGGAAAGTTTTGTCCGGCTATATGCCCATGGGTGGGATTGCTGGGTCAAGTGGTAGTTCTATATTTAGTTTTCCAAGGTACCTCCATACTGTTTTCCATAGTGGTTGTACCAATTTACATTCCCCCCAAAAGTGCAGGAGGGTTCCCTTTTCTCCACACCCTCTCCAGCCTTTGTTATTTGTTAACTTGTTAATGATGCCATTGTGTGAGGTGGTACCTCATAGCAGTTTTGATTTGCATTTCTTTAATAATTAGTGATGGGGAGCATTTTTTCTTGTGCCTGTTGGCCCTCTGTATATCTTCTCTGGAGAAATATCTGTTTGGGTCTTTTGCCCATTTTTTCAATTGGGTTGTTGGGTTTTTTTGCTGTCGAACTGTGTAAACTGTTTGTATATTTTAGAGATTAAGATCTTGTCAGTTCCATCATTTGAAACTTTTTTCTCCTATTCGGTAGGTTGTCTTTTTTTTTTTTTTAATTTTTATTATTTTTTATTTTTTTATGGTTTCCTTTGCTGTGCAAAATCTTGTCACTGTGATTAGGTCCCATTGGTTTATTTTTGCTTTTATTTCTGTTGCCTTGGGAGATTGACCTAAGAAAACATTTGTAAGGTTGCTGTCAGAGAATGTTTTCCCTATGTTCTTTTCTAGGAGTTTGATGGTGTCTTGTCTTACATCTAAGTCTTTAAGCCATTTTGAGTTTATTTTTGTACATGGTGTGAGGGTGTATTCCAGTTTCATTGATTTACATGTGGCTGTTTCCAGGTTTCCCAGCACCACTTGCTGAAAAGCCTGTCTTTTCCCCATTTTATATTCTTTCCTCCTTTGTTGAAGATTAATTGACCAGAGATGTCTGGGTTTATTTCTGGTTCTCTATTCTGTTCTATTGGTCTATGTGTCTGTTTCAGTACCAGTACCACACTGTCTTGATGACTGTGGCTTTGTAATACTGCCTGAAGTCTGAGATCTCTCTCTTTTTCTTTTATCATTTTAGGGCTGCACCTGCAGCATATGGAAGTTCCCAGTCTAGGAGGTGAATTTGAGCTGCAGCTGCCGGCCTACACCACAGCCGCAGCAACCATGGGATCTGAGCCACATCTGCAACCTACACCACAGCTCATGGCAATGCTGGATCCTTAACCCACTGAGTTAGGCCAGGGATCAAACTTGCATCCTCATGGATACTCGTCCAGTTTGTTACCACTGAGCCACAGCAGGAACTCCCTCTCTCCTTTTTAACTGCAGGAATTTTGTAAAGATTTTATACTGGTTCTACCTTGATTTTTCACATGAGCTAGCTGAGTTCCTTTATGAATAGCTATTTGTAAGAAGTTCATGGTAAGGAGTGGGCCTTAGACATTTTCTAGGCTAGCTGGAATTTTCTTTGAATCATGCTCAGGTTCTTTCCCACCTAGGTTTTGGACTGAAGGCTTTTTTTGTCTTCACCTCTTTGAATCGAGATCTGAAACAAAAATGTTGAGTCCCTTTTTTTTGACCTCACCAGGCTGCTTTTTGCACTGGCGATAACCATACGTGATTTTTCATTCAGCTATTCTTTTCGTAGGTGTCATTGTCATGTACATTGTCAACAGCTTATGCTGATCATCAGGATATAGCAGGTCTCACTTTATTGTGCTTCACAGATTCTGAGTTCTTTACAAATTGGAAGTTTGTAGCAACCTTGTGTTGAGCAAGTCCATTTGTGCCATTTTCCCAGCAGCATTCTTTTTCCTTTTCCTTTCCTTTTTTTTTTTAAATTATAGTGGATTTAGGAGTTCCCGTCGTGGTGCAGTGGAAACGAATCCAACTAGGAACCATGAGGTTGCGGGTTCGATCCCTGGCCTCCCTCAGTGGGTTAAGGTTCCGGCGTTGCCGTGAGCTGTGACGTAGGTCGCAGACGCGGCTCAATCTGGCGTTGCTATGGCTGTGGTGTAGGCTGGCAGCTGTAGCTCCGATTCGACCCCTAGCCTGGGAACCTCCATATGCTGGGAGTGCAGCCCTAAAAAACAAAAACAAAACAAAAACAAACAAAAATCTTAAAAAAAAATTCTAGTGGATTTACAATGTTGTGCCAATTTCTGCTCCGACAGCATTATTTTAAAATAAAGACCCGTACATTTTTTAGACATATGCTATTGCACACTTTATAGACACAGTACAGTGGAAACATAACTTTTACATACGCTGGGAAGCCAAAAAATGTGTACGATTCACTTTATTGTGACATTTGCTTTAATGGAATTGTCTGGAACCCAAACCGTCATATCTCTGAGGTGTGATTGTATAGGAAATGAGGCCTAGTAACTCTCTTTAAACTATTTCTAGGAAGTATGGACACAACTTAATAACAAAGCTTCTGCAAGGTTTGTGAAAAGAGGCCTCAAACAACAGAGTGTTATCAAACCATCCATTTGATGGAAAGGGTGATGCTTGAATTTTACCAGTGACGTGTTCTTCCCTGCACTATTTCTTGCTGAGGTGTAAACCGGTTTTTTATGTAGGGTGTATCTAAATGAGGTCACCTTATAATAAGACATTTCTGATCAATATATTTTTTGTGCCAAAGAGTTCTTATGTTTTCAAAGAGGAATGATATCCTGGATAAACTTTTCATCCAGTGGGAAAAAACCTGGTTTATAAATCATAAAAACCATCAAGTTTATGCTCACTTTCCCTCCAAGCTGATTTTATAGGCTCATGTAGGTCAAGTGTCTTGAATACAAACTTAGCAACAGCCTTGGGCCTTGCTCTGTTTCCCGGATTTCAGGTCCTATCACCCCAGCTTGCCTTCCTGGTTTATCACTTTAGATCTTAAAGGTGGACTAGAAGTAACTTAGAAACTTTCGATTATAATCTATGCATCTGCTTTAGACAGTATGTATTTCCCCCATATCGCTTGCCTAGTTCTAAGCCTGGGCCACACAGCTTCATCTATTGGCAGGAGGGTTGGTTGGAAAAGAGTTTGATGGGCATAAAATTAGTAACTCTTTAATGATGAGTTATTAAAGAACCTCTTCTTTTTGTTCTCCCCTGCCCCCTACCCCCCCCCCGCACCCATGGCATGTGGAAGTTCCCAGGCCAGGGATTGCACCTGTGCCACAGCAGCTTCCTAAGCCACTGCAGAGACAATGCCGGATCCTCAATCCACTGCCCCACAAGAAAACTCCTTCTTTTTGGTCTTGAATGAAAATTTTATTTATTTTTTACTTTTTACTTTTTTTTTGTCTTTTTAGGGCCTCACCCGAAGCATATGGAAGTTCCCAGGCTAGGGGTCCAATCAGAGCTATCGCTGCCGGCCTCCACCACAGCCACAGCAACTCAAGATCCAGGCTTTGTCTGTGACCCACAGCACAGCTCATGGCAATGCCAGATCCTTAACTCACTGAGCAAGGCCATGGATCGAACCTGCATTCTCAAGGATACTCTTTGGGTTTGTTAACTGCTGAGCCACGACAGGAACGCCTCGAATGAAAATCTTAAATGGCTTTAAGGAAATACAAAGAGTTGGGACCTAAACCTTGGTAATCCAGAATATCTGGCAGGGCTTTCTGGAGTGGAACAGTTAGAGAAGGGAGTGTTTTGACTGATAGGTAATAAATAACTGACAGTGGAATTGAGGTGGAAGAGGAGCTTGGCAGCCATCACCTGGGCCTCTAGAGAAACGCGGCAGCTGGAGGCAATGAAAGTCCAAGAGAGATCCTCAAGCAAACAGAACTAAGCCATTTGTAGGCTGAGGCTGAACTCTTCTTAGGCAATGGTGGTTTTGCTTTCTACTGCCATTTCCAGGATGCTGATATCCTTTTACAGCACGGGTGGGATCACCACGTTAAAGCCAGGCTCAACCTGTCTCTGGCATTTCCAGCTCCTTCTTGGGGTCATGGGATCCATTCTTTTGAGCTTAGCCGCCTCAGTTCCCCATTAAACCTTGGAGTCTTTCTCTAGGCCCTAGACCAGCTGAGGACACCTTGATAAGGCTGAAGGAACATCATGGAAAATTTGGAAGAGAAAGAAAACTCACCGTGGCACTTCCAACAGTACCACAGATACCAAAGAACTGTCCTAATTCGATTTCATTTCTTCCTCCTGGCAACACCCATTCATGCATCTGTTACTAGGTGTCAGTTACCGTGCTAGGTGCTGGCGTTGGTGCAGGAGGCACGATGTTCCCTGTGCTCCTGGACCTTATAGGCGGGTGGGTAAAGTCGTGACCACAGAGCCACCGGCACCCTCTCCTGCTTCCCCTTGCCATTCCTGCTCCTGAAAAGCGGGGTGCCTTGGATAGGAGGAAGAGAGACCGCATCACCAGTTCTTTAGTTTCAGGGACAAATCTGAGACTGAGAATTGCTATCATGAGCTCTGGAAGCTGATGTGTGGGCAAGGAACGAGGGTGAAATAGAAAGAACTGGATAAGAAGAAGGAGTGGGAGGATGGGTGGGAGGGAAAAAAAGATGAGCAAATGCATATGGCGGGCATGGGAGAGTGTCCGCTGGGACCTTGGTCATGCCTCCTAACCTTTGGTTCCAACAAACAACATTTTAGGTCTTCAAATGTATTTCTTACTAAAGTGCTGCTGATTATCTTCGGTGATGTGCCCCAGCTTTAAGAGAGCTTCCTTAGTAATCTGTCTTAGAAGCTGGGTTTGTGGGTTTAGTGCATGTTTCTAACAGCCACATCCCCCATTTGCTCTGCTCAGCCTGGAGGGCCTTAAGCTAACAGTTCCTTAGGAATCCAGCCGGCAGGGGTAGAGGAGCGGGTGGCCAGGTTATGCTTCCACTTCCTTGGGGTCAGATGGCTTCTGGGAGGGCCATCGGCCTGCAGCCAGCCTGTCAGAAAGAGGAAGAAGGTGCCGAGTAAGTTTCCTTGTCGGGGAGTAGAATTTTTTTTTTCCCTTTTACAGTGAAATTGGAACAGTCTTGGGAAAGTGGGACAAGTGTCACTACTCAAGAGACAGGGCTGTTGGCCCAACTCAGCCGAGGGGCCCTTAGGGAGTGACAGTCTTGATACAAAGAGAACTACAATTTTTCGCAACAAGAGGTAGTCCTGGCAGGTAGAGAATGGGGATCTGCACGTGGAGCAGACTCTGACAGGCAGACGTGGGAGGGATGGGCAGTCAGAGGGCTCCTCGGAGAGGGGAGGCCAGAGGGAACTCTGGGTGCGTTTCCTCCAGCCTGCTGGAAACGCTCTTTCCAGATACCTGCGTGCCACCGGGGTCCCTACTCCACCCAATGCGGCAGCCTTAGGAGGGGCGGCCCTTCTGTCCAGGAGGGTGTGGGGCAGAGGTTCACTTTCCCCCAAGTCTCTGAGTTTCGGCCGGCGGAGAGAGGGTGGGACCAGAGGGGGCCGAGCTGGAGCGAAAGCCGGTCCAGGCCCGCCCAGGCCCGCCCGCCGCTCCAGCCCGGGAGTTAAGCTCCCAAAGGGAAAGCGAGGCAGCGCCTGGCACGTCCTGCGCGTCCCCGGCCCCGAGGCTCCCGCGCTCCCTCCTCACCGCGCCGCCCCCTCCCCCCGACCGCAAGAGCGCGGATTTTGGTGCAATGCGAATGAGCTCCAGTCGCCGGGTCCGGAGGGCCCGGCAGGCGCCTCGGGGCCCGCGTCGACGCCCACCTCCGCCAGCATCCCCGCCGCCGCCGCCTCCCGTCGCCATAACAACGGGCCCCCGCCCGCCGGGACCCGCGCAGCGCGGGGACGCCCAGGGAGGACGCCCCCGCCCTCTGCGCCCCGCATCCGGGCCGCCTCGAACTCCGCCCCCGCCCCGCCGCGTCCGAACGCAGCGCAGAGGCGCCCCCTCCCGCCGCCGGGGAGGAAAGCCCTCGCGCCCCCGAGACTTGACTTTGCAGAATTAATAAAGCAGCTCCGGGAGTGGGGGCGGGAGGGGCTGGGTCCTCCAGCACGCGCCCGGGCGCCGGCACCTGCCCGGGTTCCCCGCACCTGCCCTCTCCTGGGCTCCAGGGCGCGCGCGGCGGTGGGGAGCGTGGCCCGGCGACGACAGCGGTGCCCCCGCGCCGGGCGCACGGCGCTCCAGGGGAGCAGGACATCCCCGAAGGCGGCAGCGTGTCGGAGGCGGGGAGGCGGGAGGCGGTCTGGGCGCGCGGGGAGGGAGGGCGGGGAGCCCGCGGGAGGAGGAGGGGGGAGGGAGCGGGGCGGGCGGCGGGGTGGGAGGAGAAGGGAGGCAAGAAAGTAGCAGAAAGTGAGGCTGGCAGCCAGCGGCAAAGGAGCCGGGCGAGCGGCGGCGGCGGCAGGAAGTCTGTGCCCGAGACGCGCAGAAATAAGAGCCAGGGAGGGACCGCGGCGGCGGCGAGAGTGAAAGAGGAAACTGCAGAAGAGGAAGCTCTGCCGCAGCACAAAGTCTCCTCCGGCTCCCGCGCCGAGCATCCCCACGCCGCCAGCCCAGCCCTCCCGGACCGGCTCGCCGCCGCCCGCGCCCGCGTTGAGCCCGCGCCGCCGCCCCCCGCGCCCGGGCGCCCCCTCCTCGCGCGCACACCCCGGCCCCCAGCGCCCCCGGCCGCTCCGCCTCACCGCCCTCGGCGCACGCCGCCCTCATCTGCCATGGCTCGGGAGAACGGCGAGAGCAGCTCCTCCTGGAAAAAGCAAGCTGAAGACATCAAGAAAATCTTCGAGTTCAAGGAGACCCTGGGAACGTAAGTGGGGTCCGGGGAGAAGAGGGTGGAGGTGGCAGCGGCCGCGGGCGCAGAGGTGGCTCCCACTGCCACCGCCCCCGCCGCCGCCGCCACCGCGGCAGGAACGGGCGGGTTGCCGCGTCCTCATTGTCCGGTTCTCGGCTCTGCGGAGCCCCACGCGTGCCCGCCGCGTGGGTCTAAGCCCCGCGAGCCCGGGTGGGTGCCGCTCCTGGGCGGGGGCGGGGAGGCTCTGGGCTTTCGGGGACCGTCTCAGGCAGGCGACTTTCCACTTCCCCGATACTGCCGCCCTCTCGACTTCTCCCCACGCGTGACTGTAGGCTGAGCATGGTGGATATTTCTGTTTACCCGCTGCGTGCGTCTACTCACCGAGTGCATGGGCGCACCGTGTCGGCGAGAGACGTGCTCACAAGAAAATCGGGCTCTGGGCATTCCCATTTCTGTCCTCCCCTCATGCATTCTTAGAGAATTGACATCTGCACGTACTAGGTGTAGGCGAGACTTTGGATGGCCGCGCGATTAGGGAAGGGGGAAATTTCGCAGCCTTCAGGGTCACGTGTGGGCAGAGCCTCACTTGAGCGGCTGTCCTTTTCACCGGGGGCTCAGCGGCACACGCAAGAGAGGGTCTGCGGGGGTCGCCGTACTGGCGATTGCTCTCCTGGGCCGTCTGTCTTCTGAGGCTGGTGGCTGCGCCTCCAGAAAGCAGAAATCATCAGAAGTCGATGGCAGGAAGGCTCTAAGCCTGTGCTGCTCGGTTCAGCGGCTGTTCCCTTTCTGCCCAGGAGTTGGGTTTTGTTTGTTTTGTTGTGGAGCGCCTCGGCAGAGGTAGGGAGGCTGATAGTGAAAGAGACTCAGGCACTGCTGGAAGAGTCTGAACTTGGAGTTATTTTCTGCCCTCATGTGATCAGTATCTGCCAGCATATGTATTCACACACACACATATGTGCTATAGGAGCGGAGCATTTTGCAGGGGTTCATGGAGGTGTTGATGAGGCTGGGAAGAGCTAGAGGAGGTGTTTCCTAAGATAAATCCGTGTGCTCTTCCTCCCAGGCTTCCCTTCTCCCTCCTTTACCTGTCTCTGCGGTTGGTTTGCTTTCCCAGAACCGCATTTTCCAACCCAGATTGTTTTCGGCCTCATCCTCTGGGTCCGAGCAGCTATTTGATCGTTTTCCCTCCTCCCCTGCCGTGTTTGCTGTGGGTCCCCCAGAGCCCAGTTGTGAAGCTGGCCTCCCCGCCATGCTTCTGATCCTGGGGACGCACACTTGCCGAGGAGGAGAATAGATAGGGTCTCCTAGCTGTTGTGCTGGCTTCAGGGACAGCACCTGTGGGTGGAGATGTTCTAGCTTTGTTGGGAAGAAAGCAGAAAGGACGTAGCCTCTTTATAGAGAGGGGCTTGGGGCTGCTGCTTGGCATGGCCAGGTAAGGGGTGAGGTTAGTTCAGAACTTTAAAAAATTACCGTTGAGGTTTATTTGGGTTTGTGGTAATGATGCTCAGGTTGCTGAGAAAGAAGACGCAGGTCCTTGCTGGTTGTCCTGAGCCCAGTGCTGTGGTTGCCGTTGAGGGGAGTGGAGAGAGGGGAGCCCCCTCATGTCACACGATGCTTGCCTTGCCTGGTGCATCCCCACCAAGCCCCTGGCGCTGGTCCCTCTGCCGGCAGCCTCCAGGCAGATGGATGCTGCCTCCCCTGACTGCCTCCTGGTCCCCAGGAGAGCCCTGCAGCCTGTCCTCCGCAGTGGCTGGGCTGCTCAGCTCCGAGAGCTGTGGTTTCATTGAGTGGCTTCTACAGTGGCAGGCGCTGTTTGGGGAATGCCTGCGGGTGGCTCCACCTCTGGGCAGGATGAGGACTTGCCTTATAGCGCTGCAGGGACCCGAGAGCTCTTGCAAAACCATCTCTTGGACTCTGGCCGCATTCCCCGTGAACTTGGGGCGGGGTCTCTGTTAAGTTCTAAAGACTTCTCCTTCTGTCTTGGAAAGAATTCCTTGAAAAGAGGCCTCCCTTGGTGCTGACAGGGGTTCTAGAAGAGTGAAACACGAACAATAAAATGGTCAGAATGTCTCACTCCATAGCAGAATAATAACAGTAATTGTAGCGCCTTTATCAAATGAGTACACCGAGTACCGGTTATTATTCTCAATGCCTTACATGAATTCATTTTATTCTCGTGCTAACCTGATGAGTTAGGGGTTTACGCTTATCCCCACTTGACAGACGGGAAAACTGAGGCAACAGAGAACTTAAGTGACCTGCCAAACACCAGCTACTTAGTAAGTGGAGTCGAGATTTAAATCAAGCAGAACAATTTGTGTTGATGCGTGTGCAGTTGAGCCACTCTGTGCCTTATGTAACAGCGCTTATTAATAATAATTTGACTTTAGTATTTGGAAAGCTAATTTTAATATGAACGTAAAGGAAACATAATTACAGGGTAACCTGTTATGGAAACATGGACTAGGTCAAAGCTTTTGGGTTATCAACATATTTTGTCTCGTGGACTGTCCGGAAAGTGGTCTGAAGTTCAGGATGCCTCTTTCACCCTGGGCCAAGTCCAGCGACCTTGGCCCGAGTCTAAACAGAGAGGTCACCTCTGGTCCGTCAGTGTGGATATTGGGTTCGGGCTGTTCACTTGTTTGTAATGAAACCTGGTGTCGTGGCATCAGGAGTTCGGATTGGAATTCATTTCCAAGGCCCTCTGCAGGTCCAGTCATTCTTGTTTGTCATACCTTTACCATTTGCCTTTAAGATCCTAAGGCAGGAAAGCCCTGCCAGGAGCCAGCCGGTCAGCTTCCAGTGTTAAAATGCTTTTAAAACAAAGCGTTGTGAAGGCCCGAGGGGCACTCACTGGGCCAGACTTTGTCATCTGATAGGAAGCGCCCCGACCCAGGTACCTTTCGGTGCAGAGCAGAACATTTGTGGTTCAGGACCAGAGCGTCCAGCCCTTTGGACTGTGTGGTCAGCGGGACCTTGCCGCAGGGTGGGGGCCAAATGGGAGTGAAGGCTGGCCCGGAGGGGTGGGAAAAGCGCTTGAGGGGGCCAAGGACAGCACGGGGGAAGGACACACCGTGTGGTTTGGGCCTGGGTGACCTGATGCACCTCGGAGTCAGGCCTCAGGAGAAGCCTCTCAACTCGCAGCCTTTCCGCCTGGCTTCCTTCGAAAGGGAATCCCAGAACCTGACCTTACCTCTGACTAAGGTGGAAAGGCTTAATTGCTCTTTATTAATCAACAGCATGTTTTCAGGTCGCCAGATAGTTGTGAGGCCAAATCAGTGCTGTGTGACAGCAATCAGGAGTGGTAACCACTCTGCTGCCTGTTTGCTCAGGCTGTTGAGGCCATCTCTGCCGTAGGCATCGCTCAGCGCTCCTGAACCAAGAAATGGAAGGGGGGGCCATTGGGAGAAGCCTGCGGATGGGAAGAAAGCTTTGACGTGGAGTCCAGCAAGTACCCCAGACTCAGGGAAGTGGCTTCTGTCATTTCCAGGCCATGAAGGGCATCCTTGATGGTTGGTGCGATGCAGAGAGACCCCCTCGTGTTTGTCTCCCCTGGAGGAGAGGAAACAGCATCTCCTAGGACATAGATCCTCACCTCTGAGGGCTGCGAATGCAGGCGTTTCCTCCAGGCTGTGCGGAAGTCACTGCTGCTTGTGGGAGGCACCACGGAGGACTTGGGCCTGGGTTCAAGGTCCGGCTCAGCCCCCCCATGGGGCATGTGGCTTGTAGGCTGCTTGGCCATTTGTCCACATGCCCCTCTCCTGGTCTGAGCCCCTCATCTGCAAAATCAAGGCGTCAGGGAAGATGGGGTGAGGTTCGAGTGCCCCCACAACCCGAAGGTTTTGGGGCTTCGTGGGGGTAACGAAGGCATACATTCTCATTTTTCAGGAGCTTTCGAATGTAGCCAGGGCAGCTTCGTCCTATTTGGAGGGACATTTTTATGGCCGTGCTGGTAGCAACGTGACACAGCTCAGGACAGTTTTATCCCACTTAAGGTCAGTAGCCCAAGAGCTTGTCTTTTTCATTAAATGAGCGCCTGCTGGGTGCTGCTGTGGGAAGGGTATAAATAGAAATTTCTGTAGGGCCAACACTGCCTTTTCCCACTAGTATCAGACTTATACGCCTTGTTCTGAAATTGCTCATAAATACACCTGTTGAGGACACAGAGGATTGATTTATCTGAAAGCTCTGGTAGGAAACAGTCTCAGATGTTCTTTTTTTTGGGGGGGGAGGTTGCTTGACTGGCTGATTGAATAGTATTTATTCTGGGACAACTCAAAGTGTGAGAGTCTGGGGGACGCATTTAAAAGAATGTTACCGAGAGGGAAGCAGGTGGGAAGCCCCCAGAGCTCTCCCCGAGGGTATCCCGGCTGCAGAATTTGTCAGACTTTTGCACATCTCAGCCCCCCGCCCCTTTTGAGACATGATATAAATTCAGCCTCTTGTATGTTTAAAAATATCTATCGAACACCTGCTATATTCCAGGCACAGGGAGGGAGGGCTGGGGGGCGCGGGTACAGCACTGAACAAACAGACACAAATGCCCGCTTTCCTGGAGCTCACATTCTGGTGAGGAAGCCAGAAAAGAAAAACTGTGAATCGGGGAAAATGTAGAGTAGGCTGGGGAGCACGTTAGGGAGAGAGATGGGGGGGATTTTTTTCTGGAGGGGGCGGTGATGGCAGCTCCAAGCAGCGCAGCCAGGGAGGGCCTTGCCAAGGAGCTGCTGCGGGCATCAAGATCTGGAGGCTCCTGCTGTGTCGCACTGGCAGCTATGTCTAGGCACTGATGCTGGAGCATGAGAATGTGAGAAAAAAGAATGTCTACATGTATGTGTAACTGGGTCACCTTGCTGTGCAGTAGAAAATTGACAGAACACTGTAAACCAGCTATCATGGAAAAAAAAATCATTATATGTACCAAAAAAAAAAAAAAAAAATCTGGAGGGGCTGACGGCGGAACGTTCCAGTCGGAGGGAACAGCCAGGGCCAAGGGCCTGAGGCGGGCGCAGGCCTGGTGTGTTTAAGGCTCAGCTGCTTCCAGGAGGCCGGTGTGGCTAAAAGCAAGGGATCAGGGTGCGGAGATTGGGCGCTGAGGGGAGACAGGTGGGCTGGGGGGGGAGGTCAGAGTTCACGAGGGGCTTCGTGATGGTGGAGGCTCTGCTGTTGCTGTGAGAGGGATGGGGAACTGGGGGGCTCTGAGCAGACTCGGGCGTTTCCATCGTGGCTCTGGTGGCTGCATGGAGAACAGACACGTGGGTTCAGAGGCCATTGAAACCATCCGGGGGAGAGAAGGGGGGGCGTGGGACTGGGGGGCAGCTGTGGAGGTGGGGAGGGGTGGTCAGAGTCTGGACACAGGGAGGAGAGTCCGTAGGGACTGCTGGTGGATCGGGCATGGGGTGCGAGATGGTTCTCGAAGGATTTGGGGTTGGAGGGATTGGGTGGTGTGGGTCAGTGTTTCCAAGGATTTTTCTGAACACCTGCTCTGTGGGCTCCGCAGGGCCCTCCATGGTCTGGGAAATGCTTGCAAACAGTTCGGAGGCTAAGCTGGCATCCTTGGGGCCTGGGGGTTCTTCTCGTGAGAGATCTTGGATTTTTAAGGCTTGCTTCTCTCTTTCCAAGACCTTGTGTCTGGAATGGGCCCTGGCAGTGCCACCTCCCCTATCGCCATGGGAGGTCGTGAGAGGCTGGACATTTGAGCAGCTGGCAGTGAAGCACTTGCCTCGCTTTCTGTGAAAATGCCAGGTTTTGCCTCCAGAATTATCAACAGGAAGAGCACGCTGACATAGCCTGTAACTCTCTCACTGGATGTGGGAATTTAAAGCCCAAACGTTCCGTGAAAAATAATAAACATGGGAACTCTTGCTCCTTCTCTGACAGGATGTTTTGTGTTTGGAGAGGAAAAGCCGAAAGCTTTTCTGCGTTGCACAAAAGATAACAACCTCTCGTGGCCTTACGGATGCGTACAGCGGGACTGGGGACATGGTGCTTTTTTAGAGCTTGTTCCCAGAGGGCCTCACGAGGACTCTGTCTCCAGGAGAAATTTCTGGCTCAAACGTGGCCGCCGAGTGGACAGTAATTAGACGTGACAAGTAGATGCGTGGGTCCCCTTGGGAGGATTCGAGGGGTTAACTTGTTGAGTTTTTCTTTGGCTGGGTCTCCATAAATCCCTTTAATCTTTCCTTTCCTCGAACAAATCTCCTTAAATCCCCCTCAATCTCCCTCCTCCTCCTCTCCCTTCTGGGGAGAGGGAGGGAGGCAGTGGTCCAGCGGGCACCCACGCGGGTGGACCCTGGGGCCTCAAGCGGCCTCTGTTCCTCCCCAGATGTTGGAGGACACGTTTCTTCAATCAAAGAAGCAACAGCTCCTGGGTGCTCACCATGATGCCTGGGGCCCTAGTCAGCTGGTGCCAGTTTCTTTTTGACATGGGCCACCCTGGGCATTTGTGGCTAGAACCCAAGGCCACGTGGGCTCCGGGAGAGACGCCAGCAGGACCTTCCTTAGTTCATGTCGGGTCCGTCCCTTTGTCCCTCGGATGGCCTGAGGTGCAGGAGGTGGCCTTTTCCCTGGGCTGATTCTCTGTCATATCTCGCCTGACTGTTTAAGCATGCTGATTACACAGGGTGTAGGTTTTTCAGGTTCGAATCGGACCAAGGGTCACCCCCAGATGGATGCCACAGGCCAAGTTCATGCCAGGGCAGACCACGTTCGTGCTCTGTCTCCAGCCATCAGCTGTGGGGCTTGTGCTGTTTTCCCCAGTATTTTAGCAGGATTCAGGCACGGAGGGATTCTCTTAACACCAGGTCTTGAGGCTAAGGCTCTGGGCAGCTTCAGCATCGCCACTCAGCCGTGTCCATCTGGATGGGTTCCTTCCTCTTGCTGAGTTAAGACGGGGATGGAAGTTGCTGCCTCGTGGGACTCGGGCAAGGATTCAGTGACGTATCTGAGGTGCCTGGCACATTACTGGGGGTGGGGAAACTGTCGCTGCCATCGAGGTCTGGTTGCCTTCAGCAGCTGTGGTGGAAGATGTCTATCCGAGGACGGTCAGCGCCAGCGCTGCGAGGAAGAACGTGACAGTAGCTGTTGGAAATTGATTTTTGGAAGCTCTTGTGGCACATGGGCAGAACGGCGCATATTTGACCTCCGCCCAAAGTTGATGGAAGGAACCGCTGCCAAGATCTCAGTTAACCAAGGAAGAACATTTGCTCTGTGTTCCCCGCAGCGCAGCCCTGAGCTGCTGAGAATGGAGGCTCTGAGGCTCCCCGGACGAGGGTGCAAAACCCTGGGTTTGCTGCTTCCTGGCTATAAGGTTTTGATTACATGATGTCGCCAGGCTCAGCCGCCCGCCCTCATCTGTACAACAGGCGGAGAGCAGCACCCGATCTAAGGTGCAGTGAGGGTTCCATGAGGATGCGTGGAAACCACTCAGCACAGGGCGTGGCCAGGCATCGAAGTCCAGTAAATGCTCCTTCTCTCTCCTTAGCCCCCGGGAGCTGGCACCCTGCTCCTCAGAGGCCACCTGCACAGATTTGGAGGGTCCATGGCACCATCCAACCCTGGCTTCCCACGGGAGGCCGATTGGTTCACCTGGCACAGGCGGTGACCAAGTGACTGAGCCCCAGATGTCCTCCCCACCAGCTCTTGTGTTGCATGACCTAGTTTGCTGCAAACAGACTCATCCCTTTCCCTGGGTTATCTCATCAGCTTTGTGTGTCTGCACTGCTCCCTGAGCTGGTTTAGCGTTGTTGTTGTTTCCGTCTGTCTTTATCCCCAGCAGCTTGTGCAAGAACCTTTGTCACTGCAGCATCTCTGTGCAGCATCTCTGTGCAGCTGTGGCCCTTCTTGCAGCGTAATGCAGCTTCTCCTTTCTGGGAAGGGCTCCAGCCCTTTCTACTTGGTTTCTTATTGAAAGTAATGTTTGGCTCTGAGGACCGAAGTCACTTACTGATTTCAGTGTTACAAATAGGGAGCAGTTTTATAAGTTTAAAATCTCTAGGTTCTGAATTTATTTCATTAATTTAATGTAATTAAAATGATAGTTCATTTATAATGAGTTAATTTCTGTTGTGCAGCAAAGTGATTTAGTTGGACACATGTATACATTCTTTTTAAAATATTCTTTTCTGGAGTTCCCATCGTGGCTCATTGGTAACAAACCCGACTCGTATCCATGAGGACATGGGTTCGATCCCTGGCCTTGCTCAGTGGGTTAAGGATCCAACGTTACTGTGAGCTGTGGTGTAGGTCACAGATGCGGCTTGGATCTCGCGTTGCTGTGGCTGTGGTGTAGGCTGGCAGCTACAGCTCCGATTCGACCCCTAGCCTGGGAACCTCTGTATGCCCTGGGTGAGGCCCTAAAAAGACAAAAAGACAAAAAAAAAAAATTCCTTTCTATTGTGGTTTATCCCAGGAAATTTGATGTCGTTTCCCCCTGTCCTGTACGGTAGGACCTTACTGTCTGTCCTTTCTTTTTTTTTTTTTTTTTGTCTGTTGTTGTTGTTGTTGCTATTTCTTGGGCCGCTCCCGCGGCATATGGAGGTTCCCAGGCTAGGGGTCGAATCGGAGCTGCAGCCACCGGCCTACGCCAGAGCCACAGCAATGCAACACAGGATCCAAACCGCGTCTGCAACCTACATCACAGCTCACGGCAACGCCGGATCGTTAACCCACTGAGCGAGGGCAGGGACCGAACCCGCAACCTCATGGTTCCTAGTTGGATTCGTTAACCACTGCGCCACGACGGGAACCTGTCTGTCCTTTCTAAATGAAATAGTTTGCCTCTAGTAACCCCAAGCCCCCAGTCTGTCCCTCTCCCTCCCCCTCGGAAACCACAAGGCTTTTCTCCATGTCTGTGACGTGGTTTCTGTTTGTGGCTAAGTTCATTTGTGACATGTTTTAGATACCACATGTAGGTGATAGCATATTTGTCCTCATCCTGACTTACTTCTCGTAGTCTGAGAATCTCTAGCTGCATCCGTTTTGCTGCAAACGGCATTATTTCATTATTTTTTTTTTTTACAGCTGAGTAGTATTCTGTCTCGTATATATGTTCCAGGTACTGAATTTATTTTGATGTTAGAGTATTTCACACGTGAAAACATGTCTAGGTACCGATCCCATAAACAAGTGTAACCGTTTATTCAGAAATGTCCTTTTAGGCGTTCTCAAAGTGGCACAGAGGGTTGGAACCTGAGAATGCAGGTTTGATCCCTGGTCTTACTCATTGGATTAAGGATCTGGCATTGCCGTGAGCTGTGGTGTAGGTCGAAGATGCCGTGGCTGTGGTGTAGGCCGGCAGCCGTAGCTCTGATTCCAGAGTGCAACCTGGGAACGTCCATAGGCCACAGGTGTGGCTGTGAAAAGAAAAAAAGGTGGAAACACACACACACACAGTCACCTCGGATGAATTAAAATGTTATGAAAACAAAGCCAAAACCCCAAAAATACCCTTATCAGGGGATGTTGGTTGTGGGATGGGAGGTGATCTCAGAATTTTAATTTCCCAGGTCATGGGAGGTAGCTAGAACAGCTCGGGAGCTGGTGGCTGAATTGGGTGAAATCCTTCATCTTGTCCTCTCCATTTTAGCCACTTTCGATGGCTGGACCAAGTCTGGGGCGGAGGGCAGGGGTGTCACAGTTTGTTGGTGCCTCTGCTACGTGATGAGCAGGGGAAGAAGAGGCTTCCCCGCTGGACTGAGTCAGCATTGCTACCTGTTGAGAGGCCGGCCTGTCTGACTTTTATGACCACGGCTCCCAACACTGAAATTGCTTTTACACCAAATTGGATTTGGGGCTATAAATGGAATCCCAAAGGTATGGTATTCAATAAAGCCTGGGACAGTCCCCCGTTGTCAAGTGGCCCCCCTGCCCGCCCTGCATGCCCCCCCCACACCATCCCTCCCACCAAGGCCCGCAGTGTTGTGGGGAAACACAAAAACCAAAACTAACCCCCCAACCTTTGCAGCTCAGAAGACTTGTGAGTAGAAGGAGGAGCAGCTGTGCTGCCCGTCGGGTCTGGCGGGGGATGGGGGTGAACTCCCCTGGGCCCGCGCCCCTGCCCCAGTGCTCCTCCCGTTTCTTTAAGCTGATGAAAGTGGCTGCTTGAAATTTTCCTTAGAACATGAGAGGAGATAAATGTCTTGAAACGGGTGGAGAGGCCAGCCATCTGTGATGTAAGGTATCTTAAAGAAAGTACTTTTCCGGCCACCGGCAACTGATCAGAATCAGCATTTGGCTGGAAGCTGGGCGGGAAGGAGGTAATTGTGGTTTGAGAACTTTGGGGGAAGTGGGGAGCCTGAGATGAATTGCAGACTTCAGGTTGAAGGCCGGGTGAGGCAACGGGGGACAGGCATCCCAGGCCACGTGCCCTCGGCCTTTAAAATACCGGGTCCTAGACCTGCCAGGGCCCCGCAAGGGAAGGTGCTGTGATGGCGCCTCCCCCTCCTCCCCCGGCACAGCCCCAGCTCCCAGGACCAGGCTGGCACTGGCACACTGCAGTTCAGCGGCATCAGGCGCTCACGGCTTCTCTAGGCCTGAGTGGGGTTCTCACTACCATCAGATGTTTCATTTCTCTTCGAAACTACGCCTTGAATGACCACCTTAACCAAAAGCTAAATATGTGTAAAAGTTGGGAGCAGCCTGTTGTCTGGCCCTCAGGCACAGTGACGGTTGGGGTTCTTTCTGCGTGTGTTAGCACGGCCAGTGTAAGTGGATTTTTGTGGTCCTAGTCACGATTAAAAAAAAAAAAAAAAAAGCCCACCAAAAAAAGTTGATTTTTTTAGGGCCCTTTTGGCTCCCTGGACAACTGGGAAATAACAGGCCCTTACATTTGTGTGTGTGTGTGTGTGTGTTTCTTTTTTTTGGCTGCCCTGAGGCATATGGAGTTCCTGGGCCTGGGATCAGATCTGAGCCACAGTCTTGGCCCAAGCTGTGGCAACATCGGATCCTTAACCCACTGCACTGGTCCGGGATTGAACCTGGGTCCCATCGCTCCCAAGACACCGCCAGTCCAATTGGGCCACAGCGGAACTCCAGGGGTGTGTGTGTTTCAATTGTGGTAAGAAAAAGTAACTAACCTACGATTTGCCAGCTTAACCCTTTCTAAGTCTGTCACTCAGTGGTGCTCAGGACTTTCAGGTGGCGGGTCCAGCATTACCACCGTCCTCTTCCTGCAGCTTCATCCCTGTCCAACCCTCACTCCCCATGCCCCCCTCCCCCAGCTCTCCTGTCTCTATGAATTTGGCCACCCTAGCTGTCCCACATAAGCGGAATCAGAGTTTGTGTCATTTTGTGTCTCACTTATTTTATTTAGCATAACATTAAGGTTTATCCACATGGTAGCGTGTGTCAGAATTGCCTTCCTTCTTAAGGCGGAATACAGTTCTCGGTGTGCCATTGTCTACCCATTCATCTGGTTTTTTTGTTTGTTTGTTTTGCTTTTTAGGGCCGCATCTGTGGCATATGGAGGGTCCCAGGCCAGGGGTTGAATCGGAGCTGCAGCTGCCAGCCTATGCCACAGCCACAGCAACGCAGGATCTGAGCCATGTCTTCGACCTACACCACAGTTCATGGCAACGCTGGATCCTTAACCCACTGAGTGAGGCCAGGAATCGAACCCACAACCTCATGGTTTGGAGTCAGATTCGGTTCTGCTGCGCCACGACGGGAACTCCCTCCCACTCACCTGTTGCTGGGGCTGCTTCCACCTTTTGGATCTTGTGAAAAATGCTCTAGGAACATGGCTGGACACCTGCCTCTTCTGGTCCCTGCTTTCATTTCAGTTCTTTCAGTTCAGACCCAGAAGTGGAATTGCTGGCTCGTGTGGTAATTCTGTGCTTAATTTTTCGAGGTACTGGCCTGCAGTTTTCCATAGCTGCGTGGTGCTTTGCAGTTTGTAGAGTGTTTTTACGCCTATGATTGCCTCGAGAGTGGGCAGCGATCCTTCGGCCTCATTTTACAGATAAGAAAATGGAGGTTCAGAGAGATGCAGTGACTCAGAGGGAGAGGTTGCTAAGTGGCGGGCGGAGAGTGGAGAGGCCTCAGATTCTGCAGTCAGGGCTCTTTCTCCCGTTTCGTGCTGCTTACAGGCCAGCCGGTGGAGACAGTGGGCATAGAGAAGACTGATGGATTAAAAAGGTACCTCCCCTGGGAGTTCCCGTCGTGGCACAGTGGTTAACACATCTGACTAGGAACCATGAGGTTGTGGGTTCGATCCCTGGCCTCGCTCAGTGGGTTAAGAATCCTGCGTTGCCGTGAGCTGTGGTGTAGGTTGCAGATGTGGCTCGGATCCCATGTTGCTATGGCTGTGGTGTAGGCCGGTGGCTACAGCTCCGATTTGACCCCTAGCCTGGGAACCTCCATATGCCGTGGGAGCAGCCCTAGAAAAGGCAAAAAGACAAAAAAAAAAAAAAAGATACCTCCCCTAGGAGCTCCTGCTGTGGCTCAACGGAATCGGTGGCCTCTTGGGAGCGCTGGGAGGCAGGTTCGATTCCCTGGCACAGTGTGTTAAGGCTCTGGCATCGCCGCAGCTGCATCATAGGTCACAACTACAGCTCAGATCTGATCCCTGCCCCGGGAACTCCATATGCTGTGGCCCCAAAAGGAAAAAGAAAAAAAATATACCTCCCCCTTCTGTGATGTGGTTCGGGGACCATTGGAACCACGCATGTGCGGGTCAGCCAGCTCAGATTTGTAACCCTCTCGGATTTCCGGAGTGCCAGTGCTCCCACGTGGAACCACTTCACGTCCCCGGGGTTCAGCCATGAGTCCTTGAAGTTCTTGAGTTAGGAGTTGACTCAGCACATCTCTGTCGGAAGTTTGGAGCCTTTGCTGAGTCTGGATTGCCTTATTTGTTGAATGCGGAAAATGCCACCTGCTTACATGACAGTCCTCTCGTAAGTCCTGAGGGAGATGCGGTATGTGCAGTCCGGCTTTACACAGGGAGAAGGTATCATTATGTCCCAGAGATTACGGCTTTAAAGCACTCCTTTCTTGTGAGTGTGTGTGTCATGCATCCTCTTTGGCACCTAGCCATCACGTGCTGGGCAGGGTTCCGAGAAGCTGGGCCACAGTCAGCCTTGATCTGAAAGCATCAACCCCAAACTGAAAGGTTCAGAGGATAGCTTAGTTGGGCCTATTCAGGTGTATGTTGTCCCTCTCAGTGTTTGAGTGGTTGGTACCTTAAAGGAAAACTTTTGAAAAATTATAACAGCGACATGTCATCTTGGTGGAGAATTTGAAACATAGGGAAGAGCACACGGAAGACCATAAAAATCAACCACTGGCGGGCGAGTCCTGGTCATCAGTCCGTCTAGGGGGCGGGAGGTGTCAGGAGGGACCACGGAGGTTGGCCGCTGAGCCAGGCCTCTGGGGAGCGTGGGGCTCTGGTTATTCACCAGTTGGCACGAAGGTCTGATTGAACCACCGCACACGAGTTGAGTGCCGGCTCTGGGATGGGACGGTGGGCTTTGCTGAGTGCCCGGGGTGTCCGACTTTCTTCTGGTTTTGTGTTAGTGTGGTGCTGGTGGTGGTGCCGTTGTTGGGGCTGCTGTCATAGCAACCCTCTCCTGGTGCGTCTCATCGCCTCTAAACACCTACAGAGTCAGCAGGGGGACAGAACTGGGCGCCACGAGAGACCCCCACTCAGCAAACCTCCAGTGGGTTAATGTTGCCCGTGGGAAGAAGGAGGTAAAAAAATGCCCATATCTGAGTGTGGCTGGATGTGTCACCCTGGTTGGGGTAGGACATAGGAACCTAGAGTCTCATTCCCTTCATGGCATAAAATAAACAAATACTTTTTGCTGTGGACTACATTTTTTTTTTTTTTTTGACCGCACCCACGGCATATAGACATTCCTGGGCTAGGGAATCAAACTTGCACCACAGCAGTGACCTGGCAATGCTGGATCCTGAACCCACTAGGCCACAGCAGAACTCCCTGTTATCACCATTTGAGACATGAGGACCCCGAGGTCCAGAGGGGTGAAGTAACTCAGCCAGGGTCCCACAGAACTGGGTGGAAGAATTGGGGTGTGAACTTAGGTTAATGTCTGGGGCCAAAGTCAGGGCTCTTAATTCATTATACCAACTTCAGAGGTTGGCAAATTTTGTCCCTGAAAGTCTCTCTCTCTCTCTTTTTTTTTTTTGTCTTTTTTGTCTTTTTAAGGCTGCACCTGCGGCATATGGAGATACTCAGGCTAGGGGTCTAATTGGAGCTGTTGCTGCCGGCCACAGCCACACCAGATCTGAGCTGCATCTGCCACCTACACCACAGCTCACAGCAACACCGGATCCTTAATCCACTGAGCGAGGCCAGGGATCGAATCCGAATCCTCATGGTTCGTAGTCAGATTTGTTTTTGCTGCGCCACGATGGGAATTCCTGTCCCTTAAACTCTTAACAGAGAAGATTGGACATGTGCCCACATGCCCACGATGAGATAAACATGAGATATCTCATATCATAAACATAAATATGGTGAAAAGTGTTTTTAGGGTTTCCAAGAGAAGGGAAGGAATTTTTATCAGAAGTAATAGATGGGGATGAATTGTAAGAGCTGGTAACTGATTTAAAACAGTTTTTTCTTATAGTTGATTTACAACGTTCTGTCAGTTTCTGCTGTCCAGCAAAGTGACCCAGTTATACATATATACACGTTCTTTTTCTCCTATTATCTTCTATCAGGTTCTATCACAAAAGATGGGATGGAGTTCCCTGTGCTGTACCGCAGGACCTCATTGCTTATCTGACGACTTGTTTTCGTAGCACAGCTTCTCCAGTGGCCCATTTCCCAGATGGCAGCCGTGTATTCATTGAGCGAACGGTTGTTTAGTTCTCACTCACAGTTGATGCTGTGCCACCCGGAGATTTGGTGGCAAACGAGAGGTGTGGCTCCTCCCCCTGTGTCCTACAGAGACGCTGGACCTATTCCCGCCTCTGAGTCCTGCTCCTGTAAAGTCTGCTGTGTTCCTGGCTGTCCATCCGTCTCCAGGGTCTTCAGTTCTTACGACCCCTTAAGTCGGCTCTCTTCCATCGAGTTTCCCCAGACACCGTAAGAGGCAGCCCACTTCTCTGCCTCTGTGCTTTCAATCTGAGAATCATTCTCTTTGTGGGAGGGTCAGCCGCCTTGCAGGATTTTTTTCCTTCGTGAGAGGTGTCTCCAGCTGGTACCACTCAGCTGTCTGCCCGGGAGGGTCTCACCCACGCGGCTTCCCTCCCCGGTGTTTCCCACAATGCTTTGCACCCAGGCACGGATGGGCAGTTTGTTTGGTTCCGTTTTACAAACCCCGAGTCATGATACTGTGTCCGTGGTGTCCTAGGAGGCTGGCTTCTCTAAATGTTTTCATTCCCAATAAGCTCTTCCGAATGCTCTGCCCGTGTTTTCTAGCTCTGGATTTCATCCCCAGATCATCACCGCCTTCCCGCGTGTAGATTATTCACCTGGTGGATTAGCTGCGGTGGATTTTTAATCTGTGGGGCTTTGCTCGCTTCCTCCCTCTGGCAGGCTCTTTCTCTTGGCCGCGCCGTCTGGCCGTGGTCAGAGTAAGCAAGCTAGTTGTCCGGCTCCAGAAGAGTCTTCCTCAGTAGGGTAGCCCTGAGCTAAAGAGAGGTGGTATTTGACTGATCACATCCTTCTCTTAGTTGGGCGGCCAGAGTTGGCTGTATCCTGGGGTGTCCCATTAAATACCTCTGCTTTCTGTCATTTGCTTTCTTGGGGTGCCTCCCTCAGCCATGGCTTGACGCAGTCATGAGATGCTCATGGAAGCAACATGTAGTTGGCTTTTTTTCCATCTTGTCCTTTGCAGTCAGGCTTTTCCTGGTTTTCGGACAGTTTTCCAGCCAGGCCAGGGTGTCTCAACACCCAAGGGTGACCCCTTAGCTGTAGTTGTCAGCTGTGCTGTTTTTCTTCTGAAGAGGCGATGTCTGTGGCCCTGACGATGGGATGAGAAATTTCTGGGCAGTCGTCTTTCCTGGTGTTCTTTCCCTCAGACTTGGACACACTTTTTGTCTCAAAGTCCCAGATTCAGTGACTTCCAGGTAAAAGCTTTCCTTGCTCTTGGAACCTGGGCCAAACCTTCTGAGTAAAGAAACTTGCAGTTTGGTGTCGATGGGAAGGGGTGGAGGTGGCTTGAAAAAGCATAATAGGAGTTTCTATTGTGGCTCAGCGTGTTAAGAATCTGGCATAGCATCCGTGAGGACACAGGTTCGATCCCTCGCCTCGCTCAGTGAGTCAAGGATCTGGCGTTGCTGTGAGCTGTGGTGTAGGTTGCAGAAGTGGCTCAGATCTGGTGTGGCTGTGGCTGTGGTGTAGACTGGCAGCCGTACCTCCGATTCCACCCCTAACCTGGGAACTTGCATATGCTGTAGGTGAGGCCCTAAAAAGAAAAGAACAAGAGAAAGCATAATAATGGCTATGAATATTTGAATATCTGCCAGGCCTGGGGACCTTCACTGGACACTTGGCCACTAGAAGGTCACTTAATCTGTGAATAACCCTGTGAATTACATATTCTTTGATAGTTGAGGAGAACTGACTGGCCCCAGGGCACACGATCCATAAGTCACAAGATAGCAGTTTGAACCTAAGACCTGTCTGAAGAAGCTTCTAGAAGGCCGTGCCCAGCTCACAGCCATGCCCGCTGAGGTGAAGCAGGCTTCTCCAGGAGGTCCTGGGGACTCCGACAGAGCGGCTTGTGTGTTATGACCGTTGTCCCTGAGTCCCCAGAACGTCACCACCGCCACCCTCCTTCTCAGGCCCCTCACAGCCTTGCTCTGGGCCTGGAGCTGGGCGGTTGTGTTCAGTCTGCAGGTGAGGACGCGGCCGCTTGGAATTCGGGACCTGGCGCAGGCTTGTCTGGAACCTCAGCGTGGAGAGAGAGGGGTCTCATCACCATGTTACAGGCTGAGGATAGATTTTTACCACGTGGCTGTTTCCGTCCTGGCAAAATGAAGGAAATCATTTTGGATACGAGAGAAGCCTTCGATGTTTTATCAGACTCTTTGCAAAAAAGAAGAACAAAAAACAAAACCAGAGTTCAGCGTCCTGACAAATAAAATAGTGTGTTCTCTGGAACCTAAAACAACAACAACAACAACAACAACAAATACATCCTTCAGAGTGTAGGGATCCATCAGCAAAAGGTTATGGGAAATGCAAGCAAATAGCCAGAAATGCAGACTAAATCTGGTTTATTTGGAGTTCCCATCGTGGCTCAGCAGAGATGAATCTGAGTAGGAGCCATGAGGTTGCAGGTTCGATCCCTGACCTTGATCAGTGGGGTTAAGGATCCGGCATTGCCGTGAGCTGTGGTGTAGGTTGCAGATGCAGCTCAGATTCTGAGTTGCTGTGGCTGTGGTGTAGGCCAGTGGCTATAGCTCCAATTGGACCTCTAGCCCGGGAGCCTCCATGTGCCACAAGAGAGGCCCTAAAAAAAATCTGATTTGCTCAAATGGCTAAAATGTGTACGAATGACTTCCCTCCATGTCTCTCTTGTATGAGCTGCCATTGAGCTGGTTCTTAGTGGCAGTTGAGTGACAAGGGGACGGATGTATTTTTTTTTCTGTTTTGGCTGCCCCATGGCATGAGGAGTTTCTGGGCCAGGGATCAGGCCTGAGCTGCAGCTGTGGCAATGCTGGATCCTTAACCACTGTGCTGGGCTGGGGACTGAACCTGCATCTCAGTGCTCCTAAGACGCCACCTATCCTGTTAGGCCACAGCAGAAACTACCAGATACTTTTTTTTTTTTTTTTGGCTGCACCTGCAGCATGCAGAAGTTCCCAGGCTAGGGATGGAACCCTCACCATAGCAGTGACAACTCTGGGTCCTTAACCCATGAGGCCACCAGGGAACTCCAGAAATATTCCTGACTCCCAGTTCTGTGCTTTTTTTTTTCCCCTCCCTGAAGGCTTTTCTTTTTTATTTGTTGATGTTCTGCTTACACTAAAATAATTAGCTTTCTTATTACAGTGTATTATAAGTGTTTTTCAAACGTGCATTAGGTCAGCTTTACTTTATCTCAGGACTTGGTGATTAAAAAAAATCTCTATTCATTGTGCAAGAAAGGCCTCCTCATATATAATGTTGTCCACATTTTTAAAAAACCTTTTCATGAATTGGAAAACACCAGGAGCTAGCCAATAGGAATGGTAGAACTGCTGAACACCTGCTCTGTTAAGAAAGCCCCATACCAGCCCAGTATGCCACATTCCTCTTCACGGGGTATTTTGCAATCTGTTTCTCTAATGATTTATATGCAGGACGACCTTTTCCTGCTCTCACCGGCCACTTCTTAGCATCAGAAGCAGTTCACATGGGATCTCGTATTGTGTTCACCTGCAGAGGTGTTTGGAGCCCAACAGTTTAACCTTCCAGTTTGAGATTCTGTTTTTGCACGTGGTTAATTCTGGGGAAGGCATCTGACACTTGTACCTGACCTCACAGACCATTTTGTAGCTTTTGTGGCTTCATTCCTCTGGAGTCTGGCGTGTCCTACAGGGCCCTGGACCCCCATTCCTCCTGGGGCCAGCTTTCTGGGGGTCCAAGCTTCATAGTCACACAGGACCCCATGCTTCACTCAATGAGCTTTTCCTGCTGTCTTGAAATTCTTAATATTTTTTGAAAAAGGATTCCCCCCCGCCCCAACTATTTTCATTTTGTACTGGCTTCTACAAGTTCCCTAACTTGTCTGATCCCTCTGAATTAGAAGGCTTTCCACTCCTTTCAGCCTAATATCAAACATCCTTTACTGAGTGATTAAAATTTTCCTAGGGTTCGTGGTTAAAAAAATTTATCAGATACTGAAGTTCATTGGCTATTTGAGAAAGTCTTGTGTGGTGATGGATTGTGTGGAGAATACTCAGCAGGTATGCGCATGCATTTTTTAGTATTAAAAAAAATCTGGGAGTTCCCGTCGTGGCGCAGTGGTTAGCGACTCTAACTAGGAGCCATGAGGTTGCGGGTTCGATCCCTGCCCTTGCTCAGTGGGTTAACAATCTGGCATTGCCGTGAGCTGTGGTGTAGGTCACAGACGCGGCTCGGATCCCGCGTTGCTGTGGCTCTGGCGTAGGCTGATGGCTACAGCTCCGATTAGACCCCTAGCCTGGGAACCTCCATATGCTGCGGGACCGGCCCAAGAAATAGCAAAAAGACAAAAAAAAAAAAAATCTGGAGTTCCTGTTGTGGCATGGTGAGTTAAGAACCCGACATGTCTGTGAGATGTGGGTTCGATCCCTGGCCTTGCTCGGTGGGTTAAGGATCTGGCACTGCCGCAAGCTGCAGTGCAGGTTGCAGATGTGGCCCGGATCCTGTGTTGCCATGACTGGGGTGTAGGCCTCAGCTGCAGCTCTGATTCGACTTCTAGCCCGGGAACTTCTATATGCCACAGGTATGACCCTAAAAAGAAAAAAAGAAAAAAAAAAATCTCTGAGTCACTACCTTGATAAAACTTGTGGTGTTCCTAGGATGTGGTGGCCTGCTGGCTTCTTGGTACTATTATGGGTCTTAAAAATAGGTCCGTGTCTGTGGATGAGGATACAGCATTCTCAGGGCCTGAGCTCAGCCCTTCACCAGCCATATATGTGTGTATAGTGCTGAGCCAGTACTTATAATTCATAAAATGGGGATAATAATGGTTTGCATGGTTAGGCTTACTACAAGGTTTCGGTGAGATGACGCATGTAAAAAACTTCACAGGATGCCTGGTGTGTAGTAAATGCTCAATAAATGTTAGCTGATGTCACTTTATTTGGGGGCCAGTCTTGCCACTCGGATTCATGGCCAAATATGATGCCTCCAACTCCCAGTTTGAGATCATTCCAAAAAAAGGTGTCATGAAGTGGAGGGATCAGGGTAAATCCTTTAAGAAAACTTTTTTAAAAAAAGGGGTGTCATTTTTGAGAGGTCCTTCTCTGCATGAGAGGAGCAGGGATTCCTGCTTTCCTGGTAATTGATCAGGAAAAGTCACAGAGTAGCCAGAAATACTATTTGGGAGTAGGCGTGTCCTATTGAAAAGAGATAAGAGTGCAGCTCAGCACCTGTATACACACACACACACACACACACACACACACACACACACACAACCTTGTTATAGGCCTGATGGATATAAAATGAAATACTTAACAATCCCTTCTCTGCCCGAGGGAGGCATTGGCTCCTGTGGTTTTTCTCTGATGTACCTGCAGGGTCTTAGGGCTCTGGTTGCAAGGCATGACGGGAGACGGGGTTGTGACAATCAGTGAGTGTTTGGCCTAGATAACTGGAACAGGGGGTGGGATGGGAATGGGGTGAGGAGGAAGGAGGCCGCCCTGATTTCAGGCCAGGGAACCCTTTCTTTCTTGGGTCTGGATCCCACAGAGCACAGATTGTGATATTGCCCGGTAAACAGATACATGATTTCAAATACCCGCTGATGGTTCCTGCTGCTTCAGGGTTTCAGGACACTTAGCGCCTCTTTTATGTAATAATTATTCAGTTTGACAACAGAAAGATGACCGAAAGATCCTTCCTTTTATGAAGAGGATAAGATAATGGCCCTTCTGCTCTCATATAATTGCTGCTCTTATAACATGGACTGATTTTTATCATGGGGTTCCCAGGTGAACGTATTTTAAAAAAGCATTTCTCAATGAATTGAAGGCTCACATATTCAGTAATGGTATAATTGGCTAGTTGGTCGATTATCCATCTCTTTGGGGTTAAAGCGAATGGTTTGAGGTTCTGATGAAAGCAACTGTGTACTCTTTGTATGAAGTTGCCGGTGCATTTTATGAGTTTTTTCCATTGTGACCTAGTCGAAAGCCTCCCTTTTCCCGTTAGACTTAAATGAAAAGGGGATAGAAGGGAAAAGAACCGGCTGTGCCTGTAAAGACACAGTAAAGCAGGTCAGCTTTGTCTGCACGTGGCACACTAACAGCGGGCCAGGCGCCCCACTGCTGTCCCCTGGCCGGTGTGCACACAGCTTGACCTGGCCAAACGTGGTGAACACCCGAACCCTGCACAGAGCGCTCTCGGGCTGCGTGGCCTGTCCGCAGAGGTGGAATAGCATCAGGTCTCCTTGTGAGGCGTGTCAGGCCCCGGTGACCAGGCCCGGCCCAGGGTCGCATCCTGCGGCCCCCGCTGGCCCTGAGCGGACGCTGGGACAGCTCGGATTTTCAGGCTTCAGCATGTTGACTCTGGAGCGGGCCTTGCGAACATTTCGTTCCATCTTGTTCTTTGATCAGGTTGAGAAAACAGAGATCTGGGTCAGCTGGGGGCCTCCCCCCGGGCCAGGCAGCGAAAGGGGGCCGATTCAGTGCAAACTCCTCGAGCTTTCGTGTGTGGAGCCCTTGGCACGGTTGCATCGGGGTTCCAGATGCTAAACTTCTTAAGGGGACAGAAATGCATGTACAGTTTTCTGTGCAGTGAATAAAAATGACTTCAGTCTTCCTGCTGCTTGTCCTACTTCTGATTCTTTATCCAGGACTCAGGGAGGCCGGGGCCGGTAGTGGTGGGGGGCCCTGTCTCTGGCTGCTGCAAGAATTAAGTGAACTGACATAGATGATAAAGCCCTCAGCCAGTGTCCGCCTCCGAGTAAGTGCTCGGTCAGTGCCAGCTCTTACCGTCCAGAGTTGCGTGACATGGGTACACAGGGCACGGGGCGTGGGTGTTGCTTTCTGAGCTTTATGACCCATGTGGCCTTCAGCCTGGCCGTGGGCAGGAGGGAACGGCTTTTATTTCTGGAGACCGTGTGGAGGAGGAGCCGCTGGCTGCTAGCTTATTGTTGGATTTATTTCTCTTGTTGCCTGATGATGTGTACTTGATGAATGGTTTTCTGTGGCTGGCGTTGGTAATTATGAGCCAGCCCCCTGTGTGTCTGTGTGTGTGACTTAATTATTTTGTGTTGTCTTCTGGAAAGTCGTGGCTGAGCGAAGCCCAGCACCTGGACCACAGGAGGTGTTCTGGCTGTGATGGTGGAAGGGGTACAACTCAGGTGTCTGAGTTCTTTTTTTTTTTTTGGTCATTTTTGGCGGTCCATATAGAGCTCCCGGGCCAGGGATCAGATTGGAGCCACAGTCTCACCTAAGCTTGCAGCTGAGCCGGTGCCTGATCCCTAACCCACTGTGCCTGACTGGGGATTGAACCCATGTCCCAGTGGCTCCCAAGACACTGCCGAGTTGAGTTCTTACCTCTGCTGCTCGGTGGGTGGAGTCCGCTCGCTCGCCCCCCCCCCCTCTGCCCCTCCCCCCCCCAGCTCCCTCCCCCCCCCCGCGAAGCTTTAGGGGCTGGGAACTTTGTCAAGTGCCTACAGTTTTCACAGCTAGAAAAAGACACTGTCTGTAGACTCATTCTCAAGCTTTCAAAGAAAACAGAGCAAAGCTCTCCGAATTGATTAGAATCACAGCCTGAGTTTTCGGAGGCTGGTGGCGTGGCGTCTGGGAGAGCCGGAACCCTTCTGGGTGCTGGTCCATCCTCATTAGCTTGTTAATTGGACAGTCTGCGATGTGCCAATTAGCCCAGGTTGGGGCTGACATGGGAGAAAGGAGGGCTTTGGCTGTGCCACTGCTGATTAGTTTCGGGGTGTAGACGTGCCCTTCCAGGGACGTGGGGTACAAGCTAAGAGCGACGCTTTCATGCCTTGGCTCTTCCTCTGCTCCCCTGTTGAGGAAAACAGGCAAATAACAGTTGCCTGAGCTCCCATTTGGAAATGATTAATGAAATCATGTGTACAGTGTGTGCCAGACGGGTCACTCGCGGTAGTCAGCTCAGTATCTAGCACCTTCTATCTCTCTGGGCCTGTGTGCCGATAATGCATGGCTCATCCATATCTTGTGTATTTGTTCATTGATACCAGCTTCTGTACTACTCAGGACTAAGCCTGACACACCTTTTGGTCACTGACACAGGATCTTCTTAGGAATGAAATGGAAGATGTACCAGAATACAGAGATGAACAATATGAATATTGTTGAGAAGGATTTTTGGCGACAGAAGTTGGAAAACCAGAAATGATAATGGAACGGAACTATTTCGTTAAGAAATACCAACTACTGCTGCTGGTAATAAGGGCACCTGCTATGTTCCAGGCAGTTTATGAATAAAATGTTACAGCATCTTCATAGCCTCCTTGAAAGGAAGGAGTTTTTAATGCTTAAAGTTTTTTTGAACAGTTGGCACAGAGAGGGTAAATATCTTGCCCAAGGATGCACAGCGAAGGATGGAAAGATCACAGATTTGAGGCCAGGTCTTTTAAAGTCTAGATGTTTCCCCCTGTACCTTTATATACATGTCTCAGCTACCCAAGATGTTGCTCTCCTGTCATTTGTTTAGGGGTCAAACCGGATAATCCAGGTTTTAGGGTGTAGTTTTTAATCTGAAGTATTGGGGATGACTAAACAATCAAATTAGGTAACTGTCAAATCCCTCTTTGTTCTAGGATTTACAGATTTAAATACAATTAGACTAGATCTTTCCAAATTTTTTTTTTTTTTTTTTAGCCTTTTGTGGAAGACCGAAGTTTGGCGAGCAGCAAAATGAGAACTCAGGGAATATTCAAGCAAAGGAAATTGATACAATTTCAGAATATGCTCAGAATAAAGCCTTCCTTTCTGCAGGGAATCGAGTGGCTGACAACTCAGGAAAACGTCAAATTGACTTTAACTTCATGTTCCCTGCTGGGGCTTTCTATTAGCAGGTGTTTGTTTCATCAGACACGGGCATTGGATTTCATTACATCTGTCCGTTTCAGGTCTCCTTGAACTTCAGACTTCCTTGAGATTTTCCTTACTAATGCCACTGTCCCTTTTCTGTTTAGTACAAGTACAGAGAATGTTGAAATTCATTTAGGGACCTAAATATTGAAGACGTTGCCCATTAGGAAATGGACAAGGTAGAGGATCTCTTATGAATGGGCGTAAGGCTGAAATAACCTTTTTCTCTGTGCACGGCACATACCTTTAAGAATTATTCTCTCAGAGCTGGCATCCTTCGTGAAGGTGAAAGAATGAAAGCTTTTTCTCAAGATCAGGAGCAAGGCAAGCGTGTTTGCTTTTCTATTTCTAGTTAACGTTGTACTGGAGGCTCTAGCCCAGGGCAGTTAGGTACGAAAAAGAAAGAAAAGGCCTCCAAATTGTAAAGGAAGAAGTAAAACTGTCTTTATTTGCAGAGGACATGGTATTTTTTTTTTTAATTATCTTTTTCTTTTTACGGCTGCAGCTGCCGTGTGGAAGGTCCTGGGCTAGAGGTCCAGTCAGAGCTGCAGCTGCTGGTCTGTACCACTGCTGCTGAGCTGCATCTGTGACTGGATCCTTATTCCACTGAGAGAGGCCAGGGATCCAACCCTCATCCTCATGGATACTAGTCAGGTTCTTAACCCACTGAGCCACAGTAGGAACTCCATAGAAGACATGATGTTGTAGAGTGAAAAGCCTAAGGAATCCACTGAAAATCTATTAGAACTAATACACACGAATTCACTGCAGTTGTAGGATACAAGATCAGTATACAAAAATCAATTGTATGGAGTTCCCATCGTGGCGCAAGCAGAACCGAATCAGACTAGGAACCATGAGGTTTCGGGTTCGATCCTTGGCCTCACTCAGTGGGTTAAGGATCTGGCGCTGCTGTGAACTATGGTGTAAGTCGAAGATGTGGCTTGGATCCTGTGTTGCTGTGGCTGTGGCGTAGGCTGGCTGCTGTAGCTCCCATTAGACCCCTAGGCTGGGAACCTCCGTATGCCACAGGTGTGGCCCTAAAGAGCAAAAAGCAAAAAAAAAAAAAAACAAAAAAACAACAATTCAATTGTATATTCATAGTCTGGCAAGGAACCAGCTGAAAATGAAATTAATAACACAGGAGTTCCCATTGTGGCTCAGTAGTTAACGAACCCAACTAGCATACATGACGATGCAGGTTTGTTCCCTGGCCTCGCTCAGTAGGTTCAGGGTCCAGTGTTGCCATGAGCTGTGGTGTAGGTCGCAGACTTGGCTCAGATCTAGTGTTCCTGTGATTGTGGTGTAGGCCAGTGGCTACAGCTCCAACTCGACTACTAGTCTGGGAACCTCCATATGCTGCTGGTGTGGCCCTAAAAGACAAACAAACAAACAAACAAAAAACCCACGATAATTCAGTTTATAATAGCATCAAAAAAAAAAATAAAATAGGGATAAATTTACTAAAGTGGAAGACATGCTGCAAACCACAAACTATCATTGAAAGAAATTACAAAGAAGATATAAATAAATGGCAAGACATCCTGTCTTAATGGATTGGAAGCCCTAATAGTGTTAAGAGAGCAAAAGTCCCCACATAGATCTACACAGTCAACACAACATCTATCAAAATCCCAGTGGCCCTTTTTGCAAAAATTGACAAGTTGTTCCTTAAACTCATATGGAATGCAAAGGACCTAAAATAGCCAAAACAATTTTGAAAAAGAATGATATTGGTGTATGCCCATTTCTTGATTTCAGCACTTACTCCAAAGCTACAGTATACAGTGAGGTACTGGTATAAAGACGGACATACGTAGATCAATGAACTAGAATTAAGAGTCTGTGGGGTTCCTGTTGTGGCGCAGTGGAACTAATCCAAGTGGTATCCATGAGGATGTGGGTTCGATCCCTGGCCTTGACCAGTGAGTTAAGGATCTGATGCTGCTGTGAACTGTGGTGTAGGTTGCAGACACGGCTTGGATCCTCTGTTGCTGTGGCTGTGGTGTAGCCAGGAGCTACAGCTCCAATTGGACTCCTAGCCTGGAAACCTCCATATGCTGCACCTGCAGCCCTAAAAAGCAAAAAGTAAGAAGAGTCAGAAGTAAACCCTTACCTTTGCAGTCTGCTGACTCTTGACAAGGGTCCTAAGACAATTTCATGGCAGACGGGATAGTTTTTTCAACAAATAGTGTTGGAACAACTAGATATCCACATGCTAAAGGATGGATTTAGATTGTTACCTCATACTATACACAAAATTAATTTTAAATGGATCTGTGCCTTAATCTCAGAGCTGAAACTGTGTAAAACAATTAGAATAAAACAGACTTCTATCTTCGTGATTTGAAGTAAGCAGTGTTTCCTTAGGACACCAAAAGCAACAAAAGAAAAAAAGATCAATTGCAGCTCACCAAAACTAAAAACTTTTTGTGCTTTGAAGGACACTATCAAGATAGTGGAAAGATAGCCCGAAACATGGGAAACTTTTTGGGCAAATCTGATGAGGGACCTGCTTCTAAAATATGTTTCTGGAGTTCCTGTCGTGGCTCAGTGATTAACAAACCTGACTAGTATCCTTGAAGATGCAGGTTTGATCCTTGGGCTCTCTCAGTGGGTTAGGATCTGGCATTGCGGTGAGCTGTGGTGTACGTTGCAGACAAGGCTCAGATCCTGCATTGCTGTGGCTATGATGTAGGCTGGCAGCACAGCTCCGATTCAACTCCTTGCGGGAACTTCCATATGCCCTGAGCGTGGCCCTAAAAAGACAAAAAAAATATATATGTATGTTTCATAATACAACTCAGTAATTAAAAGACAATCAGTTACAAATGGGCAAGGGAGCTGAATAGAAGGGATCCCTTCTCCCCAGAGAAGAGGTACCCGTGTCCAATAAGCTCATGGAGAGATGCTCACCGTCATTAGCCGTGGGGGAAATGCAAAATGGGAAAATGCAAAATGAAACCACAGTGAGATCCCACTTCGTGCCCACGAGGATGACTCTCCTGAAAAGACGAAGTCTAGCAAGTGTTGGCGAAGATGTGGAGAAATCGAGACCCTCCTGCAGGGCTGCTGGGAATGTCCGGTGGTGCAGCTGCTTTGGCAGACAGGATGACAGTTCCTTAACGGGTTAAAGTCAAGTTGCTCTATGAGTCAACAGTGCTCCTCTTCGAGGTATATCCAAGAGAAATGAAAATGTATGTCCACACAAAAACTTGTACGTGAGTGTTCCTAGCACCGGTTTTCAGAGCAGCCCCAGAGAGGAAATAACCTAAATATTTATCGGCTGATGAGTAAGTAAACAAAATGCAGAATAGCCATACAACAGTATAACATTGGACCATCAGACAGGAATGAAGTACGGATAGATGCTACAAGAGGGTTGAACCTTGAGAATGTTAGGCTAAATGAAAGAGGTCAGTCACCAAGAAACCGCACGTTGTATGATTTCATTTATGTGAAATGTCCAGAATAGACAAATCTGTAGAGACAGAAAGCGGATTAGTGGAAGCCTAGGACCAGGGGCGGGAGGGCTCGGGGGAAATGGAGAATGACTGCTAAAGGGTGTGGGATTTTTGGGAGGGATGAGGAGAAGGTTCTTGAATTGACTGTGGTTATCATTGCACGAGTCTATAAACAGACCAAAATCGCTGGATTGTATACTTTAAGTTGCTGCATTTTGAAATATAGTTCAGTGAAGATTTTACAAAAAAGAAATACGTCTGTCAATCAGTGTGTCTATGCACTGGTCTTTCAGACAGTGATCGGTGGTTGGAAACAGCTCCTGTGATGATACAGAATTGGCAGAATAAACCCTGGCACATCAGTAGAAGGCAATACACTGCGCACTTTACCTCGCTGATGCAGGATATCATTTAAGGGTGTGGTTAAGTGATATACTGTTTAAGGTGAAAAATAAGTTATCAAATAACCTCCCATTTTTGTGGGAGAGCGCTTGTAATCACCCATGTAGGGAGAGAGCCGGACGTGGCTACGTCAGTTCCCGTGAGAGTGGTCATCTCGGGGTGTGGAGGTGACAGGTAACTTTAATTTTCTCCTTCTTGCTTTGCTGTAGCCCTAGATATTCTAGGCTAATCATATATAATCAGAAAAAGAAATTTAATGTACAGTTTACATATATAGACTAGTGGAGTACTTAAATGAAATAAGAAGGAACTAAGAAGATAATCTCTTTTTTTCTTTTTAATTTTTTTGTCTTTTTTAGGGCCACGCCCATGGAGCATAGAGGTTCCCAGGCTAAGGCTCGAATTGGAGCTGTAGCCTCTGGCCTACACCACAGCCACAGCAAAGTGGGATCCAAGCCACATCTGTGACCTACACCACAGTTCACGCCAATGCCAGATCCTTAATCCACTGATCGAGGCCAGGGATCGAACCTGCAACCTCATGGTTCCCAGTCGGATTCGTTAACCACTGGCCACGCTGGGAACTCCTAGACACTATAAGCTCTTATTAAAAGTTACATGCATGCCTTTTACTATGTCATAATAACTGCTCAGTAAATTCCAGCTATAGGTTCTAAAATATTCATTTTGAAAGATTGGGCCACTATAATGGAAAGGGAATATAAAAAAATATGTGTTTACGTATGTATATAACTAAGTCACTTTGCTGTACTTCAGAAATTACCACAACACTGTCAATCAATTATACTTAAAAAAAAAAAAAAAACTTGGGCCATAAAACCATCTCTCTTTTTCACACTTGCCCTGCCCCTTCCCCATTCCCGTAGCAAGTTGCTTTCATGAATAGGTGACGGAGGTTCTTATGGGAGAGAAGAAGCCTGAGATGTTTCTTTTTCCCTCCAAAGCAGCCTTTCTTTAGGCACTTTCCTCTTGGCGTCTCACCTGGGGCCCATGCTCTGTGTCACTAGAGGCCGTTCCTGGGCAGAGATTCTCAGGCAACGTCCGCTCTCTCGTTGATGTCTGTATCCAGGTGCTTTGGGAGACTGTTTTGGGGCGCTGATGGTTTGCCCCTCCGTTTTGGGAGGAGACTTCTAAGCCCTCCTGGTGACGGGCAGCACCTTCCTGCATCAGCCTTGAAACTTAGAAGCTTTCTCATTTTCCGCTTTTTCCGCAGATCCAGCTTCTAGGTCCTATATCTGCAAATAAATGGTGCCAAGTCAAAATGGGTCAAGGCAGAGGAGAGGAACTCCCTGGGATAGTGTGATTCTTTCCGCAGGATACGTTTTTGGCAGCCTGCGTGTTTGTGTCTCGGCTCTGCGCTGTCCAGAGGCAGAAGGATGGGGACCATTTCTCATCGAATGCGCCTCTTCAGTTATTACACTGTGAGCGATGCTAGCTTGCAAGGCTCTTCAGGGCCTTGCCAGTGGCTCTGGGGTCGCCTAGGGCCAGAGGGTCAGTGATTTTTCAGATAAGTTCTGCCAGTGTGGAGGTTTGTCTGCTGTGAAAAGAGGGAGGGAGTCCCGTGCTCTGCCCTGAACGGAGTTTCCATGCTCCCCGGGCTCCTGCTCTGCGGCTGGAGTGAGATGCGCTATGAGCCTGGAGGAAGGCGAGGCTCGCGTTGCCAGTTGCGAAGGACATTTTCATGAAGTCTGCTTGATTTATGTGCCAAGGAGACACGACTGCGTTTCACCGGAGGGGCTTCCGGTTCGTGTGGTTTCCTTTTGCAGGAGCTGGCGGAGGAGGCAAGACCCTCTGGCGAGGGACAGGGCTCTTTATGCCTTGCATCGGCTCCTGGGTTAAGGGTTGCATCACCCAGTGTGTGGTCCTGATGTGATTGGAGGGTTTGGGTGGAAGAGGCGCCGTTGCATGTGTGTTGCATGTGTGTGTCATGCCGTGTCAGCTCTGGATGCGTGCTGGGACCTCCAGCGACATGCTGCCCACTGCTCTGGGGGAGGCCCTTTAGAATATGGAGACACATCCCGCTACTGCTCCCCTGGGGAGGGTGTGGCCAGAGGAGAGATGCTGAGCCCGAGTGAGGCTTGGCTTTGCCCGGCGCCACCGCGCAACCCCCTGGCTTCCTCCAGGCCCGAGTGGGAATGTGACCTAGTTACGGTGCCTCCCAGCGCGTTGGCACAATAACCAGACCTTCCTTCCTCCTCTCCCCACAGCAAGAATAATTCCGCTGAGCCTCTTGGAGGCTGGAGGGCCGGTTTTAGTAACATGCCCTTTCCTGGTTGGCTCTTGTCCAGTTATTTCGGGTGAGTGTTAATGGCCGAGAGTTTGAAGGTTTTATTTATAAGGAAACTGTCCTCCTTGACCCTCGTGTCCTTGTCAACCGTTCTTCTGTCTGAAGCCCTTTCCTTCTTGGGGAAAAGCTGAGAGCCAAGCGGTCCCCAAACCCGTGGCTTTGTATGATCACCTGTGGTCTCGGTTTTATTCGATGCCTTCCGTGTGGATTTGGGCCAAGGGAGGGGGAGGGGAATCCAGCATCCGCGTTGGTAGTAGATGGTCCAGAGCCCCAGAGAGGCCACTTTTCTTGCAGGTGAGTTTAACGCTGGCCGAGGGCTACAGCCCGCTGCCCTCCAGGGTGACCGACTGCGGGAGGTACCGCGTGTCCTGGATGGGAGTTAATTTTGAGTCACAGGTGTAACCAGCAGATTGCTTTGGTTTCGCTGGAGGAAAGCATATGTAATGTCTATACCATCCATGACCTCTTAAAAAACACGTGCCCCCTGTGGTCTGTCCATGTTCAAAGCCGATATTCCTGCTTCTGGTGATGTGCAGCAAGGGGCTGAAAACTATTGAGTGGTTCAGTCTCTGACTTACTCCCCAGTGGAGGGCATTTCTCTGGTAAGTAGGATTCTAGAGCGAGAAGGGATTTGGCGCAGATACAACTTATCACCATGATTTGCAGAGGGAAAAACCAAACCAAACCCAGCCCAGAAAAGCGGGCTGTGGCCCAGGATCACATAGCAAGTCAGGGGTAGAACAGAGCCCAGTAAGCAGGAGTGAAGCCCAGCGAAGCGGGCAGGGCCAGGGCAAGCACGGCCTCCGGAAGTGCTTCTGAAGACTCGTGTTTCCAGCCTCTCGTCCCCTGACACTCAGGTTATGTGACAGCAGGAGCATCCTGTCCAGTGTCTGAGCGACACTTGAGGTAATGAAGCCCAGAGGGGTTCAGGGACTTGCCCAAGGTCACACAGCTAGTGAGCTGGCCTGAAATTTGGAGTGGTCCCTCTGGTCCATAGATTCCGAATGTACTCAGTGCATATGACTATGAAATGCTGTCTTACGTAGTATTAACGTTATGAATTAAATTATTGGGATGCAGTTGGGGATGGCTGATGGGTTTAAAATCTGGCACGGAGTTTGGGGGGTGGTTCACGGTCAGTTCTGGCCCCCTCCAGAGTGGATGTGGTTTTTTTTTTTTAATTTTTAAAAATTTATTTATTTTATTTATTTTTAAAATTTATTTATTTATTTATTTTAAGAGTGGATCTGTTGAGCCACCACTCCTTCTGCTAAGAGCGAGGAAACCCTGTTTTTGGGTGTGGGGTGTTGGAATCTCAGTCTTTTGACCATGGTGAATATAGGGGGAAGATTTAACTTCCAAGTCAGATTTTTGCCTGGATTCTTGTTATTCTCAGTACCAAATCCAATACATGAACTTAAGGGCTGTTGGGGGCCCTGAGGACAAGTTGTAGGTTTGCTTTCCCCTGGGCAAACTGGAATCACTCTGTAAAGGAACTTACCAGAGCATTGTCTTTCGGAATTCCTAAAGCAGTCTTAGGGTTGGTGACACATGTAAAGAAAATGCATCAAGCAGTCCATCTTAGAAGTTTATTTTCTATTCAGGGTTTCCGCAGGAAGGCAATTTCACCCCAGCTGGGATCACCGGTTGCTTTCATATTTTTAATTCTTTCGCCAGTTTTCCAGATGCCTTTGGAAATTCATGCTGACCTTTTTTTTTTTTTTTTTTCATTCCATTTTGAGTACTGAATATTTTCCCGTCACTACTTAAACTGGCATGAATAAAATATTCCTTTTCAGGATGATGATTTTCAAATTTTTTTAAAAGAAAAACAAAACACTCTATCTAGTTGGTTAAATTGATGAGGCCTTTTAAAACATTCTCATGCTGCCAGTGGGTAAATTTGGGAATAGGAATTCTGTCCTGCTCTAGACCACATTGTGTTAGGTTCAGGGCTTTCTGGTCCTAGGGTCCATGAAGGAACCAGTAGAAAATAAACAAATTTGAATGAATGGAATCCAGTAGAGTTTCCCCTTAGAACCATCTGGATATCTACACTGAATTTATGGGGTGGTTACTGTCATCAAGATGGTTATAGGTAGAAGCGTGGCATGATTAAAAATAATAGAAAGAGCAAGTCTGAGACATTCCATCCATCTGTTCATTCACTCAGTACATTTTTGTTTAGCTCTCATTCCGTGCCAGACCTTGTGCTAATTCCTTTGAGAAAGAGACAAACACTGCACTCAGGAAACTCACTGATAGTAGGAAGAAAACTTATAAGCCTAAATTACTGTAATGAAATTTAGAGAAGTAATCCATTCCGCAAGTGAGGGAAGAAGGTGAAGAGAATTTGAACCAAACATTTTTCTGTCTCTTATGCCCACTTTTCCTCATCACAGTGAGACAGGTTTAGAGATTTTAATTTTCTGACCTAGTTGTGTTCAGCGCATCAGTGGCAGGGCTGGGATTCCAAGTCCTGGCAGGACACTCCTCTGCCTTCCCTGTGCAGAGATGAAAGCTGCGTGAGTTCAGAAGTGGAGACCTTGAGTCCACCTGTTGGGGAGGGGGTCATGTTAGAGCACAAGCTGGTCGCTGAAGCGGGGGGGGGTGGGGGGGGGATGTCCAGCTCTGGAGGTGGGCCCCATGGGTGGGACAAACCTGCCAGGCCAGAAGCATTGCCCAGGGCGATGGTAGGATTGACATAAAGGGTGGCGCTCGGGTGGCGCTCAGGTGGCATGAAGGGTGCATGAAGGTGCCAGTAGAAAGTGATGTAGGTGGGTAGGTAAGGGTAGAGTATTCGTGGTTGTCCATTTTCCCCTTTCATCACTTTAAATGTATGGTGCCACTGCCTCTGGCCTGCCGAGTTTCTTCTGAAAAATCAGCCGATAGTCTCATGGGGCGTCCCTTGTATGTTGCTTGTTTTTCCCCCCTTGTTGCTTGTAATATTTTCTCTTTGTTTTTAATTTTTTTCACTTTGATTACTCTGTGTCTCAGCATGTTTCTCCTGGGTTTTCTGCCATACGGGACTCTCTGTACTTCCTGGTCGTGGATGGCTGTTTCCTTTCCCAGGTTAGGGATGTTTTTAGCTATTATTGCTTTAAATATTTTCTTAGGCCCTTGCTCTCCTTCTTCTTCTGGGATCCCTGTAGTACGAATGTTGGTACATTTGAGTTGTCCCAGAGGTCTCTTCTACTGACCTTACTTCTTTTCATTCTTTGGTGAGGGTGAGGATAAATTAGGAGGTTGGCATTCATAGATACACACTGCTATATAAAAAATAGATAATCAACAAGGACCTACAGCTGAGCATAGGGAGCTATACTCAGTAGTTTGTAATAGTCTATAATGGAGAAGAATCTGAAAGAGATGCATGTATATATTCAGTTATTCATAAATAACTGAATAACTTTGCTGTATACCTGAAACTAACATGACATTGTAAATCAACCACACGTCAGTTTAAAAAAAAAGGGTAGCTAAAAGGTCAGATCATGATGCGTTTTGAGTTCTAGGCTAAAATGTTTATAGTTTTAGCTGGTGATACAAGTAATTAGAATATCCAGGATGTGGTAATATAAGCTGTTAGAATATAACATTCTAATATTAGAATATTAGAAACTGGGACCTCAGTGTCTGGGATGTAGGGAGCATTGGAGCTGGGAGGCTGCCACAGTGGTCCCTGAGCTAGTGATGGAGCTGGAGGGGAGGGCACAGGTGAGAGAGGCCTTCACCTGGGAGCTGGGAGAAGCAGGGCTTTTGTGCTGCCCCAGTGGAGCTTCCCATCACAGCCAGTGCCTCTCCAGTTTGACTCAGGTGTAATTTGTCACTGCTTCCTGATGGTGGCTAGAACAGTCGTATACTTTTATCTAAGCTCCTAGTTTGGTGTCACATTTCATTGTAAGTGATTTATAAAAACTTACTTATTTGCCATTCATGACTAGCCTATAAAGTAGGCTATTAATATTATTCTCATTTTACAAATGAGAAAATGAAGGAGGCTCTAAGATCTGTAGCCTTAACCGTTACTCGAAGCCTAACCCTCACTTTGATGGTCACAGTATATTGGAGATTCAAATTTTTGTGTATTTCCCTGAGTTCTATTTTCCCTTCCGAAAAGAAAAGAATTGTAGTGTCCGCTGTTGTATCCATTGGGTGTATAATCCACATGATGGAAGCATCTAGAACAAGACTCATTGGGGTTTTACATGAAATTGAGTTGGAACTGCTGAATCAGGAGCATGAGAGGATATTGGAGTGAATTAGATTAGCTAGGTTATGTGCTAGCCAAATTTTGGTCCAGCCTTTTCATTGCAGAGGTGGGGCCAGATGCAGAGATGTCAGGTGCCTGATAGGGGCCATCAGGGTGGAACTGGAATTCAGGGCTGCTGACATCGAGTGCTGTCACAGAGGAATGCTCTTTTATGTTTGGGGGGACTTCCTGAAGACTAGTTCTCAGACAAGGGCATCTTAAATGAGTGTCCAGGGTGGGCTTTCTGGGTGGGGGACCCTGGAGTCCCCAGGGGCTGTGCGGCCTGGCAAGGAAACTCCTACTCCAACTGCTGCTGTCTTCTGCTCTTTACCCCTTACCTTCATGATTTTCCTCCATTCCCTCTTGGAATGAAGAACTTTGGGGACTGTTGCCAAAATTGTGCTTTTTCTTTTTCTTTTTAATTTTTTTTTTATTACTCAAATGAATTTATCACATCTGTAGTTGTATAATGATCATAACAATCCAATTTCACAGGATTTCCATCCCACAGCCCAAGGACATCCCCCCCAACCCCCCAAACTGTCTCCTCTGGAGACCGTAAGTTTTTCAATGTCTGTGAGTCAGCATCTGTTCTGCAAAGAAGTTCTTCTGTCTGTCCTTTCTTCAGATCCCACATGTCCGTGAAAGCATTTGCTGTTGGTGTCTCATTGTATGGCTGTCTTCACTTAGTATGATAGTTTCTAGGTCCATCCATGTTGCTAAAAATGCTGGTATTTCGTTCTTTTTGATGGCTGAGTAATATTCCATTGTGTATATGTACCACATCTTCTGGATCCACTCCTCTGTCGATGGACATTTAGCTTGTTTCCATGTCTTGGCTATTGTAAATAGTGCTGCAGTGAACATTGGAGTACGTGTGTCTTTGCGAGTCGTGGTTTTCTCTGGATAGATGCCCAGGAGTGGGATTGCTGGATCAAATGGTAGTTCTATGTTTAGTTTTCTGAGGAATCTCCATACTGCTTTCCACAGTGGTTGCACCAATTTACAATCCCACCAACAGTGTACTAGGGTTCCTTTTTCTCCACACCCTCTCCAGCACTTAATGTTTGTACACTTTTTGATGATGGCCATTCTGGCTGGTGTAAGGTGGTACCTCTCTGATTTGCATGTCTCTAATGATGAGTGATGTTGAACATCTTTTCATGTGTTTCTTGGCCATCTGTACGTCTTCTTTGGAGAACTGTCTGTTTAGATCTTCTGCCCATTTTTGGATGGGGTTGTTTTTTTTTTTTTGGTATGGAGCTGCAGAAGGTGTTTATAAGTTTTGGAGATGAATCCCATGTCAGTTGATTCACTTGCAAAGATGTTCTCCCATTCTTTGGGTTGTCTTTTTGTGTTTTTCAGGGTTTCCTTTGCTGTGCAGAAACTTTGAAGTTTGATTAGGTCCCATTTGTTTATTTTTGTTTTTGTTGTCAATACTCTGATAGGTGGATCTGAGAAGATGTTGCTGTGGTTTCTGTCAGAGAGTGTTTGGCCTATGTTTTCCTCTAGGAGTTTTATAGTGTCTGGTCTTATATCTAGGTCTTTAATCCATTTGGAGTTGATTTTTGTGTGTGGTGTTAGGGAGTGTTCTCATTTCATTCTTTTCCATGTGGCTGTCCAGTTTTCCCAGCACCACTTATTGAACAAGCTGTCCTTTCTCCCTTGTATATTTTTGCCTCCTTTGTCATAGATGAGTTGGCTGTAGGTGCGTGGGTTTAATTCTGGGCTTTCTATCCTGTTCTACTGATCAGTATTTCTGTCTTTGTGCCAGTACTGTATGGTTTTGATGATTGTTGCTTTGTAGTATAGTCTGAAGTCCAGGAGCCTGATTCCTCCAGCTCCATTTTTCTTTTTCAGGATGTCTTTGGCTATTCTGGGTCTTTTGTGCTTCCAAACAAACTTTAAAATATTTTTTCGAGTTCTGTGAAAAATGTCCTTGGTAATTTGATAGGGATTGCATTGAATCTGTAGATTGCCTTGGGTAGTACAGTCATTTTGATAATATTAACTCTTCCAATCCATGAGCATGGTACATCTTTCCATCTATTTGTGTCGTCTTTGATTTCTTTCATCAGTGTCTTGTAGTTTTCAGAGTACAGGTCTTTTGTCTCTTTAGGTAGGTTTACTCCTAGGTATTTTATTCTTTTGGGTGCGATGGTAAACGGGATTGCTTCCCTCATTTCTCTTTCTGCTCTTTCATTGTTAGGGTATAGAAATGCCATCGATTTCTGTGTATTGATTTTTGTATCCTGCGACTTTGCCGAAATCATGGATGAGCTCTGACTGTTTTCTGGTAGAGTCTTTGGGATTCTCTGGATATGGTATCATGTCATCTGCAAATAGGGATAATTTGACTTCTTCCTTTCCAATCTGGATTCCTTTTATCTCTTTTGCTTCTCTGATTGCTGTGGCTAGGACTTCCAGAACTACGTTGAAGAGTCGTGGCGAGAGCTGGACGTCCTTGTCTTGCTCCTGATCTCAGCGGGAATTCTTTCAGCTTTTCACCCTTGAGAATGATGTTTGCTGTGGTCTCCAACTGCTGCTGTCTTCTGCTCTTTACCCCTTGCCTTCATGATTTTCCTCCTTTCCTCTTGGAATGAAGAACTTTGGGGACTGTTGCCAAAATTGTGCTTTTTCTGATGAGTGCTGCTGAGGTGTGTTCAGGCTCAGGGCTTATGTCCAGCGACAGTGTGTTCAAACTCTGGTTCCTCTCAGATTTCCAGAAGGATCTCCTACTTAATCTCCTTTGTGCTGTCTCTTGAAAAAAAAATCAGCCCCCCCCATCAGAGAACATTCCTTTCCTTTCAGGCCTCCCGCGGAGCCAGGGTCATGCAGACGGCGTTCTGGCCCTGGCCTCTCATTATCTCTGCTTCTGATCTAGGCCTTAGCCAAGCAGATCCTTGACATGGTCCTAAACAAGCACCGAACAGCTCACTTGAGTTCAGAGCTGGAGTTGTGCTCCTTGCTTCGTGGCTGGTTCCTCCGGGCGGTGCCCCAGCCTTCTCCTTCTGCAGCTTTTGCTGGCATGGTTCCATAGTTCAAGGCCACGGAGGCTGCCCGCTGGCACTGCCCCTGCGGGGCGGGCTGCTTGTCTGCCTTGAGCTGTGCCTGAGGTCTGCGTTTTTAACTCAAGAGTCATTCCCAGGAATTGAATTATGGACCCAGGAAGAAGCAGGTTTTATGCAGCGTCTCCGCGTTTGGCCGGCAGCTGTGTTTGTGTGATGGTGAAAACAATTTCTCTCTCTTCTCCTTTGGGCCCCATTGGCTGCCCCAGCTCGTCTGCTGCCTTCCCCAATCTCGGTTTTAATTCATCTTTCAAAGAAACAGATTAAGCTGATTGCTTCGTAAGCTGAGTTTTGGTGTGTATACCTTTCAGCTGCCTTCCAGAAGTGATTAAAGGAAGAATTTCTGTGTGAGCTTTTATGCCCCGTTAGGATTATTTTGGGATCCTGTCTCAATGGTTTATTTCCATCTTGTGCCTGTTTTTAACAGAAGAACTGGAAATGAGGAGAGGGGCTGGGTTTTGTCTCCTCCGGGTGTTCTCAGCTCGCAGACATCCTGTTGTAAACTGCTCCTGTCTGCCTGCTTGGCCCTTTCCCAGGGGGCCTTCCCGGAGCGGCCGCTTGGATCCGTCACATTGAGGTCAGACTGTCTGTTGGTTTGCGGGGTTGCTTTCTCTTTGGCCCCAAGCGTCCGCCAGTAAAACCATTTCTTCCAGACCCATCCAAGCCAAGGTGCCTGGCCATGGCTTCAGGGGACCTGACTCTGGCCCTGGATTTAATAGATGGTCTTTTACATAAGGTTTATCCCAGGTGCTGCCTCCCTAGACCATCGTTCAGGCAGCTGTTGGCTTTCCATTGTCTCTGCATCCCCAGGGCCCAGGATGGCACCTGGCCCAGCCCAAGGTGTTCAGTGAGGGTGTTTTTTGTTTTTTTTTTTTTTTTTTTAAAGGGCTGCACCTGCGGGCATATGGAAGTCCCCAGGCTAGGGGTCACATCGAAGCTGCAGCTGCCTGCCTACACCACAGCCACAGCCACACAGGATCGGAGCTGCGTCTGCGACCTACACCACAGCTCATGTCAAGGCTGGATCCTTAACCCTCTAAGTGAGGCCAGGGATCAAACCCGCCTTCTAATGGATAGGAGTTGGGTTTGTAACCTGCTGAGCCACAGCGGGAACTCCTCAGTGAGGCCTTTTTTGAATGAGTGGATCTCTTTAAATATGTGGAAGCGTTGACAGGATGCTCGGTATTACTCAGAGTCAAGGTAGAAAAAATGTTGGCCTGCGGATGTGTTTTGTTTGGCATGCACACTGTTTAAAAAATTTCCGAACCCATGTATTAATACAAAGATAAATTTTACATAGAAAATCCAGATTTTCAGCTTCTCCTGCAAAATGTTCGGACCCGGACTGTGCTAGAACCAAGGCGTGAGCCTCCCTCAGAGGGGCCTGACTTTGGCCTTTTGCTCACCTAACCCCTAAAATTATTTGGTAAAGCTGTCTGCCTGCTGGCACACTTTGAGTTAATAGTGAAGATTTTTCATCATAATTTAAGAGTTTCATTAAATTAAGAGTTTGGGATTAACAGATGCCCAGTACTGTATATAAAATAAACAACACGGACCGACTACACAGCCGGGGGAACTATATTCGGTATCTTGTAAAAACCTATATTGGAAAAGAATCTGAAAAAGAATGGGTGTGTAACCGAATCAGTTTGTTGTACACCAGAAACTAATACTACATTGTAAATGAACTATACTTCAATTAAAAAAAGGGTTAGGGGTTCCCACTGCGGGTTAAGAATCCAACTACAGTGGTTCTGGTCGCTGCGGAGGCCCGGATTCAATTTCAGTCCCTCGCCTGGCATGGGGGTTGCAGAGTCTGGTGTTGCCACAGCTGCGGCATAGGTCTCAGCTGCGGTGCACAGTCAGCCCCTGGCCAGGGAACTTCCACATGCTGCGGGTGTGGCCAAAAATAAATAAATAAAATAAAAAGGTTTGGAGTTCCCCTCGTGGCTCAGTGGTTAACGAATCCGACTAGGAACCATGAGGTTGCGGGTTCGATCCCTCGCCTTGCTCAGTGGGTTAAGGATCTGGCATTGCCGTGAGCTGTGGTGTAGGTTGCAGACGTGGCTCGGATCCGGCATTGCTGTGGTTCTGGCGTAGGCCAGTGGCTACGGCTCCGATTAGACCCCTAGCCTGGGAACCTCCATATGCCACTGGAGCGGCCCAAGAAATGGCAAAAAGACAAAAAAAAAAAAAGAAAAAAAGTTGGCGTTCCCATTGTGGCTCAGTGGTAATGAACCTGACTAGTATCCATGAGGATGCGGTTCGATCCCTGGCCTTGCTCGGTGGCTTAAGGATCCAGTGTTGCCACGAGCTGCAGTGTAGGTCACAGATGAGGCCCGGATCCTGCATCGCTGTGGTGTAGGCTGGTAGCTGTAGCTCCGATTTGACCCCTAGCCTGGGAACTTCCATATGCTGCACGTGTGGCCCTAAAAAGAAAAAAAAAAAAAAGAATTTCAAAGATATTATTTCCAGCTTATGGCAAATACTGACATCTTTAAACAAAACAGTTACATCATCCTTTTAAATAGAACCAGTGGAATCTAAATATCGTAGAGATTTGATACCTGTCATTACCCATGTAAAAAATGCTTAAACAGACTCCTCTTTAACCGTTGGAATTTCTACCACAGTCTCTTTTTATTTTGAATTCATATTTTATTCCCACAGAAAGTTTTCCTTGGGTATTATCCTTGTCCTTGCAAATAAATAAGTCTGTACATTTCAAATAAATTCACTATGGTGATAGGGGCCTATGAAAAATTTCTGTAGTTAGGCACTGTGATTGATTACTAGTATGCTTTGAACAGAATATTAATAGGCTACAGGTTTTGATAAGTAGATTAAAGGAGAAGGAAGAGTTGCTTGGAAATGCATCTCCTAATGACATGTCTGGAGCTCTTTGTTTTTGCATTTTTCTGGATCCTGTGGTAAACAGAACTTATGGCTGGAATACGGAGGCTCAACATTAGTTCATTCCTGTTTCTGTGTTTTAAGAGGTGTCAGCACAGAGAAATCATACATAACTAAGGAAGTAGAGGGACCAGGGGTTATGTTTATAGCAGTCCTGCTTAAAAAAAAAAAAACCAAAAAACCCCCAAAAAGCTCTGAGTTACACGTCAGGTTCGCCCTGCTGCGTCCATAGTTAATTGCTTCCTTTTCAGCAGGTGGAGAATTGGGGTTGTATTGGAATTGGCGGGGGTGGGGGATGCTTTCTAACCGTCCACACGGCCCTTTGAGGCTCTCCCACACTCAGGAGTGTGGCCGCCGAGGGTTGCTGCTGGGCTGGGGCTCCCCAGGGTCAAGAACCTCACCGGGGCTTTGTTCGGTTGCGTCCTCCCCCAGCCCCTGGCCTGGGCTCGCTAAATGCCGTACATGTGATGCAGACAAGAGCCAGTCCTCTTCCCCAGATTCCGTATCTGTGAATTCGACTTCCTCAGATGTCTCTGTAACCGCAAGCAACACCGAGATGCTTCTGCGATCATTCAGGGCCAAGAGCGGAGCCACGCCCACTTTGAGCCGCTGACGCTTGTGTTCTAGCCCAGGTGGGCCAAGGAGATGCTCTCCCTTGCGTCCAGCACTCACACTGCTAGGGGTCCCTTTTGTGGTCCTTCCAGTGCTGGGTTTTTCAGTCTCGTGCGTTTTGCTGGTGACCTTGTGAAGTGCTGCCTGGGGTTCCTGGAGCACGGAGGCTGCCATGTGCTTTACGGAGAAATGAACGTCTGCTGGATGAGCTTTGCTGCGGGTGGCCCTGAGGTCACTGTTAATGAGCTGGCATCTTAAATAAGATGCTTTTTTTTTTTGTCTTTTTGTCTTTTTGCCATTTCTGGGCCGCTCCTGTGGCATATGGAGGTTCCCAGACCAGGGGTCGAATCAGAGCTGTAGCCGCCGGCCTACACCACAGGCACAGCAACTTGGGATCTGAGCCTCGTCTGCGACCTACACCACAGCTCACGGCAACGCCGGATCCTTAACCCACTGAACAAGGCCAGGGACCGAACCTGCAACCTCATGGTTCCTAGTCGGATTCGTTAACCACTGCGCCATGACAGGAACTCGTAAATAAGATGCGTTTGAACAGGAACACAGACAAAGCAAGGTGAGGCATTGATCCACTGACCAGGATGCTGGGGCCAGAGGGTTCCAGGAGCCCAACCCTGTATTTCCCCTGGGAGCAGTGGCTTGGAATTTGTGATTCAGTGTTTGCAGTCATCTTCCAGGACGTAACTACGGTGACTCCAGAGAGTTGGGCTGAGTGTCGTTTGCACGTGGATGTCACCAGAGGAGAAATTTAAGGAACAATGTCGGGGTCATGTCTAAGTAGGCAGATGTTTCGTTCACTCAGAATGTGAAGTATTCCGCGTGTTTCATGAGAGTCTTAAAGCGGTTCCCTAATGCGAGCGGCATCCCTGAGCCCATCCCTGGAGCTCACCCAGAGGAGAAGTGTTTTCACGATGGCAAATGCTTTTGCTCTTTAAACGTAACTGGGAACCTACTTCTCGCTGAGTACTTAAAGCCTGAGACTCGGGGGACCAGCATCTGAGTTACGCTTTTATTATTTAACTAAAGTGTCTGTCGCCCCAAGAATAAAAGGCTTCAGAAAAGGAGCCTGGAGTTTGGAAGCGGCCCTGACTGCCCGATTGACATTCAGAACCATCTTTTAGCCTCTGATTTCACATGGGTTCCGCTATTTTTTTTTTTTTTAAATAGCCGTTAGTCCCACAATCACTCATCCCCACTAAATACAGTCCATAAAAAGTCATTGCCATGGTTTTGAACAATTTATATTCCGAGGAGCGGAGTGTATTTTAAGATGTGACTGGATCCTTTTAGAATCCCCACCGGAGGGCTTTGTGTTTCAGTGGACGGACACACACACGCTTCACCCAGAGTGTGATGTGGGCGTGTGGGAGTCCTTCCTTGCTTCTTCTGGGACAGATCTCTGGTCCAGGAAAGCCTTTCCTCGCCCCACCGACTCCTCTTTATAGAATGGTTTATAAGCTCAAATCGGATTCCAAGTGTGATCCCCCCCCCCCAAAAAAATGTTAAAGCCAGTGGGTTTCCTTTTCTTCCCACATATGCTGTTTTTATTCATATTTATTGGATCGGTAGAAACTGCTGAGCTCCTACTTTGTGCCTGGGCCTGTCCTGGGTGCTAGAGGTATAAAGCCAGCCAGCTCCCAAGCCGGGGGTCAAGGAGCCCACCGTAGGCAGGGAGAAGCATCGTATCACAGTGTGGAGAGGCTGGTAGGGGAGGTTCCCGAGGGGAGCTTGGGGTGCTTTAGAGTTTGCCTGGGAGCATCAGGGAGGGCTTCACAGAGGAGGTGGAGACAGGCCTGAGGCTTGAGAGATGGGTAGGAGTTGACCAGTTATGCAAAGAGGAGGGGGCTTCCAGGCAGATGGCCCCGCTCTGGTCCTAAGCCGGGCGGGCGGGGTGTGAAAGAGCATAGGGTCTTTTTTTTTTTTTTTTCTTTTTACAGCCCCACCCATGGCATGTGGAAGTTCCCCGGCCAAGAGTCAAATCAGAGCTGCAGCTGCCGCTGCCAGCCTATACCACAGCCATGGCAATGCTCCTTAATGCACTGAGCAAGGCCAGGGATCAAACCCACATCCTCACAGTTGTGTTTTTGTTTTTTTTTTTTTTTGCTTTTTAGGGAGGATCCCAGGCAGGGGCCAATCAGAGCTACAGCTGCCGGACTGCACCACAGCTGCAGCAATGCCAGATCCGAGCCATGTCTGCAAGCTACACCATGGCTCACAGCAACGCCGGATCCTTAACCCACTGAGTGAGGCCAGGGGTTGAACCTGCAACCTCATAGTTCCTAGTCGGATTCATTTCTGCTGTGTCACGACGGGAACTCCTGTGTTGGGTTCTTAACCTGCTGAGCCACAATGGGAACTCCACTGGGTCTGTTTTGGGGTTTAGGCAAGAATAGGGGAGCGATGAGAGAGGAGGCTGGAAAGGGACTTAGGGCTTGGGTTTCTGAGACTTTCTGTGCCACACTTAAGGGTTTGGAGCTTATCTAGAAGGTGGAGGAATTGAAGGGGACATGTGAACAACCTTTTTGAGTGTTTGATAGCCCACTTTGGGGTGAAAGGTGGAAAGCTGGAGACAGGGGTCAGGCAGACCAGTTCAGTTGCTCTTGGATTGGTAGGTGGGACAGAAAGGGGAGAGGTAGGCGACCCAGCAGGCAGGGGGATGGGGAGACGGGGACGGACAGAGGCTCTGCAGTGGCTCCGTCTAATTCTCTGGGATCATTTTGGATTTCAGAGCCTCAGTCCAGGACAGCAGAGGTTTCATGCTTGGGCACTTGGGTAAAAGATGGTGCTTTCTGCTGAGGACACTCGGGAGCAGGTTTGTGGGAGAAAACAGAATTGCCTGAACCGTGAGACCCTAGAATCAGCGTCATGGCATAAATCCAGCTCCGGGATTGTATCCTGGAAACAAGGTTGTTGTTGTTGTTGTTTTGTTCCCGTCTTGTTTGCATGTTTTTGCCTGCATTATCTACCCAAGGAATTCATGTTGATCTGTTTGTTAGCAGCAAAAGGCCATGGAGCAAAATGTGTGAAATTACCCGGGAGGAAAGAAAAAAAAAAATCTCTAATGGTGTGGCTGAACACCAGCGTCGGCACATGAAACCAGGGGCTGTGGGCTGGTTTTTCGCAGGTGACTTAGAACAAGCTGTCACCTCCTGGCCATCCTGTGTTCACCTCTGCCCTGTGGAATTGCACAGGGGTTCAGAACCCCGGTTCTGGTTTCAGGCAGGCTTAGTTCACCTCTCCCTTGGGCGAGTCCCTGCTCTGTGCCCGAACATCTTTCTTGCATAGTGATGATAATAGCACCCACCTTATTTGTGCCTATTAAAGAAGATAATTGATGGTGTTTCTTAGCCCAGTTCATGGCACAGTGAGCACTGAGAAGAATTGTATCTTGAAGCAATTACAAGAACAGATCTTATAGAATGATGATAAATTAATGACCAAACATCAACCTGGATTCAGGTTTCTAAGAGATTTAGCCTTCATTTATGCAACGATGCACCATAGAATTCCTGTAGAAAACCTTCCTGTTAGTGCATTTAAAAATACTCAATTTGTAGGAGTTCCCACTGTGGCAGGATTAGTGTGGTGTCTTGGGAGCACTGGGACACAGGTTTGATCCCTGACCTGGCACAGTGGGTTAAGGATCCAGCATTGCCTTAGTTGCTTAGGTCGCAACTGTGGCTTGGATCTAATCTCTGGCCCAGGAACCCCATATGCTGCAGGACAGCCACACAGAACAGAACAAAACCTCAATTTGTAAAAATTCCACATACTTTAAAATCATAGTCTATTAATAATAATAATAAACTGTATTATATAATGCATTGAACTTTTTTTTTTTTTGGCCATGCCCGTGGCGTGTGGAAGTTCCTGAGCCAGGGATCAAACCCTCATCACAGAAGCGATCCAAGCAACACCAGTGACAACATCAGATCCTTAGCACACTGAGCCACCAAGGGAACTCCATTGTCCATTGAGCTTTTTTTCCCCTCTATATCATCTCAACTAGTCCCTCCTGACTTCACTGTGACAGCACTGAGGCCAGGGAGCTCCAGGACGTCGCTCAAGGGACAGCACAGGGGCTGATTGAAACTTCTGTTGCTCTTGAAAGAACAGCATCAAAGAGAAAAAAAAAAGGAGCATTTTGAAGAGGAAGAAATTGAAGAAGGAACCGAGCATTGAGCAAATCCAGATGGTTCCTTAACATCTTCAGAGCATATACAGTTGCGTCTAATTCCATTTGGAATTACGGCACCCCTTATAAATAAACACGCCCTTAATTAGTTGAAAAGATTTAAACAAGCATGGGGAAGCTATTTGTTATTGTTAATTACGTAGCGGACCAGGCTGCTGTGAGAGTGGGTGACTCGTGGTATGAAGGCGGTCCCATGAGAGTTCCAACAGGCATGACCTTCAAGATCAGCCTTTTCATCACAAGGACCAAGGAAACCGAATTTTTGAAGTGCTTGTTTGTACCCTGTGTGTGTTTATTAACATAGCGCAGACCTAGCTACCAGGTCCTCCCCGTCTGTCCCCGTGGCCACTGCTTGCTGAGGTGACACAATCCTAGTTGTCGCCTGTGCCATCCTCCTGTGTGGTTTCCGCTGGGACTTCTGAGATACTGAAGAGAGCCCTGGTGCCCCCATCATTCCCTTTGGGGACATCCACGGCTGTCTGTGGTCTGGCCAGCTCATTTCGCAGACCTCATTAATTTAAGTCACTTGCCTAGGATCAGAGACCCAGTGACATTGTATCTGGTGCAGAGAGAGCGCTGAGAATGTGGTGGAGCTGATCCCAGATGTTCTTTGTACAAAACACAGTGATAGAGGGCGTTCCCGTTGTGGCTCAGAGGAAGCCAATCTGACGCGCATCCGTGAGGATGTAGGTTCAGTCCCTGGTCTTGCTCAGTGGGTTAAGGATCCGCCGTTGCTGTGAGCTGTGGTGTAGGCCACAGATGCCACTTGGGTCCTGTGTTGCTTTGACTGTGGTTATGCTGGCAGCTACAGCTCTGATTCGACTCGTCTGGGAACCTCCACATTCAGCTGGTGCGACCCTAAAAAGATGGGAAAAAAAAAACACCCCACAATGATAGAGCTGTACTACACACAGTTTCTGTGTTCCACAGGAAGGCAGGCACCACACTAGTGAGTGTCACAGCTCCACTGTTGGCTTAGAATGTCTGACATACTGACTCTCGTGCCCACGTGTTGAGCAGCTGTCCTCAGAAGTTAGTCGCCGTTCGTCAGAGCACGGGACAGCTAACACCTGTGCGTACAGACAGCATGTCCAACCCCCCAGTAAGACTTGGTTCATTTAGACCACCCCCCCATTCTAAATAAATGCCTGGTGATAACCAGCAGAGCAGGCTGGTACCTACGAAGGAGAAGTTGCTAAGCACACAAACGGCCTCAACACGAATGTGGTCTTGTTGTTTAACCACTTCGCTTTAGCTATTTGCTGATGCAATGAAATTTTTTTTTTTTTTGTCTTTTTGCTATTTCTTGGGCTGCTCCCGTGGCATATGGAGGTTCCCAGGCTAAGGGTTGAATCGGAGCTGTAGCCGCCGGCCTACGCCAGAGCCACAGCAACACGGGATCCGAGCCACGTCTGCAACCTACCCCACAGCTCACGGCAACGCCGGATCCTTAACCCGCTGAGCAAGACCAGGGACCGAACCCGCCACCTCATGGTTCCTAGTCGGATTCGTTAACCACTGCGCCACGACGGGAACGCCATGCAATGAAATGTTTATTACAAGTAGTTCTTCCCAGGACCCACAGAACTCCCGCTGAGCTGTCCTCTGCCAGCCCTTTAAAGCGGTTTATGAATTTCAGAGCATTTAAAGGGCATTTTTCCAGGACCGTTTGGAGATCAGCGGGGAAAGGGCCGGAGAAGGCGGACGACCTGGGTGCCCCGGTGCTGATCCTCGGCACGTGTTTGACGTGGCGCTGGCGCTCTGGAGCGCGCCTTTGTCAAATGGGTAATTATATGTGAGTAAATCCATGACTCCGAGATTGTGGACTAACTCATTGGCAAAAATAACACGTAGTGTTTCTTCATGGGGCTCTGGGTTCTGTGGCCGAGACACTTCCTTGCTGAGCCCTGCCCGGGGCACCGCTGGACAATGAGCGTCTCTGTTTTCCATTCCTGGGTTAGGGACCGGGACCACTGCTTCTCCCCAGACACCAAAATCAATTCCAGAAACTGGAGAGTTAACTGTAAACGAGAAAGGGTGAAATAAGAAAGAAGAAAATATGAATTTATAACTGACAAAAATTTGTTTAAAAATTAAGCTGTTACGTTCTCTGCAGAATCGCACTTTCTGACTCTGCCTGGGCTGCCTCGGTTACCCAGCAAGTCTTTCTCTCTCGCTGTCTGTTCGATTTTCTCATGGGCTATTCCAGCCCTTGCCCGTTCTGCTTGTTCTCAGTTTCCTCTGCCTCTTTATGGAGATTGAGGCCAGCCGGAGTGACCTTGGCAGCTGCGCTTGTCCTGACCCCAGAATCCCTCCTTTCTTTCTAAGGAGGCTCCTTCTGCAGGGACCTCCCAGCCCAGCTCGCTGCTGCTTCAGCTCTTCCCTCTTTAGCATTTGACCTGCTGTGCCCGGCCTGGGGATTGAACCCACGCCTCTGCAGTGACCTGAGCCACTGTAGGACTCCTCCTTTAAACAGTTTTTAAGTGTACAATTCAGTAGCATAAATTACATCCAAAATGTCAAGCACCCATCACACCTACCTATTTCCAAATTTTTTTTTTGCGGTGGGGGCAGGGGGTTCCTGTGGCACGTGGAAGTTCTTGGGCCAGGGATCAAACCAGTGCCACAGTTGCACAATGCCAGATCTTTAACCCACTGTGTTGGGAGTAAACTCCCCCCAAACTCTTTTGTTATCCTAATATTAAGTGCTCAAGTCAAACAGGTGAGAGTATTATCCCAGATGGAAGCTCTGTAACCATTAAGCTGTAATTTTGCATTGCCCTCCCCCCCCCCCGCCCCAGCCCTTAGACCCTCTAATCTGTATCTGTAAGTTTGCTTCTTCTAGGTTCCTCTTTTTTTTTTGGTCTTTTATCTTTTTAGGGCTGAACTCGCGGCACATGGAGGTTCTCAGGCCAGGGGTCAAATTGGAGGTACACCTGCCGACCTGCACCACAGCTGCAGCAACACAAGATCTGAGCCACATCTGTGACCTACACCACAGCTCAGCACAATGCCGGATCCTCAACCTACTGAGCGAGGCTAAGGATTGAACCCGAGACCCTGTGGATACTAGTCGGGTTTGTTAACCACTGAGCCATGACGGGAACTCCTAGGTTCCTTGTTTATATAAGTGGAATCAATACAGTATTTGCGCTTTGTGATTGGTTTCTTTCACTTAGGATGAGATCTTCTGCTTCATCTGTATTGTAGCATATGTCAGAGCTTCTCCTTAGGGCTGAGTACTCTTCCATCGTCGAATGGATATACCACATTTTTTTAAATCTGGATCACCTGAAATCTTGATATATGCTGTTTATTTTCTGAGGGCTTCCCCATAATTCTCATCTGATTAATTTGCCTGCCATATTGCTAGTAAATTGCTTCTTGATTGAATTTACTATTTCCAACCAGGCGGTGGTGGTGACAGGTCAGAAATACCCTTTCCTGGAGTTCCTGTCGTGGCTCAGTGGTGAACAAATCCAACTAGGAACCATGAGGTTTTGGGTTCAATCCCTGGCCTTGCTCAGTGGGTTAAGGATCCCACGTTGCTGTGGCTGTGGTGTAGGCTGGTGGCTTCAGCTCTGATTAGACCCCTGGGAACCTCCATGTGCCGCGGGGAGCAGCCCTAGAAATGGCAAAAAGACAAAGAAAGAAAAAGAAAAAAAGAAATATCCTTTCCTGGTGTGTAACTGTGGGCATCTCCTTGAGTGTGTATTTCTGTGTTGCCCCTGGGTGACGTCATCCAGTCAGTAATTGTGTCTGAGGAAGGGGGGCCGGGGTGGAGCCGCAAGAACTCGCAGTTAGTCCTACCCTCCTGCCCCCCAAAACCAGCTTCTTTGAAGCTTCACATTGCTCTGATTTACAGCCTGCTCAACACAGATCTCTGTCTGTCTTGTAATAAATGGGTCTCTTGAAAGGAACACATAGGAAGAAAAAGTGCTTGTCTGGAAGGCTGCTCCCCAGAGAACGTGAATTGATAAATCTTTTTGTTGCTGGTTTCACAAATCAGAGCGGACACATGCCGTGTGATAAGGCAGCCGGGCAAATGCATGTCTGACAACAGAGACTCTGCTCTCTTGGCTCGAATGACACCTACTGTGCTAGGTGGCCAGGAGCAAGGCAGTTCGAGACCTTAGGGGACAGCCTGGGGTCTAGCTTTTGTTCAGCTTTGGTTTCTTCTTGAAGGTTATTTTATTTATTTATTTATTTATTTTGGTCTTTTTGCCATTTCTTGGACTGCTCCCGCGGCACATGGAGGTTCCCAGGCTAGGGGTCAAATCGGAGCTGTAGCCCCCGGCCTACGCCAGAGCCATACAACGCAGGATCCAAGCCGTGTCTGTGACCTACACCACAGCTCACGGCCATGCCAGATCCTTAACCCACTGAGCAAGAGCAGGGATCGAACCCGCCACCTCATGGTTCCTAGTCGGATTCGTTAACCACTGCGCCATGACAGGAACTCCCCTTGAAGGTTATTCTTTTCCCTGCCCTCTCTTATTGATTGTTTTTTTGTTTGTTTTTGTTTTTGTTTTTTCTAGGGCATATGGAGGTTCCCAGGCTAGGGGTCCAATTGGAACTGTAGCTGCCGGCCTCCACCACAGCCACAGCCACAGCCACAGCCACGCCAGATCTGAGCCGCATCTGCGACCTACACCACAGCTCATGGCAACATCAGATCCTTAACCCACTGAGTGAGGCCAGGGATCGAACCGGCAACCTCATGGTTCCTAGTTGGATCCATTAACCACTGAGCCATGACGGGAACTCCTTATTGACTGTTTTTAACCCGTCTCTGCACCTCTTCGTCGTCGTGCTTTTGCTCTTCTTGGGTTTGTCCCCATTGCCAGAGGTCCCAGAGCATCGTGCTCTGTTGTCATGGCCACTCTGGGTCTTCGATCTCTCTGGGAGGCTCATAGACCCCTCTACGTGCTCAGGTCCAGCGCCTCCATTCATTTGCCAAGCTCTGGGCCCACCTCACAACTCCCCTGACACCACGTCCCTAAATGCTGACTCACAGAGTATTTATTTGGGCCGGTCTGGGTGCCGAGTAACCAGCTCCGGGAGGAGGTGGCGTCAGCCAGCCCTCTGCGTCTTGTTTCCCCATCCCATGGGCATAGCTGGGTCTTGACTATGTTGTATTTTTTGGGGCGGGTGTGGGTGGGGAGGATGCCAAGAACCCGAGCTCACAAGTTTCTAGTTTTGGTTAAAAAAAGAATTTCAATGTGACCTCAGTGCCGTGGGCTGTGCTCAGCAGGGTGACGTGATGCTGGGATCCCCGTTTTGTGTCATCTTGTGGAAGGAGAGCTTGTGGCCTTGGTGGCTGTGGATGGGACAATGGAAGGAGCCTGGCAGCCGCCTGCTTTCCCTCCAGCCAGCTCCAGCATCTTTGTCCTGCCTTTGGCTAGCCATTCAAGGAAGAAATGTGTCATGGTGGCTATTAAAAATGCAATCAAGGCGTTTCCACTGTGGTGCCATGGGATTGGCGGCGTCTTGGCAGTGCTGGGACTTGGGTTTGATCTCCGGCCTGGCACAGTGGGTTAAGGATTCTGGCACAGCCAAGGCTTAGGTTGAGATTGCAGTTCGGATCAGATCCCCGGCCCAGGAACTCCATGTGCCAGGGGGCAGCCAAAAATGGGGGAAAAAAAAAAGAGAAACCAAGTGTCAGGTGTCACAGATGCCTGGGTTGAATGTCACAGAAACGGGTCAAGGTGAACTGGGGGTGCTGGGCACTGAATTTTCTTTTCTTTTTTTTCTTTTCTTTTCTTTTTTTTTGTCTTTTGTCTTTTTTTGTTGTTGTTGTTGTTGTTGTTGTTGTTGCTATTTCTTGGGCCGCTCCCTCGGCATATGGAGGTTCCCAGGCTAGGGGTTGAATCGGAGCTGTAGCCACCGGCCTACGCCAGAGCCACAGCAACGCGGGATCAGAGCCGCGTCTGCAACCTACACCACAGCTCACGGCAACGCTGGATCCTTAACCCACTGAGCAAGGGCAGGGACCGAACCCGCAACCTCATGGTTCCTAGTCGGATTCGTTAACCACTGCGCCATGACAGGAACTCTGTGGGCACTGAATTTTCTAGCCTTTTTGCCCCCTTTCTTTCCTTTAGGTGACTCACATGCTGGGTGTGTCCCTGGTGAGAGGTCGTGAAAGTCCCCCTTCTGTCCGTTTCTCCTTGACTCACAAGGACCCTCACCCAACCTGACCTGTGTCACTGGGTTGGGGCTGGGGCCGCTGAAGGGATTGCTCAGCCCTTGCCCTGCCTTATATGGAAGGTGGGCCTTGCCCTTCTCGAGGGGCCTCGACGTCTCGAGGTTCCAGCAGTAGGCCTGCATCTCTTGGCAGGTGGGGAGGTTTATTCACGGGCTGGGGAGAAGGGCCCCCTCCGTGCCTTTGGCCGAGGTGAAGGCTGGCTGGCTGAGGTGCAGGGGGACCCAGGGGAATCCTGGGAAGCACATTGCCACCCCTACCTCTGGGGATCCTCAGGGCAACCCCGCAGGGGACAGGTGCAAGTGTCTAGGTCCGAGGCTGTGAGTGCAACTCCTGTCCCCCTGTGAATTTGAAACTTGCCTCCGCAGCTTACATGATATGAGTGTGGATGAGAGTGGGTCCCAGGACAGAAGAACATGGAACTGCGGCTTGAGGAAGTTTCTGGTCATTTGCTGGTGTTTGTGGATCTTGGATCCCTGGATATGGGATAGTTTCTGATTTTGAATATTTTATTCTGTTGTCACACCCTATGTTTCAGCCTAAAGGTGTGCCTTGTTTGTTTGGGAAAAGTAGGCTTTTTTCACCAAGTTTGGTGATGGAGAATCGGGCTGGCCAGCCTCGAATCGGGCTCCTCGGGCATCCTTCCTGGTCCTGGAGACCACGTGCTTTGGGCCAGTTGTCGTCTAACTGTAGCCTGCATTGGAATCACACACTCTAGGCATTAGCCCCAGAGTTTCTTGGAGTCTGAGAATTTGCCCCCCCCCCTTTTTTTTCTTTTTAAGGCGATACCTGTGGCAAATGGACGTCCCCGGTTAGGGGTTGAATCGGAGCCATGGCTGCTGGCCTCCACCACAGCATTGTTATGTGGGATCTGAGCTGCATCTGCCACCTACACCGCAGCTTGCCACAATGCTGGATCCTTAACCCACTGAGCGAGGCGGGGGATCAAACCTGCATCCTCAGAGGCGCTATGTTGGATTCTTAACCCGCTGAGCCATGATGGGAATTCCAAGAATTAGTCTTTCTGACAAGTACTTAGGTGTTGTGAGGTCCCCGCTTTGAGAAGCCTTCCTCTGTTCTGGGCTCAGCACTGGTTCAGGACAGAGTTTTTCCGGGTTAATAATAATGTACTGGGGTTTCTAGAAATCCAGACGTTAAGTGGAAACAATGATGGCTCTTCTCTTGAAATTTCATTTTTCCTGGTTTCTGATGGTAAATTTCCTTTCTGTCATGAAATGAATCATGTCAATAGTCTGGAGGTACCAACCTTACTTGAAAAATGAAGTTACTGCTCTCCTCCAGTTTAGATTTGGGGGAAGATTCTTCCGCTTTCTGAAACTCAAAAACCTGACAGTGATCATCTAATACATGTATGTGCAGTTTGTTCCTTCATTTAAAATATTTCTCCTTTTAGGCAAATACCATATGATATCATTGATTTGCAGAATCTCACATATGACGCATACAAACCTATCTGCAGAACAGTCACAGACTCACAGACCTAGAGAACAGACTTGTGGTTGCCAAGGGGGAGGGTGGGGGAGTGGGATGGATGGGGAGTTTCACATTTAGAATGCATAGACAATAAAGTCCTAGTGTATAGCACAGGGAATGTCATCCAGTCTTCTGGAAGAGACCATGATGGAGAATCGTGTTAAAAAAAGCACGTGGATATATATATGCGAGACCGAATCACTTTGCTGTACAGCAGAAAATGGCACAACATTGTAAATCCACTATGCTTGAATAAAAAGATTTCTCCTTTCAAACGGGAGTTAGGGAGAATGGAGGTGATGAAGAAACGTGTGTGTTTGTTACTTGGGCTGTTTTATTTTCTGATGATAATTGGAGTAAACATTTTTTGTTTGTATTGCAAACACCCTGTCTCTCGCAGCACCATCACTGTACAAGGAGGACAGGGACCCGTGTACAGTAACATACATTGGCCGGGACTTGTGTTATCGTTGAAATCATCTTTTTTGCTCTGTGGTTTCAGGAATGGCTGGGGAGCGTGGTCAGGCAAGATGAGGATGTGGCTGGAGATTTTCCTCCGATGCGTTATCTGTTGTGCCTCATTGTCTCCTAGGTGGTGGGAGATGTTGCATTTTGCACAAACATCTCGCATTTTGCGGCTTTCTCAAGTCTCACTCTTCGAATCAATCTAACACGAATGCCCATTTGTAGGCTACTTTCCGGAACTGTTCTGGTCTGATTGCCCCCGTGTTTGGGACTTTTTCAGGCAAAGCGTCGAGGTTGCTTTGAATAACCGTTCCCCCTGAATTTGAATTTGGATAATTTCCTTGAAAAGTCCCCTTTCTCAGTCACCAAGTCCAGCCTTTTGCCTTGATTTGGGGGACGATTGATGAGCTTATTTCTCCACTTGGCTTTGCCTGTGTAGACGTCATCTTAGTTGAGGTTTTCCTGATCTTGCTGGATGGCCAAATTCGCTGCAGAATCAAGAAGCCAGTGATGGAGCTTGAGTTTCTCTTCTGTGAAGTTTCCGTTAACGCCATTTGGAGTTTCTCCTGAAAAAAGACATTGAATTAACCCTCTTCGATGCTCCTTTGTCAACCTGTCTGTTTCCCTGTTTGATTGTGTTACTTTCCCATGTTTTATAGATGTCCCATTTTAAGTCTCATTATTATATTTAGGCAGGCTTTCTTTGTTTATTTTCTGTATTTTCTTGAAAAATGGTGTTGCAAGCCTCCCAAGATTTTCTAGTCCACTAATATCACTTGAAATATGTGTAATTTTCCCTATTTACCTAGCTGGTTTTTTTTTTTGTAGTATTTTTGGAGTACCTGTTGGTGGCATACATTTATTCTGTATTTCTATTTTCTAAAAATTATTTCTTGCAAGCCTTCTGTGTCCACGACTCTTTTTCAGGATCTTCTGCATATTTTGCTTCTTTATTCTAAACTCAGTGCCAAGAAATCACTTCCTGGTTTGAAATCGATTGAAATCACTGTTATTCTGTCTTCTTTAAAACAGGCCATTGACTGTAGGGGCAAAAGTATTTATTAATATATGATTGAGGCTGTCCTTATGCTGAGACTTGGGCAGTGTAGCAGAATAAAAGAGAGTATTTCAGTTGATTTTAAAAATTATCATCTATGTTGGTTTCTTAGTGTCTGCATAGCTTTTTTCCTCAGGAAAGAGGGGAGAGTTCCTTTAAAAATTGGTGTGAAGTCTGTTAACACAGAGGTTTCTGCAAATGTCATTTCAGATGGGACGTTGAACTTCAAAAGATTGAACTTTTGAAGGGAGCTGGGCATGTAATGCCGTTTTCATATCCTGAGATGTTGTGTTATTAATGGAATAGACAAATCAGCATTTTCTCGGGTGTGTGTCTAAGACTTGCTTGTTTTTCCTGTCTTGATTGCTGGTTGCACATAAAATTCAGAGAAGGAAAAACCGTGTAGCCCTCAGAGGAAGGGTGTAGGAAGGGAGTGACTCAAGTATCCCAGAGCCCTGTTTCCAAACTGGGTGCATGGGGCCTGATAAAGCTAATCCAGGGCCTGGGGGGGGGGGGCGGTGTTTAATCCCCCTGACTGTGTGCTGGGGGCGGTGCTGAAGGTGAAAAGGCTTTAGCTGCAGAGAGGGTAGGGTGGCTGTAAGGCTGGGATGCCCCTTGGCCCCAGGGAGGAGCTTCTGACGAGTCCTTGGCCACGGGAAGAGCTAGGAACCTTTGCCATGGTCAATGTCACAGTTTTTCCAGGGCGACTGGAGTTCTCTCTGCCTGGGGCTTCCGCTGCCCTCGAAGTCCTGTCCCTCCCACCTCTTTCCGCTCGGGTCCAGCTCACCCCCTCCTGCACTCCCCTCGTCCCCCAATGTCTCGCCAGGAGTGAACCTCATCCGGGTGTGTCTGCGGGGCCTGTGGGCCGGCGCCCTGATCTCCCAGGGCCCAGGGTGTCGTCAACTCCTGAGTCCTGGGGACCTTTTCGTCAGTGTAACGTTGTTGGGGCTCTGGAGCCAAGTCGAGTTGTGTGACTTGGGCCCAGTCGTTTGAACTCCCGAAGCCTCTGTTTCCTCATCTGCAAAATGGGCACAGTAATAGTACTTGTCTCATAGGGCAGTCCATGCAAAGAACCTAGCACCTGCGGAAGGAGAGAAAGTTTTTAAAAGATGGGGGCTGTTATCATTGCCTAGACATAGGGTGGGTGGGCTGTGACCCTCTGAGTTTCCTTCGTGTGTTTGTGGGGGAAGGGGACAGAGACAGAGAGAGGGAGGGAGAGAGAGGAATTGCAAATAGCACAACAATTTCATGGCCTGTGGGAGATGTTTGCACAGTTTCAGTGTTGTGTCGCTGAAGAGAGAGAGCCAGGAATTTGGGGAGGGGGGGGAGCCACCGTGCCAGAGAAAACAGCCTCCTGAGAAGGAAAACAGAGGAGCAGACCAGGGGGTGGGGAAGAGTTGCTTTGGGGGCTGTTGAGCAGGGGATGAGGGCCCAGGCTGGGGAGGGGTGGGGGGCCCGGGGGAGGAAGCTTTGAGGAGCAGTGAGCTGGGAACTGGGGTTCAGCCTCAGTGAACGGCAAGCCTTCGGGGGTTTGCTGTGCCTCCAGTTTCCTTCGGAAATGAGGCCTGGAACTTCCCGCTGGGGCACAGCAGGATCGGCGGCATCTTGGGAGTGCTGGGACGCAGGTTCGATCCCTCGCCCGGCACAGTGGCTTCAGGATCCCGCTGTGATGTAGGTCACGATTGCAGCTTGGATCTGATCCCTGGCCCGGGAATTCCATATGCTGCAAGGTGGCCAAAAAAGAGAAAAGAAAGAAGTTAGGCCTGGGCGGGTCCACCCATGGGTGGTTGAGGGGTGAGTTGGACGCTCTCTGATAGGGTGGCCCCACTGTAACCTGGACATCGAAGGGACATTGGATGTATTTTCTTTCAAAGACAGTGTTTTCCTGCCATCTGGGCATTCTGTGCCGAATGACAGCAAGTTATGCAAGAATGAATAAGCATCTCTGGGAGGTCAGGGCGCAATAAATTGCTTGGTCTCCCAAGCGGTGATTGGACCAGTCCTTGCCTGCAGGGAGCTCTCGTTCATAGATCAGCTGAGGCAGATGACACGTCATCTGAAGAGACAGGTGATTATCATATTGTGATGCCACACGGAGGATAAAGGGCGGCCAGCTGTTGACAGGTCAGAGATGCAGAGGGAGCTCCTTGATTGGCCATAACAGACTTGCCTCATCCCTGACTCACCATAATTATCGTCCTCGAGGGCAGACTTGCATCTGTATCTAAGTTGGTGGCATACTCACCGTATAACTTTACACCTGAGTTTTTTCTTCCAATACATGCATTATCCCTAGAGTAATCTACCATGAATTAGCTGTTTGCAAAGCTGCTTTGGGGGCATCTTTATATCTCATCGTCTGGGTGTGCCTTCATCTGCTTATCCATGCTCCTGTTGTTCCACGTTTTGCTTTTTTTTCCATCTTAAGACTGTGATAAAGGAGTTCCCGTCATGGCTTAGTGGTTAACGAATCCAACTAGGAACCATGAGGTTGCAGGTTTGATCCCTGGCCTTGCTCAGTGGGTTAACGATCCGGTGTTGCTGTGAGCTGTGGCGTAGGTCGAAGATGCGGCTTGGATCCCGAGTTGCTATGACTCTGGCGTAGGCTGGGCTACAGCTCCAATTTGACCCCTAGCCTGGGAAGCTCCATATGCTGCAGGCGCGGCCCTAAAAAACCCAAAAAACAAAAAAGCTAATTAAGATTTTACAAGAAAAGTAGTTCCCATCATGGCTCAGCTCAGTGGTAATGAATCCAACTAGGATCCATGAGGACACGGGTTCCATCCCTGGCCTTGCTCCATGAGTTAAGGATCAGGCATTGCCCATGAGCTGTGGTATGGGTCGCAGATGTTTCTCAGATCTGTTGTTGCTGTGGCGTAGGCCAGCAGCTGCAGCTCTGATTCAGCCCCTAGCCTGGGAACCTCCATATGCATGTGTGGCCCTAAAAAGACCAAAAAAAAAAAAATGGTATTACAGGAAAACCCTCACTCTTTGGTTGAGTGAAGGTCCCAACAGCTGCATTTATCCAGGAGTTTCCCACCCCATCCGGGGGGGGAGGTAGAGAGCGGTGGTCTCCCTCTGCCAGGAGGCGTCCACAGATTTGCTGTGGATGCAGGCTGAGAACTGAGGCTGGGCTGTGGTTAGGGCATCGCTCGTAGGAAACCTTACAACAGCTGCCTGCTTCTTCCCTGCTTGACTTTCCTGAGTGAATGAAGTTCTCTATTTTTGACCTAACTTTTTAAAAAGGTCCCTGCGAGGTCATCCCTTTCAAACCTCATCTCAAATAAATGGAAATCCACCCTGCTTTTTGAAACCCCAGGGACAGGACATTTCATAAGTATTAATGATTTTACCATATTTTTCTTTAAAACTGGGCAGAGATGGTCTTATCAGTATTTACCCCCTTCCCCCCATTCTAAAATAATTTTTTTTTTTTTAAATAAGTGGAAGGCAGAATTGGGAAAACGAATCCCAAGGAGCTGAGTTTGCTAGTCTGCAGCCGCTTACTGGAGGTTCCAGGAATGGAAGGGGGTTTTCCTGACACCCACTGATTTGGGGCGGTGACATTTGCTACATTACCAGGAAAAAAAATAGGAAAACCCATGAGATAACCAGAGCCAAGTCCCATTTCCTGACTTTTCCACAGCCTTTATTTGCAAAACACAGGGCGCACATTAGAAGTGAGTCAGAGCCGTGGTTTTCCGAGAGCACGAAGCACTGGGAACAAGGAGCCCGACCCCACTGGGCCTCAGACGGTTCTGAATGAAGCCAGAGAGTGATTCAGCCTTAGATCCAAAGAGAAAACGTACACACACATACACACACACACACTCTGGAGAGCAAAATCGAGTTCCTATTATTTCTGGGTTGCAGAAAATACTAGTATTGGAAAAACTTTTTTTTTTTTTCCAGCTTCTTAAGAGTTTTATTTTCTATAATGGATTTTTTAAAAACGAGGGTTTTAGAGTTCCTGGTGTGGTACAGCAGGACGGCAGCATCTCTGGAGCCCCAGGATACAGGGTTGATCCCTGGCTTGGTGCAGTCAGTGAGTGTAGGTTGCACCTTCGCCTTGAATCGGACCCCTGGCCTGGGAACTCCATAAAAATAAGGTTTTCTTTTGTACTTAAGCGGCGACTGCCATGGCTCTTTCATCTGGAGCTTGACTCTGGATGGATCCTACTTTCTCACTGACTTCAATGACGTAGCTAAATTAATTGAGTTGAAAAAAGGTTTTAGTAAGCAATGAAGAATCGGATATACTACCTAAAAAAAATTACACTTTTGTGATAAAGGTAGTGGAAGCATGATATCATAGCCTCTTTAATGTTTTATATCAATGGGCTACTTTGAATGAATGCACATTATATAATGCCTTTTATTGTTGGATAAATTAGAATGTTTGCTTTTATAACTCCAGCAAGACCTTATGGGCAGTGGATTTTCTGGATTAGTAAGATTTTGTGGTAATTGAGGCGAATTTGAGGTAATTGGGGGAACTTTGGGGGGAAAATCTTAGTTGAATATATTCTTTTCTTTTCTTTTTGGAGTTATGTAGGAACATGCAACATCCAGACTGCTTAGAGTTGATGTCTGGGCCAACCGAGAAGTTGGGTGCTCTGGCCGTCAGACAGAAGCAGGTGTAGACGGGCCCCTTAAAAGTCACTGCATCGTCTGCTGCCCCCTTACATGGGGGGCTTGACTCTCCTCCATATAAAAGGATTAATATACCGCTTTCTGGGAGTACCCGTCATGGCTCACCGCAAACAAATCTGACTAGTATCCATGAGGATGCAGGTTCGATCCCTGGCCTCAGTGGGTTAAGGATCTGGCGTTGCCATGAGCTGTAGTGTAGGTTGCAGGTGTGGCTCAGATCCCACATTGCTGTGGCTGTGGTATAGGCTGGCAGCTGTAGCTCTGATTCAGCGCCTAGCCTGGGAACCTCCACATGCCTCAGGGGTGGCCCTAAAAACACAAAAAAAATTTAAAAAGAAAATAAAAATACACCACCTTCTCTCAGGCCTAGAGAAGTCCCTCTTTCTGTTCGGAGCTGCCTCCTCGGGGCCCCGCAGACTTTCTGCATCATCTCCAGCCTTACTCCTCTCGGGGGTAGGCTCCCTCACCAGCATCCTGGTATCCGGTGGGCAGGAATGCCAAGGCCAGGCAGCTGTGGTCTGGGTGGTTGGGCCGGGCCCGCTTCCCACTTTCACATCCAGGTGAGACTCTCTCAAGCTTGAATCGGCTGGACTGTGCTCTGTGAGCTTCGAGAGAGGAGCAAAATCCTATTGCTGTAGCATCCGGCTCACACACTGACTCTGCGGGTGGAGGCTTTGTGGGCTCTGCCCTCTGCTTGCTCTCAGGATTGGGGAGCTCAGCACCTGGTGTCCCCTAGAGTTCCCTAGTGGCTCAGTGGGTTAAGGACCTGGCATTATTGCTGTGTTTTGCAGGTTCAGTCCTTGGCCTGGGAACTTCTACATGCTGCAGGCATGGGCAGTGTGGGCTGGGGGAGAGGGGAGACCAGGTGTTCCCGAGCCCACATGCTTGTAACCACCTGCAGTCAGTTCCCATGTCCCAGCCATCGCCCTTGGCCCGCTTGATTTGTGTCTGATTTCACTGTCCATTGTCTGTGTCAGGCCATTTTGCCTGAGTTCTTCTTGATAGTTCCCAGTCATGCCCCGGTGGTTTGATTTTATCCCCTTGAAGCCAGGCGTGCAGGAAGGATTTTTCATTGATCTTTGGTAGTTAGACCACCTGCAGATGCTGTCCTTGGTTTCACGCATTAACAGAAACGGAGGAGCAGATAAATCTTCCGCTTGGTGATGAATCCTTTTAATCGGGGGTCACAGGGGGACAGAGAAGGCCATCGTTTCTGTCTCTGGTTCCCCTTGGTTTTCAGCCCGTGTCGGTAATGAGATAATTACGCAATGATCAAAAGATCACTCCCTTGCTCTGACTGAAGGTGCCCCACATCCACAGGCGTGACCACATAATAGCAGGTCTTACACGGGGACGCAGTGCCTTGGATGAGAATAACTGCCGTAGTTCAAGTGTCAGCATGCCGCTCGAACACCCAACCAAAAGGGAAAAGAAGCTTGGAGCTTCAGAGGAAAAAAGACCTCACGGATAAATGGAAAAAAGTGTGCTGGCCTCTGTTACTGCCTGACCCCGCTGAGCTCGCTTTAGGAAATATGTAGGTAACATGGTGGTTTTTGTTTATAAAAATAGGCATGATATTATCTGTTACTTTTGAGGGGGATGGCGTTATGTCCACGGAGCACGTGTTTAAGATCTAGAAAGCAAGGGTGGTGTTCTGGTCCAGAAGAGAGAATCAGGGTATTTATGCACCTGCCTTGCACTTCCAGGCGCGTGAGCCTCTTACACTGTCCATGGACCTCATCTCATATTGTAAGCGTGACCACCTACTGTATCGAAAAAAGAGGCCTCTTAAAGCCTGCCTTGTGACAAATAAATTGTTATCTCTGGCTGAGCGGCTGAGGAGTCCCAGGTACACAGCACCTCTGTCTGTCTGGAAGCATCAGTGACAGAAATTTCATCCTTTCTCCAAACAGATTGAAGCCGGCTTGGAGTGGTAGCAGGAGTGTCTCAGATTTGGGCCAAGGAAGCATTTCTCTTAAGGTTCATTCAGACAACCGTGGATGTTTTATGCTGACTAATGGATTATTTTAGGGTTTGGTTTTTGTGTCACTGAGGTTAAAAAAAAAAAAAAAAAAGATGATCCTGGGAGTTCCTGTCGTGGCTCAGCAGTTAGCAAACCTGACTAGGAACCACGAGGTTGCGGGTTCGATCCCTGGCCTCACTCAGTGGGTTAAGGATCCTGCACTGCCGTGAGCTGTGGTGCAGGTCGCAGATGTGGCTCGGATCCCGCATTACTGAGGCTGTGGCCCAGGATGGTGGCCTGAGTGATGTGTTTAGATTTAAGGATGCCTTCTGCCAGCACCCAGGTGGTGACATGTACTCTATTCAAGTACACCTGGTAGCTTCCTGCCCGAAGTCCCCATCTGTCTTATTCAGTGTCCCTCAGTCCCCCACAGAGTGCACCCTCTGAGACTAAAGGTGTTGCCCAGCTTACCTCGCTGTCCCCTCACTCTCCCACTCGCTTCAGCCTGTACCCTGCTACCCTCCATGGAGACTTTGCTTCTCAAGGTCATGGCCGCACATTCTGCGGGCACTTTCCTCATCACGTGAGTGCTAAGAGCCAAGTCCCCAAGTCCCCATTTCCAGCCCAGGTCTCCTTTGGGGGCCCTGGCCCCCATATCCAGCAGCTCCCTGGGGATCCTTAGATAGTCAAATCTAGCATGCCTTTTGTGTGTGTGTGTGTGCTTTTTAGGGCCACACCCACAGCATATGGAAGGGAGTCAAATTGGAGCTGCGTTCGCTGCCTACACCACAGCTCAGGGCAACGCCGGATCCCCGACCCACTGAGCGAGGCCAGGGATGGAACCTGCATCCTCATGGATACCAGTTGGATTCATTTCCGCCCCGCAACAATGGGAACTCCCCTGACACCTTATTTGGGAGGAACTCCTACGGTTATCTGGCCCATTGATTCACTTGTTTAGCAAATCCTCATCAGTATTTGTTGCTACTGGCCGGCATGGGGCCAGCCTTAGAGAGCAGTGACCAAGCTACAGTGCTTCGCCCTCAAGTAGACGAGAAGCTAGTTGTGAAGCATGAGATAAAGAAACACAAATTAGGAGTTCCCATCGTGGCACAGTGGAAATAAACCCGACTAGGAACCATGAGGTTGCAGGTTTGATCCCTGGCCTTGCTCAGTGGGTTAAGGATCTGGCGCTGCCATGAGCTGTGGTGTAGGTCGAAGACACAGCTCGGATCCCGTGTTGCTGTGGCTGTGACGTAAGCCGGTGGCTACAGCTGCGATTGGACCCCTAGCCTGGGACCCTCCATATGCTGCGGAAGCAGCCCTCAAAAGACCAAAAAAAAAAAAAAAAGAAAAGAAAAGAAACACAAATTAAACCCAAGGCAGGAAGAGGAGCTCAGAGCAGGAGGTGGGCGACATCCAGGAGGGGGTGTCTTGCCCAGTGCGGAGGCTTTTGGATGAAACAAAATCTAAGCAGAGGGCAGGAGGGGGGCAGGAGCCTGCCCGAGAGGGAAGATGGGCTCGGGTTAAAGGCAGGTGGCCCCCCATGTGCAAAGTGGAAGAGGAAACATGACACGGCCCTAGCCGTTGGGTGCGTTGAGTTCTGAAGCAGAATGTGACCAGAGGGACAGAGGACAGGGGGCTGCGGCGTGGGCGTCAGCGGGCAGGCCGCGCTCTTTACCACCCCAACCACGACAGATCGATGCTCTCTGAGAAAACAGAGCTAAGCTAGGACTCTCCCGGATACGACAGCCCCGGGGTCACCCTCCTAACACACTACGTGAGACAGGTCACACCTCACGTGGACACGCGCCTGATGGGGTTTGAGCACAGGAGTAACGCAAGCGGATTTGCGCTGCGGGAAAATCACGGCGGGACCCACGTGGGCAATAAGCTGGAGAGAAGCCGACACAGAAGACGGTGACGATGTCACAGGAGAAATTCAGGAAGGGATGGCAGGGCTTACTGCGTGGGGGGGTGGGGACGGAGGGGGGTGTCAATGTTCACCCAGTGAGCTCGAGAAAGTCACTCTGAAATTTACACCTTGGGAGGAGGGCTTAGAGATGGGGGTTGGGGGAGAGAGGCCAGGTAGAGGCAGGAACCCAGCTGTTAACTAGGTGTCAGGCTGGGGCTGGGAGAGAGGGATGCTGGGGCCACTGGGGGACGGAGGGCTCAGGCGGGGAGGGGAGTGGGGTGGCGAGGGGGGTTTCACTAGAGACATGCGAAGCGTGGAATTCCTGCTGGGGCTCAACAGTAATGAATCCGACTAGTATCCATGCAGACTTGGGTTTGATCTCTGGCCCTCAGGGATCCGGTGTTGCTCTGAGCTGTGATGTGGCTCCGATCCTGCTTTGCTCTGGCTATGGCTGCAGCTGGCAGCTGGCAGCTGCAGCTCCAATTCTACCCCTAGCCTGGGAACCTCCATATGCTGGGGTATGGCCCTAAAAAAAAAGATGTCGGGGTTCCAGTTGTGACTCAGTGGGTTACACACCTGACTGGTATCCATGAGGATGTAGGTTCAATCCCTGGCCTTGCTCAGTGGGTTAAGGATCCAGTGCGGCCATGAGCTGTGGTGTAGACCACAGATTCAGCTGGGATCCAATGTTGCTGTGGCTGTGGTGTAGGCTGGCAGCTCCAATTCAACCCCTAGCCTGGGAACTTCCATACGCCACAGGGGTGGCCCTAAAAAGAAAAGGAGAAAAAAAAAAGATGTCATGTACCAGTCACCCCCCTGTGTTGATGATGACAAGAAGACTTGACAGTTCTGCATTGAGAATTACGGTTTGGGGAGTCCTGCTGTGGTACGGCGGGTTAAGGATCCAGTGCTGATACAGCTGCAGCTCAAGTTCAATCCCTGGCCCAGAACTTCCCTGTGCTGTGGGGTGCAGCCAGAGGGGGAAAAAAAAAAAGGAGTTACATTTTTGAATGTTGGTGGGAGAATTGGGGAAAAAGAAATAAGTAGAAAATTCTCTCCCTGCTATTAAAGGATTCAGGCTCTGTGTGATTGTACTGGAGCCTGGGCCATGCCAGGTATATGTCAGCTCTTTAACTTTAGCTGCTCCTGCTATTAATTTACAATTTCCTCTGCAGCACACCGCGCATGACCAGCGGTTATTTTGAGCACTGCCTGGATCCCTCTTTAATGAGCCGTCTTTGCTCTTTGGAAGAGTTGGGCCGGATGTGGCGTCAGCCCTTGACGCCGGGAAGGCCACGTCCCCCTGCTTGTCAGGCTGCTCTGTCTCTGGTTCAGAGGGTTTGGGAGGCAGCTAGGCCTCCCTCGTGTTTTAGACGGGGTGCCGGCAGGACGAGGGACTCACTCTAGATGGTTCCAGTGAGGATACTTTAATGGAGGGGCTCCTGACAGAGGTGGGGGGCGTGTTGAAGGATCAGTGATGGATTTGGGCACCCAAGGACCAGTGCTCCCCACATCCCCCGCCCAGGAGCAAAGCAAGGAGCCCTGTGAGCCCTGGAGGGTGGGGTACCAGAGGGGGCTGCGGTCGTGGGGACACAGCCGTCACTGGCACCCTTCCCTGTGTGGAGGGGGCAGGGGAGGGACACCCTAACCTCTCTCTCTTGCCTTTCGCTCTTCTGGCAGTCGCCCCTGGGAGCCTGGTGACGCCACCAGCAGGGCTTGTCCTGTGGGACAGAGAGCAGGACGCAGGGAGGTGGGAGGCAGGGCTGCGAGGGTGGAGGGAGCCAGCCTGGGCTGGTCATGCACGGCCACCACGGAGGCTGACAACCCCCCCACTTCCTTTTTTCGGTTTCAGCACTCTCCTCCCTGGGAGCTGTCACAGGGCTAGCAGGACGTTCCTGGCTTTATCACACTCACCCTTTCTTGGCAGGAAAGTTCAGGGCTCTGTCTGGCCTGTTGAGCATCCTTGTAGGTGCCGACGAGTCTCTGGCCTGGAGTCCAGATTTGGGAACTGGACCGAGGGTTTTCAGGCCACTGCAGATAAACATTCAAGACCCGGACCTGCCCGCCTTCTCAGTGAAGTTTCTTTGTTCACTGTCACCGTTCTGCCCTGTGTCATCCTTCAGAGCTGTCCGTGTGTTCCTCCCATCTCTCACCTGCGTCTCCGTCTCTGTGTCCGGCGCCGCCCCGTCTCTCCCGGGCTGAGGTGGATGCCTCCCAGCGCTCTCGTCTCGTTGATCTCGTCCCTCTTCCGTGTCACCTCCATCCTCCATCATGGAAGCATCGCAGTGGGTCAAGACCCATCCTGGTCCAAAGCTGCCGTGGGCTTTCCCTGAGCTTCCTCGCCTTGCGCCATCCGCCCCCCGCCGCCCCCCATCAGCCCCTGGCTCCCAGCATCCATGCGCTTCCCAGCTCAGCGCCTTGGCCGCTCTTCCCTCTTTTCTGTCTCCTCCTCCCCGAGCTCAGCTCAGCTCTGGGCCTCGTGGGCTGCTCCTCACGCAATGCAAGAGTCGCCCCCTTGTGAAACAGCCCACACTTAACGACCTGAACCTAGCCGGAAGCTGGACTGGGACGTGAACCCACGTGCCAGGACGCGGACCCAGCCAGAAGCCGGAGTGGGACCTGAACCCACGGGTTTTTCTAAACTAGAATCACCCACCTGGTGTCTGGACTTACTGAAGGTCAGGTTCTTTGTGTCTCAGCGCAGAAGGAATGCAGCGAGAGACAAAGTGATGAGCAAGAAATAGATTTATTAAGATAGGATGCTTGTGAGAGATGCAGGCGGGCAGGCAAGGAGGCTCTGCCCGGAGGATCAGGGGGGCTACAGTTTTATAATCCAGGGAAAGTGGGGAGAGGGGAAAAGACCGGCTTCCTTATTCTTCCAGGGAGACGCGAGGCTTACATCACTGGCTCTTCCTTCTATCCAGCAAGAGTATTTGACCCTAGGAGGTCTAGCCAGGACTGCCCTGGGCTTATTCAAGTCAGCAGAAGGGCGGTAACACGAGCTAAAATATGTTGAGTCCTCTCAGGTTTCTGTATTCGGAGGGTCTCCTACGTTCCATGGCTCTAAGGAACATTATTTTGCTGAATTTGAATGCAGGCCTCATTTTGTCTTTCCCTTAATGACCTGAGGCCTAGTTCATGCTTTGATTAGTGGTTTTATAGCTGAGCAAGCCTGCTTTGTTCTGATGGCTTTCTTGAGCCATTCATTAGTAACTTACCGTGGGCTCCCAAAGCACCCTGAGTTTCCCTTTCTGTCCGCAGTTCCCCGTTGGGACTTTACAACTCTCTGTGTCACTGTCCTTCTCCATCCCTGTCACTCAGAGCATTCTTTCCTGGCCACCCAGAGTCACAGTGGCCCTTCCCAGCCCTGCTGTCTCTCTCCCCTCACCTGTGACTTGACACGTGCATCCCCATATGCCTGGCACTTCCCACGGGGGCTGGCACGCCTCTCGCACCAAGTTCAGGTCTGAGGAAAGGTGAGCACACAGGTGCATGTGGAAGCCCAGGGGCAGAGGAAGCTCTGTCCGAAGCCACATCTCTCCCGGGCTTTTGCCTCTGGCAAGTCCCTGGGCTGCGCGTGTGTGCCTGTTTGTATCACTTGGATTTAATTTACCGGCTTAAATTAGAGCTGCCTCGTGGGCCACAGCACAGCAGCTCTTAGAGCAAGAATTTGTCACTCCCAGTGGGGGGGGGGGGCTTAGGTCCCGCCCCCCTTTCCTTTCGTCTCCCACGTTCTGTCCTGCTTGCTTTCTCCTCTTATTTTTTCCAGCCTCTGACTTGCCTCATGTTAATGGGCAGACACAGCGCTGGAGATGCACACGGGTCCTTTTGCTCTCCTGCCCTTCTCTCTCGAACAGAAGTCAGCAGCCGGGATAATCATCCAGCCCCCTCATCGCTTCAGATCCGGCTCTTTGGGAATTTGCGAGCGTTTAGAGGGGATTAAACTGATGTTGACCTTGGTGCTTGCCATCTAAGAGGAGGGATTGCTGGGCAAAGCCACGTGAGGAGTACCGCCCCGGGGGCAGCCGTGGGCTCTGTAAGAGGAGCCACTGTCGCCGGTGGGCTGAGGTCCCTGCCTGCGATGAGGGGCGGTGCCCTGCAGCCCCAGAGTTTTTGCTTCTGAGGAACGTGAAGGGGGTCAGCTTGCGTCCGATTATCTAGGGTTTCCCCCAGGTCCAGGGAGCCATCACCGAGGTTCGTTTGAATCAATGACACGGCTTTCCCTTCTTCCTGCTTGTGTCCTGGGAGTGAGGCAAGACCTTGCCCGTTTTGCCAAGGAAGAAGTGTTGGCCCAAGAGCCAGCCAGCCTGTGGGGACCACACACTCCCTTAGGTGCAGAGCTGGAGCCCGAGTCCCTGAGTCCTGAGCATGTGGTTTCTCTCTTCTCTCTGGAGCGTTGCAGTCGTGGAGCTTTTGTGCTTCTGCACGATTTACATTTTTAAATGCTTTTTTTTGGGTTTTGCACAACCAATCAGGACACTGGCCTCTTTCTCTTATTTTCCAAAAGGTAGGTGCCCACCACCTTTGCGCTCGTTGCCTTGTTACTGTGGCGGAGGAAGGAAGAGCAAATTAAAACAATACGTCTACGTGTTACAGACGGTTTTGCGGGAAAGTTCATCAAACACGCATCTCGCCTCTGCACGATGCCACATGGAGCCCCCAAGATGTTTTTCATGACTGCGCTGTCCTCCCCGTGTTTTTCTTTTTCTTCTTCTCATTTTAAATCTTTTATTGATGTCTGGTTGATTTACAATGTTGTGTTCAATTTCGCTGTACAGCAAAGCAATATAGTTATCCGTAGACACACATCTGTTCTTTTTCAGATTCTTTTCCCATGCAGGTTAGCACAGAATACTGAGGAGAGGGCCCTGTGCTCTGCAGCAAGTCCTCTTGGCCATCCCTGTGCAGTCGTGTGCATGTGCCAGTCCCAAACCTGCAACATTTCTGGTTTGGGGGGCAGGAGTGCCCACGGGCTCAGCTCTTAGCTGGTTCCTTATGGAAGAGGAGAGCGCCAGGCTTGCAGTCAGTTTTGCATGAATCTGAGGCTGGGATCCTGCAGTCCCGGAGATGAACGGAGATAATGGAGAGATGTGAAGACCCCGATACTGAGTGGGGTGCAGGACCAGTCCTCAGACATCCTCCAGGAAAGCTGGTTAATCCCACGCTACCAAGAAGTGATAAATGGCCACCATCTCCCCAAGGACTGATTTGCTTGAAAGATTTAGCCATGCTCAAGAAAAGTCAGTGTGACTCTTCAGAGCACCTGCCTGACTGGTGAGGGGCAACCAGGGGACCTGGGCGGGGGGATATGAGTCTCTCTCTCTCTCCAGGAGTGGGGATGTGGGGAAATGTTCATGCTTTAAGGCTGCTCATCTTCCTTCGTGAGCACGTCTGACTGGTCCCCTAATTTTCTGTTTCCCTGAACAGACTGCCCAGGGAAGGCGGGAGTGATGGCTCTTACCCATCTTTTCTATGCTACATTTTAAGATTTACAGCCTCCTTGCTCCCGCTGAGGATTTAGAGACTTTCTCTGCAGCCTTTTGCAGCTCCCAAATGTTTTTTTCCTGACCGTGACTTTCTTTTCAGCCGCGAGTTGGGGTCTGGAGGGTCAGGGCACCCATGGGAGAAGACAGCTGGGAAGGCCCAGCACGTGTCCTTGAACAGAGCTGGCTTTGGGGACCCTTTGGGTCTGGCGTAGGAAGAAAGATTTGCGGAGAATCTGAGCAATAGAAACTTCCAGATTCTGCAGGCTCTGGCACAGGGGGAGAGGCTCACCTTTGGTGATGGTGAGAGTGAGCATGCGGGAGATTGGGGCGCCACGGAGATGGACTGGACCTTGCCCCAGTGAGGGGGAGGCTGCCCTGGAGAGCGTCCCAACAGTGGGAAGCTTTGGCCCTGAATGCTTTTCCATCAGCTCATTTTTGTTTGCAGGCAGTTCTGTGGGTGATTCCAAGGCTCAGTGGTCTGCAGTCTGTGTTTGTGGGTCTCTGGCACTGGGGCCAGGTTTGGAGTTTTTTTCCTTTTCCTGCAAAGGGAGGGCATGGGTGATGGATGATTGGCTGGCTTGCTGGCTGGATGACGGATGGCTGGATGATAGAGGGATGATGGATGGATGGATGGATGGATGGTTGGTGCCAGATGCCGAGACCTATCTGTGCTGCTGGAGATGCCGAGGTTGCCCACTCCCTGAAGACTCCCCACCGTCCAGCCTCATGGTTTCCTTGTCATCTGTCCTTGGCTCTCAATGGGGCCATGCTGACACCCAAAGAGATTGTAGCCAGCTGCTCTCCAGGTGGAGACACAGCAGAGATGGGAGCTCCTGCACAGCAAGGGAGACCCTCGGAGAGAGTCCTGCCTCAGGTCCACCCAATTCAAGTAAGTGCAAATGCCACGCAGCCACATAACATTCCCTGAGCTCTCAATGGATAACCAGAAAGAGCTGCTGATTGTGCCCGGATGCCTCCTGGGCAGGGGGCAGGAGGGACACAGATGGTGTCATATCACCGGGGAAAGACCGACAGACCACCCACCAGGCACTCAGTCAGATTTCATCTCAACCAGCTGCCGAATTACCTCTTTTGGTGGTTCTGCTCTTAGAGATGAGAGGAGCCTAGAGCTCCCTGGGCTCCCAGCTGAATGCCTTGCAGAGCCTCAGTGCTTTTTATGCCTATCGCTTTCCTGGAGATTTGCTGAGTGTTCTCATCACTACCAAGTACGCTTGTGTAGACCACAAGATTTAATTACCAACGATGGGCAATTGTCCTTCCGCCCCTCATTTCTTGTTCCAGGTGTGTGGTGTCTCTCCCCGCCCCTTTCTCAGATGGAAGGCTTTGATCTTTTTTACATTTGTTTTTTCAAACAAAGTGGTCTAGACTTTCTTCCTGTTCTCTCTCCCAATTTTGCCTGGGGATTTAGTCAACCAAAGAAGAATGCGATCTGCCTTTGGGAAGCAGACACTGATAGTCCCGCCGCGTGGAATTTTGGAACACTTGTTCCGGGTTCACCTGGTGTGAAGAGGTTTGGGGTCACGTTGTGGGTATCTCCCCAGAACGCCTTATACGTGGCTCTCCAGGAAGCTAGCACTTTGGTGTATATTCACTGAATAAAAACCCCCAAAGAAGAAGGAAAAACCAATCATGGATTCGGAGTGTTTTGCAGGCATCTGTTATGATGGGTAATTTTATGTGTCGATTTGACTAGGCTGAGGTTATGCCCAGATTGCTGGTTAAACATGATTTCTGGGTGTTTCAGGAAGAGAGTAGCATTTGAATCAGAAATACAGGGGAAGCACACAGCCCTCCCTGACGTGGGACCGCCTCATCTGATCCTGGAGACCTGAGCAGAACCAAAAGGCAGAGGAAGGGCAAACGCCCTGTCCCTCTTCTTGGCTGGGCACCATCCATCCTGCCCCTGGACATGGGAGCTCGGGAGCCTTCAGACTCTGGGACTTCACCCACTGGTCCCCCTGGTCCTCAGGCCTTTGGACCCAGACTGAATGGCACGTCTGGCTCCCCAGCTCGCGGACAGCAGGCTGAGGGACTTCTCAGCGTCCACAGCTGCAGGAGTCAGTGCCTTCGATAAATCTCCCCCTCTGTGTCCACACATCTCCTGCTGGTTCTGTTTCCCCAGAGAACCCCGACAAATGCAGTGATGAGCTTCCAGAACAGATGCGCATTCGAGGCCCTGTCTTGGCCGTCTCTCAGCTCTGTCTTTTGGGTGCCAGGAGCGGGCAAGCCTGCCCTGGCGAATAGCTGTGCGGAGAAGCCCGGTGCCAATAGGAAGGACTCACTGTCCGTTCTGCAAGCATTTCAGGCTGCTGTGGTTCCTCCTGTCTGAGTTTCTCATCTGCACAATGAAGGGTTGGGTCTCTTGGTCTTACGGTGCCAGAGTTGAGTTGGTCACTCACAAGATAAGTAGGAAGCCCCGAGAGATAAGGTCGCCAAGGCCACCGCGGGTTTGATGACTTGCTGGGAGGACTCAGAGGACTGAGTAGATAGTCTGTGATTTGCTACAGAGCCCGATCAGCCAAAGGGAAAGGCATGGCATGAAATCTGGGGAGACCCAGTGCCACCTTCCAAGAGGGCTTTCCCACCGAAGTCACACCGGATGAACTTAGTTCCCCATCAGTGAGTTGTGACACCATCTGTGACACAGTGTCTACTGGGGAAGCTCATGAGAGACTCGGCGGCCCACGTTTTTATTAGGGCTAATCACGTGGACACCGCTGTCTGGCACATACCAAAATTCCAGACTCCTGGAAGGAAAACAGATGTTCAGCCTCAACCCTTTGCTCATTGTGGAAGCCTTCGCAGGCGTGGTACAGTTGTAATCCTCAGCACGAGTGGAATGAGACGCTTCTGTGGCTGCCCATCTCGGGGCAGCTGGTGTGTGCATTTCAGTGACTTTTCCTTTGGAGTCTGGCCTGCCCTGAGGCCGTTCTTTCCACGGGACCCGTGATACTTCCAAAGGCCCCGGGTAATACCGAGTATTTTTGTGTATGCCAACAGAGAAGAAGCTCTCTTATTTTCTGTGTTTTCTTACCTTGAATTAGCAGCCCCCCCCCCCCCAAGAAATGATCTGTTGGAGTGTTTCTCAAATCGTTGAGCAAGGGTGTAGTGGGTGTGGGCTTTGGAATCAGATGTGCCTTGACTGTGACTTCTGGCAAGTCATTCTGCCTTTTTTTTTTTTCAATCTTTATTTTTTTTTGGTCTTTTTGTCTTTTTGTCACCTGCGGCATATGGAAGTTCCCAGGCGAGGGGTCCAATCGGAGCTGCAGCAGCCTGTACCACAGCCACAACAATGCCGGATCCAAGCCGCGTCTGTGACCTACACCATGGCAGCGCTGGATCTTTAACCCATGAGCGAGGCCAGGGGTCGAACCCACAACCTCGTGGTTCCCAGTTAGATTCATTTCTACTGAGCCATGACGGGAACTCCTCACTCTGCCATTTTGAATCCTATTTGCTAAATGGGAGAGTCCTTCGGGGTTTGAGGTTTTGTGATGATGCGTGTGCAGGGCCTGGTGCTGAGTCCGGATCACGGGTGCCCCACAGCCGTCCACGGTCGTGGTTGTCAGGGGCCAGGAGCAGGGCAGGATCCGGTCAGTCCTGTGAAGTGGGCGGGGATCCTGGCTTATATATTCCTGGCTATTCTTCCTACTGCTTGTGAGCCTTCATGACTAGCCCAGAATTAACTGGTGGCTTTAGAGATAATAGCCTCTAACGGGTGATTTGCTCAGTGATCTGAACATGTGAGGACCCAAGTTAGCAAGTTTCCATCCGTAATCAAAAAGTTAAATTCCTTGTGATAGCCTCAAACCTATTAACGAATACTCTTGTATAAGGGTCCTTCAGAGAAGCAGAACCAATGGGAGATCGGTAGACAGACAGACAGACAGGTAGATAGGGAGATAGATTGATTGGTAATTTATCATAAGCAATTGGGTCATAATGTTTTGTTTTGGTTTTTTTTTGCCTTTTCTAGGGCTGTGACCGCAGCATATGGAGGTTCCCAGGATAGGAGTCCAATCGGAGCTGTAGCTGCTGGCCTACGCCAGAGCTACAGCAACGTCAGATCCAAGCCGTGTCTGTGACCTACACCACAACTCACAGTAACGCCGGATCCTTCACCCACTGAACAAGGCCAGGGATCAAACCCACAACCTCATGGTTCCTAGTTGGATTCGTTAACTACTGCGCCACGACGGGAACGCCTTGGTTCATATCTTTATGGAGGCCAGAAAGTTGCCATGATTTGCTGTCGGTAGCTTGAGGCCCGGGAAAGCTGGTGGTGTAATTCCACTCGAGTCCGAAGGCCTGCGGAGCGGGAGAGCTGATGGTGTGAGCCCCCGTCCAGGGGCAGGGACATACATCCAGCGCCCGTGTCCCAGCTCCGTGTTTGGGTGGAGAGCGGTCACCTTCCTGGTTGCCAGGACTCCTTTCCCGCTCATTTCGCTGCTCCGGGACTTAAATGTTGTAATGAAATTTGCTCACTACGACTGACCTGGTACTAGGCCCGGGGTAGTGGGTCTGCATTTTTCATGCCGTGCTAGGGATTATGAATCTTGAGATTTCAGCTTCTCACCATGACCTCTGAAGTTGAGGCATTGTGGTGGAGATGCGATGGGCTTGTCCGCAGCGCAGAGGATGCCCGGCTCTTGCCTTCCTACCGTGCCCCATTCTGCCTCACAATTAATAGTTCTGACTTCAGTTAAACAACAAAAAAATAGACATGCCTTTGGACACTGAGAGTAAGTCACACCACGTTGCTTTCATTTTTTTATTTTTATTTTTTAGAAAGATATACTTGTGTTAGATTTTGATTTTCTATGGAATTTTCCCCAGACCTCAGTCTTCTGCTGCAGGAATCTTTCCTACCTTCCCCTCCTGTTATTATAACAGAGCCAAGCACCCTTCATGGGTGGGGGTGAGGGACCATCGTCTGGGTAGAACAGACCTCAGACACCCTTGTCTGCATCTCCCAGGAGCTGTTATCCCAAGTCCCAATGCCTGGCTGTCTGAGGACTCTTTTTTTCTTTTTGTTAAAAAAATTCTTTTTGCTTTTTATGGCCACATCTATGGCATATGGAACTTCCAGGCTAGGGGTTGAGCTGGAGCTACAGCTGCCAGCCTATGCCACAGCCACAGCAATGAGGGATCCAAGCCACATCTGTGACCTACACCACAGCTCAGAGCAACGCCGGATCCTTAACCCACTGAGCGGGACCACGAATCGAACCGGCATCCGCATGGATGCTAGTCGGGTATGTCACCCGCTGAGCCACAGTGGGAACTCTTGTTCTGTGTCCCATAGGCTAAGATTATTTTTCTTTTTCACAGCTCCTTTTTGAAGTTATGTGACAGGTGCTTTCTGTGGGCAAGAAGACTGCAGTGTATCTCAGAGACCAGAACGAGTTGTTTGTTGTGGTTTAAGAGTTACCGAAAGAGCTTGTTTCTGGGTGCATTTATTCACTGGAGGCCAGACAGCAAGAGCCACACGTTTCCAAAGTTACTTTGTGACTGGGCATGCCTTTATATTTGCAGGACGCTTTATCACCATTCAGTGGGTTTAGGAAATGAAATTGACAACGTTTAGCAGATGAAATTGACATGCCTGAACCACTCACTATGTTGTTGGCCTGCCATTGAGGGCCTGGCTGTGATGACAGCTGTGGATTCTTGCTCTTAACAGTTCATCCTTCCTCCTTCCGTAGCATCATCGGTGTCAACATCTGCTGCATGAACAGAGTTGCGGGTAGTTTGCACTTGAACCTGAGGGTGCCTGAGTCCTGAGAGGGGCCAGCACTTACTTAGATTCTCCTGCTGTGTCTTTGACACCTGGCAGACTTGGATATTTTGTTTGTCTAAACAAAATGAGAAAGAATTTAGTGGCCTGACATCTCCTACTTTATAGCAGGAACCTCTCTTTAAATCTGATGAGAAGCAGAGATGGGGCTCCCCTGACCTGGGGTTTCTTCCTTGTAACGCTTCATAAAAGTCTCTTTTAAATTATGTAGTAATTATGAGGAGTTCCCGTCGTGGCTCAGTGGAAATGAAGCTGACTAGCATCCATGAGGATGCAGGTTCGATCCCTGGCCTTGCTCAGTGGGTTAAGGATCTGGCATTGCTGTGAGCTGTGGTATAGGCTGGCAGCTGTAGCTCCAATTAGACCCCTAGTCTGGGAACCTCCATATGCCACGGGTGCGGCCCTAAAAAGACAAATAAATAAATAATTATGTGGTAATTATGAAATAGCAGAGCTGTTGCTAATTTTTTCCCTCATGCCATTCTTGTTATATTTTTGTTCTTTTGGATATATATGTATATATTTTTATTTTATGTTTAATTTAATGTGACAAAAGGCAAGCTCCTTTTCCCCTCTCTCATCTTAACTTTCTTTTTCTCTGTGTATTCTACTCTGTACTCAAAGATGGAAACTAAAACCTTCAAATAACCTGAGAAGCACTTGATAGTTGTCAGTTTTAGCAAACTCTCCAGAGCATAGAGTAGACTGGAAATTGTATAAGTTAAATTTTCTTGCACAATGAGGTGAAAAAATGGAAATTTGCAGTTTTTAAAAGTCATGAGAGAGAATTTCTTTGATGGCATAAAAACACAGCAGTAATCAGTCTTTGGTTTTTATTAATGAATTAGAATGCACCAGCCCTCAATGTATTTAAGCCATATGCTCAAAGGGTTATAAAAGTAGTCTTTAATAGTTATTTGCTTTTCTTAAAACTCTGATGTTTCTCAAGACGTTATACAAAAGTGGAACTTCATTCTCCTAATGTTTTATTTCAGCTGGGTCTGTGAAGCCCTTCCTTTGACAGTCACTGTTTTTCGGTGTGACCCCAAACCTCGCTCATTCACCTGCAGGCAGAGTGTTAGGTCCAAAGTCAAATGATCTTGCTCTTTCAGGCCATGAAAGATGGTAGGTAGGGCGTTCTTTTCTCCTTTTGTTTTGCTTTCTTTTCCAACGAGGAAAAAAGATCCAACAGAAACATTCATCTGTTGTTGAGCATTTTGGGGACAGTGAAAAATCTGCTTCCTCCGTTTCATGTATAAGGGAGGCAGGTAGTGGGGTGAGTACAGCTGGGATTGCCCCTGTTTCCTCCAGGAGAAAAGGTGGTGAAGGAGGACTCCAGCCAGAACGAAGGAAGCCCCATGTTTTTTTGCCTCCTCCCTATCTTTTCTCCTCTCTTTTACTCTTTCCATTTCTTTTTCTTTCCTTTTTCATCTTTCCCTTTAGTTGTGAGCAGTTGTCTTTTACTCCCTTTATGTATCAGTTCATAGCAGATGGGAAAAGAGTGACACCCTTCAGGGAGATCTATTTCGCTATGGACTCTGGAAGACAGAGCCAAAGAAATTAATCTCTAATGGTGAAATTTGGCTTGAGTAGGAAGGATATTTATGAGCAGAAAGTCTTCTCAGGGATTGTGTGTTTATAAGATCTATTTGGTATTTACGGAACGGAGGTGACAGATGTCTGCTTTGTGCCGGCGCTGCTGTCAAATGTGCAGATGGATAAAGGATGTCGATCGGGTTTTGAGGACCCTGTCATGGAGGGGGTACAGGCAAGCATAGACGTCCGTAGTTACAGTACAAAATTATACTCGCCTTCACGGAGGCGTGGACCATGGGTTGTACTTAAAACAAGTCAGGCGTGAGAAAGACCGTGGGAATCACCATTTCCTGGGTCTTTGAGGCTTTGAGGACTTCTGAGAATATGCTAATTGAGTTAATTGTGAGAGTTCTGAAATGAAACCACACTGGCACTGGTCTAAATACTGCACGGCTAGAGTTCAGTTAGAATTAGCTTTGGTTCTGCCATTTTCTGGCTTCTTCGATGTGAAGGAGGGGCCTCGCCATTCTCAACTGTGAAATCCATCACACCAAAGTGTGGGCAAGAACGCGAAAGACGCGACTGGGCTGCAGAAGAGACAGGCTGGCCTTTGGGTTTTCAGTTTCATTGCCTAGAAGTTTCCACACACATTTTTTTTAGGCAGGAGACGGTCCCAAGGTCTTTTCCTGACTTGCCTTTCGCCTTTAAAACCATCGGATTTGCATTCTGCTGTCATAAAAAAAAAAGCGTTCCCAGTCTTTTTAATGTAAAAACCATGAAGCATATGCCTTGACAACGGCAGAAAATTATATCACTAATTTATTTTTATTGTTCGTATAACTTTGAATTGCCTTCCTTATCTTCACGCCTGACTGTTGTTTTCTGGGCCGAAGGGAACAATGTTTTGAAAGTCAGCTCAGAGGTGAACAAATGATGTAGTCATAATAGCAGATAGAGGCCTGCTGTTGGCATTTGGTGAATGTCAGATACTCATTTTCACGACAATAAATTTGGGGAAGGAACGCGAAGTTCCCAGCTAGCGAAAGGCCGGTGTTCTGTGGGGGAAGACTCTTGTTTTTTGCAGAGGCTTGTGTTCGTTTTTATTGCCAAAGGGAACTGTGGCCTCTGTCTTACGTTTGACCCTCCGTATTCAGCCCACTGATATCTGAGGAAGCTCTGGTTTTTCAAGGAGCGACAGGAGCCAAGATACAAATCCTTTTTCTTTTTGTGAGCAAGGCCCTTTGCAGAAACATCCGTGCCAATAACTACTGAACCCTCTGGAGTTGGGGGTTCCTTCTTTTCTGCTTTTCTTTCTTCTTGCTTCCCTTTGCTCTGGTTTTCTGTCGGTCCTTCCCCAAGGCCTTCAGATGTTGCGTATGCTGTATCTCAGCTGGATTCTGGTGTCCTTGGAGAATCCAGTGACTTCTAAGATGACACGAGATACTCTTATTCCTGTTCGCTTAATGGAGGGAAGGGGCTGTGGAACCGCCCCAGGGACCATCCCAACAGCCATGGTCCCCAGTTCATCCTTAGACACCTCACCTTTTCTAGGATTGGTTGTTTCAGCCTGATTTTTTTTAGTCTTGCGTCTCATTTTAGCTTTGAAGCTGCTCCCGAAGGGTAGGTTCTTGTCTCGTCGCAGAAGGAATTCAGAAACGAGATGGACAATGAGAAAGAAAACTGAGGTTTATTTAAGTGAGAGATACACCTCTTAAGGAGAGGCAGGCAGGGATGTGGGCAGCTGCCCTGCGTTTTTTGGCACACCGGTCATATGGGGCATCTAACTGATGGGCAGGGTAGTCACTGGGAAGATGGGGTTTGGGAGTCGTATTCCATAATTTTCATCCTAGCTCCACCTTCCCGAAGGGAGGAGGGATTTTTGTCCTTATTTAGTTCTATCAGAAGTGTCATGGTGCCGGTGCATGATGGGTACTTCTGATCTGCATGGCTAATTTTATTATAATGAGGGCATAATGAGCAACAGGTTACATTGGACATTAGAGATCTGTGCTCCTTTCCACCTTTCTTTGACTTCCCCAAGGGCACGTCTCGTCCCAAAAGGTGTGCTTTCCTATCAGTCTGGAGGGTCCCCCTTTTCTTTATCCACCACGGACCGTGCTGTTTGCATGGTTTCCTGCCATCTGGCCCCATGCCCCCTCCTCTGCTCTTGCCTAACTGTCTCCTCTCTAGATAGCGGGCAGACAGCAAAGGGACAAGGTTAGCGGAGTAATTATAAAGCTTTTTTCAAAGTTGTTGTCAGGACTGGAAGCGTTAGAGAGGAAGCGTTGACTGCATCCTGCTTTATTTCTTGTGCTTGTATGTGAAGACTCTTCTTTTTCTTTCTTTTTCTTTCCTTCCTCCCTCTCTCCCTCTTCCTTGCTTCTTGCTTCCTTCCTTTCTTCCTCGCTTGCTTTTGAAGACTTTTTTGCAGAACCTCCCAGAGCCGCCCATGAAGGCCATGGCTGGCAGCTGTCTCTCACCTCGGGACCCAAGGCTGGAAGGGCAGCTTAGGCCTCTGCTGCTCAGTGGGGAGCTTCCAGATAGTTCTCTAGAGGGGCAATTGCAGAGCTGCCTAGATCTGTAGTGCCCAAATGATTTGAATTTTTCATGAGAAAAACAAAGTGAAACATTTTTCTGACCTTGGACATGTGGTTTTGGCCCATGGGGTAGATTTTATTTTTCTCTCTTTGTTTTCATTCTTCTGTACTGTTCTTATGAACAGCAATGAGAAGCATCCCTGGACCATTTCTCCCAGTTAAAAAGCTGGGAGAAGTCGGGGTGACCACGCAGAAATGGAGTGTGACCATAAGGAGAACATGGGGCAGAGTCATCCTAGATGACACTGTCCCTAGGGCTCTGTGGTTGTAGCAAGTTTCTTGAACTCTCTGTGCTGTGGTCACTTCATCTGTAGGATGGGGACAGGGATCTCTTTGGATGTTGCAGTGATTAACTAAGATCATTCTTGTCAAACACTTGGGATAGCCCCTGGTACCTAGCAAGTAGTTCATGGTTCTTATTGTATGATGATACACTAATTCTGTTAGGTCGTGTTACTGTGTTAGGAGAGATTCTAGTTTCTTGGTACGTTGATATGGTTGTAAAAACTTGGAACAAAGGTCTATTCTGACCAGTGTTCAATGATTCTTTGGCCACTGCTCGGTCATTTGCTTGGTCTGAGAGGGCCAATCTAGCAACTTATTCTTTGCATCGAAGCGCAGCTTGCCGTACTAATTTGAGTATGCAGAGACCGTCCAAAGCTGAGCGGGTGGAAGCTTCTGGAAGGTTGAGTAGGTCCTCTGATGTAGAAGGTATCAAACGTTGTAAAGGGCCCCTTGTAAACCATGAGTGGAAGCCTACATGCTCCTAACCAGCTCTCCACTCCCCTGCTGTGTGTACCTTGGGTCGAGAGAGCCATTCATTCATTTGCTTATTTAACTCACTCCATTTGTAACACATGCCAAGATATTTTAAAGTAAATTTAAGATATCTTATCACAGCATTATTCACCATAACTAAGAGTGGAAACAAGCTAGGCGTCCATCAACATTTGAACGGGTAAAGAAGACAGGGTGTTTATATGATGGGATATCGTTTAGCCATGAGAAGAAAGGAAACCCTGCCATTTGCCCCAACATGGATGGACCTGAAGGGCATTATGCTAAGGGAGGTAAGTCAGAATGAGAAAGACAGATACTGGCTGCTGCCGCTTACTTGTGAAATCTAAAAAAGCTGAACTAGTAGGAGCAGAGCGTGGAACAGTGGTTGCCGGGGGCTGGAGGGGGGCGGGTACTGGGGGGCTGTTGATCAAAGGCTGCAGACTTGCAGTTAGAAGATGAGCAAGTTCTGAGGATCTAATACACAGCACGGCGACTGTCGTTAACATACTGTGCTGTCTGCTTGAAAGTCGCTCAGAGAGTAGATGGAAATACAGCTTCTCACCAGCAGAGAGAAAGGGTAATTACGTGAGCCGTGGCTGGTGCCGGCTAACAGCGCAGAGGTCATCGTGCTACTACCGTATATAAGTGTTTCCAGTCAACATGTGTCAATTATATTAAAAGAAGATACTTTGACATTCTACCCCTGATAATACCTCCTATGGATACATCCACCCTCCCATCCTGCCAACGAAAGAAGGAAGGAGGGAGGGGTGGAAGGAAGGAAGGAAGGAAGTTTCCCCATAGAACCCACATAACAGGATCACAACTAACAGGCCAGTTTTTTCATATCCGGTTCATGTGCAGCTTCCCAGGCGTGGTCAGGTCCTGCACTGAATTTACTTGTGTTGCTAAAGTGGTTTTATGTGAGGAGCGAGGAGGCAGGACCGCCTGGATGACCTCTGAGGCGTGTTGCTGTGTGTTTAATGCCCTGAGGGAATGCTGCTCCGATTTTGTTCATTGGTCTCTTGTTCTTGGAGCAGGAGGATTCAGAGTTGATAGACACCAACTATGGCCTTATAGAGCAGGGCGAGATGGAAATTTGGAAGCAATTTGGTTCATGGGATCAGTCGAGACAAGTTAGGGTTGCCTCACAACTGGCCTTGACCCATAGGTCAACCTGTAGGTTGGGCAAAGCAAGCGTTAAGCTGGTTAAATAAATTGTACCCTTGCCAGAGAGAAAGGTAGGGCTTTGGCAGTCTTTTTGATTTCATGTTTTTTGGGTTTTTTTAATCGAAGTGTGGTTGATTTATAGTGTTTGTTCGTTTCAGGTATACAGCAAAGTGATTCAGTTATACATACACACATACATGTATGTAATATGTGTATATATATTCCATTCTTTTTCAGATTTATTATAGGCTATTACAAGATACTGAATCTAGTTCTCTGTGCTACGCAGTAGGTCCTTGTTGTTTATCTGTTTTATAAATAGGAGTGTGTATCTGTTGATCCCAAGCTTCTAATTTATTCCCCTCCCCATTTCATTTTGTTTTGTCGCTTGAGACTCTGATGTTTTATTCAAGAAGACTAAATCCTGGGTTTCTCAGGTTACTGCCTAGGAAATGCCCATTGTTCCAGATCAAAAGAATGGAAAAGTGCTGCACTGACTACCTGTTGGGTATCAGGTGCTCCAGCCCGAGGTCCCTGCAAGGGGCTCATTCTCTGCATCGTGCAGCACCGCCCCCCCCCCCTCCCCCGCAAGCCTCATCCCACCAGGCCTGCCCTGGGCCACCGTGTGATGGGGGCGCATTAAGGACCCGCCTTTTTCCCTAAGCTCTGAACCAGCTGAGAAGTAGGGCTGAGGGCTCAGACAGACGGAGGCCAAACATCAGCTTTATTCCTGAGCAAAGCTAATTGGAGGCCTGTGGGAAGTCGCAGGGAAGGCCTTTCTACTTCTGAACCTCTGTGTCAGGCCGCGCCGGCTTAGGGGAGAGAGCAGTGGGTGGGCTTCCAGCAGGTTCCAAAGAGTAGGGTGGCGGAAGGGGCCACCCTCACCCTCCTCCAGCCAGGCACATCCCTCCTTCTGTACCCAGAGGGAGGGACCCAGGCAGGGAAAGTGACATCAGGCCTGGGCCGTGGCCCCTTGGTTCCCTCCCCCGGGACTAGGTGTTCCCCAGCGTCCTGGGTGCCTTCTGGGTTCTCCCCTCTCTCTGGTCAGTACTAACTGATTTAGAGGGAGAAAGAGGATAAGTTCTGATCGGAGTATTACTCAGTAAGTATTGTTGCTTATACGATAAGCACTCCTGGAATGGATGCGTCTTTAAAGGAAATCCATCTTCACCGTTTTGCCCCGACTCTGAATTTTTGTTGAATGGATGACTATACCAGCTACTTGTTTGCATGGGTGGGGGGTGAGGGCAGAGACTTGAGGATGGGGGTGTGTGTGTGTGTGTGTCTGTGTGCGTGCACACATGCACGCACGTGTGTTTGGTAGGTGGGGCATAGCGGAAGGAGGATGGAGAGCTAAGGCTTTTGGGCAGATTTATCCCCTAGAGGAGTTCCAGGCGTCTCTGAGGGGGTGTCCAGGCCTGAGGTCCCAGAACTCAGCTCCTCTGGCTGAAGGACCTTCCATCCCCGAGTCCTCGGGCACCAGGCAGAGATGTGAGGACTTGTGACAGCACTTGTTCTGGGAGCCTCCCCCTTTCCCAAGCAGCCAGTCGTCCCCTCCTCAAGCGAGAGGGTTAAGATGAGCCATCCAGGTACCAGGAAGAGGTTGGCATGGTGGGAAAGGGGAGGGTCCAGTGGCTGGTAGAACACGGGTATCAGATCAGCAGTGTTTGCTGATCATTTACAAAGTATGGAAAGCATACCCCCCTCACCCCCAGCATGTTCTAAGAGCAGAGTATGTAGCAGGACAGGGAGTATCTCAAAAATACTTTACCCCATTCTTTTTTTTTTTTTTTAAATGGCTGCACCTGCAGCTCATGGTAATTCCTGGGTCAGGGATTGCATCCAAGCTCGCAGCTGCAGCAATGCGGGGTCCTTTAACCCACTGTGCTGGGTCGGGGATCAAACCTGCACCTCTGCAGTGACCCGAGCCACTGCCGTCAGATTCTTAACCTACTGCACCACAGTGGAACCTCCACTCCTTATTTACCCCATTTTTAACACATATGATGCTAATTAGCAAACCACCGATTTCCCCAAGGAAAAAAATCACTTCTGAGGACCTAGCTAGCTGCAGATCTAATATTACTCAATTACAGAGAGTAGAAGTGCTTCTAGTTGCCACTTGGAGAGTAAGGACTTTTTGGTTAGGATGCTAGCTGACCAGCTCGGGATATTGAGGTATAATTTACATGTAGTAAAGTTGCCAGATCTCAAAAAAATTTTAACCCATGTAATGACCACTTAGATCAAGATACAGAGCAATTCCATCACTTAGAAGGCTCCCTGGTCTCCCTTTTCCCCGTTGAAACAGCACCCCCCCCCAAGCCCAAAGGTGACACTATTCTTTTTTTTTTTTTTTTTCTTTTTAGGGCCGCACCTGCAGCATATGGAAGTTCCCAGGCTAGGGGCAGAATCGGAGCTGTAGCCGGCAACCTACACCACAGGCCCAGCAACACCAGATCTGAGCTGCTTCTGCGACCTACACTGCAGCTCACAGCAATGCTGGATCCTTAACCCCCTGAGCGAGGCCAGGGATTGAACCTGCATCCTCATGGATACTAGCTGGTTTGTAACCCACTGGAGCCGCAGTGGGAACTCCAAGGTAACACTCTTCTGACCTCTGTCACCATAAGTAAGTTTTGCCTGATCTGAATTCCCTGTAAATGGAATCATCGCTCTATTTTGTGGGGTTCATTCCTGTTGTTGCATACATAAATGATTCACTTTCCCTCTGTTGCTGTGTGGTGTTCTGGCGCATGAAATTTACATACCCATTCTACCCTTGACGGACATTTGTCTGGTTCCAGTTTGGGGCTCGTGTGAAGACAGCAGCTGAAAATATGCAGGTGCATGTCTTTGGTGGAGGAGGATGAGTGAGTGATTAACGAACTGTCCCTAGAATCCAAGTGTACAGTCACTGGCACAGGGAGGATATCACATGGTTTTAAAAAGTCTTTGAAGGCATTATGCAAAAGTGTAGTTGACCTTTGAACAGCATGGATTTGAACTACGTGGGTCCACTTATACAGAGGTTATTTTTCGCCAGTAAATACTCCTAGTGCTGCACCATCTGCGGTTGGTTGATCTGCAGATGGTTGATCTTTGGGATTCCGAGGCATGGATATGGAAGGACCATTCTCAATTATCCTTGGACTTTCGACTTCCAGACCCCACTTGCCATGTCGTGCAAGGGTCACCTCTACATCAAACAAAGCGTCGAGTTTAGTCTCATACATGTAGCAAACTGTGCTGGTACAAAAGCAGATCATTGCTCTCATGCTCCTTGACTGCAATAAGTATCCTGAGTTAGCGATTCGATTTCCTCAAAGCTGAGAGTCTCATGTGAATGTATGTGGTTTCCTCCTGCTTCTCTCGAGGAGGTGGAAAGAGAACCTTTTCATTAATTCTGCAGATAGGCATCATTTTTCTAATTTTAGATTCTCACTGTGAAAAAAAAGTCATGAATTACTAAAAAACTCTGAGACTATAAACTCGTTTGGGGGGGGGCTGAATTGGAATGAATAAGGTTTTTAAATATTCATTTATGTTTTTCTTTCTGTGCCATTTTGGGTATTGTGATGAAAAAAGTATTTGCTGCTGATTTAGAACCCCTGAATGCTCTTATAAAAATTTAATTTCCTTCATATTAACTAGGCTTTCAAGGCTTTTTTAGAGGGCCTGTTTTCCTCTAATAGGTTGCTAGAGGGAAAATCTGTTAGCCTAGAGAATTGATGGGTGGAAGCAGAAGAGGAAAACTGAATTCCGACCACCATCCGGAGAATGCTACATGGATTTAACTTTTAAAAAGAGTCTGGGTTTAAAGAAAATTAGGTTAGCATTCCCTTCGACAGGAATGGAAAAAATTCTGGTGACCTAACACCACACACAGTCATTTAAGATTTCAGCCCCTCTTTGTTGCCCTCTAACAATGTATTTTTTTAACTCAATGAACTTTATTACATTTATAGTTGTACAACGATCGTCAAACCTCCCAACAATATTTTTTAACAATTGTGTAGAGAGGAATCTGTCCGTGTGAACCAACCTTACAGGTGCACAGTCCTGGCCCGTGGGGTCTTTCCTCCACATACACCTGAATGGGCAATGAGATGACATTTGTGCCAGACTGTCCCTGAAGCTTTGTGTGTAACATGGAAACACATCAGAAGCCACTGACTGTCCATCAGGCAGCAGGGAGTGGTTGAAGCAGGTGTATGTGGACAGGGGACCTCTGTGCAGTTGGTAACGGGGAGTGAGGAAGGCCTGACTTCTGATGGAAAACGCGGGCCAGGTACATGGCCAAGTGCCAGAAGCCAGGTGGAGGACAGTGTATAGAGTGTGGTACCCTTGTGTAAGGAAGATGGGACGTGACACTTTACCAGGGAATTTGCTAATATTTGCGTAGAGAAACACTCGATGGATCAACAGGAAACTAATACAAATGTGTATCTTCAACAAGCAGAGGACACCCGAGCACGGGAATAGATAAAGAAGAGGTTCCTGTGTGTTATCTTTTTATTTATATATTTATTTAAAAATTTTTAATAAAGTGTAGTTGATTTGCAATATTGTGCCAAATTCTACTGTACAGCAAAGTGACTCAGATATATATATACACACACACGTATACATGTGTACACATGTACATATGTGTACACACACACACACATACACACACATTCTTGGTTTTATGTTCTTTTCCATCATGGTCTGTCCCAGGAGACTGGATATATTTCCCTGTGCTGTACAGTAGGACCTATTTGCGTGCATCTTTTTATATCGGGTTGCCTCTTTGAATGACCAGAGAACAACCAACCAGCAAGAGTGAATCTGTCCTGGAACGCCCTTTGACATTGAACCTGACCAAGAGGTGGCAGGAGGCAGAGCTGGTTGAATGCATCACGAAAGGGTGAGGCCGTTTGCTCCATTTCATTTCTTAGGAGCAAAGTCAGTGCGTTTCATCCTTCCATCGGCAATGCTTATTGAGCCAATCTGCTGATCTGACGTGCCAGGCTCTATTTTAGGTGCTGTCAGCGGGTGCCTTAAGGTCCAAGCTTTCACAAAGCCTGCATTCTTGCAGGAGCAGACAGACGAGCAAGCAGCTGATGAGCGAGGGAGAGGAAGCCCCCTGCTGCTGGGGTCCAGGAAGGAGGTGTAAGGAGTCATGCTGGGGTCAAAGGGATGGTCATTCCTTGCTGGTCTGTATTCCTGTGTCTTCGTCAACTGTATTCTTGCAAACAGAATGATAAAATGGGGTCTGTTCTCACTTTTAACCTTTTACTAAGGCGGTCAGGATTTCATTTTATCAGAAGATCAATATCACTTAAGTTTCAAAGAAAGACATAACCACATTAGAGCAGTCACTGTACCCCAGTCTGCTGCTGTGTTGGCGGGAGACCCGAATTTGGTGGAATAAAACAGAAGTTGATTTGAACGTCATGGTTTGTTTTCACAACAGTGGGCTTTGTTGGGGATGATGCTATCTATATGATTTGTGATTCTATCCGTAGATTATTAAACAGACAAGATATTCCTAGGACAAGTCCGTTATTTGCTTCTCCGTTCAAAAAGTGTTTACATAGAAGCTGTCCCTTTATTTTGACACATCAGCTGTAGAAAATTGAAACACACACCCCATGTAGTCCTCACATTTCCTGTATCTTCATGACAATCCTTGTTTGAAATGACCACGAAGATATTTCCACAGTAGATGATATAGACATTTGAAGGCAGAGATCTCCTGTGTTTATTCTGTTTTTTTCTTATTCCAGTCTTTTACTGGCAGATTTCTCTTTCATAGTTTCTGAATCAGATGAAAGCTTCCTATGGTTATTTTTAAGTTTCTATGATGAAATGACTTTTTTAAAGAGAGAGATTTTTCTCTGCTTCTTTGGGTTCATTTCAGTCTTGGTGAAACTTGAGGAGCCGAGATCAAAAGTGTAGGAAAATCTGATGGTCAGAGTGTTTCTTGCAAATCCAGCTCTGCAGCAACTCGAGTCTTGCTCAGATCCAAAGGAATAACAATACGGACCAGATGCCAAACGTGGGAGTCTTGGATTTTCCTGGCAACCAAAGCCCCAAATATAAATCTACCTGGAGCCAGCATGTTCGCAAACAATCCTAGGTTTGTGAGTTCATTACAAAAGCATCGGAAATCAGATTTGTTCTGAGGTTGAAAAAATGCAGAGTAATACAGATCCCTACTTCAGAATCATGGTAAACTTCATTCTGTAGGATAGTTAGGAGACGCCCAGGGGTCCCAGAATCTACGGTCATCCTAGGAAATGCACAGAAAGGGGAGGATGGGAGCTTGCCGTCCTCTCTCCCTACGTTTTATTGTTGAAGAAACTTGGGCTGTTTCTGGGGACTTGCTGGTTCAGAACTTTGTCAGATCTGATCTCTTGGAAGCTCAGTGTGGACTCTGGAAGACAGGGTCTTTGTTTCCTGGGAGGAAGAGAAAAGGAGAGGCAGGGATCCCACCAGCACTTCCTCTCCCACACCTGTCCTGGCCGTAAGAGAATGTTTGATAGCATCACGCGCCTGGCTCAGGGAGTCACCGTCATGGGCCGTTCTTTTCCCGTATAGGGACTGTCCATGTGTTCCATCGTCACCAGCAAGGCAGCCTTGTAGACCGTGTTTCATGTGCATTAAGCAGCTATGCTCGGGGACAGTGCAGGGCACCTGGGAACTGTGAGGATATGCATCCTGTGCTAAGTTGTGTTTTGTTCCTGAATTTAATTTTCAAAGAGAGAGTAGGAAGGACAAGGATGCAGAGGTGAGATAGGGAGATGAAGAGATTCATCAGAGTGGGTGGATCCTCTGATGCCTTTTGCTCTTTGGAGTAGCAGTTTAATGAGAGATGGGTTTCTTTTCTGTCTTGTTTTGGTTGCACCCACGGCATGTAGAAGTTCCTGGGCCAGGGATCCAATCCAAGCTGGAACTACAACCTACGCCAGCCACAGCTGCAGCAATGCCAGTTCCTTAACCCACTGTGCCACAGTGGGAATGCTGAGAGATTTTTTCAAAAAAATTAATTTTATTGGAGATTTTTTTAGTTAGAAATTTTTAGGAGTTCCCGTCGTGGCTCAGTGGTTAATGAATCCGACTAGGAACGATGAGGTTGCGGGTTTGATCCCTGGCCTTGCTCAGTGGGTTAAGGTTCCGGCGTTGCTGAGAGCTGTGGTGTAGGTCGCAGCCGCGGCTCAGATCCCACGTTGTTGTGGCTCTGGCAGAGGCCGGCAGCTACAGCTCCGATTAGACCCCTAGCCTGGGAACCTCCATATACCATAGGCGAGGCCCTAGAAAAGACAAAAAGACAAAAAAAATTTTTTTAATAAATTAAAAAAATAAACTTATAAAATAAATTTTATTGGAGTATTTTTTTAAAAATAAATTTTACAAAGTTGTGTTAGTTTCAGGTGTCAGGCAAAGTAAATCAGTTATACATATGTGTATATCCACCCCTTTTCAGATTCTTTTCCTGTAAAAGTTATTAACAGTATTGAGTAGATTTTCCTGTACTATGCAGTAGGTCCTTGTAACCTCTTTTGTCTCTAGTAGTGTGTGTGTGTCAGTCCCAACCCCTAATTTATCCCTCACCCTACATTTCCCCTTTGGTAACCTTAATTTTGGTTTCAAAATCTTTGAGTCTGTTTTGTAAGTTCTTTTAATAATTTTTTTATTAGATTCTGCATATTAGTGATCTCACATGGTATTTGGCTTTCTCTGTCTGACTTCACTTAGTATGTTAATTTCTAGGTCCATCCATGTTGCTACATTATTTCATTTCTTTGGCTGAAATATATCTATTTTATATATATATATATATCACATTTTCTTCATCCAGTCCTCTGTCGATGGGCATTTAGGTGGCTTCTATGTCTTGGCTATTGTAAATAGTGCTGCAGTGAACACTGGAATGAATATATCTTTATCAATTAGTGTTTTCGCTGGCTATATGCCCAGGAGTGGGATTTTTGGATCATGTGGTAGTTCTATATTTAGTTTTTTAAGGAACCTCCATAGTGGTTGTACCAGCTGACATTCCCACCAACAGTGTAGGAGGGCTCTCTTTTCTCTGCGCTCTCTCCAGCATTTTTTGTTTGTAGACTTTCTGATGATGGCTATTCTGACTGGTGACGAGAGATGTTTAATTTTTTAATTAAAAAAAAATTCAGGGAGTTCCCGTCGTGGCGCAGTGGTTAACGAATTCGACTAGGAACTATGAGGTTGCGGATTTGATCCCTGGCCTCGCTCAGTGGGTTAAGGATCTGGAGTTGCCCTGAGCTGGGGTGTAGGTTGCAGACACGGCTCGGATCTGGCGTTGCTGTGGCTGTGGTGTAGGCCGGCGGCTACAGCTCCGATTAGACCCCTAGCCTGGGAACCTCCATATGCCACGAGTGTGGCCCTAGAAAAGACAAACAACAACAACAAAAAATTCAGTGGAAATGTAGTTGATTTACAGTGTTTTGGGTGTACAGCAAAGCGATTCAGTTATATATATGTGCGTGTGTATATATATTCTTTCTCATATTCTTTTCCATTGTAGGTATAAGACATTGTGTATAGTTCCCTTGTCTAGCTATTCCATACGTCGTAGTATCTGTTGAACCCCAATTCCCTTTGTCCTTTCTCTGTTTTTCCCGCGAGAGATGTTTTTAAAGTAAGCATACCCCAAAGCAGTGCACTAGCAGTTACGCTACTCATTCTTCCTGCATGGTTGTAATTGACTCATGCTCCCAACAGCAAGTTAGCCTCACGGGGTGCAGATGATACTGTGTGGCCACATCTTTGGACGAAGTTAGTTGCTTGTCACAGAAGCCCAGCACTGCTAGTCCTGGCAGCATCTCTGTTTCTTAAGCGCACAGTCAACGCTCTGCTCTGATTTCCACTCCCCTGCATCCTCCTGCCCGACACTTTTCGTACATCTTCCACCCGCAGCAAGATCCTTAGCGCCTTTGTGAATCAACGAAAGGAGATAAGTGTGTGTTCACAGTGGTTTGAGTGTTTTGCCCAAGCCCCCATTCTATTAATTTCATGAAAAATAAATGATTCTTGTGTGGGCATGGTGTCCTGAATGGACCATTTGTATTTCTGGCCTGTTAAGAGTTTTTGAAACTGCCGTGATACGCTTTTGACCGTGAGAGTCTCAGGCAGCCCTGCTGGGTGGGTGTAAAATACGATAGTAACAAGGACAGCAAAATAGAGAGTTGACATTTGTATTTTTCTTTTCTTTTCTTTCTTTCTTTCTTTCTTTCTTTCTTTCTTTCTTTCTTTCTTTCTTTCTTTCTTTCTTTCTTTCTTTCTTTCTTTCTTTCTTCCTTCCTTCCTTCCTTCCTTTTCTTTTCTTTTCTTTTCTTTCTTTTTTTTTTTAAGGGCTGCACCTGCAGCCTATGGAGGTTCCCAGGCTAGAGGTTGAATTGGACTTACAGCTGCCGGGTACACCACAACCACAGCATCGCGGGATCTGAGCTGCGTCTGCGACCTACCTACCCCACAGCTCATGGCAGCGCCGGATCCTTAACCCACTGAGCAAGGCCAGGGATCAAGCCCACATCCTCAGGGATGCTAGTCGGGTTCGTTAACCACTGAGCCGTGACAGGAGCTTCTTCATTTGTATATTTCATTGGAATGCAGTCCCTAATATTTCTTTGTCCTACATTTTATTAGAAAGGGAAGGGATCAAAGGACAGACACAGCAGGCTCAGTGGGTTGATTTGACTCAGGGAGCTTTTATTCTTTTTTTTTTTTTTTGGTCTTTTTTGCCATTCCTTGGGCTGCTTCCATGGCTTATGGAGGTTCCAAGGCTAGGGGTCTAATCGGAGCTGCAGCCGCCAGCCTACACCATGGTCACAGCAACGCGGGATCTGAGCCGCGTCTGCAACCTACACCACAGCTCACGGTAATGCCAGATCCTGAACCCACTGAGCAAGGCCAGGGATCGAACCCGCAACCTCATGGTTCTTAGTTGGATTCGTTAACCACTGCGCCACGACGGGAACCCCGGGAGCTTTTATTCTAACCACTTAAGGTAATGGGGTCCTCTCAAGTTGGTGAGAACAACTCAGAGGGCAGAACTTAGCAGCACAGAAAAGGAACATTCTGAATGGCCTGGGAAGAAGAAATGGGCATTCCTCTAGAGAAGGTGCATCTCTTGGCAAAATTCTGTCAAGCAAAGCATGGTTGGAATTCGGGAGCAAACTTATTTCCTGACTCATTGGGTTAGAAAATGAAAATAAACTCTAAGTATTAAATATATATATATATATAAATGTATTGGTGCTTATTAGTGTTTATTAGTAAATCTGGTCATTTGTTTACATTCAGAAGTTGACCTTTTGAAGTAAATAGCAGGAATTCATACCCTGACAGCACAGCTCTATCTATATCAACCTATTTTCTCACGTCTCAGGTTGCCACTGCTGTGTTTTCACTACCAAGTTGCTGGTGCTTTTTTTCTCACTTAGGGCCTGAGACTCAAAGGATGTGATAGAAATGCTGAGTTGGGTTCTGAAAATCTAGTTAAAATGTATCTCAAAACAGTAATAAGAGTCCTTGGCTGTTCCCTGCCTTCTTCTCATGATCTTTGAATAAGTAAGAAATTAACTATGATGACTGTGCAAACGCCTAGCACAGGCCTTGGCAGATGGGTGATCAAACAACTGGTATTTTTCCTTCGCCCTTAGAGGTGCTTTTCAGCCTTCTCCCCAAGGGCTCTCCAGTGTGCAGAGAAGAAACCGCAGGAACTCAGACATTTCTGGATGGTTCCCGGTCTCCCTTTGAAGACACTGACGGGTCAGGAAGAAGTGCCATTGTAATCCGCTTCACCTACCCGCCCCCGCCCCCCCCGCCTGCCCCCTGGCACTCAGACTATAGTTTAAAAAGTTTAGCCTTCATGGCTAATGGCAGACAAGGCAGAAAGCAGTGGTCGTGTATATTCACTCCAGATGTATTTTTGTATTTCATCTTCTTCGAAATTTGGCCACTTAGATGTGGCTCGTAAGGTGGAGCTCTTCCCAGGAGGTGAACCAGTGCACTCGTTTCCCAGTTGTCTTTGCCACAGGCAGGGCAGAAGAATCATTCCTGAACTGCCTGTGCAGGTACAGCATGATTTGGAAATCTGATGAGGACGTACTTAGAATTGTGGATTTCAGTTGCATGTAGAGGTGGGTTTTTTTTGGTTTTTTTGTTTTTGTTTTTTTTCTTTTTTAAAGGGCCACACCTGCAGCATATGGAAGTTTCAAGGCTAGGAGTTGAATTCAAGCTGCAGCCACAGCCACAGCCACAGCAGCACAGATCCGAGCCGCATCTGCGATCTATGCCGCAGCTTTGTGGCCACGCTGGATCCTTAACCCACTGAGTGAGGCCAGGGATTGAACCTGCATCCTCCTGGACACTGTGTCAGGTTCTTAACCTGCTGAGCCACAAGGAGAACTCCACACATGCTGAGCTTTATTGAGGGGAGTTCTAATCAAAGGGTAACATAACAGGGTGGCGTTTCTTTACCACCTCAGACAAACGAACGCAAACAAGAAATTCTCCTGCTTGCCTGGGCATTTCTGAGGCAGCCACTTATTAAAGACAATTCTCAATTACCCAGGGATTCTTGCAGATAATTAAAATTCTCTGATCATCCTCAGATTTCATGTTGGTGGTTAATTTCTTGCTCTTGTTGAATGAATTTTATTTTAAAAACAACTTTTGACACAAGGGATAATGTTTTGAGCAGCCACTACAGAGACTAATCAGACCCTTGCATTTAATCATCCGTTCGGCCCTGCAAGGTGGGTGTCACCCCATATTACAGTTGGAGAGTCTGAGGGTCCAGGAAGCTAAATTCAAGGCTACCCATGGGTTACGGAGCTGGGCTGTAACTTGACTTCCTTGCCTCAAGACCTGTTCTTTCTCCTAAACTATGGCTTGGTCCCTGGTAGAAATGGGATAAAATATCTTGAAAGCTAGGATGAGGGCAGAAAAAGCCTAAAATCATCTTGAACCATCAATTCCGGAGTCATCAAGAATTGATCAGTATTTGAGAGAGTTTCAGTTTCTTCATGTAAAAAGTATTGATACGTATTGTAAGAAGTAAATGAGATCATGGATTAAAAATACTTGGATATGGGAGTTCTCATGGCGGCTCAGTGGAAATGAACCCGACTAGCATCCACGAGGATGCGGTTCGATCCCCGGCCTTGCTCAGTGGGTTAAGGATCTGGTGTTGCCGTGAGCTGTGGTGTAGGTCGTAGATACGGCTTGGATCTGGTGTGGCTGTGGCTGTGGCTGGCCAATTCGACCCCTAGCCTGGGAACTTCCATATGCCGCACCTGTGGTCTTAAAAAAAAAAATTAAAAAAAAATACTTTGATATGTATAAGCAGCCATAAGTATGCCAAGGAAGATCATCAGTCCTTTAAACCTCTGTCCCTTGGGAGAGGATCTGTTCCGGGGGCGGTGTCCTTGGTCCTTCTGAGTTATGGGAAGGTCACCATGGTAGCTCCGAAGGGCTGTTTAAACTAGTTGAGAGCTACATCGAGTCTAAACAAATAAGAGCGGCCAAACAAAGCACCTGTGTTAAATGAGGGTTGTCATGGCGAGGAGCACATTTGCTTGTTGAAGGTCTCCGGAACGTTCTGGATAAAAGGTACACGGGGTTTTGAGAACTCATTTTGAAGCAAACCAAGTACCAGGGTCTCTCTCTCGGCCTCTTGAGAAACTGGCTGTTAAATATGTGAAGAGCAGAGGGAATGGAGGAAGCCTGCCGTGGGTAGTAGGTGGTCAGAGGCGGTGGCTGGGAATCCACCCTCATGCTTTCTGTCTTTTTAAAAAAGTAATCATTAACATTTTATTGGAGTATATGGTGGCTTTACAAGGCTCTGTCAGTTTCAGGTGTACAGCAGAGAATCAGAGCGAATGGACGTGTGTAGGTAGGACTGGGTCACGTTGTTGTGCAGGAGAAATGATCCCAACCTTGTCCATCAAGTCAACTTCAATAAAACTTAAAAAATGTTAATTGTGAAAACGGTGTTGCTGACAATGTTGTGTTAGTTTCAGGTGTACAGCGAAGTGATGCAGTTATGCGTGTACACAGATTCGTTCTTTTTCAGATCTTTTCCGCATACAGATTATTACAGCATATTGAATAGAGTTCCCAGTAATAGATTATTACAGCATATTGAATAGAGTTCCCAGGGCTGTACAGCAGGTCCTTGTGACTTACCTATTTTATATCTAGTAGTGTGTATATGTTAATCCTACATTCCTAGTTCTTTCTCTCCCGCCTTTCCCCTTTGGTAGCCATAAGTTTGTTCTTGAAATCTGTGAGTCTGTTCCGTTTTGTAAATAAGTTCATTTGTGTTATTTTAAAAATTAGATTCTACGTATAAGTGATATCATACGATGTTTGTCACTTCACTTAGTATGATAATCTCTAGGTCCATCCTTGTTGCTGCAAACGGCATGATTTCATTCTTTTTTAAAGAATTTTTTTAACAGCTGAATAATATTCCATTGCATATATGGAATTCTTTATCCAGTTCTCTGTCGATGGGCATTTAGGTGGCTTCCATGTCTTGGCTGTTGTAAATAGTGCTGCAGTGAACATTGGGGTGTGTGTATCTTTTTGAATTATGGTTTTCTCTGGATATATACCCAAGAGTGGGATTGCTGGATCATATGGTAGTTCCACTGTTAGGTTGGGGTTTTTTTTTTTTGGTCTTTTTAGGGCTGCACCTGTGGCATATGGAAGTTTTCAGACTAGGGGTCCAATCGGAGCTGCAGCTGCTGGCCTACAGCACAGGCACAGCAATGCCGGATCCTTAACCCACAGAGTGAGGCCAGGGACTGACCCTGAGTCCTCATGGATACTAGTTGGGTTCATTACCACTGAGCCATGGCAGGAACTCCCATTTTTAGTTTTGAAAGGAACCTCCGTATTGGTCTCACCACCCTCATGGTTTCTTGACAGCTGGAACTCTGGTAGCTGACGAATTGTTATTGGAGCAATGTCCTCTTGTAAATAGTGTGCTTATTTAATGGATATGTAAATATTTTCATCTCCGTTAAAACAAATGCAACTGTCAGTCCCCAAAGGGCTTCTCAGTGATTTCTCTCTCATCATTGTTCATTTTCTGAGAACAGCTGAGGTCGGTGGTATAACGCCTGGAGTGGTAACCGGTGCACTGAGAGATGACATATATATTTGCTGAATAAAGGCATGACAGCAGTGTTGACGGCAGCCAGGCTCAGTTTGTATGCCTGTCTTGATCCTCGTGTGGGGAGGACCTCTTGGTTGGTCTCTGTTCCCAGGAATCTTACAACATAGGTTCTTCGGATTTTCTTTAGTGGACGTTTGAATTGAGGTAATTGTTGACTGGCATGCAAACAGGAATAATGTACCTGATATAGTACAGGAGTAATAGAGAGAGCGCCTCTGTCCCCTTTTATCCAGCTCCCCCCAATGGCAACCTCTTGCAACACTGTGGCTCGGTGTCACAGCCAGGGTGCCCAAGTGGAGACAGTCCGACTGTGTCAGTTGGATGATCTGCTGATTTTATTCAAATATGTTTTTTTTTTTTTCCAAGTGATTTTGCAATGGTGACAGATGATTGGGGAGAATAAAAGCCAGGCGGTGGGCTTCCACGGCAAAGATGGAACCAGACTTTGTGGCCATCCGTTGGGATGAGGCTAGTTCCCAGGTGCAGAGGAGGGCTGAGTGTGGGATGAACTGGGTGGGCGTCCTGGGTTGGGGAGGAGAGCTTCTCCCAGGGCCTGGTAGGGCCGAGAACAGAAGACCGTGTGGCAGCCCAAAGGCAGGGAGGGCACATTGTCCTGTGCCCAGGATGAGCCGCCCCATCCTCTACCCCCATGGGCGTCCCCCACCTCTGCCCCCCTTCCCACCCACCTCCAGCACGCCTGGTGGGAACACCTGTGATGGTTTAGGCTTGCAGGGGGGTCCAGCTCGGTCTGTACCCGCATCCCAGACCCCAGCCCTCTCTTTCTGAACCAGAATTTCCTGAAGGTTTGAGAAGAATGAGCCTCGTTGTCCTCCTTTCCTTTCATGGGGCTGTTTTTCTTATTGGATTTAGGCAAGCAAATAATTAGGTATTGGAAGGCTGGTGGCGCCTCTTTTTATCCATTATTTAGCAGCCTCTTCCCGGTCCCAAATCTCATCTGCCCTCCGCAGCCCGCACAGCATCCGGCCTGGAAAGGTGGGTCATTAATGCAGATGGAGATGAAGTCAGCATCTCCCCACGGAGAGGTCCTGGGGGAATAGGGACCTGAAACTCCCCTGACAGGCATTGGGAGAGTGGGGGTTGAGGGGTGGCCTGGGTAGGGGCATAGCGTAGGGCAAAGAGCTGGTTCCATGCCCTAGACCCTTAATGTCACTGCCGTCCTGAAGGGGAGACCTCTGAAGTGGGAGGGGGCCTTGTCTCTATTTAGGGAGACAAAAACCACCCAGCAGTCTTTTTCTTTTTTTTGGTCGCCCTGCGGCACATGGAGTTCCCCGGCCAGAGATCAGATCCCAGCCACAGTCACGACCTACACTGCAGCTGGGGCAATGCCGGATCCTTAACCCACTGTGCCAGGCTGGGGATCGAACCTGCGTCCCAGGGTTCCCAAGATGCTGCTGATCCTGTTCCCACCCAGTATTTTTATACTCCTGAGTTAAATTCAGCGTTCCAGGTTAGAAGCTAGGTGCTCCCCCACCCTCCCCAGTGCAGAGAGATCAATAAACGCCTGTGCGGTGATGACCTCATGCCACTCCTTCTTCCCAGCCAGCCTTCCCTCTGGGGCGCCAGCCACACAGCCCCTGCCTTTGCTTAGTCACTGCCAATGAAGGCACATTTGCATCATAGGCTCTTCTGGGTTGGCCACCCCCTGCTGTAGATTTGGAAAATAGAAGACACACCTTTCATAGGAATTACTCATTCTTAAACAAATAGCCGTGGAAACAACAGCTTATTACTATGTGGGAACTCTTGAGAACTTTCTTCCCAGGAAGCGCTAATATAATAACATGCTTTTGTAACTGTAAACCAGCTATAATGGAAAAAAATAAAAATCATTATTAAAAAGAAAAAAATAAAATAGAGTTTAATATTATTTAATATGATTTTAAGAATCTGTTTTTTTACTTTACAGCTTCTGGAGAAAAGAATGTTCTGTGTTCCATGGAGAGTGATTTAGTTCGAAACGACCCTTTCGAGGGACGTGGAAAATGCAGTGTTAAATTATTCTTTTAAGCCTTGCTATACAATCAGTTCTTGCTGAACCTCGTTGCTTCTGGCAGATTTTTTTTTTCTTTGGCCTCACCTTTTGGGTTTACTAGATTCTTCTTCTTCTTAAATATTGAACATTTTCTTCGGGGCGTATTCTGATATTTCGGTCAGTGGATGAATAGCAGGAAGAGGATGGTGAATTTCTGCTTGATTGCTTTGGGTTTTTCTTTGTATTCAAAGATAGTCTCCATGGTTCTGAATGTTCGCATGATAGTAAGCAACCAGCTAATGAGGTTTTTCAGATTGTCTCAACATGTTCCTTCGTACAGAAACACAGCTAGCCTTGCAGGCTACATTCGTCTCTCAGATTTCGTAACGATTTTCTCGAATGTTTTTGAAAACCTTGGCTTTCTGTACAGTGCGTATAAGCTTGCTTTTATAAATTAAGGAGAGTGTGCTTCTCCCCCCTTTGTATAATATATAAATACCTGAAGAGAAATACCAGAATTGGCTCTAATCCTGCCACTCCAAAATAACCACTGTTAATTTTTAAATGTATTTTTTCTAGGCTTTTTCTATACATAAATTGTTACCACAATTACTTTTAGATTCAATGTTGTTTCTTTCATTTCTCATTAAATGACATCCCCCAGGCACTTGCTCATATTGTAAATTTCTCACCAAATGCTATCTATGCCTTTTGGACCCCAAGAAGCCCAGTCTTGGCTTGGCACTCTGCTGTATTACACTAAACAGCACCCCCGCCCCCCCCAGCCCTGTGTACCTGTGTGTTTCTGGAGAGGGTATACGTGGTGTGTCTGTATGTGTGAGTGGTGTGTGTGCATGTGTGTGGTGTGTGTGTATGCATGTATGCACATCATGTGTATGTATGTGTTATGTGCATGTGAGTCACGTGTGTATATGTGTGTGTATGTGTACATGAGTGTGTGCTGTGTATGTGGTGTGCGTATATATGTATGTGAGTGGTGTATGTGTGTGTATGTGTATGTATGTGAATATGTGCATGCTATGTGTGTGTATGTGTATATGTGTGGTGAGTGGGTATGGTGTGTATGTGTGGTGTGTGTGTATACGTGTGTGTGCTGTGTATGTGTGTGCGTATATGTATGTGTATATGTCTGTGATGCGTGTGTTATGTATGTGTATGTGTGTGTACGTGTATATGTGTGGTGTGTGGGTGTGGCGTGTGTATATGTGTGGTGTGTGGGTGTGGCGTGTGTATATGTGTGGTGTGTGTGTGTATGCATGTGAGCGGTGTATGTGTGTGTATGTGCGTGGTGTGTGTGCGTGCATGCGTGCGTGGTGTTGTGTGTGTGTGTGTGTGTGTGTGGACGGGGCTGACCTGCTCTCTTGCCCTTGGAGGCCCATCGGCACCCTCTCCGTTCCCTCTCTTGCTCCCTTTCCTCCTTCGGCCCCTGCGTGTTTATTTTTAGTTCAGCTTCCGGGCTGGCGGGTGTCGATCGGACGCTGGGGCTGAGCAGCTGCTCATCGAGCCCGCCCCCTTGCGCATGCTCCCTGCGGTGGGCACCGGCTGGTCCTCTCGAAAGCGGGGCGTCAGCCCGGGTCTGCATCCGTGTGTCCGGGCAAAAGTGAGGCCCCTTCCTTTTGATGCTCTTTCGTGTTGTCGTGGCGGCCTGAGCCCACGTGTCCCTCTGTTGACCTCTCAGAGGAAACAGCATCTCGTTCAGGTTGGTGACCCCAGTTTTGGCTGGCTTTGCCTGTCAGGTGACCACGTGAAACGTGTCCTGGGTTTTTGACGAGAGCTCAGCACACCAAAATCTGAAGATTAAAGCCTATCAGCTCCTGAATTCCTGAGCATCTAGTAACCCCGTCCTCCACCCCAGCCTGGGTTCTTTATCCATCTCCCCTCATGCTGAGGGGACTCTCAGATTGCTCCTTTACTGCTGGCTCAGTGACAAGAGAGAGGCATCGAGAAAGCCATGAAGCTGAGCTTGGCTGCCAGTCCCCATTTAACCTGCTGTGTCTCTGCCCTTCTCCTTGACCCAGGGCACAGCCTCCTGGGGTGAACCACCCAGTTTACTGAGGTGTGAGTGCATTTTGAGATACAGATGAGGCTCTAGGCACATGATGCGCCATCATTTGTCTCTGTGTTTTCATGTCTAAACTTATCATGCGCATCAAATGGCTCGGGCCCTGTAAGCCTCAGATGGTCTGCACACGACGTCACCGTTTGTTCAGAGTCCTTTGATTCCTTCCTTCCTGAGATTAAAACTTTGCTTCTCAGAGTTCCCATCGTGGCTCAGTGGTTAATGAATCCAACTAGGAACCATGAGGTTGCGGGTTCGATCCCTGGCCTTGCTCGGTGGGTTAAAGGATCCGGCGTTGCCCATGAGCTGTGGTGTAGGTCACAGACGAGGCTCGGACCCTGCGTTGCTGTGGCTCTGGCGTAGGCTGGTGGCTACAGCTCCGATGAGACCCCTAGCCTGGGAACCTCCATGAGCCACGGGAGGGACCCTAGAAAAGGCAAAAAGACAAAAAAACTAAAAAAACTTTGCTTCTCTTCCTTTCCCTGGAGTACATGCTTCTTCCTTTATGAAGCCTGGTGCAACTCTAGCTTGTCTTATCCTTTCCTCTCTCTTCATTCTTGGTGTCGGTGCCACTCTTTTTATGTTGTCTTCATTCATTCATTCAGCTTTTCTTGGGTGTCTTCTATGTGCCAGGTCCTCTGCTTGAGGCCAAGTATGCAGGGGCCAGTAGCCCCTGCCTCCCAGGAGCCCTTACCTGGGGAGCCAGGTAAACAGATCCTTGTCCACGGTGGGGATTGCTTTGACCGTGGGCAAGCGCTATCGGAAACACAGAGGAAAGTGGGTATCCGTCCGTCCGGGAGCCAGGAAAAACATCAGTGGTAAAGTGACATCCCTTAAAGAGTTTGCCGGGTCAACATAGGGCAGAGGGTGGAGGGTGTACAGACAGAAGGAACAGTACATGCAAAGCAGGAGGCATCAGCGGTGTGGTTTATTGGTGAGCATCAGCCAGTGGGGTGATCCATGGAGGAGGAATCCAGGGCAGAAGTTGTGCTTGGGAAGAGTAGACTGGGGCCACATCATGAAGATCCTTGTATATCCAGACGATACCTGTTGCTAACACTATGTGTACAACACTGCCCGAGCCATTCACAGACACCAGTTCTTTTAATTCTCACAACAACTCTAAGAGTCAGCAGCTGTTATTGTCTCCAGTTTACAGATGAAATAAGCTGAGGCCAGAGAGGTTGAGATTTACAGGAGGTCTTCAAGACAACAGGGAGTGGAGCTGGGAGTCAAGCCAGGCGCCTACTCTGGGTGACCAGATGTCCCAAATGCAATTCTCCAATGACCCAGCTTGTTGCCTGTCACACTCCAGAGCTGGACATTATTGTGCTGTCCCTGAGGAGCCATGGGAAGGTGTTAAGAAATGGGGAAAGAATCTGACATTTATACAGATAATTCGTTCTTTGGAGACAGATGGGAACTTGATTCAGGAAGGCCATGGAGAAGTCCCTGCAGTTTTTGTGGGGGAATCTGGTGAAACAGTCTTTTTAGAATCACTTTCTCAGAATTATGATACTGAAAAGGCAATTCTGGAACCTATTTTTAAACCAACATTCATTTATAACAAAACATGCCCTGTATGCTAATGGAGCTTAGTGTTTGAATTAAGTGAGGAGTATGTTGATATGATTTCAAGTGTTTTGCTATGTAATAAAAGGAACTTTTTTATGAGGTGCTTTTCTTAAGTCTCTTTGGATCTTCCTTCCATTTCTAGGTTGGATGGGAGGCTGGCAGTTTCACTAACAATACCTCCGGGGCTTTGCTGAAAGACAGAGCAAGCAGCAGCTCTGTGACAGTGTCCCTAACTGGTACCTCTTCTCTGAGGTTTTTTTTTTAATCACTTTTCATAGTAATTAATATATTATTACTATATATATATATATATATATATATATATATATATATATATATAAAATATGAGCTTTACCGTTTTAACCACTTTTAAGTATACAGTTCACTGGCATTAAGTATATCACTCTGTTGTACAACTGTCACCACCATCCATCTCCTGAACTCTTTTTAGCTTCAGAAACTGACACTTGACACCCCTTTAAACAACCTCCCATTTCCCCCCAATCCTCTAGCTTCTGACAACCACTATTCTGCTGTCTCTGTGAATTTGGCTACTGTGAGTATCTTCTATCACTGGAACTGTGTAGTATTTGTCTTATGTTGGGTTAATTTCACTTATAATGTCCTCAGGCTTCATCCATGTTGTAGCATGTGACAGACTCTCCTTCCTTTTCAGGGCTGAATAATATTCCACCATATGGATAGACCTCATCTAAAATAAACTATTTATTGGAGTATAGTTGATTTACAATGTTGCATTAATTTCTGCTGTAAGCAAAGTGGTCTATATGTGTGTGTGTGTGTGTGTGTGTGTGTGTATATATATTCTTTTTCATAGTCTTTTCCATTATGGCTTGTTACAGGGTACTGAATATACTTCCCTGTGCCATATAGTAACACCTTATTGTTTATCCATTCTGTATATAATAATTTGTATCTGTTAACCCCACATTCCCAATCCATCCTTCCCACCCCTCCTCCTTGGCAACTGTGAGTCTGTTCTCTATGTCTTTGAGTCTCTGTTTCTCTTTCATAGCTAGGTTCATTTGTGTCAGATCTTAGATTCCCATATAGGGGATATATATTTGTCCCTCTCTTTCTGACTGATGTGACTTCACTTGCTATGATGTCTCTAGGTGGACAGACTGCACTTTGTTTATCCACTCATCCATCAATGAGCCTTGGCTGGCTTCCATCTTTCTGCTATTGTGAATCATGCTACTATGAAAATACATCCGTATCCGTCCAGTTCCATGCTTTAAGTTCCTTTGGGTCTTCCATGAGGTTTCAGCCCCTCCTGGATCTGGGTTTGGGAACTGTAGTATGGTTGTGTTTGTGGGCATGGAAGTTACCTCCATCTTAATATTCCTTTCCCACCATGTTGAATCATCCTTAATATAATGGTCGAGGTGGATTTCAGGAGAAGTGTTTTTAGAATGGATTCTTCTCTCGAGGTTTATGGAGTAGGAAGCATAGTGGGCGTTAATCAGGAAGCACTTACTGACAAGTTCCAGGCGGGAGTGACTGGTCTCTCAGCTATGGAAGTGCCGGTGGATGTGGGTTGGGGGAGGGCGAGACAAGGAGAGCGGTGCCATTTGAACACAAACTTGGAGGTAGACATAGGGCCACCCCTGACTGTGCACTTCATGGGGGGCCATGAGAAGACGGGCATCTAGAAGGGGTCCTACATATTTATCTTGGGCAACCACATGATCTTATCAATAGGAGGACCAGCAGTTGGGAAGGGGATTGAGAGATGACAGATAGTACATGTGTTCTGGGCTTCTCCAAAAAAGGAGAAGCAATTCTACGGGCCTGCAGATGATCTGCAGGGTGGGGATGATTACAGCACAACAGTGTAATGGAACCAGAAAATGAAATAAAGATGCAATATAATTAGTGTGCATTTAGATTCCTATTCAAAGAAGATAGTTTTATTTCTTTACAGATGTTTCTCTTACTGTGTTGGGAGTTTTAATTTTGGGACTTTGTTGTGAAGGTTAATATTTCCTTGGTTTGTGTCAAAGGTGACAGGTGAAACTAGGAGAGTAATTTGATATTCATTGTTGTTTTTCCACCTGACATTTTTGTACCCTGAACTTGAATTTGGAGTGAGTCAGAGGGATGTCATGAGAAGGATAATGGATTCACTTACAGATATCCTGATCTCAAGATGCTGGTAGACCATCCTGGTGGAGGGAAGTAGGTGGTGGGATGTGAAGTTCTAGGGCTTAGGGTCGACGTAGGGCTGGAGGTAGCCATGGAGGTCATCCCAATGCCCAGGGGGATGAAATTGCTAGAGAGAAAAAATAGTGCAAGAAGAGGAGACCAAAGACAGCCCAGCCTCTTCTTGGTCCACTCCTGTACCCATTTTAGGGGATGCAGTAGATGATGGACCAAGATGATGAGATGGGACCTGGCCTGGAGCCCATTCCATCATCTTCATATACACAACGCAAACTCAAAGCAGGAAGAATGAGATCCCAGTAGACAGGCTGAAAGAGAATGCAGGAGGTGTGACAGCCATGGCTGGGGGAAGGAGCTCCAGAGGAGGAGGAGGGAGGTCCTGGTAAAAAAAGGAGAACTAGGATAGGTGGTGTGCTGGAAGTCAGAGGTGGGGGAAGTTGAGGGGGTGGGAGTGGTCAACTGTTAGGTTGCAGAGGGAACAAGAGGGTTGACCAATGGCTACCGCATTTAGCTGTTAGGAGGCCCTCGTGACCTCTCTGAGAGTTGTGTCAGGTACCGGTGGTGTTTAATCCAAGATGAAGTTTTACCAGCATGTTCTCTCCTTAGCTCTTGGATTCTAGACACCGTCAGTCAGGACTTGATTCTTCTCATCACCATTCCTTACTAAAAACACCCTTCAGCAATTCAGAACCTGTTCTAAAGACTTCCATTTACATGTTAAATACCAATATTTGAACTCCTCTAGTTCTCTCTGGAGGCATTTCCTCAAAACTCACCCCTATTTTAACAATAAAATGGGGAATGCTTTTAACTTCTGGGATTCGTAACCCCCAAGATGCTGGAGGAGTCCAAGTATGTGAGAATCTCCGTGGATCACAGGTAGCATAGATTAGTGACCCTGGGATCCACTTCCTTGAAAAGTAGGGTCATCATGGATTCCAGTCTTATTTGGGCTCTTTCTGAGCTACTTCTGTTTTGTGATTCACAAAGATATGATGATGTTGATGTTGATGATGATGATGAAGATGTGATAATGATATGATGAGGAGGAGGATATGATGGTGGTGGTGATATGATGATGATATGATGATGTTATGATGAGGAAGAGGATATGATGATGAGGAGGATATGCTGATGATGATGTGCTGATGATATAATGATGTGGATATGATGATGATAATATGATGAGGAGGATATGATGATGATGAGGATATGATGACAATGAGGATATGATGATGAAGAGATGATGATGATATCATGATAATGAGGATTTTATGATGATGAGGATATAATGAGGATATGATGAGGATATGATGATATGATGAGGAGGAAATGATGAAGATATGATGATGATGAGAATATGATGATATGATGATGATATGATGAGGATATGATAAGGAGGTGATGATGATATGATGATGAGGATATGATGATATGAGGATATAATATGATATGAGGATATGATAAGATATGAGGATATGATAAGGAGGTGATGAGGATATGATGATGAGGATATGATGACATGAGGATATAATATGATATGATGAGGATATGATATGATATGAGGATATGATATGATATGATTATGATGAGGATATTATGATATGATGAGGATATGATGATGACATGTGAGGATATGATGATATGATTATGATGAGGATATGATGATATGAGAATATGATGAGGATGTGATGATGATATGATGAGGATATGATGAGGAAGATCATATGATGAGGAGGATATGAAGATGAGGATATAATGATGAGGATGTGATGACGTGATGATGAGGATATGATGAGGATGTGATGATGAGGAGGATATGATGATGGTGATATGATGATGATATGATGATATGATGAGGAGGATATTATGATGATATGATGAAGAGAATATGATGATGGTGATATGATGAGGATATGATGATATGATGAGGACATGATGGTGATATGATGAGGATATCATGAGGATATCATGAGGATATCATGATGATGATATGATGAAGAGAATATGATGATGGTGATATGATGAGGAGGAGGATATGATGATGATACGATGATGATGAGGATATGATTATGAAGAGAGGCATCATGTTTGGGGCACTGTCACGGTGCTTGACATTTATTGTGTCATGTAATTCTTACGTTACAGCCTCATGAGATGAGTGCTGTTAACCCTCTTTGCTCAGTGAGGAGACTGTGACCCAGAAAAAGCTAACTTTCTTGAAGTTCTCAAACTTGAGCAGGCGTTAGAATCCCCTGGAAGATTTATTAAAACCCTGCCTGCCAGGCCCTGTCCCCAGAGTTTCTAACCCAGCAGGGCTGTGATAGAGTGGGAGAAGTGCATCTCTAATGGGTTCCTGGGTACTGCTACTGCTGGTGTGGGGACCACACTTTGGGAACTACTGCTCAGAGCCATTGAGCTAAAGCAGCAGGACAGGGATTCACACCTGGGCCTGTCCGATGGCAGGTGCACCCACTGCTTGATGGGAAGTGCACCTGGGGGCCCTACACAGGGGTCGGGTGGTACCCACTGCTCAGACTGGAGGGACCAAGGGCTTCCTGGTCGAAGAGTCAGGTGAATGGCTCCTGCTTTTTTAGGTGACATCCTGGCATGCACGGGATACTGAGGCAAAGGGAAGGGGGGAGCCAGAGCTAAGACAGGGCATTGCTGAAGCAAGAACTTAATAATAACACGGACCGCAAGCCTGTCTGCTTTATGATTGTTGTGAGCTGGCAATTCTGAACAATGTCTGTGATAACGCTCCCCTCCCCACCTTTCACATTGCCGCTGCCCAGCAGCCAAAGATAAAACACCTGAATCTCCATTTGGGGGCCTCTGGAGGCTCCAAATCAGGGACCTCATCTGCTCTGCCTCTGTTTTCTACTCATGGGTAAGTGCTGGGTTGGTTTCTAATCGCTACATCCTTCTTCCTTCATCTTTTAAAAAATTTTTTATGGCTACCCTCATGGCATATGGACGTTCCTGGGCCAGGGATTGAATCTGAGCCAAAGCTGCAGCAATGCCGGATCCTTTAAGCCACTGCTCCAAGCTGGGGATTGAACTCACGCCTCCACAGCAGCTCCAGCTGCTGCAGTTGGTTTATTAACCCACCACACCATGGCAGGGTCTCTCTTCTTCCTTCGTCTTAATTTTAACGCTAAAATAATTGAATTTAAAATATTCAAGGAATAGGTGTTCCCATTGTGGCTCAGTGGGTTAAGAACCTGACATAGTGTCTGTGAGGATGTGGGTTTGATCCCTGGCCTCACTCAGTGGGTTAAGGATCCAGCATTGCTGCAAGCTGTGGTGTAGGTTGTAGATGCGACTCAGATCTGGCATTGCTGTGGCTGTGGTGGAGGCCGGCAGCTGCAGCTTTGATTCGACCCCTAGCCTGGGAACTTCCATATGCCACAGGTGTGGCCCTAAAAGGAAAAAAAAAAAACATATTCAAGGAATAAATAGAATAGTATGGACCCATACCTGCCATAGGTAAGTTTAGTGGCAGCCCCTTTTCTAGCACTCACTGTGTATCAGACAGGGGGGCCAACCACTGGACACAGGTGAATCCGCTGAATCCTCACCATGACCTCATGAAGTGGTTTCTGTCATCATCCCTGTGGGATGAATGACAACCTTGGTGTCCTTGTGGCACAGGGGTTCAGGGACTTGCCTGAGGTCAGACAACGGTGAGAAGGCGGAGCCTTGGTTCCCGCCAGCAGCCCAGCTCCAGATCCCAGGTGCTTAAGCACAATGCTGTGCCAGCCCCCCAGGCAGACAGTAGGTGCTTAATAAGTGTGCATGGGATGGGCACGTAAGCCTGGACAGGCGTCTCGGATGCCAGCAGTCTGGGGGGCCCCGGTCTCCAGTGGGAGCAGGATGCTCTGGTGGGTCCCCCGCTCTACTCGGTAATTACTCTGGTGCCCTCAGGATGCTGGAAGGTTGCTCTGAGATGCAGCCCATCTTTCTTGCAGGCGGCTGCAGCATTTACCTCCACTGTCATGAAACGTGTTTTCCCTTGAGGGGGTGGTTATTGGTATTTATAGAGCGTCTTATAGCTGAAGCGCTCCAGAAGCAATAATTACCTCTCTAATCCTTTTAGCATCTCTCTGAAGAGAGAGAACTGAACTGGGATCATCTGCTCCCGTCCCGTCCCCTCTCCCCGCTTCTCTCCAGTTCTGCCCCCGTGGTCTTCAGAACACACTCGGCAGCAATGTGATGGAGCAGTGGGCCTTGGAGGGGGTGAGGCATTTCTTGCATTTGCCGATCGGAGCCAGGCGGACGTGTGGGGATCACGGGTGGGGCCCTGAGGTCAACTCACCTGCATTCCCACTCCCTTTGTGCCACCTGGTTGCTAAATGGAGAAATAGCTTTCTCCTGCTCAAGAAATCGCCCCAGCCACCTTCCCTGTTCTCAGGCTCAAGGAAACAAAGTTGCAATAATAGAATTTTTTTGTTCCTTCGCAAGCAGTGAATTCTTTTGTCTTGGCAGCTACAGTGTTCAAGATGAGCTATTCAGAGGACTAGCAGAGAGAAGAAAAAGGGATGAGGTCTGGGAAACTTCTTTTTGGCGTTAGTGGGTTTTTCCATAGGCGTGTGTGTGTGTATTACACACACATTTGCATCTATGCCTGCTTTCAAGCCAAGCCTACGGGGCCCGCATGCTAAACAGCTTGTCATTGTGACCGTCTTTTGTTACAGGGATGTAATCGAATTCAGTAGCAGCACCTGAAGATATACCGCAAGGAGATAAGCTAATTTTGCTCATCTGAACTCACCAGTGGGGTGTCATGATGGTGCGAGAGGGTTCTTTTGTTTATTCCAATGTTTTCTGTTACTAAGGGCTCAGTCAAGCCTCGATCAATAAGATTCTGCAATTGTTAGGATTCAGGAACTATTCAGATTTTAGGGTCTCCCGTGTCAGGGTTGTTAGCAATCTTTTCTTTGGCTGGATCGTGGTGCTAGCTAAGTGTGCAAGAGATAATACATTTGGAGAAATATCCTTGGCTTCCTGTGTCTTTTTTTTTTTTTTCTCTTGATCCTTGCTTATGATAATTTCTGGCTGGATTAGCATCCCTCTTCCTGCCATGAACCATCTCTGCATGGCCACTTCCTGTGTGTGGAGCTGGTGGAGCCCCAAATTCTAGGCTTTGGGAGACTCCAGTCTGCTGGTTGAAGGGCCATCATGCAGTCTCATGCCCTTGTTTTAAAATATTTTAATCTGGTTTCTTAACTGGGGACCAGAAGCTGCCTGTTCAGGCTGGTGCATCCAGCCAAGGTCATGAGACCTGGAGAGGGCAGGGCGGAGTTGGCATCCTGAATGCTTCACTCAGCACCTCTGCATGTGACTGTCACTCAGCAGCTTTGTCATCAGAAAGACATCACTATGGCACCTGGGTGCTGAGCTCCGGCTCCCCCGCCGGGCATCGTCCTCCCTGTTCTGTTCTCAGCACTGGGGTCCCTTCTCTCCTCTCCTTGTGTACCTTCTCTGCAGCCAGCCACAGCCCGTCACCATTCGCCTTGCTGCTCCACGTCCCAGGAAAGGAGACGGTCTTCCATATGTATTATTAGGAGAAAGGAGGGTCCGAGAAGAGGGCAGCTGAGTTAAGACCTTTGGAAATTGGTCCTACGGGCTGTCTTTCTCTGGGGAGGCAGAGATCAGAGAAGGAGCGCTGCTGTTATCCCCCACACAATGAGACAGCAGAGCCAAAGTTCTGGGAAGCGCCAGGAAAATCAGGGAGCTCTTTCAAGCCGGCCGAGGGAAGCCAGCAGGGATGTGACGTGCGCTGGGGAGGATGAGCTCAAGCAAGGGGCCCGCCTGCGGTGGACGTAATGACCTCCCTGGGCCGCCGACGTGGAGAGCGGCTTCCTGGGGGTGGCTCCTGCAGTTCAGCCTGGTCTCTGCCTCCCCCCACCTCCCCCGTAGACGTTCTCCTGCTTTCTAGCCTGTGTCGTGTAGCTTCAGTGGGGAGGCCTTTCTGCAGCTGCTCCCGGGGTGACCATGACCCTGGGGTGGAGCACGTGCCCAGGGAAGTGGGGCAGGTGTGAGCCGGAAGGGAGGACCTGCGCTCGCTCGCTGCGTGCACAGCTGAGGCTCCTACCGTGCTGGCCTCGTCTTTTGCTCCTCTGACCCCAGCCTTTTTCTTTTATCTCCCTAATTCCCACCCCGCACAGAAAGGTTTCCTTGTCAGATTCCTGTGCAGAGCAAAGAGGATCCTGCCTGAAAGAAATGCTGTAGCATTCTGCACATTTTCTCTGCTACCCATAGGGGCATTTGTACAGAAGAATGCAAACAGGCCTGAAATAGAACGTATTGGTAAGTGTAACAGAGACGCGAGGTGTATTTTTAGCAAATATGGTTGAAGCAGATTACTGCGGTGAGGGGGGGGGAGACGGCGGCGAGGGGCAGGGCTGAGGGTCGTGGCTGCCTCGCCTGTACCCCCTACCCCTGAGGCTGAATCACTGGTGGGGGCTGAGGGTGCCTGGGCCAGTGGTGGTTTCTGGAAGACAGGGGACTTCTTTTTTTTTTATTTTGCTTTTTTGGTTTTTAGTGCTGCACCCATGGCGTATGCAAGGTCCCAGACTAAGGGGTCAAATCCGAGCTACAGCTGCCGGCCGACACCACAGCCACAGCCACGAGGGATCCTGGGCCCCATCTTTGACCTACACCACAACTTGAAGCCATGCTGGATCCTTAACCCACTGAGCGAGCCCAGGGATCAAACCTGCATCCTCATGGATTCTAGTCGGGTTCGTAACCCGCTGAGCTACAGCGAGGATTCCCAGGGGGCGTCTTGAGGACCCTTGTGCTGTTGCTTCTGCCTGTCCTGGGGAAGGAAGTAGAGATAGGTGGCAGGGCTGTGGAGGCGCCAGCAGCTAAAGTCCAGAAAGGCCAGTGGCAGGCAGTGAGCCCACCAGGTTCGGCGGGGAGGCTCACCCACCGCCACGTGGTGGCGGCCACCCACCTCTGTCCTGGTGGTGGACAGGGGAGGCCTGGTCAGACAGGAAATCAGGGCCCTGGCTGGCGGGGCCGAGCACTGCAGGGATCCTGCAGGGATGGCAGAGGCTCGGAGTGTGATGGTCAGATTGTAGGGCGTCGGCCACACCACCCCAAGCTCTCTCTACTTCACTGTCTTTGTCTGCAAACAGAGTGTTAAAACCATCTCAGAGAGTCCTGGGTCCAATCAGGGGAGGCTGGACCTCTCCCGAGAAGACTGTTCCAAACACCAAGATGTAATAGGGTGTTTTTCCCCCTGCAGATTAGCTTGGTTTAACATCTGACAGCCATCTGGGTTTGTCACTGCCTCTTATAGTGGCACTAGTCATAGTAGAAGGCAGTTCAGCCCCAGGGGGTCCTCCTGGTGTCCAGGTGGGGCTTGGGACAGAGGGCCTGAGGCTGAGGCATGTTCCACACTCGGGGGTCCCGTGGCTGCGTCCCAGTCCTGAAGCTGGGGTTTCCTGTGTTGGCCAAGTTCACTCTGGGTCCTTGCATGGGTCCTTGATACCTGCTTCCGGACTCTGCCTTGCAGAAAACAGCCCTCCCACTGTGATGGCTAATTTCATGCATCAGCCTGACGGGAATCTGGGATGCCCAGATATTTGCTCAAACGTGACTCCTGAGTGCGTCCGTGAGAGTGTCTTTGGACGAGATTAACCTTGAAATCAGCAGATTGCCCTCCCCAGTGCGGGTGGGCCGCCTCCCGGCAGGTGAAGGCCTAAATAGAACAAAAAGGCTGACCCTCTTCTTCTTCAAAAGAAAAGGACCCTTTTGTTGAGCGGTAAGGCAAACGTATTTAGAATATTCAATTGTTACATCATATCATCTGTGACATATAATTCTGGGGGCCTTCGAACTAGGCTGTGGCTTTTTCCTGCCTTTGAATTGGAGTCTAAATAGCAGGCCTTCCTGGGTTTCGGGTCCGGGACTGTCCCGTCGGCTCTCCTGGGGCTCTGCTTGCTGACTCTCCCTGCAGATCCTGGGACTCGTCTGCCCCTGTCCTTGTGTGCGCCCATCCCTTATAATAAATCTCTTTATTGACTGTGTTTCTGTGGTTCTTGTGCTCAGGTTTCCCTGTAGAAGGCTGACTGATACAGCCATCTGCCAAGTACAGTCATACTTGGAGGCCTACCCCAGAGGCCCCCTTTTTCTGTTTCGGGATTTCCTGAGAAGGCAGGTAGTGGGCAGGCTGGCAGAGCTTGGGATCTCAGGGTTAAGTCTTTGAGTGACAGCCAGTGGGTCAGAGACTGACAGCTCCGCTTTTAGGAAATTCAGTGCATAGACATTTGAACATGTGCAAAAGGAGAAATTAGGAGTAATTTATTTTTTATTTTTTATTTTTATGGCCGCACCTGCAGCATATGGAAGTTGCTCGGACTAGGGGTCAAGTTGGAGCTGCAGCTGCCAGCCTACTCCAGAGCCACAGCCACACCAGATCCAAGCCATGTCTGCAGCCTATGCCACAGGCAGCACTGGATCATTAATCCACCGAGCGAGACCAGGGATCGAACCCACATCCTCATGGACCCTATGTCGGGTTCTTAACCTGCTGAACCACAGTGGAGAGCCCAGGAATAATTTTTGACATGAAAAAAGATTCTTCACAAGGTCCCTTTCATGATCACGTTCCCTCTTTTATCTTGAAAATGTTGATTTACACAAGGATTGCCTCAAATGACCCGGCCCCCCGCTGCCAGCCTCTCCTGCTTAACCTTGAGGGACCTTACTGATCAGTTCACGAGGTTAATAACGTGATGGCTTATTTCACAGGCTGTTCTTGAACAACAGGCATGGGCCTGGGAGTCGCCCTGCGGCAGAGCGACCGGTTGATTTGTTCCCTTTCCATTAATTTGGGTTTGATTTTATTGGATTGACCCTGAGTCACCATTCGAGTCCTTCTCTAATAAGTCAGCACCGGCAGCAAGCCCCAGCTCCCCCTTGTCAGGACGGGGATCCCAGAAGGGAGGCGCTAGGTAACGGGAATCCTTTCTTTTCTTTTTTTGCCCTAGAATTTTAAACTTTAGTAGCCGCTAGTGAGCTAGGAGATACGATTGGAATCATTTCTGGGTCCTACTGGGGCCCGGCACAGACCCGTGGCAGGGGTGAAACCGAAAGTGTAACCATTATCTGTTCATAGGTGCTTATTCAATAATAAAGCAAAGCGGAGTTCCTGTTGTGGCGCAGCAGAAACGAATCCAACTAGGAGCCATGAGGTTGCGGGTTCGATCCCTGGCCTCCCTCAGTGGGTTCAGGATCCGGTGTTGCCGTGAGCTGTGATGTAGGTCGCAGATGCAGCTCAGATCTGGCGTTGCTGTGGCTGTGGTGTAGGCCGGTGGCTACAGCTCCAATTTGACCCCTCCTAACCTGGGAACCTCCATATGCTGCAGATACGGCCCTAAAAAAACAAAAGACAATAATAATAATAATAATAATAATAATATAATAATAATAATAATAAAGCAAGCTTAGGGGCTCATGGCCCCTCGGCCCGTCCATTCTTGTGTTAGCAGCCTGGGCATTTCAGTCTCAACCAGGCAGGGACAGTTCTTTTGAACACCAGCCTAGGGAACACCCCCCTAGGCCCTCAAGAAGCCTTTCCCAGCAACCCCCCCCCCCCGATGTCCTTCACACCAATTCCCATCACATCATTCACCTCAGGATGGGACTGACTGCTTACCACTTAGTTTGCCGCTCCAAAGAGGCGCAGGCTTGAGGTCCAGTTTCCAATGGGAACTATTTAAAGGCGCAGATTTTTTTCTCTGAGGATGGAGGCCTCTCAGGCTCCCCCAGGTCACAGAGGTGAGTGCCCACATCCTTTATGGGATGGCCTTTTCTCCACACGCCCTGCGGGAGTTAACGCTGAGAAAACGACTTTGTCTTTAGTCTCCGCCAAGCCCAGGATGAAGGGTCGACTCAGCTGATGAGACCACAGCAGTCGGCAGTGACACTGTAAATGCAGGTGCCAGAATAGATTTTTTTAAAATTTTTTTTAAGGGCCACACTCGCAGTGTATGGAGGTTCCCAGGCTAGGGGTCGAATCAGAGCTGTAGCCACCGGCCCACACCACAGCCACAGCAACGCCAGATCAGAGCTGCATCTGCGACCTACCCTGTAGCTCCCGCCACTGCCGGCTCTTTAACCCACCGAGGCCAGGGGTTGAACCTGCATCTTCATGGATACTAGTCAGGTTCTTAACCCGCTGGGTCACCATGGGAACTCCTCGGAGTAGATTTTTTAAAACATAAGCCGTCCATGCGATGTGATTTAATGGGACGACTTCCCACGCTTGCCTGTCGTGGTACTTGGCGCCGTGTGTCCCGCTCATGCTCCTCATCCCCTCCCTTTAATCTCCACCGTCTCTCTTCTGAGCTTTTGTCTCAAGCGCTCAGATTCATTGGCCTCAGGTTGACCATCTTCCCTGGCAGCTCTTTGCAGGCAGAGGCTGCCAGGACTCCGACACCTCGGGGGCTGCATTCCTGCCTTAACCTCCTTGGGGAGTGTGCTGCAGGGACGCCGTGTCCTCTGCTTTAGATAGCATGGGACAGCTGTGAACGGGGCAGCCACGCTGGAGGGCCGAGGCACGAGAGGTGTGGCTGATGGCAGAGGAGGGGGCTGGCCAGCGCCACCCTGGGGCGTCGCCGGGGTTTTCTGGGTACCGTCTCCAGTGGCCCCGACCAGGGAGCAGCGCTCACCGCCTGCTGCAGCCCTCACCTCCGCTGTTACACCTTCACTGGGCCCAGGAAACCTCTCCAGGGTTGTCCCCTCCCTGCCGGGAGTGTGGAGGCAAGGGACTCGAGAGACATTGTTTTGAAATTAATTAGAGTGTGAGAAGTGGTGTGAAACAGCAATACAGCCCTTGGAACTGTCATCAGAGCCGGCTGCTGGCAGGGTGCGCTGACACCCTGACCTGCTAGATTCTTCTCCCACCCGTGGCTGTTAGGTCCCTGGGGTGTGGAAGGGGGACCTGGGGGCCCTGCCCCGGCTTAATTGGAAGCTGGGGAAGTGAGGAGGGGTAAGAGGTGTTAAGACAGGGGGAGGAAGCGGGATGGGTGTGGAAGAAAAATACCAGGATGTCAGCCCAGCGCCCCTCCATTGTTACTTAGGGAGTTCGGCCAGATTCACTGGCGTCATTTGTATCATGACAAAGAAATAATGCATTTCGGAGCCTGGTGAGGTGAGACGTGCTTATTGAGCTGGACACAGTCAGCTTTCCGTGGTCCATTTCCATGCCTTTCGCAGCCCGTCCTGTGCACGTTCGGTTGTAGCTGTGGGTCCCTAGAGGGTGTGATGTATGTGTGTGCTGTCGACTGAATGTGCGCCCTGAAATTCATAGGTTGAAACCTAACCCCCGATGTGATGGTGTTAGGTGGAGGGGGGAGCTTTGGGAGGTCATGAGGTCATGAGGGTGGAGCCCCCATATTGGGATTAGTGCCCTTATGGTCTTACTAATAGACCCCAGAGGGCTTCCTCGCCCCTTCCACCACCTGAGGACACAACAAGAAGCCGGCTCTCTGTCTGCCAGGAAGTGGGCTCTCACCACACGTGGAATCGGCCAGCACCTTGATCTTGACTTCCAGCCTCCGGAACTGGGGGGAATAAGTGTCTGTGGTTTAGCAGCCACCCAGTCTATAGTATCTTGTTCTGACAGCCCCAAAGGACTAAGACGGTACCAGGTGTTTGAAGACAGAATCTCACGTTTGAAGACAGAATCTCGAGCCCAATCTCTGGGCTTGTCTGGGCTGTGCTCTTCTGCTCGGGTACTGATGGCAGGGAATTAAGCTCATCAGGCTGGGTGAAAGAGTCACCAAAGTAGGGCCAGAGGTTAAATCAGGTAATGTTGCTTTTGGCCCAGAACCTGTCTATTTTTTTTATTTTTTTATTTTATTTTTTAATCTTTTTTGTCTTTTTAGGGCCGCACCCAAGGCATATGGAGGCTCCCAGGCTATTAGGGGTCAAATCGGAGCTGTAGCTGCCCTGCCTACGCCACAGCAATGCAGGATCTGAGCCACGTCTGCAGTCTACACCACAGCTTGTGGCAACACTGGATCCTTAACCCACTGAGCAAGGCCAGGGATCGAACTCTCGTCTTCATGGATACTAGTTGGTTTTGTTAACCACTGAGCAATGGCGGGAACTCCTCATTTTATTTTTATAATTTTAAAGTCATACAGCCTCCTGGGGAAAAGTCACTTTCAATTTACTTTCGAAGATGATGCAAAGATAAGGAGATATATCATTTTCTTTTCTTTTCTTTTTTGTTTTTGGTTGCATCTGGAAGGGAAAAATCCTGTGTCACCAAAATGAAAGCTCCCCAAAGTCCCCCCACCGTGTGGCCGAGGAGTAAAGAAGCTCTGACTTTAGGATGAGAGGGTGCCAACCCTGAACCCCCTTTCTGCCACTTACCAGCCCTGAGAACCTGGCAAGGCAGCTCGTTTCCTCACCTGTAACCTAGTGTGAGAGGGTTCGCTGAGCTAAGACAGCATTTCACACCAAGCCTGGCACAGAGAGAACACCCACTCACTGTTAATTGTTAAAAACAAAACATCTTTGGAAGCCCTGTAGTGATGGTGTGCTCCCATCCCCTTTGTTTAATACATGTCTAGCTGGAGGCTCAATGTTTTTTTTTTTTTTTCTCAATGTGACCTCTTTGAGAAGGATCGCTCCGGAGCGCATCGACTGTGGCTTTCACGCCTGCCAGCCCCGGGCTGGGGTCCCCTGCTGCGGGGCTGTTCTCCTAGGTGGAAGGTTGGCAGCAGAGAGCTTGGAACACCACCGCGGTGGCTTCTCTTCACTAGGACACTGGGGGAACAAAAAGGACCTGCAGCTGCCGTCATTTGTAAGCGTTGGCTGTTTGCGAGAGGGCTCTGTGGCCCCCAGGGAGACCTTTCCTATAAACGGAGCTGGCTGCCTCTCCCCCCAGCAGTTGTGTGGGCTCCCACCCGGGCCGAGTGGGGGCTTGGGGTACTCCAAGCTGGATGCCAGGACCCAGCTCCTCCTGTCCCTGGGGTTGACCCCGGATTGTCCATCTTCCAGGGCCGATTTTATGTCCCCATCCCTCCCCGTTTCTGGTAGAGCGCACAGTCCCAGCGTCCAGAGCTCCACCTCTGTGCCTTCCAGGTGACCAGCTCTGGCAGGTGCAATGTGATTTTTATTAACAGATGAAAACCTTGAACACGTACTTATATATTCTCGTCAATAACAGGGCATTGTGACATGCTCACTGACCCACATATACTCTGGCTCTAGAAATAGCCCTCTCGCAGTCCCCAGCCTGCCCCTTGGGTCGTCCTCTGAAATGGGTCTTGCTGGTGTCTCGTAGAAGCAAGTGGCAGTGGGGCCAGCGGCAGTGATTTCTGGGAAGGTTGCCCAGGCTGACGTCTGGAGGTGGGCAAGTGCCTTTGCAGTGCCTGGAGGCAAGCACCCACAGCCTACCCGCCTTACGAAGTGTTAAGGTGAGAAGGCACCTTCCAAGATCCCCCGTGCAAGGTCTCCACCTTGTCGCGTTGCCGGAAATAGCGGATGCCAGCTGTGCATCCGCTCATAAGGAAAAGGCACGTATGCACGCACAGCTGCAATTTTGCAGACAACTTCAGGAGTTCACCGACTGCCTGAAATATATTTAGGGATTGCAGTTAAGAGATAACTGAGCCAGGTTACTCTGGATCCCTGCTGTTCCTTTATTCACGGGTGCCCTTGTTTCTGGCCACCTCCCTCGTTCAGTGGCAAAACCGGGGCCAGGAGCTCGCTGAACTGGCCGAGACTCTCGGACTCAGTGCTCCTTCTGCGCCCCTGCACTGGCGCCCTGCCCTGCCTGAACCTCTCCCCTGCTGGTCTCCGTGACCTCCACATGGAAACGTCTGTGGTCTGAATTCATCTCAGTGCAGAGATGCGCTCCCCCGACCCAGCTAAGCAGAGGTGGGTCCTGCGAGCCTTCACTGTTGCCTCCCACCCCCACCCCAGGCTGTGGATTTAAAGCTTGTTCTGGGAAGATGAAGGGGGACAAGGAGAGTTTGCAGCATCACCACTGGTGGCGGAAGCTTATGCCCCCACCTTGCTTGTTGTTCTCATCTGTAAGTGATAGTTTGGGTACAGAGAACAAAGGCCTTGTAGAACGGAAGGTGTATTCGTGGGCTGGGGTATTACTCGGCCATAACCAAGTGCCATAGAACAGGTGGCTTGAATAACAGAAATGGATGTTGTCAACGTTCTGGAGGCTGGAAGTCCAAAGACAAGGCGCTGGCAGGGTGGGTTCTTCCTGGGGGCAGTGGGGGCAGGGTCTCTTCCAGGCTCTCTCCTTGACTGGTTGAGAGCTGTCTTCTCCCTCTCGTTGTCTTAACTTTATCTCTGTCTCTTTGACTCTATGTCCCCTTTTTATGGGGACACCAGTCCTGTTAGATTGGGGCCCACTCTAATGACCTCACATAAACTGGATCATTTCTGTAACGACCTGTCTCCAGATAAGGTCCCATTCTGAGATCCTGGGGGCTAGGGCTTCGGGGTGTGAATTCTGAGGGGATACAGTTCAGCCCATCACAGAGGCATTTCCTGGTTTTAGCAGATCTGGTGAGGCACCTCAGTGGCCCACCCTTGACCCGGTCCAATGAGCTTTTCATAACATTACACTATCTGATGGATTATTGGTCCGTTAGATGTATTTCCTATGAAAAGTGACAGGGCAAGTCTTGGGACTGTTGGAGAAAAATCCTGATTTTACTGGAATGCTTGGAAAGTCTGTTGAGTCTTTGACCTGAGCTGATGCCATGTGCTTGGGAATCTGGGTGGAGGGAGAAAACATGTGGCCTCAACAGCATCTGTTGAGTGGTCATGATTTTCATCCTCGGGCCTGTGAGGCTGGGTTTTGGAAGAATTTCACCTCTTTTTTTTTTTTTAATTGAATGAAAGATTCTTTAAATTCTATAGTGCTTTACAATTTTCACGAGTTTTACATACTGTATTTATATAATCCCATGGTAATCCTACCTCCCCACCCCTAAATTGCCTCTCCCCACTTCCTTCACCCCACTGGTAATCACTAGTTTGTTCTCTATATCTGTGAGTCTGCTTCATTTTTTGTCTTATTCACTAGTTTGTTGTACTTTTTAGTTTCCACTGTAAGTGGTATCATAAAGATTTGTCCTTCTCTGACTTATTTCACTTAGCATAATGCCCTCCAAGTCCATCCATGTTGGTATAAATGGCAACATTTATTTTTTAATGAATAATATTCTGTGGTGTGTGTGTGTGTGTGCATGTGTGTGTGTATCTTATTTCATTCATCTGTCGATGGATGATTAAGTTGCTTGGCAATTGTAAATAACACTGCTATGAACATTGGGTGTGTGTATCTTTCAAATGAGTGCTTTGGGGGTTTTTTTTGGATTTATACCCAAGAGTGAAATTCCTGGGTCATATGGTAGTTCTGTTTTTAGTTTTTTGAGAAACTGCCGTACTGTTTTCCACAGTGGCTGGACCAATTTACATTTCCACCCATGGTGGGCAAGGGTTCCCTTTTCTCCACATTTTCGCCAACATTTCTTATTTGTGTTCTTTTTGATGATAGCCGTTCTGACAGGTGTAAGGTGCTGTCTCATTGTGACTTTAATTTGCATTGTGCTGATGATTAGCTGCGTTGAGCATCGTTTCATGTGCTGGTTGGCCCTCTGAGTTCCTCTTTGGAAAAATGTCTCTTAAGTCCTGCCCATTTTTAAATCAGATTGTTTTTGATATTAGTTATATGAGCTGTTTATGTTGAATATTAACCCCTTATTGGTCATCTCGTTTGCAGATGTCTTCTCCCATTCCATAAGTTGTCTTTTGGTTTCGTCGTTGATTTCCTTTTGCTGTGCAAAAGCTTTTAAGTTTAATTGGGTTCCATTTGCTTCTTTTTGCTTTTGTTCCCTTGGCTTTAGGAGACGGATCCAAAAAACTTTTACTATGATTTAGATCAGAGAGTGTCCCGCCTATGTTTTCCTCTAGGAGTTTTATACTATCTGGTCTTATATATTTAGGTCTTTCATCTGTCTTGAGTTTATTTTTGTGTGTAGTGTTGGCGAATGTTCTAATTTCATTCTTTTACGTGTTCTCCAGCACCACTTATGAAAAGACTGTCTTTCCTCCGTCTTATGTTCTTGTCTCCTTTGTGGTAGATTCATTGACCGTAAGAGTGTAGGTTTATTTCTGGGCTCTCTGTTCTGTTGCATTGATCTCTGTATCTGTTCTTGTCCCAGTACCATACTGTTTTGATTACCATAGCTTTGCAGTATAGTCTGAAGTCAGGGAGTGTCACATCTTTTGCTTTTCAGCAACTGACTGCTCAGACCCAATCCTAGTTGTTTTGTGGTCAGTGCGAATGAGGCTTCCATTAGAAATACATGTTTGTAAATGATGTCAATTACATTTCTTTGGTAGTGGAGAAATATCACTCAAAGAATGAATGCAGAAGTAAATTAAGGAGGAGTTCCCATTGGGGCTCAGCAGTAATGAACCTGACTAGTATCCATGAGGAAGTAGGTTTGATCCCTGGCCTCGCTCAGTGGGTTAAGGATCTGGCGTTGCCATGAGCTGTGGTGTAGGTTGCAGACATGGCTCAGATCTGGTGTTGCTGTGGCTGTGGTGTAGGCTGGCAGCAGTAGCTCCAATTAGACCTACAGCCTGGGAACTACCATGTGCTGTGGGTGCGGGCGGCCCTCAAAAGCAAAAAATAAATAATAAATAAAAGTAAATTAAGGACACCACCACCAAACGTCAACAGATGAAGAATTCATAACTACATTCAATATCTCATGTAAAAAAGATGATGTCGTTTGGCCTGGAATCGTGCCTGTGATATCAGCCTGTTTGTGTATGCGTTTTAAATCATTCATTTCACGGGGGGGGGGGGGGGTCGGCTCACGTGGATTGATGCTTAGCCGCCACAGGGTGGATATGCTTGTTTTCTACCAGAAGCCCCTGCTCCTGACCTGAGCTTTATTAGGACAAATGGAAAGTGCATGTGATTTCAAAATGCAGGAATTGCAATTTGAGCATGGGGAGGGAGCATACTGTGTGAGAGCCCTTGAAGAAATGTTACAGGAGATTTATCTGTGTGCCTGAGACCTGGGCAAATCCAGTGATGATCCTTGAGCACACTGCTTGTGGAAGGGGAGCTCCTGGCAGTGGTCCCCGCGGGGAGCTGTGAAGTACTCAGCAAGATCTAGTGTTTCCGGAGTTCCCGTTGTGGCTCAACAGGTTAAGGACCCAACTAGTATCCATGAGGACACGGGTTTGATCCCTGGCCTTGCTCAGTGGGTTAAGGATCCAGCATTGCTGTGACCCATGGCGTAGGTCACAGACGCGGCTTGGATCCTGTGTTGCTGTGGCTGTGGCATAGACTGGTACCTGCAGCTCTCATTCGACCTCTAGCCTGGGAACTTCCATATGCTGCAGATGCAGCCCTAAAAAGAAAAACAACAAGATCTAGTGTTTCAGCAGAGTCACGGACATAGTGAACAGACTTGTGGGTTGCCAAGGGGGAGGGAAGAGGTCGCAGTGGATGGGGAGTTTGGGGTTGTGGTTGCAAACTATTCCATTTAGAATGGAGAACCAATGAGGTCCTACCGTACAGCACAGGGAACTATATCCAATCACTAGGGACAGAACATGCTGGAAGACAGTGTGAGAAAAAGAATGTGTATGACCGGGTCACTATGCTGTACAGCAGAAATTGACATGACACTGTAAGTCAACTCTAATAAAAAATTAAAAAAAAAGACAGTTACATGAAAAAAAAAAAAAAGAAAGATTGTTTCCGGACTGGCAGGTGTCACATCAGTACCAACAAGAAAAATCTCAGCCATTTATAGTACAGTACATCTGATGAAGGTAAATACCAGAAGAAGCTTAAATTCAGTTATAGAACCAGATTATTTAGGGTGGATTATCTCTGGGAGAGGTTGAATCCCAGGCTAGCTTCACCCTGAATATTTTTGGCCTGCAGCTTATTTTTGAGCCATTTTTCCTTCTCAGCTGATGTATGCTTGGGAAATGCATGCTAACTTTTTAGCGTTAGTTTTGTGCACACACATATGATATTAGCAAATTGTACATAGGAAGGCAGACCTGCCTCCTTGTCCCCCTCCCCTCAGTCCTCGTCATTCCAGCCAAGTGTGTCGCAAGGCCTGATATTTTTGCATTTTACTTTTGTATTCGCTGGGGGCTTAGATTTTCTTGTCACTTTTCACTTTCACAGGCTTGGTTGCTGAAGAGCTGTTTCATTGTTTGGAGTCTGAGGTCCAGTAAAAACAAAACAAAGCAAAGCCACAAGCTGATTGTACACATACCATAGAAATCAGTGGGGTAGGAGTGTCTTGGAGATGAAATTTCCGTTTCAAATCACTGTCCAAAATCCTGCCACTTGAAAAAATGTAAACTGTGAACTCAGGGGCTGCAAACTTAGATTCTAGTTCCTATCAAAGCAAGCACTTTTTTTTTTTCCTTCTCATGAATGTCTCACAACAAAATTTGCTGCCCCAGTGAACGCTCATGCTGTTCATGAGAAAGGCAAATGCTGTCAACTTTTTGACTGTCGAAAACATTCCCAGATGGAGACAGCAAATTGTTTCTTTAAACTTCATATGTCCACATGACTGAATAATAATAATGCAGGACACAGTGATGACGTCAGTTGTGTGATTGTTTAGAATGAACTGAGTGTTATCAAGGAAAACTTACAATTAGTTCAAACAATGACATGCTTTTCCCAGGTCTCCAAGACTTTAATGGGTCTCTTCTTTGCAGTTTTAAAAAAATTGGGGCGTGTTCCTGTGTGGCTCAGTGGGTTAAGGATCTGGTGTAGTGACTGCTGTGGCTCGGGTCGCTGCTATGGCACGGGTTTGATTCATGACCTGGGAACTTCTGCATGCTGTGGGTGAGGTCAAAGAAGAAAAAAAGTATGTTTTAATTATTAAAATTGAAGACATTTTCTTTCCAGTTAAGGGAGCAAAATGTTTAGCTCTCCAAGAAATGCAGGATGCCAGAAAGGTTCATTTGGGTGTATTACTCACTTAAGGTTTTATGTCCTTCGGAAAGTTAGGGAATAAATATTTAGACAAATTTGAAAGGATGGAAGCACTCCAATATGTTACACCAGTGGGACAGAAAAAGCGTGTTCAAGGCGATTTATTGTCATCTGTCAAGGATTTAATGATGTGAAAGATGCAAAAAACTGGAGATGGATGTTCACTTACTGCTAAGGGAAAGCTGCTTTCTCCTTAGATGTTCTTTTCAACGTCTGGGTTTGCCTAAATGTTCCTTTGTTCACGAAGGATGTGGACAAGTGTCTTTGTCAATTACCGTGCTTGTGAATGTCTTTTCGAAGTTCATGTCCAAGTTGACAAGTTCAGGCTTTTAACTTTAATGTATTGGTTAAGATTAAAGTTGACTCCAAGGCATAGGAAAGTACACGAAGGTGTGAGTCGAACAGAATAGAGGCTGTTTCTCTCCTGTAAAAAGTCCGCACGGGTGGCCTGGGACTGGGTGGATTGATGGTGTCAGGAACCCAGACCCCTTCAACTTGTTGCTCTGCCTTTTGTGGCCTTGAGCTCATGCTCCAAGCTGGGGACATCCATATCCCAGAGAGCAAAATGGATGAGGAAACTGAACAAGGGCCCAGGGTAAGTGGAAACTACCTGAGCTTGGGTGGTTAGTGATGCCTAATGCAAGGGAGGATAGAAAATAGAGGCTTTATCCTGAGGCATATGGGCTCAAAATCAGCGGCTTTCTCCCCATAAAAAAAGAGAGATTAGCTAATGGAGAACAGCTAACAGTTTGTGCTACAGTAACTTTAGCAAAGGAAACAGTACACGCAATCCATTCATAACATTTACAGAGAAGTTGAGGTCCTTTTCATGGTTGTTATGGACTTAAATTCTACTAGCTTTAAGATCTATATGCCTTTGTATCTCAAGACCTGCAGTAAACATTGTTTGTTTAAAATTAGGAAATGCAGGGAGTTCCCGCTGTGTCGCAGTGGGTTAGGATCTGACTTGTCTCTGTGGAGGTGCAGGTTCGATCCCCTGCCTGGTGCAGTGGGTGAAGGATCTGGTGTTGCTGCAGCTGTGGCATAGGTTGCAGCTTCAGCTTGACTGGGGAACTTCCCTATGCCATGGGGACAGCCAAAAAAGAAAAAAGAATAAAATGAAATTAGGAAATGCAATTTTCAGACTCCAATAAATTACTTCCAGTTTTCGTACTTCAAATGATCAGGGGGATTGAAAACAGTACACAATAATTTTTCAAAAGCCTGGTTGATGAAAATCAACAAAACTTAAGGCTAGGAAGTGGCAGGAAAGTACAAATTAGGGGGTTGGCCTGGAAGGTACCTGGGCTGTGACAGGGGATGAAGGGCAGGGCAGGAATATATTTAGTTGAGTTGGGGTGGGGCAGGGTTGGAGGAAAGAGAGAAAATAGACATGAGAAGAGTATGAGGCTGGGTAGGTGTCAGGCCACAGGGACCCGTGATGCTTGGGAAGCCTGGATCTGGGTTTCAGTACTGTAGCCTGAGCCAGACTGAAGAAACTCTTAGAGGGAGCCCCTAGGACCAACCCCATTGGAGTTATCCTGGTAGGGGGAGCCTGCGGCTGAGATAGGTGGGATTTCTTAACCAAGAGTGGGATCCAGGAACTCTTGGGCTGATGTATGGTTAATCTCCATATCCACCGATGTGCCCCGTTTCCAACTTATATAAAAGCTGGATGGTGAAGAAGGGGACCATAGGACTCAAAGGAAGCATTGAGTTAATTCCCATCACTGATGTCTTCAGAGAGAGAGAGAGAGGCTGGAAGACGGCTGCTTGGCGAGTGGGATGGAGCAGAATAGAGACTCTCTGGCTTCCAGGTTGGAGATGGATGGTGGGGGACACTGGGGGAGATGGCCTCTGAGGTTGAGAAGGAATGGGAAGCAAGCTGATCTTAAGACCCCAAGCTGACCTTGAGGCCCCAGGAAGACACCAAAGTCGTTGTGACTGTTGAATAGCGTGCTCCTTTACATTAGAGTTTGTTGGGAGGCATCCAGTTCTTTGCAATGAAGTAGCAGCAAAGAGAAGCAATGGTGGTACTGCCTTGCTTTGCATGTAGACCCTTTTCATCCATCACATGTCATCTCAGTGAAGAGTGTCTGTCCGTGTTCACAACAGCGTTCAGGGAGCAGATACTCATGCCCAATTTGAATTTGTTTTCCTGAAGTTTTATTGAAGTATAGTTCATTTACAAGGTTGTGCATTTCTGCTGTGCCACAAAGCGACCCAGTCACACACACACGCACATCCACTCTCTCTCTGGATCTTTTCCCACAGAGCTTATCGCAGAATATTGGGCAGAGTCTGTGCTATGCAGCAGGTCCCTGGTGGCTGATCATTCCATGGACCTCAGTGTGCCTAGGCCAATCCCAAACCCCCAGTCCATCCCCCTGCCCCAACCTGTCCCCTTTGGGAACCGTAGATAAGCTTTTTCAAAGTCTGCGAGTCTGTTTCTGTTCTGCAAAACTCATGCCCAGTTTTATTGATGGAGAAATCAAGGCATTGAGTGTAAAACCTGCCTTGGATCATGCTGGAAATCCCCCTTCTCAGCTTGTCCTAGTCCTGTTTTTTTCTGCATCCATGTCAAACTTGGTGCTTGATTATCGTTTATGTTATTGGTTGATGAATGGGCAAGATGCAGGAGGGATGGAGAGAGGGATCGGGTAAATCAGAACTCCCCAGCAGTTCTTAATCAAAGTCAGTACTTAGAGCTGAACTGACGGGGTCATTGGGGTGACCGCTAACCTTGGCTGAGAGGCAGATGGATGGTTCTGGGTCTTGTTTCACAGCCAGGAGCCCTGACTCCTCTTTTCTCACTCTGATAAGAACCTATCTGCTTTATCTTTGCTGCCCACAATCCATATCTGCATGCATATTTCATGATTTTCTTACCTTCCAGTGGCTGGTGAAAAAAACAAGATGAAAAAAGGGAGAAAGACATGTCCGGGGCAAGAGCAGAAATACATGCTTGGGTGTCACAGGCCCCGAGGCACCTGGATTGATTTTCCCCCCAATCTGAGCCTCTCTCCCCAGGGGACACTGTGGGGTGGTGCCGTGGAATTTCATGCTAGGATTTGGCTGAAACAACACAAAGAAGGGCCCTTTTTCCACTCTCTCTCAGCACCATGCCCTGACACAGGTGGGGCTTTCCCCTTAGAGCAGAGCAGGGGGCTCAGAACATCCGGGGCCAGGTCTCTGCCCTTTAGCAGCCAGGCTTTGAGGGAGCTCTTCCACGGGGCACTGCTAGGCATCAGCAGCCCCATGAAGCAACAGGGTGCCTCTGCCAAGGCCCATGCACAGTTCTAGAACCTTTCTCAGATGCCCTGGGGCAGACAAACACTGCCTATGGTCTGTTTGAGGAGAAGCAATGGCGGGAAGGAGGATCCTCGCCAGGTCATTTGGTTAAACCATGGCAAAGCCAGGCTGCCCAGAGAGGGTGTGGTTGTGACTGCGGGGAGGATGGGGGTGGGGAGGTCAAGGGCAAGAAAGTTGCATCACTTCTTTCCTTCTCTCCTGGAGGAGAATATTCCTGGGGTGCACCTTCCAGGTGTGCTCACCTGTTTTTCCACCTTACGGAGGATGAAGGCCATGAGGTCCAGCATCACTCAGGATGCATCTGCTTTGGAGGGGGCGGGAGGGGGGGGCAGGCCACCTGCACCGGAGCCTTTCTCCTGTGGGACTGGAGGAGCCCTTGCTGTCGCTGCCGTGGCTGGGACCAGCCTTTTGCGTGATTGAGAATATACACTTGGTATATGGGCAGACCTTGGTTGTTTTTTTTTGTTTTGTTTTGTCTTTTTGCCTTTTCTGGGGCCGCTCCCGAGGCATATGGAGGTTCCCAGGCTAGGGGTCGAATTGGAGCTGTAGCCGCCCGCCTACACCACAGCCACAGCAACTCGGGATCCGAGCCGCGTCTGCAACCTACACCATAGCTCATGACAACGCCGGATCCTTAACCCTACTGAGCAAGGCCAGGGATCGAACCCGCAACCTCATGGTTTCTAGTTGGATTCGTTAACCACTGAGCCACGACGGGAACTCCTGTGGGCAGACCTTGTTTGATTGCACTTTGATTTATAGCGCTTTGCAGATGCTGTGTTTTTTACCAACTGCAGGTTTGAGGGAGCCCTGTATCAAGCCAGTCTGTCGGTGCCATTTTTCCAACAACAGTTCTTCCCTTGGGGTCTCTGTGTCACATTTTGGTAATTCTCAAAATTCTGCAAACGCTGTCATTATTGGTATATTTGTGATGGTGAGCTGTGAGCTGTGATGTCCTGATTGCAAAAAGATGGTGACTCCTTGAAGGCTCAGATGATGGTTGGCATTTTTAAGCAGTGCAGTACTTTAATTTATTTCTATTTAAAGAATTTTTAATTAAAGTATAGTTGATTTACAATAGTGTGTTAATTTCTGCGTACAACAAAGTGACCCAGTTTATATATATATATATATTTTTATATATTTTTATATATTTATATATATATTTATATATATATAAATTCATGTTCTTTTTCTCATCGGAATGAGGTATTTTTAAATTAAGGTGTTGTATTTTTAGACATAATGCTATTGCATACGTAAGGACAGTATGGAGCGAACATAACTTTTTTTTTGCTTTTTAAGGCTGTACCCATGGCATATGGCAGTTCCCAGGCTAGGGGTTGAATCGGAGCTGCAGCTGCCAGCCTACACCACAGCCACAGCAACACAGGATCCAAGCCTTGTCTGTGGCCTACACCACAGCTCAGGGCAATGCTGGATCCCTGACCCACTGAGCGAGGCCAGGGATCGAACCTGTATCCTCATGGGTGATAGTCAGATTCGTTTCCGCTCTGCCACAGTGGGAACTCCCTGATCATAACTTTTATATTTGCTGGGGAAGGAAACAATTGTAGTGACTCACTTTATTGCAATATTCGCTTGTGTTCGGGCTCTGGAACCGAACCCACAGTATCTCTGAGGTGAGCCTGTAGAGCGGAAGAGACCAGGCTTTTGGGCCTGGCTCAACCCTGGACCTTGTGACTCGGGCCGCACTTAGAGAGCATCATCTGTCACACAGGTGGCTTGGGACATTCTGCCATTTTCCCATCGAGTCAGGCTTTCTTTCAGAGGACACGCAGGTACGGGGTCTAGGGAAGGAGCTCTCAGGAAGCTTCAGCGCAGGTGTCTGCACCTCGCCTTTGTTTGGTGGGTCGGATCAGCGTGGAATTCCCTGGGCAGGACAAAGACGGGGACATCGTACTGTCATCCGATGCCCGCTCTGTGCAGGCCGTCCCCGGCATGGCTCGCTGAAGCCTCACGGGAACCTGCTGGGCTCCGCGTGTCCTTCCTCCCTTCACAGACCACGAAACGGGAGGTCCTCCAGGGCCCTGGCCAGAGGTGTCTGGGCTCATAATTGACACACCAGCCTCCACATCCAGGCCCCGCTGACCCCGCGGCCCACACTCCTCTCTCCCCGCAGAGTTTCTCAGCCCAAAGCCGCTCTGCTTCCTCCGCAGTGGAGAAGCAGAGAGAATGGAGCCCTGCGGTCCCAGCCTAACGGGTGGGAGCAAGTCCCTTTTCATTTGAGTTCATGGTTTTCTCTGTGAACAGTGCCCTAGGGTCTGCCCTTAGTTCTTCTTGAGTTTTTTTTTTTTTTTTTTTTTTTTCCCTGCTCTAGTCGAAGCATCCTCTACCGACTAAGAGTCATGCAGGGGTGCAGTGATTCAGAAAATCTGATTGTCCTTTATGGCAGAGTGAGGGCATCAGGGAGCTTACAGATGCTGCAGCCTGGTTTCCCTGGGCACTTGGGTTGCCCTGTGCCTAACGCTGTGCTGTGCCCTTATCCTGCCAGCATGCTTTAACACAAGGTCACTCCAGCAAGTATTTCCGTGGTATCTGTTGTGTGCGCAGCCCTGTGCTAGGTGCTGGGAGGAAATTGTAAAAAAAGACATCCCATGGACCCCGTTCTCCAGGAGCTAATGGTTTAATCAAAGAGATAGGAGATCCTGGTGATTCTCAATTAGGGGTGATTTTACCCCCAGGGGACTTTTGGGGGGTTGTGTGCTGCTGCTGTTGTCTAGTGGTTGTAAAGACCAGAGGTGCTGCTGAACACCCTAGGGGCACAGGGTGGCCCCCAGGACAGAGGATGATCCAACCTGGGGGTGAGTCGTGCCGACTGGGAAAGCCCTGGTGTGTCCCAAGGGTCTGCCCCCCAAAAGCCCTGCGACGCTGTCAGGGCAGTGCAGGATAACGCCTAGGTGGGCAGTCCTGGTGTGACTGCATGGAGGGGAGCCCACTGAGTGGAAGTCACAGGGGAGAGGTCATCAGGCTGGACCCATCGTGACCCTGAGCTGGAGGAGGATTTAGGCTCCTGGAGGAGGAGGGGAAGGGAAGCTGTGGGAGCTGGTCGAGGCTTGGAGGGAGGAGTGAGGGTGCAGTAAGCAGGCTGCTGGCAAGCCCAGGCCAAGGGGGAGTTTGGACCACAAGGTGCCGAGTGGATGCTGGGCAGTCGCGCTGTGATGGACACGGATTTGGGAGGGTTTTCTGACACTGGTGAGTGAAAGGCTGGCCCGAAGGTGGGAGACTCTAGAGGGAAGGTGGGGGCCGTGCAGCAGATGGAGAATCGGATGGCAGTGCATTGTGAGGAGCGGAAAGGAACGTTGCTGTCATGGACCTGTTCTCAGTTTACCCATAAGAGAACTGGGTGCAGGCTGAGCGGCGTCCTGGTTCACTGGCTTAGTGGAGGTGAGGCAGGATTGGGTGACAGAAGCCAGCCTTTATTGGGCAGGTCCTGTCCTAAGCCTCACACGAGGGTCACATTCTATTCTCTGATGCGGGCGCAAGGTAGGCACTGTCCTGACCCACGTTTGTGGAGCAGGAACTGGGAGCAGAGCTCAGAACCCACCCAAGGCCCCATAGGCTTGCGACAGATTGGGCTCGAACCCTGCAGGTGGACCCCAGGACACTTGCTCTTGAGTGTGGACTTGGCTTTGCTCCAGAGTGGCGGCAGCTCCTGTTCCACGAGGCTGGGCAGCCTGACCCTGCAGCTGGCTGCAGGGATGGAGGGAGAGGGGACATTCGGGGGTGGCGGTGACCCAGGAGGGCCTTGGACCCCATGTCTGGCTGGCAGTTGGAGACCCCATGTGCTGGCATCCTCTGAGGGCTGGGAGTTTCATCCTTTTCTCCTCAGAGCCCACCTTTGCTGCAAGAGGGAACCGGCCCTTTGTTTCTTTCGTAATGTGAGCATCTCTGCAGTCTCTGTGTGTGTGTGTGTTGTGTGTGTGTGTGTATGACTGTGTATGTGTGTATGCTTGTTTGTATGTGCATATGTGTAGGTGTGCATGTGTATATGTGTGTACACATGTATGTGTTGCATGTGTATGTGTGGGTGTGTCCGTACATGTGTATGTGTGTAGGTGTGTGTGGGTAAGCTTGCGTACATGTATATGTGTGTATATGTATGTACACAGTGTTTGCATGTGTGCACATGTATACACGTGCATGTATGTTTGCATAGTGTGCATATGTGCACATGTATACACGTGCATGTATGTTTGCATAGTGTGCATATGTTTGCATGTGTGTTCATGTGCACGTGTATACATGTGCGTGTGTGTTTACATGTGTGTATATATGTTTGCATGTGTGTGTGTGTGTGCACGCGTGTGTGCCATTGGGCCCTCAGGAGGAGCGCTTGCTTTTCTCCTGCCTGTGCAGCCGGGTGGCCGTGTGTAATGTATTTAAATACATTCAATGAGATGCATGAACCGAAAACAAGGCCTGGGAGCTGCCTCCAGCCCAGAGCAGGTCCCTCTGGGCGGCATGTGTCAGAGCCGTCTGGCAGCCTGGGCTCCTTTTAACCAGGGAGGGAGGGCAGCCGGGCAGGGAGAGGGAGGGGCCGGGGGGAGCAGGAATCTTCTCCCCAGACAGAAAATTCGAGTCAGGCCCCACTGAGCTGGGCTGGCCCTGCTCTAATGCGTAAGTGGAGTTGATGGAGGTGTCACTGACAGTGATGACTTACTCTGATACTTAGGTTTGTGTTTCCTAACAGTCTTCTTTTCTGTTTTGGGGCCAGTTGTTCTAAGTTAGGCCCGTGGCTCCTGCCGGGGGCTCTGCTGAACCAGAGAGCATATTAGAATGTTCTCTCAGCCCTGCAAAGCCAGGATTTGTTAAAGGCACAGGGTTTGAAAATCCAGGTTCTGGAGTTTCCGTTGTGGCTCAGCAGGTTAAGAACCTGACAGTGTCTGTAAGGATGTACGTTTGATCCCTGGCCTCACTCAGTGGGTTAAGGAACCGGCGTTGCCATGAGCTGCGATGTAGGGCGCATATGCAGCTCGGATCTGGTGGTGCTGTGAGTGTAGGCCGGCGGCTACAGCTCCAATTCGACCCCTAGCCTGTCCATATGCCACGGGCGTGGCCCTAAAAAAGAAAAAAAATCCATGTTCCTAAGCAGGTGAAACACTGGCCTTAGGACAGTTGGTG